>NW_027256902.1:600000-1198746 GCF_029215685.1 Pituophis catenifer annectens | reverse complement strand
TAGGCAGCGTTCAAGGCCTGGACCAGAGTCTGAATCATACTGTACACAAGGGGATAATTTGTGAACCTTCTTCTGTTTTTTTTCTCCTGGGTCTCCATTGGGGCTTTCTGGGTGCATCTTTTGCGGCCTTTGACAGAAAAGACGCTCTTTGAAAGGGAACAGTGGAGAAAAGGATCTTCAGACTGATCATCCACAAAGAAATGGGGTTCAAAGGAAGAACCTCTTGGCCTTTCTTTTCCCAGATAATTAAAGATCCAAATACTATGGATGTATTTGTGAAGTCTGTGGTTTCTCAAAACTAATGTTCCCAAAGTTGTACAGATCCAGACTTTCCCTTCAATGGGTCCTGGGAGACGCAAAAGTGTTAAATGGAAAGGAAGAATTCTCTCCAAAATGGGAACAGATTCCATGAAGTGAACAAAGACGTTGACTTGTCTCCACTTAGAGAGGGAATCCCTGAGGGATGCTGTATATCCAGTCTTTGAGAACAGTTGTGATATAACCACACAAATTCCATTCCTGACAAGCACAGGAGGAAAAGTCCTCATGAAATTCTCTCCCTTCTCTGTGTCTAAAGCAAAGAGGCCAATCAGGGTCCATCTGAAATGGAGGAGTAGTGGGACAATTGCTCGGTACTGGAATCCTTCTTTGGGGAGCATCTGGTGGAAAAAGGGGAATTTCCTTTTATCACTCAGAGCCTCTGAAACAAGGTGATTACTGATCTGAAAAAGCAATGAAGAAAGTTGTGTTATATTGGGGGTCAGATAAAGTCCAAAACTTTATTTTTTAATAAATTCAACTTGGTATTGATGAACAAATTAAATATGTTATTGTTGATTAGCAATTATGCCATAGCAAGAAACAGAATATTAAGCACAATGTTAACGACACTGTATATAAAAATGGAGCCCAAGAAACAAATTAAATAAAAAAGAATAAGAATAAAAAAACATATTTCTGTATCACAACTTATTGCAATCTGACCCACGTGTCTATGGAGATTCTCAGTCGTCCAGTTCTTAAAAGGAGGTAAATGCAACCTCAGGTGAACAACAACACAGGAGATATAACACCCTGTCCTCCTTTATTTTACAGAAAGAGAGCCGAAATGGAGGAGCCAGGTGTGAAAGGCTAAGGACACCCTGACTGCTTCCATAGGTGTGAAGAGGCTGAGAGGCAGCCTGGTGCTGCTGATCAAGGGACCTGGATTAATCGATCATCACAAGTGTGACGGCCTCTATAAAAGCCAAAGTTTCAGGAGTTTTCTGGTCTCCAGCATTGAGGTCTGTGTTAACAGAATGCCAAAGGGCAAAGACTCCAGCAGTGATCTGAGAGAAGCCATTGTTGCTGCCTATCAATCTGGGGAGGGTTACAAGTCCATCATTCTATAGCAAAGAAGATTGTTCAGAAGGGGAAAACATTCCAGGCAGCTGCCAATCTTCCCAGGAGGGACCATCCCAGCAAGTTCACCCAAGGTCAGACTATGCAATGCTCAGAGACATGGCAAAAAACCCAAGAGTTCCACCTGAGACTCCACAGGCCTCAGTGAGCCTGGTAAATGTTCCAGTTCCTGACAGCAGAATCAGAAAAAGACTGAAGAAGTTTGGTTTGTTTGGGAGGGTTGCCAGGAGGAAACTTCTCTCTAAAAAGAACATGGCAGCACGGCTGAGGTTTCCCAAATTGGACCTGAATAAACCACAAGACTTCTGGAACATTCTCCTTTGGACAGACGAGACTAGAGTGGAGAAGTTTGGCCATAATGCACGGAGCCACGTTTGATGGAAACCACACACAGCCTATCAGCACCATGACACACCAACCGCCTAGCACGGAGATGGAGGGGTGAGGATTTGGGCTTCTTTTGCAGCCACAGGACCTGGGCACCCTGCGATCATTGACTCGGCCATGGACTCCTCTGTGTACCAAAACATCCCAGAGTCCAATGTGAGACCATCTGACTGACAGCTGAAGCTTGGTGGACTTTGGGTCATGCAAAAGGCTGATGACCCCAAGCAGACCAGCAAGTGGCTGAAAAAGAAAAGGATCCAGGCGTTGCAACGGCCCAGTCAATGCCAGACCCCAACCCAATTGAAATGAGGTGGTGGGGCCTCCAGAGAGCTGTGCAGAAACAAACCCCCACAATCTTAATGAACTGTTGTAAAGAAGAGGGGGCCAAAATTCCTCCCATAACCATGTCAGAGGCTGATAAAGTCACACAGAAAATGATTACTTCAAGTTGTTGCTGCTAAAGTTGGTTCTACAAGCTATTGTATCATAAGGTGCATTTAGTTTTTCAAACATGGCTTCTCCATTTTGGCTTTCTTTTTGTGAAAGAAATGATCACATGGTGTAATATGTCCTATTTTGTTGTTCATCTGAGGTTGTATTTACCTCCTTTTAAGAACTGCTAAAGAGCAGGTGGTTTTTATCTGATGTCCTGATACATAAAATCACAAGAACTCAAAGAGGGTGAATTTTCCTTTTCTCATGACTGTATTTCCCCTAATTTTAGACAAAGATGAAATTGTGGAAATTCCCAACTCAGCTCTGAATCAGCACCTGAAGTCCTTTTATCCACCCCCAAAATACTCCTCAGGTGCTCTGATTGGGCTTGTTCCAGTAGAGGTAGATATTAAGCCCCAAACTTCAGTTCAATAGAAGGGTTTGGGGGTAACGTTGGCATTATATTCTCTAATAATTGGGGAGAAAGCTGGATAGCTATTATTTTCTTTTTCAGGTTCACCATTTAAACTTTAAATTCAATCCTGCCATTGCTTTAGGTGAGCTCCTTTGATGATGGCAGATCCAAGATTCCGTCTCAGAGAAAAGTAACACTGAGTAAAGAAAAGTGTTACTTGCTGTATTGACTACGATTGTTTTCCAAAGATCAAAACTTTTGATTTTGATTTATCAATAATCAGAATTATTCTCTCAGTAGGAGCCACCTTTTCTCAAGAGCTACACCAGGGGTCGGCAACCTTAAACACTCCAAGAGCCACTTGGACCTGTTTCCTACAGAAAAAAACCACACCGGGAGCCACAAAACCTGGGTGGGATGGCCAACTCGATGTCACTCACTCCCACCCAGTCACTCCCATCCAATCATCCAGTCCCATCCAGCCATGCAACCATTCTCTATGTCTCTCTCCCCCTCTCCCTCCCTGTCTGTATCCCTGTGTCTGTCCCTCTCCCTCTCTTCCCCTCTCACCTGCTCTCTATGTATCACTTCGTGTGTGTGTGTGTCTCTCTCTCCCCCCTCCCTTCGGGCGACCGTCCTCCTCCTTTCCCTCTCCTCTCATAACTCCCTGGCCGGGAGCAAAGCACAGCAAAGGCACATGCGGGTGGGGGTGGGCGGCCGCTCGCTTAAGGAGGGTCTAAACAGGACACGGCTTCTCTCCTGCACTAATGCTCCAGTCATCACCTGGCCATGTCATCGCCCACCCCTGGCAGCTCTTTGGCCGTGCGCAGAGGGAGTGTCTTTTCTGAGGGAGTAACTTGAACTCTGTTGAGGCAATTGAAAAGTTCATGTGGAGGTGTAATAGTTGCATATTAGGAAGTCATGGGAATTGCCAAAGCAATGTGTTCCTCTCTCTCTTATCCAACATAAATAGGAATTACTTTGGGGATTTGTGTTGCCATTACAAAGTGAGGAGTTTCCATTCCTCTCCCATCACTGGTTGGCCCCGCCCCTCTTATTTCATTTTTTGGACTCCATCCCAAAGCAGCAGGAAGCGAAGGCTGCCTTAGGTGCAAATGTGGCACAAAGGCAGGTCCAGGGCAGCTTCGCTCCTGCACTCTCTGGCGACCCTCCTCCCCCTCCTCCTCTCGTAACCCCCTGGCCAGCTGTGGCTGAGCTGGGAGCATGCTCACACATGGGGAGGCCCTCCTTAAGTGAGCCTCTGCCCACCCTGTGCCCACCTTTCCTAAGCTTTGGCGCTCGCTTGAGGAGAGGAGGGTCTCCCTTGCCTGCGCATGCTCCCAGCTCAGCCACAGCTGGCCAGGGGATCACAAGAGGAGAAGGAGGGAAGGAGAGTGCAGGAGCAAAGCTGCTCTGTACCTGCCTTCATGCCACATTTGCACATAAGGCTGCCTTTGTTTTCTGCCGCTTCGCTAACCCGCAGGATAATTGTCCTTTACTATCAGTTTAAACCAATGTGTATTTAGCAAGTAGGAGCCTCAGTGGCTTAAAGACACTGGATCTGTTCGGGCAGTTCGAGTTCTACCACTGCATGGTGGGGTGAGCTCCCATCACTTGCCTCAGCTTCTGCCCACCTACTGTATTTCTCCGAAAATAAGACCCTGTCTTATATTTTTTTGAACCCCGAAATAAGGGTTTGGCCTCATTATTGGGGGAGGGGGGTTTCTTATTATTTTGGAGGTGCAGGAAGCGGCAAGCATGGCCATCTCATGGCTGCTGCTGTGTTGCGCTGCTATGGCAGAGCAACACAACCACTCATCAGCTGTTCGCTGGGGCAACCAAAGGTGGGAATCTCCCTGGTGTTCTTAGCACTCGCCCACCTCCCATCCATCCATCCATCCCTCACCTGCAAACTTCCCGCTCCGCTCCTGCCTCTCTTCAGGGCGACTCCCAGCAGCCCCAGATGCCCAAAGTCTGCGCCCACCCGGCTCCCTTTTCCATAGCACCCGGCTCTTTATCGAGAGGGGTGGTATGTGGGGTGGGGGAGAAGCAAGACACGTGGAGCGAGGCAAGGCTTGCTCCTCTTTCTGTCTCTTCTCCCCCCCCACCAGGGATTGGGGAGACACGAGATGCATGTCTTACCTGCCTTGCAGCTCTGTTGCGTGTCTCGCTCTTGTCTGCAAGCAAACATTTTGTAGGGTTAAAAAAAACCTTGCGAGTTCAATCAAACTTCTCGAAGTCACTGAGAAGTCCCTGAGGTGACCGGCGGAAGAGAAGGGTTGGCTCCTGTGCTGGCTATGCCCACCCCGTCACTAGGGCTTATTTTGGGGGGAGGGCATATATTTAGACCAGCAGAAAAACACCAGAGGAGTGAAATATCTATTGAGGAAAATGGGTGTTCCAGGAAGCTGGGAAAGAGAAGTAAACTGAATATGAGGTTCTATTTTTACCCCTATCTTAGCTGTTCCAATGGAAGGAGAAATATGGATTGGTAAAAAGTAAAAGACGCACAAGAGTGACAGTGCTGATTAGAGATCGCCATATTTGAATACTTGTGAGTGAAAACTGAAAGTGTGAAAGAAAGAAAGACTATATTTGAAGTACATCTGAACTTTTTTAAAGAACACACAAATGCTGGAAATATTGTGAACTTTTAGATATATAACCTACATATTGACATATTTATCCATTGATAGAGGAACTTTTGTATTTTTGTATTTATTTGATATTCATAATTAATTAATAGCAAATTATTATTACCTATATACATTTATTTATATTTATAATTATATTTATAGCTATTTATATATATAACCTACATATCGATAGATTTCGTTATCTATAGAGGAAATTTAGTATTAGCAAATTACTACTTCCTAATTATTTATTAATTACTTATTGTTGTTGTGCTTTCTCTCTTCTTCTTTCTATTTTTACTTCCTCTACTTTCTGTACCTCTACTTTTTATTATCTTATTGAATATTTAAAGTAAATATTTAAAGTTAATACTAGATCTTTTCAATTGATTAAATTAATTAGTATTTAGTAATTATATAAGAATTTTAGTAATTAGAGTATTAAGATATTTATGATTTTTTCTTTTTAATAGAATTTTATTAACTAAGTATTATACTATATTAAGAGGATAGAGAAGGGAAGGAAGGAAAATAAGTTGAATAGTAAAGTGGATGGTGATTTGGGAGAAGATAGACAGAATCTTAGGGGAACAGTATAAAATATTAAAGGAAATGACTAGCACCACCACAACCACTGTGAAAACGGGAAAGAAAACTACTTTGACACTGATCGGATCATCAGCTTCCCCTGCAGCACAGAGGACAATAGAAGGAATGTTCCCATCAGAGAAGCAATTTCCCACTTTAAACATGCCAACTATACATGCTACACTTATAACAATTCAGGAGATCATGATTAAAATGCAGGAATGTATGACCAAGAATCATGAAGAAACAAGGAGAGATATGGACGAGATTAAAAGAGAAGTAAAAAGTGACATTCAAAAGATAGATGAAAAGATGGACTCAATACAAGAAATTACACAAAAAAATGATCAACGAATAATAGCTATAGAAAAGAAAACAGAGCAAATGGAAGAAAAATTGGAATCTTTGGACCAGAAAATGATGGGACTTAATAAAGAATTGGAAAATACCGTGACACATTTGGAGATGGAGAGGGCTGCATTTATTTATTTAATTCAATTTGTATGCCACCCCTCTCCGAAGACTCAGGGCGGCATACAAATTGAATTAAATAAATAAATGAACTTTTACCTGTGCTTTCAGAACGTGGTGGAAGATAGAGAGGAGGATTTAACATTAGTGATGGCAGAAGTGATTGCGGAGGCTCTCCAACGTGATAAGGATGAAATAATAAACAAGTTGGACGAAGTCTATAGAGTCCACACAAATTATGCCAGACAATATAAATTACCAAGGGAGGTCCACGTAAGTTTTGTGAGATGAAAAGTAAGAGACATTGTTTACAAAATAACAAAAAATGAACCAATGTTCTACAGAAATAAGGAAATACTCACATTAAAGCAAGTCCCTAAGAGAATAAAGGAACTGAGAAAGGAATACTGGTTCTTGGCCACATTATTAAATAAGCAGCATATACCGTTCAGATGGATAACACCGGAAGGAACGTTGGTGTCATGGCAGGGGAAAAAAATAAAAGTGGACTCACAAAATAAAGCACAGAATCTGCACAACCAAGTTATGGGCATAGAAGGAACAAATAATAAAAGGGAAGAATCAGAAAGGAGTACTAAAGGGAAACAGAGACAAGAGGAACAAGAAAAAGTATTAGAAGAGGGAGATAAAGAGGAAGAAGGAGAAATCCAAGAGGAAGAAGGAGTGAGAACAAGAGTCAAGAGAAAGGACAGGAAGTAATAGGAAAAGCATATAGGGCATCCATTAAGGAATGGAACAAAATCTAAAAATTTTATCATTGAACATAAATGGCCTTAATTCCCCAGCCAAAAGACACCAAATTTTTAGAAAAGCTGTGAAACAAAAAATGGATGTTGTGTGCCTCCAAGAGGCATATAAGAAAACAAGATGAAAAATATTTACAATGCAAAAAATTAGATAAATCTTTTGTAACACTAGCAGAAGAAAAGAAAAGAGGAATAGTAGTGTATATTAAACAAGGAATAGAGAGCAATTTGAAATACGCAGACTTAATAGGAAGAATATTGATGATAGAGGTAAAATTTAAATATAAAAGTATTTTATTACTGGTTATATATGTGTCAGTCAATGGACAAACTGAGTTTTACAAAAAAGTACATGAAAAAATAATAGAACAAAAAATGAAGAATGTATGTTTGGTGATTTTAATGCAATTGTGGATGTAAGAAAGGATTACAAAAGTGATCAGAGCAATAAAAAAAAAGAAAAATATACTACCTAGAACTTTTATTGATCTAGTAGAGGAATTAAATTTAGTTGATAGTTTAACATCTTTTTTCAACATAGGAAAAAACCCTGATTGCAAAAATATCACACATTTATACCTATGAATTAAAAGAAATAAATATTTGACCTCTACAGGGAGGAGTCATAAAATATGGGTGTGTCTGGCTGAAGAGGTCCAAGAAGGCCGAAATAGTGCTATCCCAGTCTCCCATAAGTCTCAGAAGAAACAACATAAAATGTCTGACAGGCCTGAAAGCGATGAATAGAGATTTCATCCCACCAAGGCCATTTAACATCTTTTTTCAACATAGGAAAAAACCCTGATTGCAAAAATATCACACACACACATATATATCACACACACTATATATATATATATAGTGGGATGATATCTCAAATCATCACTTTCAGGCTTGTCAGACATTTTGTGTTGTTTGTTCTGAGACTTATGGGAGACTGGGATAGCACTATTTCTATCTTTTTGGACTTCATTGGCCAGCCACACCCATATTTTATGACTCCTCCCTGTAAAGGTCAAATATTTATTCTTTTCAATTCATAGGTTTAAATGTATGATATTTTGTAGAACAAAGAACACAAAATGTCTGACAAGCCTGAAAGTGATGATTTGAGATATCATCCCACTATGGCCATTTAACAACTTGATCTACATAGGAAAAAAACCCTGACTACAAAAATATCATACATTTAAACCTATGAATTGAAAAGAATAAATATTTGACCTTTACAGGGAGGAGTCATAAAATATGGGTGTGGCTGGCCGATGAAGTCCAAAAAGATAGAAATAGTGCTATCCCAGTCTCCCATAAGTCTCAGAACAAACAACACAAAATGTCTGACAAGCCTGAAAGTGATGATTTGAGATATCATCCCACTATGGCCATTTAACAACTTGATCTACATAGGAAAAAACCCTGACTACAAAAATATCATTCATATATATATATATATATATATATATATATATATATATATATATATATATATATATAAAATTAGAAGTGCCTTGGCGATGTTTTGATGAAGTCTCATTCGTCATCTTCAGGCTGGTGTCTTCGGCCTTGTGCTTCTAGGAGCAATGTGTGACCGTGGTTGTTTTTCTTTTTAACTGCCAGTGGGAGTATGAACTGATTGGGTGGGAGCATGGCTGGTTCTGATTGGGTGGAGGTGTGTTCTGATTGGGAGAGGCTTGGCTGTGCTCTGATTGGGTGGGGGGTTGGCTGTGCTCTGATTGGCTGGGGGTGTGTTCTGATAGGGTGGGGACTTGGCTGTGCTCAGGTTGGCCTGAATTGCAGGGGGATTTGAATTCGTGACCTGCATTGCTTTTGTTTGGCTCTGCATTCGTGGTTGTGCCACATCATCCTGGTGTGTGTCAATTTGCTTCATGTATGGATTGGAAGGGTTTAAAGTGGTTAATGATGCAGCTGTGGTCTGGCTTCTGGTTTGTGGTCGTGCCTCATCATTGGTATAGTTTTGTCACAGGTGCGTCTGTCATTTAATGGCAGACCCGAAGCTGCGGTAGCCAGCATAGAGATGGGAAGTAAGGAAGAGTGGAGATAGTGGTGTTATAGGAGAATTTTTATGCTCTTCCCTGAACATCACGGAAATTGACATTGGAGGAGAGGGGCTGGTGGAGTCGGGTGAGAGAACTCGGAGAAAGGAATGAGCGGCGACTGAAATAATGAGAGCAGACTGAAGCAGTATAGAATACCGGCAAGCCAGCAAGGGAAGATAGAGAGATTGTTGGGACAGTCTGTTGGCACAAATAGAAGATTGGTGGGACTCAGCAAGCATCAATAAAGTGGGAGAAATATTTTCTTTGATGGCAGCCATGGATTGATTGATTGACTGATCGGGGACTTAGACCTAGTTGTCGGAGATTCGGCTGTAGCTGAGAGGGGAAGAACAGGAAGTGCAGCCATTACTAAGATCTGATGGAGTGACAGTTGAAGAGTGATTACAGAGTAACTGAAAACCAGTAGAGGAAAGTATATTGGATTGTATATTTAGACTTGTTGGCCCAGAAAAAAGGAGAATTTGGACTTTGAACTTTTGGACTTTGGAATTTGAACTTTGAAGACATTACAGGCTGAGTAACAATGACTTCCATGTCTCTACCTCTCTACCTCTATATCTTATCTATATCTCTATATACCTCCACATAATACTATATATTTTCATATCTCTATATATCTCTATATAACTTATATATAATTATTTATATTTATATACCTATATAATATTTATAGCTTACTGTTAGCATTACAAAACAAGCTGCATATTTAAGATAAGTTATATATTACAACCGTGATATAAATTAGAAATAGTATATTACCATATTAAGATTAAATAAATAATCATTGTACTTTGGGAAGAACTGAATTGATTATTAGTAACTGCAATCAGAAAAACAATTAATTAACTATCAATTATCCAAATAATTAATTATAAATTAATTTATTTTATTATTACTACTACAAATTAAGCATCTCCAGTTATAGATATTGACTGAAATTCATATTGATTGGTTGGTTGATTGATTGATTGACATAAACTGACAAATACAGCTACCCTATATCTGAAAGTTAAAAGTGGCTGCTAGCAATATCGGAAATAAGATAACATTGGATGAGGAGAAGAGGTAGTCAGTGAATGATAATCTGGAGAAATATTGAAAGAATAGTAAGAGACCAAAAAAAGGTTCTGAGAGAAATGACAAGCTTGTCATCAATGGTACTGAAAACAGGAAAAAAGACTACCTCCAACCCCATGATAACCATGACCTCACCAGCAACACAGAGATCAATGGAAGGACTGTCCAAGACAGAAAAATCTGCAGTAATACCGACTATGCAAGCCATGCAATCGACTCTGACTCTAATCCAAGAAACTATGCTGAGGATGCAAGAGAAGATGTCCAACAACCACGTAGAATTAAAGACAGATATCCAAGCCCTGGACCAGAAGATGAATGAGATCCAAGCCTCAATACACAAGAATGAAGAAAGGACACAGAAGGCAGAAACCAGGATAGAACAAAACGAGAAGAATTTGGAAACAGTAGATCAGAAACTGATAGTGCAAAACAGGGAGCTAGAGGACTCGATAATCCAGCTAGAGATGGACAAAGCATCTTTCTATCTATGCTTCCAAAATATAGCAGAGGATAAAGAGGAAGACCTGGGACAAATGATGGCTGAATTAATTGCAGAAATATTATAACAAGATAAGCAAGAGATAATTAAAGGATTAGATGAAGTCTACAGAGTACAGACGAATTATGCAAGGAGGAATAGGCTTCCTAGGGAAGTACATGTCAGATTTGCGAGGAAAAAAGTGAAGGATATATTGTACAACATAGCGAGAGAAGAACCGGTAACATACAGAGGAAAGGAGATGATAATTTTGAAGCAGGTGCCCAGGAGAGTGAGGGAAGTGAGAAGGGATTATAGATTCCTAGTCATTCAGCTAAATAAAAGGAATATACTATTTAGATGGTTACTGCCGGAAGGCATGTTAATTACTTGGCAGGGGAGGAAAATCAAAATAGATAGCTTAATCGCAGCACAAGACTTCCTTGACCAGTTGAGAGGAACAGAGGAAGAACAAAGTAGCAAAGAAGAAATAAAAGCAACAGCATTAGAAGAGGAAACCCTCCACCAACGGAACTCTAAAGAAGGAACCCCGGAGAAGAAGGAGATAGAAGAAAAGGAAAGCAAAGAGACAAAAGGGAGAAAACCAAGACCACAAAGAGCCACACGAGCAAATAGAAACTAAAACCGGACAGGAAAATCAGAAATGAGCAATTGGAGACTAATATCAATTAATGTTAATGGATTAAACGATAGTAGAAAGAGAAGACAAACACTTACAAAATTAGTTAAGCAGAACACTGACATAATCTGCCTTCAGGAGGTGCATATAAGAAAAGAAGATGGACAATGCCTAGAATATAAAAAATTTGGAAAAACCTTTACTTCGCTAGCGGAGAAAAAAAAGAGGGGAGTAGTAATATATGTCAAAAAAGGGATTGAAGCGGAGCTAAAATACAATGACACTAAGGGGAGAATACTAATGATTGAGATTAAGAGAGGGAACTCCCCAATACTATTAGTAGGTATATATGCACCAAACAAAAAACAGGGGGAATATTTCAAAAAACTTCATGAGCAATTAGGCAAAATAGAATATAGTAATATTTGTATAATAGGTGACCTCAATGGGATAGTAGATTCGGATAAGGACTACAAGAGTGATAAAATCAATTTTAAAAAAAGGGATAAATTACCAAGAACTTTTTTTGATCTAACAGACGAATTGAACCTAATAGATATTTGGCGGACTCGGCACCCAAATAATAGACAATATACATTTTATTCAAATCCCCAAAAGTCGTGGTCAAGAATCGATATGGTATGGGGTAGTAGGAACCTTGGAATGGAAATAGAATCGGTAGAAATTACACCTAATACATGGGCGGACCACAGCCCTTTAGAAATAAGGTGGAAAAACACACAGAGGAAGAAATGACAGAGATGGAGGCTAAATATACAACTTCTGAGAGATAAAGAATATTTAGAAAAATTTAAGGAAGGATTAAAACTATTTTTCAGGGAAAATGAAAATCAAGAAACACCCTGTGTAATAATATGGGACGCGATGAAGGCCTACTTAAGAGGGTTGGCAATATCATATAGTGCACATAAAAATAAAGAAAAAAGGAAGGTTCAGAAGGATTACTTTGAGAATTTAAGGGAGGCAGAAAGGAAACTCCAGCGAAACCCAGGAGATAAGGCAGCAAAAGAAAGTTGGATGATGTGGAGGCATAAACTGAATATTATAGACCAGGAAGAATTGGCATACAAAATAAGAAGATCGAAACAATACTATTTTGAAAATGCCAATAAACTGGGCAGATGGCTGTCGTACAAACTAAAAAAGGAAAATGAAAAAGGGATTATTTATCAATTGGAAGACATGAAGGGAAATGTATCAAGCAAAGAAGAGGATAAGCTCAAAATTGCCCGGGAGTATTATGCAGCACTATATAAAGAGGAAGAGGTCTCAGGAGAGAAAATTGAACAATACCTGGCAAATGAAGAACTTCCATTGATAGCAGAGGAAGAAAGGGAAATGCTGAACAGAGAGGTCACAGTAGAGGAATTAAAGACAGCAATTTCAAAACTTCAAAACAATAAATCGCCAGGTCCAGACGGGTTCCCAGGAGAACTGTATAAAAATTTGGAAGAAATACTGCTACCAAAATTAGTGGGAATTTATAACGAGGCGTTGATGGGCTCTAAAATTCTGGACTCATGGAGGGAAGCATATGTTACACTATTTTTTTTTATTGCAAAAGTTTTACAATTACATTTTCACCCCTTTCCCCCCCCCTCAACCCACCCCAAACTTCCCAACCTCGCCCTCCCTAACCCTCCCTAACCCTCCCCTCCCCACGGACTTCCACACTATATACTCAGATCAAAAGAAAAACCCCCCTTTGTATAAAACTTGAACCCCTCCCTCCCCCTTATAATTTTTCATCTTCATTACATTAAAATATATCTATCTTAATATAACATTTTCAAATAAAAGCTATTTGATACTTCCTGGTTTGATATTTGTTCTGAACATAATCTATCCACTTTTTCCATTCCCATTCATAAGTCTCTTGTGAACAATCTTTTAAGTATGCTGAAATCTTCGCCATCTCTGCAAAACTGGCCATCTTCAAAGTCCATTCCTCGATAGTGGGCAAAGCTTCATTTTTCCAGTATTTCCCTATCAATAATCTCGCTGCTGTTATCATGTACAATATCAGCTTTGTTTCACCCAATGTAAAACCCTTAACTATATCCAATAAAAACAGTTGTGGAGAGAATTGAATTTTTTTCTTCAAAACATTCTGCATAACCCACCAGATTTTTATCCAAAAAGCCTTGACTTTCTTACAAGTCCACCAAATATGATAATATGTAGCATCTAAGCAATCACATCTCCAACATTTTGGCTGAACATTAGGGTACATACACGACAATTTTTTAGGGTCTAAATGCCATCTATAAAACATTTTATAGAAATTTTCCCTCAAATTCTGCGACTGTGTGATTTTAACGTTCTGAGCCCAAATTTTTTCCCATGTTTCCAACATCACTGGTTCTTCAAAATTTTGTGCCCACTTAATCATACAATATTTTACCAATTCAGTTTCTGAATCCCTTTCTAACAAAACATTATAAAGCCTTTTGATATGCATTGGACCTTTCTCTTTTATATGTCTAACCAATTCTTCCTTATGCAACATAATACCAGTTTTTTGGTCCTCTTTCCATCTCAGTTGAAGTTGATTGTATTGTAACCAAATTAGATTAATCCCTTCGTCCCTCAGTGTCTCTAAAGTCTTCAACTGCCATCTGCCCAAATCTGTAAAAAGAACCTCTTTGTATAAAAACCCCCCGAGTGACATTATATTTGTATTCCAAATAATATGACCAAGATCCAGCCATAACGGTATTTTGTAATCCCATTTGAGTCGGTGCTTCTTCCAAACCCTCATCAAAGAATCTCTAAGTATATGGCCTTTAAATATTTTATCCACTTTGTTCTCATAAAATAAGTAGGCATGCCATCCAAATTCAAGATCAAAACTTTCTATATTCAATATTCCAGTCTTTTTCCTTCCAAACCAATCGCTTGCTTGAATCAAAGCTGCTGCTTCATAATATAATTGTAGGTTTGGAAGTTTAAGACCTCCCCTTTCTGGAACATCTTGCATAATTTTCAATTTCACTCTTGGTTTTTTCTCGTTCCAGACAAACTTATTCACTCCACTTTGCCACACTTTCAATTGTTTATCATTTTTAAGCACCGGAATCATTTGAAACAAAAAAAGAAATCTTGGCAAAATGTTCATCTTAATTGCTGCTATTCTTCCGAGTAAAGACAGCTGCAGTTTTTTCCAAGTCTCCATATCTTTCTGCACCTCTCGCCACAACACCTCATAATTATTTTGAAACAATTTCATATTTGATTCTGCAACCTGAACTCCTAGATATTTTACCTTTGGTACAATCTCAAAACCTGCCCTCCTTTCAAGCTCGTGTTTACGATCTTGTGTCATATTTTTAACTATCATCTTAGTTTTTTTCTGGTTCAGTCTAAAACCTGAAACTTTACCATAGTCTTGTATAATGTCTTTCATCTGGATTATTGATTCCATTGGCTGTGTTAGGGTAACAACCAGATCATCTGCAAATGCCTTTATTCTGTAGTCCTCTTGCCTTATCATTATACCTTTCAAGATATTAGAGTCCTGAATTGTATTTAACAAGACATCGAATGTTAAAATAAATAGCAATGGGGATAACGGACATCCCTGTCTTGTTCCTTTTTCAATTTTAAACTCTGTTGTCAAGCTTCCATTAATGATAACCTGTGCCTTTTGCTCTTGGTAAATTGCTGAAACCGCCTGTATAAATTGATCCCCAAAGTCCATCTTTTTTAAAGTCTTTAATAGAAAATTCCAATCCACTCTATCAAAGGCCTTTTCCGCATCCAAAAAGACCAGCACTGCAGGTACCTGTTTATTCCTCTCAAGATATTCCAATAAGTCTATTACTTGCCTTATATTATCCTTCATGTATCTACCCTCGATAAATCCTGCTTGATCATCATGAATCACCTTTTGAATTACTGGCATCAACCTGTTGGCTAGTACTTTTGCATAAATTTTATAATCAGTATTCAGAAGAGATATTGGTCGATAATTCTCCGGTTTTTTAGGACCTACTTGCTCTTTTGATATCAAAGAAATATAAGCTGTTGTCCATGATGGGGGTATTTTACCCCCTTGTTGAATATTACAAAATAAGTCTCTAAGTTGTTCCACCATTTCTGTTTGTAAAGTTTTATAATACACTGCAGTCAATCCATCTGTTCGAGGAGCTTTAGCTGTTTTTAGCTGTTTAATTGCTACTATTATCTCCTCCTCTGTTATAAGATAATTCATTCTTTCCTTTTGTTGAGTAGTAGTTTTTGTAACTCTTTTATTATCTAAATATTTTTCTATAAGTCCATTCTGCACATCATCTTTAGCATATAGTTTAGTATAATAATCCAGAAAAGCTTCTTTAATTAATTTTTGTTGAAAGATTTCTTTCCCTCCAATATCAATACTATCGATAGTCTGAGTGCTCTGCTTCTTCCTTAATGTATAGACCAACCATCTGCCCGGTTTATTGGCGTTACAAAATGTATTATGCCTCACATATTGTAGATTTGTTGCAACTTGTTCCGCCATAAGCATTTGAAATTGATCTTTCAAAAGTTTTATAGCACCACGTATTCTTTCATCTGTTGGGTTCTTAATAAGTAACTGTTCTTTATTCTTTATTTCTGCTTCCATTTCAAACCTTTTCTTTTGTCGATTCAGTCTATGTTTAGAATTCATATAAATGAGTACCCCTCTCATATAAGCTTTGCTCGCATCCCACACAATTTCAAGTGGGGTACCCTTATTCAAGTTCATTTCAAAAAATTCTTTCAAGTGCTTCTTAAGTTCTGTTATATTTTTTTCATATCTGAACAAGTTTTCATTTAATCTCCATGATCGTCTTTCAATTTTACCCGTCTCAAATTCTATCCATACTGGGCTATGGTCGGTCAAAGTTCTTGGAAAAATCTTTGTTCTTTTTGTCTTAACAAGTAGATCATCTGACAACAAAATAAAATCAATCCTAGAGAAGGATCTGTGTCTATCGGAAAAAAAAGTATAGTCCATTTCTTTTGGATTATGTATTCTCCAAATATCTTTTAATTCCAAGTCCTCTTTCATATCAAAAAAAGTCTGTGGTAATCTAATCCTGGATTTCGCCAAGCTCTTTTTATCTAGTTTAGAGTCGATTATTCCATTCCAATCTCCCATAATTAAAATAGATCTATAGTCCCATTGCAGTATTTTAGTGTGTAGCATTTTATAAAAATAATCCTGTTGTTGGTTGGGAGCGTAAATTCCAATCAGAAGAATTTGGCCATTTACTGTGAACAATTCAATTGCTATGAACCTGCCATCTTCATCTGCCTCTATAATTTTAGCTGTCAGTCTTTTATTTACATAGATAACCACACCATTCTTTTTTTGCAAAGTTGAAGCTACAAAATGTGTTCCTAATTTAGAATTTATCAAGTATTTTTGATCTTGAGTTCTAATATGAATTTCTTGCAAACAAATTTTATCATTATTAAATTGTCTCAAATATGCAAATAATTTCTTCCTTTTCTGTAGTGAATTCAACCCATTCATGTTCCAAGATAAGCACTTAATTGTCATCTTTATCTTTTTGAAGCAACGAGCAGAATAACCGAATATCTTCCAAAATCTTCGGTTTTGCTCCCCCCATGGCTTCAGTCTCTTGTGCAGTACTCTTAGCTCCCTTTTTGTATTGTCTTTCCTGTTGTTGCTTTTCTTTAAGTTGCTTAGATTTTGCGCGAGTTATACGCTGGTCTTTGACTTCAACCATCCGGACCGGGTCCAGGATTGGAGAAGGTTCTAGCAGGGGCTCCTCCAGAAAACATCCTACAGCACCTTGCTTTTCCTCTGGGTCCACCTGCTTAGACTGTTCTTGCATCTCTTGCTGGGGTTGCTTCTTATCACTCTCCTTAATCTCCAACACTGTAGACGTACGTGGGGATGGTGTTCTTTCTTTAAAATTAGCAAAATAAAAATGCTCCGCCTTCTCAACAGTATTCAACCGATGTCTTTCTCCGTTGTATTTCAAAATTATACCAGTTGGGGCATCCCACCGAAATGGTATGTCTTGTTTTTTCAATTCATTTACTAGAAAACCAAAATCTTTTCTAGCTTTCAACATTTTGGGTGGCAATTCTTTAAAAACTCCAATTTTGACCCCCCCCCCACTTGCACAGAAGAGAGAAAGGATTTTTGCAGGATGTCATTTCTTATTGTTCTGTCTGTAAAATATATCACCACGTCTCTAGGCAATTGTCTTTGTCTGGCCACCCAGGAATTCACTCTATAAATTTTATCTATTTTGTAAAAAACCACTTCAGGATCAATTTTTAATAACACAGCCAGGGCATCAGCACAAATCTGTCTCAAATCCTGCCTGTCATCTTCTCTAATTCCTCTGAGCCTTATAGCAAATTCCATGGCCCTGAATTGCATCATTACAATTTCGTTTTCAACTCTCTGCATTTTTTCATCAACATCAAAAATTTTATAATCATTGTCCTTAATCTTAACATCGACTTCTGATTTGAATTCTTCCACTTTGGAGTCCACTTTAATAATAAATTCTGCGAGGCCAGACGCCACATCCGATATTTTTTTAGTCACCTTGCCATAATCCTGTTTCACCATATCTTTAATTTCATTAATTTCCTGCATAATTTCCTGTTGAGACTTTTGAAGTTTATCATCTATTTCTTGATGAGATTTTTGAAATTTATCATCCAAAGCCTGAGAAATAAATTCTTTTAAATTTTCAAAGTCAAAATCTTTTTTCTGAGTCTGTTGGGGGGGAGGAAGCTGCGGTTCATATTTGTGTGTGGGGGATCCCCCCCCTGCTGCCTTTCCTTCCTGCTTCTTTGAGGCCATCCTGCCACGTAGGTTAGATTTTCTGAGAAGGGAAATCCCTTTTCCTTTTCCACCTCCACAAAGACTTCTGAAAAAGTCCCCCAGGTTTAATCAAAACTGGACTGAAGCAGACTCAGATTTTAAAGAAAGAGGGTTTTTTTCCTCCCCCTCTTCTCCTGTTTCTCTTTATTACAGGCAGAGCAACTTTGTAGCAACTTTGTAACAAAGCAGAGTAACTTCACAAATCCACTCTCGCAAGCTCGTTAACTCTGCTACTGGGCGCCATTTTTTTCCAAATCACTTTCACTCGCTCGTACTTTCTCTTAAGTTAAAAAGTCAACAAAACGTTTTTACTTGTGATTTCCAAGTTTAAGGGTTCAAGTTAATGTTTCCGCTGCGTGTTAAGGTTGGTTTCATTCAATTTGAACATTTGCTGCAGCTGGCTTGTTCTGCGGAAGGCAGAATCGTCCCACGCTGTCCGGAGTTTCAGTAGGTTGGGAGGGAGCCGCGCCTGTTTCCTCCCCAGAAGCAGTTCTCTGGGGGCTTACAGGGGCTCAACCTGTGCCCTGCTATCTCTCCTCCTTCAATCCTTCGGATTTCAGAGTTTTCGAGCCGCTTCTCGATCTCGAGGTGGCTCTACAGGCGGCGGGGCTGGCGGTCCTTAAGAAGGGACCATCTTCGCTGAAGGCTAGCAAAACCCGCATATGTTACACTATTGCCGAAAGAAGGTACCGACCCAAAACAAATTCAAAATTACAGGCTAATTTCTCTTTTAAATTCAGATTATAAAATATCCATGAGTATAATGGCGGAAAGAATAAAAAAAATACTAAATACTTTGATACAGAAAGATCAAAATGGATTTCTCCCTGGAAGGCAAAAAAGAAATAAGTTAAGAATAGTAATGGATACCCTAGAATATTACGAAGTGCATTCGGACAAACAGATGGCTCTAGTTTTTTTAGATGCCCAGAAAGCATTCAACAATTTAAATTGGGAATTTATGGCCAAACAAATTAGGAAAATGGAATTTGGAACAAACTTTGAAAAGATGATAAAAACTACTTACGACAATCAAAGGGTGAGTATTCTATTAAATGGAGATATGACCAAAACATTCCAGATTAGGAAGGGGGTAAGACAAGGATGCCCTCTGTCATCATTATTGTTTATTTTGGCCCTAGAAGTCTTGTTAAGAAGAATTAGGAATAATGAGGAAATTAAGGGTTTGAAGATTAGGAAAGAGATATATAAAATGCAAGCATTTGCAGATGATGTAGCTTTGATTTTGGAGGACCCATTAGAAACAGGACAAAAAATTTTAGAGGAATTAAGCAGATATGGAGAAGTATCTGGATTTAAATTAAACAAAACTAAAACTAAAATATTGACCAAGAATGTGACAGAGGCACAAAAGAAAGAGATAGAGAAAACGTTGAGATTGCAAATTGTTAAAAAAATTAAGTACCTAGGAGTCTGGATAACATCAAGGTGTTTGGCCTTAAAAGAGGACAATTATGTGCCCCTAATTAAGAAAATAAAACAGGACTTGGATAGATGGGGGAATAGCAATTGTCACTCCTAGGCAAGATAGCTTTGATAAAGATGAGTATCCTGTCTAAACTACTATATTTGTTCCAAACCATACTGGTAAATTTGGACATTTTTTTTTCCCGGAATTGAATAAAATTATTAGGAGATTTGTCTGGGGGTGGTGGTGGAACCTAGGATCTCACTTAGAATCTTACAGGAAAAAAGGAGTGGGGGGGGGGGTTTGGACTCCCTGATTGGGAAATATATTATAAGGCAGCTAATTTAGTGTGGATAAGGGAATGAGCCACCTTAGAAAACAACAGGATCCTAACCCTGGAAGGCCACGACTTGCAGAGAGGGTGGCACGCGTATTTATGGGATAAAGACAAGGAAAAAAAACCTACTTCCATAGGCATAAAATTAGAGATACACTAATACAAACCTGGACTGAGATCAGGCAATGGCAATATACGAAAGTCCCGAAGTGGCTTTCTACAATGGAGGCCTTGATACATCCCAATATGCAGGGAATGGAGAAAATGTGCAGATATAAGGACATTCTAGATAGCGGAGGAAATCTCAAATCCAATGATTCCTTGAGAGAACAAGGTATTAATATTGATTGGTGGCCATACTTACAAATAAAGTCTAGATATCAAAAAGATAAGGAGGATTTCGGTATAGAATTAGGATCAAACCGATTTGATAAGGTTTTGATGGGAACGGAAAAAAAAATGTTGGCCAAATTATACAATTATTTATTAGATTACAATAGGGCAGAGGAGGCAGTCAATAATCAAATATTTGCCTGGGAGAAGAACCTTGGGCATAGTATAAATTTGAATGATTGGGAAATTATCTGGAATAAGAATTATAAATTGACTAGAGCAGTAGCGTATAAAGAGAATCAATATAAAATGCTATACAGGTGGCATCTAGCCCCTGCAAGTCTAGCGAAAATCTATCCAAATACAAATTCAAATTGTTGGAAGTGTGGCCACCGCCAGGGTACCTTCTTCCATATGTGGTGGACATGCCCTGAAGCGATGAAATACTGGAAAAAGATTCGGAAATGGATACAAGAAATAGTTGGAGAAGAAATTATTTGGCATCGGAAACATTTCTCCTGGGAATACTAAAAAGGGCCTACAGCAAAAAAAAGAGGTATCTAATAATACACATCACTACAGCTGCCAGACTGATATATGCACAATACTGTAAAGAAAAAAGATTACCACCAGAAGAGCACATAATTAGGAAAGTACTTGAATGCGCGGAAATGAGAAAATTAACTCATGAGATAAATGAGGATGAAAATTCGGATTACTATATGGTATGGGAAGGGTGGTATAAATGGATGGATGATAAAATAAAGGAAGGAGTAAGGGACGGTGTGATTAATAAAAGACACCATGTATATATTCTGTATATATGTAAAAACACTGCTTAACCGATGTTAGTAGAATTGTAATATTATGCACTTTGATAAAATTAATTTTTAAAAAAGAAAGAAAAACAAGGGTTCAAATATTCATTCTTCTGTGTTACCCCTTGGTAAGTATTGATCCTTTTTCTCATGGATCCATTGAGCCCCAACCTCCCTCTCAAACAAGGGATTGGTTCAGGACCAACAGATTAGTTACATTTTGCGGGCAATCAATTTCCTCCATAATATTGATCTGCTCTTTGTGTCAAATGCTGCACTAACATCTATAAAAGCTCGAAAACTGTGGTTTACCCGACTGACATGTTGTGTAATTAGATACTTCAAAACTAATCTGTTGACAATATTAGATTATTAATGGATTGATTATTATACAACTTTAAGAAACTTTTTACTTTACTTAAACCTTTTTGTTCCTCTGCAAGGAATTCACTTTTGTTCCACCCAATCTCAAATTTACTTAAGAGGAACAAGCAATATATTTCAGCCACAATATCTATTAGTCTAACTGGCTTGTAATTGCTAGATTCTTTTTTATTCCATTTTTAAATATATATATATAGATGGCTACTATTGCCAGCTTGAATACAACTGCAAATGCAGGTGTTATATCTATGTGAAAATCAATATGCCAATAGTTTATCCACAAATAGGATATTTTTTGAATAGCTGGGAGAAAATCCTCTTCAATGACCTTATTGCTTTTCTGGCCTTGTATGAGAAATTTGAACAAGAACGTAACAGAAAAAAACATAACTGACATGTTTGCTAATATGGAGAAAAGCAACTCTTGACTTCCATGGAGAAAACATGATTGCATCTATTGCTCCCCCTCCAATCACTTTACCAGAGAGAGAAAAAACACTCACAAACCTGTGGGACTTTGTAACGTGCTGCTAATGTTGACGCCTGGATGGAGATGTCCCTGTCAGCTGTATCAAGAAGAGACAGAAGGTTCTCCTTCCTTCCACAGCCGTAGTTGGGGACATTGGCTTCTCCAGTGGAGAGCATGTCCAGCAAGGCATCTGAAGTGCGTAAAGTGTTCAAATAGTTGTCATGTATGTTGTAGCCCAGTGTGAGGTTGTGCAGGAGCTGGGAGTTCTTGTTGACCCCTTGAATGTTGAAAATGAATAGTATGGGGTATAAAAAACTATAAGAAAACACACTGTAGAAAAATGTTCAAGTTATTATCAAGAGTAACAACAAACTTTTTAAAAGAATGTATTCCTTTTTGCCTCCACAAGCCTATTGAGTCTTAAGCCATCATTGATCCAAAACCAATAATTGGTTATAGAAATCTGGGAATGGGCTGGGCAGAGGCAACTACAACTGTTTCAGTCCCTCCTTTAAACAAAATGAATTCAAGTGATGAATTCAGGAGTGAACGGGGAGAGGAAAATAGTCTGCATTGCCTTCAGGTTTTTATAACCCCATCTTTGGATTTGAGTCTTTTCTACAAAATAAAAAAGGAGGCAAGTTATAGAAATCAAAATCATTCAGGAAATTAGACAAGTCCTATAATATAAAAGTAAGTGAAATAAGACAAAGAAGAAGGAGAGTGTAAGAACTGCAAATGGAGGGGATGCAACTCCATCACCCTGAATGACTTACGCATGAGAAGGTATAGAAGGAGGACTGTCAAAAGGCAACATTATAGGCGATATTAGTGTTTCAGTTAAAACTATACCAATGAGAATGTCTCCTGGCCTGTAAAAGCTCCATGCTTGTTGTCCATCCTGGTGCTCCAAACTCAGAGGGCATTTCCTTCTAAGCATCCCAGAGACTAGATGGGACAAAAGCAGCATCAGAAGCAGAAGCAGGAGGTCCATAATTCATGGAGCTTTATTAATCCTCTTCCTGTTTCTAACACCAGGAACAGCAGGAACAGTTGGGAGAATTCAAAGCACTCTCAGAAGATGGAAATGCCAGTGACTTTCCTGATATAAACAGAGAAACACTCAGCTTCACCTGGAAAGGAGAGAAAGGTACAATCAAGAGCACAGATCCTGCCTGTCCCAAAACTTGTTCCTACAGAGCTTGACCTAAGTAATTTATCCTTTTCTGATGCAAGATCCTTTGCATATGGCTTCAATCTGCTGTCTCTATCACAGGTGTGGAGATCTCCAAGGCCCAGATAATCATTATTAATTACAGGGAGAAGCAACTTTTCCTCTTGGGATCCTGAGCTTCTTCTGGGCTCCATGTGCAGAGGACAGAAAGGAGAAAAAGTTGTTTGTGAAAAGCCACAACTACACTCCTGGGGTCAATTCCTGTTGTGGTTGTGGTGCTTCCTGTCAGGACATGTCAGGAAAGTGATGTTGGAGGAAGATAGTTCGATAACAAGGGAATTGACCTCTGCTGTCCTTCAACCGGGTCTCTTGTCTCCAGAGTCTGCTGGAGAAGGTCAGAAGTATGGAGTTTGGTGCCACTCCAAGTTGGTGACCCTTAACTCTTGTGCTGCCTTTCTTCTTAATGCCAAGGAAGGATTCAGTCCCCTTGGATTCTGCCTAAGGTGAAGAGTGGGGCCTGTTCGGGCTTTTCTTTCATATCAGAACTTCATAAATTGGAGCTGATTTTAAAAAGTGGGACCCCTCTGACGTTCCCATCTCTGAGGCTGTGGGGTGAAGCCCCCTTCCCTAAAAAGCCTCCGAGTGCTTTGAAGCTTCTCTTGGGGCACCTGAGTCCCTGGTTCCTTGGGATCCATTGTTCAGGGATTGTGTCTCTTCTCTGGATGAGGAAGACGGAGACGTCCCCCTTTGCCCAGAAGGGAGAACTGGGGAAGGGGCTGATCTGAAGGGAGAGGAGGGTCCCCATCCCAGGTTCTCCTCTAAGGGCCTGGCTAGGAGGTCCTGGGGGGCTCTGGGTGGAAGGCCAGGCGGAGGCCTGGGAAGGGGTTCCTCTCCTCCCGGAGGGTCTCTGCCGTGTCTCCCTGGAGCCTGGAGGGGCCCAGAGGGGAAGGAGCCAGAGACGGGGGCCCAGGGGAGGCCCAGGGGAGGGGGGCAGGGGCAGCTGGGGCCGCTTTCCTCTCAGGGAGGCCGGGGGAACCTTTCCCCACACTGGGCAGAGGAGAGTCTGGGCTGAAGAGGAGCCTCGCAGGAGGAAGAGCCTCTCCGGCTTCTCTCCCATGGTCTCCATCCAGGCTCCCACCTTCCTCCCCCCCTGGATCCAGAGGCTTCGGGGCCCCCAAAGAGCTTCCTGGGCCGATTGGCCAGCAGGTCCCCCCTGAGGAGAGAAGCCAGGATGGAGGCTCTGAGGGGGGAAGGGAGGCCTGGCCCTTCCTCTCCCCTCGGCTCCCCCGGCTCTGCCTCGGCCTCTGCCCAGCAACGGAACCAGAAGGAAGAAGGTGGAGGCTGTAGATCCTCTGCTGATGGAGGAGGAAAATAAATTATATATATATATATATATATATATATATATATATATATATATATATATATATATATATATATATATATATATGTTTTCTCAGGTTTTCGCGGGTGTTTGTATGTAGGTCTTTGGTTATTCGGGTCTTCTCCCACGTAAAATTGGAAGTGTCTTGGCGACGTTTCGACGAAGTCTCATTCGTCATCTTCAGGCTGGTGTTCTCGGCTTCGTGCTTCCAGGAGCAATGTGAGATCGCAGCTGTCTCTTCCTTTTAACTGCTAGTGGAGGTGTGAGCTGATTGGGTGGGAACTTGGCTGTGTTCTGATTGGGTGGAGGTGTGTTCTGATTGGTTAGGGGCTTGGCTGTGCTCTGATTGGCTGGGGTTGTGTTCTGTTTGGGTGGGGGCTTGGTTGTGCTCAGCTTAGTCTGAGTTGCAGGGGGATTTGAGCTGGTGAGCTGCGTTGTTGTTGTTTGGCTTCGTGTTTGTGGCCGTGCGAGCTCTTCATGGTGGGTGTCAGTCTGCTTCATGTATGGATTGGAGGGGTTTAAAGTGGCTAATGATGCAGCTGCGGTCTGGCTTCTGGTCCTTGGTCGTGGCTCATTATCAGTGTGGGTTTGAGTCTGCTTTCTGCGTGGATGTGTGGTGGTGACATCAGGTGTGGCACTCGTGAGTGTGGGTCTGGTGTCATTCGTCGTGTTAGGGACTCGTTTGTCAATAAGGGCGGGTTTCCAAATGGCTGGTAGGCGGGAGGTATCGTCTCGTTTGTTCATGCTGTGTGGGCGTTTTTCTATCTCAATGGCTTCTCTGATTATTCTGTTGTTAAAGTGTTCAGTTTTGGCGATAGTTCTGGTCTTTTTAAAGTCAATATCATGTCCTGTGGCTTTAAGGTGTTGGACCAGGGAAGAAGTTGGTTCCTCTTTTCTGACTGAGTTCTTGTGTTCTTCTATGCGTGCACTTATTCATCTGTTGGTTTGTCCGATGTATGTGGTGGGGCAGGCGGTGCATGGGATTTCATATACTCCTTGATTTTCTAACTCAATTTTGTCTTTGGGGTTCCTTAGGATGGTGGATATTTTTCGGTTTGTGCAGAATGCTGTCTTGATGTTATGTTTGTGGAGGATTTTGCTTATTCTGTCTGTGGTGCCTTTTATGTATGGGAGGAGGGCCTTGCCGTTTTCTTGTTCTCTGTCTTGGATTTTAGTGGGGGTTTCTTTTTGGATTAGGTTGGTGATCTTATTTCTTTGGAATCCATTGGATGTGAGTACGTTAGTGAGGGTGTGTAGTTCGGTTTTTAGGTGTTGTTCGTCAGCTAAGCGTTTTGTTCTGGAAATGAGTGTCTTGGCTACAGAGTTGATCTGGGCAGGGTGGTGGTGTGAGAGTGCGTGCAGATAGCGGTTTGTGTGTGTTTTCTTCTGGTATATAGTGTGTCCTAGGGAGCCATTGGATTTTCTGTAGACTAAGACATCCAGGAAGGGAAGTTGGTTGTTCACTTCTGTTTCCATGGTGAACTGTATTTTGGGGTGTAGGCTGTTGAGGTGTGTGAGGAAGTTGTCCAGTTTTTCTTTCCCATGTGGCCAGATTATGAAGGTGTCGTCCACATATCTGAGCCAGAGTTTGGGTTTGTGATCGGATTTTTCTAGAGCTTGGGTTTCAAAGTATTCCATATAGAGGTTGGCAATGACAGGTGAGAGGGGTGATCCCATGGGTGCTCCTTCTGTTTGTTTGTATTTCTGTCCATTATAGATGAAGTATGTGTTGGATAGGCAGTGGTTGGTCAGATCTAAGATGTGCTTGGGGGGGTTATATTTGTTTTGGATAACTGTCAAGGCTTCTTTGATTGGTACTTGGGTGAAGAGGGATATGACATCAAAGCTCACGAGTAGGTCACTGGGCTGTAAGTTTTGTTGCTTTATGATGTCTATGAACTGGAATGAGTTTTTTTACGTATGAGGTGATGGATTCTGCATAGGGCTGTAGTTGTTTGGCGAGAAATTTGGCTAGGTTTTGTAGAGGTGAGCCTATGGAGCTGACTATGGGTCTAAGTGGGGTTCCTTCTTTGTGTATCTTGGGGAGACCATAAAGCTTAGGGCATCTGGATGATTTCTCTCTGGGTATGATTCTTTGCTGAATCTCTTCGCTGATGGGGCAGGCTTTTATTTTGGATCTGGTGGTTTTTTCCAGGTAGGTGGTGGGGTCTGTGTTTAGGGGTTTGTATATGGAGTCTTGGAGTAGGTTGGTTAATTTGGTTTGGTAGTCAGATGTGTTCATAACCACCGTGGCATTGCCCTTGTCTGCTGGTAGAATTATTATGCTGGTGTCTTCTTTCAGGTTAAGTAGTGCTGTCTGTTCCTCTTTGGGTAAGTTACTTTTGGGTGGCTTGCTGGTGCAGAGGATATTGGTGATTTCGAGTCTGATTCTGTTTGCATCGTCGGGGTTGATTTTGGTCAGGCTGGTTTCAACTCCGCATATAATGGTTTCAGTGGGGATGCTTTTGGGAGCGACTGCAAAGTTGAATCCTTTGGAAAGGACATTGGTTTCGGCTTTGGTGAGGATCCTATCTGAGATGTTATGCACTGTTTGTTTCATGTGTGGCTGTGAGGGTGGAGGGGATTGTTTCTGGCGTTCTTGTAGTCTTCGGAGTTTGTTGGTGTGTGTGTCTGTCTTGAGGGTGGTCTGTGTTTCGGCTCTCCAGACGGCAAGTTGTTTGGATTTGTCCCAAAGTGCGGGGTGGATCTTGTTGCTGAGTTTGAGGTGAAGTGTGAGGAGATCTTTGTTGATTCGGTCTAGGAGGAATCTTTTTCTGTGGAGTTCATTTCTGATTAGGGCTAGTTCTGTTCTTTTCAGAATGCGTTTGGTGGCTGCAGAGTCCACCCCGCACTTTGGGACAAATCCAAACAACTTGCCGTCTGGAGAGCCGAAACACAGACCACCCTCAAGACAGACACACACACCAACAAACTCCGAAGACTACAAGAACACCAGAAACAATCCCCTCCACCCTCACAGCCACACATGAAACAAACAGTGCATAACATCTCAGATAGGATCCTCACCAAAGCCGAAACCAATGTCCTTTCCAAAGGATTCAACTTTGCAGTCGCTCCCAAAAGCATCCCCACTGAAACCATTATATGCGGAGTTGAAACCAGCCTGACCAAAATCAACCCCGACGATGCAAACAGAATCAGACTCGAAATCACCAATATCCTCTGCACCAGCAAGCCACCCAAAAGTAACTTACCCAAAGAGGAACAGACAGCACTACTTAACCTGAAAGAAGACACCAGCATAATAATTCTACCAGCAGACAAGGGCAATGCCACAGTGGTTATGAACACATCTGACTACCAAACCAAATTAACCAACCTACTCCAAGACTCCATATACAAACCCCTAAACACAGACCCCACCACCTACCTGGAAAAAACCACCAGATCCAAAATAAAAGCCTCCCCCATCAGCGAAGAGATTCAGCAAAGAATCATACCCAGAGAGAAATCATCCAGATGCCCTAAGCTTTATGGTCTCCCCAAGATACACAAAGAAGGAACCCCACTTAGACCCATAGTCAGCTCCATAGGCTCACCTCTACAAAACCTAGCCAAATTTCTCGCCAAACAACTACAGCCCTATGCAGAATCCATCACCTCATACGTAAAAAACTCATTCCAGTTCATAGACATCATAAAGCAACAAAACTTACAGCCCAGTGACCTACTCGTGAGCTTTGATGTCATATCCCTCTTCACCCAAGTACCAATCAAAGAAGCCTTGACAGTTATCCAAAACAAATATAACCCCCCCAAGCACATCTTAGATCTGACCAACTACTGCCTATCCAATACATACTTCATCTATAATGGACAGAAATACAAACAAACAGAAGGAGCACCCATGGGATCACCCCTCTCACCTGTCATTGCCAACCTCTATATGGAATACTTTGAAACCCAAACTCTAGAAAAATCCGATCACAAACCCAAACTCTGGCTCAGATATGTGGACGACACCTTCATAATCTGGCCACATGGGAAAGAAAAACTGGACAACTTCCTCACACACCTCAACAGCCTACACCCCAAAATACAGTTCACCATGGAAACAGAAGTGAACAACCAACTTCCCTTCCTGGATGTCTTAGTCTACAGAAAATCCAATGGCTCCCTAGGACACACTATATACCAGAAGAAAACACACACAAACCGCTATCTGCACGCACTCTCACACCACCACCCTGCCCAGATCAACTCTGTAGCCAAGACACTCATTTCCAGAACAAAACGCTTAGCTGACGAACAACACCTAAAAACCGAACTACACACCCTCACTAACGTACTCACATCCAATGGATTCCAAAGAAATAAGATCACCAACCTAATCCAAAAAGAAACCCCCACTAAAATCCAAGACAGAGAACAAGAAAACGGCAAGGCCCTCCTCCCATACATAAAAGGCACCACAGACAGAATAAGCAAAATCCTCCACAAACATAACATCAAGACAGCATTCTGCACAAACCGAAAAATATCCACCATCCTAAGGAACCCCAAAGACAAAATTGAGTTAGAAAATCAAGGAGTATATGAAATCCCATGCACCGCCTGCCCCACCACATACATCGGACAAACCAACAGACGAATAATTGCACGCATAGAAGAACACAAGAACTCAGTCAGAAAAGAGGAACCAACTTCTTCCCTGGTCCAACACCTTAAAGCCACAGGACATGATATTGACTTTAAAAAGACCAGAACTATCGCCAAAACTGAACACTTTAACAACAGAATAATCAGAGAAGCCATTGAGATAGAAAAACGCCCACACAGCATGAACAAACGAGACGATACCTCCCGCCTACCAGCCATTTGGAAACCCGCCCTTATTGACAAACGAGTCCCTAACACGACGAATGACACCAGACCCACACTCACGAGTGCCACACCTGATGTCACCACCACACATCCACGCAGAAAGCAGACTCAAACCCACACTGATAATGAGCCACGACCAAGGACCAGAAGCCAGACCGCAGCTGCATCATTAGCCACTTTAAACCCCTCCAATCCATACATGAAGCAGACTGACACCCACCATGAAGAGCTCGCACGGCCACAAACACGAAGCCAAACAACAACAACGCAGCTCACCAGCTCAAATCCCCCTGCAACTCAGACTAAGCTGAGCACAACCAAGCCCCCACCCAAACAGAACACAACCCCAGCCAATCAGAGCACAGCCAAGCCCCTAACCAATCAGAACACACCTCCACCCAATCAGAACACAGCCAAGTTCCCACCCAATCAGCTCACACCTCCACTAGCAGTTAAAAGGAAGAGACAGCTGCGATCTCACATTGCTCCTGGAAGCACGAAGCCGAGAACACCAGCCTGAAGATGACGAATGAGACTTCGTCGAAACGTCGCCAAGACACTTCCAATTTTACGTGGGAGAAGACCCGAATAACCAAAGACCTATATATATATATATATATATATATATATATATATATATATATATATATATATATATATATATATATATATGTTAAAAAAGAGGGAAAAATCCTTCATTCCCTGGTTGCCCCCATTGTCCCATATCCCTCTCCTGCCCCCGTGAAATCAGGAAAAAGAGGATGGGGGGGTTGGGCCTCCCCCCCTTGAGGGCCCTTCAGTGGAGGTCATCTGTCCGAGTGTCCAGTGCAGGGCCTCCCAGGGCAGGTGGCTCAACCTCAGCAAAGGCCTCTGGACTTCAACTCCCAGAATCCCCTGTCCAGCACTCGGGGTCCTCTTTCCACGCTTAAGCTGTCCCTCACGCTGCCTGTAGGGGCCAGCCTGCAGTCCGCCCTTTCAGCCCCAGCTGGCCCCCACAGGCAGCGAGCAGGACAGCTAAAGCAGGCAAAGACCCTGCAGCCTCCTCCATTTCGTGGCCTCTTTTTTCCAGAGGCGATTCTCCCTCCCTCAATTTTGAGGGGAGAAAAAAAGCTGAGGGGAGATTTTCTCTCCTCTCCATCCAAGAGTCGGGAAGGTTCCCCAAAGTGGGGGGGAGGAAGGCTGGGGGGGGAGACCAGCATCCCCTCCTGGTTCTTTCAGGGGAGCCCCAGAGGATCCAGGGCCAGAGGGGCCCCCAGAGGTCATCCAGCCAGACCCCGGCCCAAACAGGAGCCCCTCCACCCTCCTGGAGGTTTCCCTCCGGGGCCTCCGAGCTGCCTGTGGGCCCTGGCTGTATTTCAGAGGCCGAGGCCTTTCATGAGGAGAGTCTCGGCTCCCCATGGAAGCCCTCAGAGGAGAGAAAGTTTAGGCCTGGATGGCCTTGAAGTAGTCCGCTTCCCTCCGTCCCTCCCTCCCGACCTCAGCTTAGTTAGTGCAGAAGATCCTCTCCTCCCATAAGGCCCTGCCTGTTCCTGCCCCCTTTGCCTCCCCTCTCGACTTCAGCCCTAAGAATAGGAAACGTCTGGAAGTCTCTCCCCTTCAACCCTCCAGTGCCTCCCCTGGACCCCCCACCCGCTTCTCCAGAGGTCCCTAAGGTCCCCCAGCCCCCCTCCCCCTCCCCTTCCCTCTCCCCCTCCCTCCCCTCCTCCTGACCCTGCCCCTCCCCTCCCGCTCCCTTTCCCCCTCCCTCCTCTCCTCCTCCCCCTCCCTTCCCCTTCCCCCTCCCCCTCCGACCGTCCCTCCTTTTCTTCTATGTACCCTGAGAGCTTCTGCACCAAAGACAAATTCCTTTGTCTCCAATCACACTTGGCCAATAAAGAATTCTATTCTGTTCCTATCCTATTTGTACTCATTTCATGTGTTTATGGCTATGTTTTGCTATTTATTTCCATTTATTTTGGCCATTTTATAATGTCCATGTCTATATTTATACTGATACTTGTTTCCTTGTACTTGCTGACAAATTAAATAAATAAATAAAATAATAAATAAACAAATAAGCGAAGGGGGGTTGGCAGGATGTGTGAACCGGATCAGAGTTTGGCATTCAGGGAAAAGAGGTGGGAGAGTGGCAGAGGGACAGAGAGGCATCTTTAGAGATCGGTGTGGGGGGGGGGGGTTTCAGTGATTTCCCATAATTTCTGGTCAAACCTTGATAAGAGACTTGCAGAGCTTTGTGGTTGTGTGTTCAGAGGATGAAATTGGTGACTTTGTATCAGCCGGATCTCCAGCCTGGGATTCTCCTTGGATGCATGCTTGCTATCGGCTGCCATAGTAACGGGGAGGGGGGGCACGGCATTTGGGTTGGGGGGCTGAGCTGGTGAGGTGGAGACCCATCTGAACTAAAAGGGAGGTTTGCTCTCATGAATGACTGAGCTGCTGAGTGGAGTTGTTTACACCCAGTCAAGGCCAACCGTCCTAGGACTCCTGGTGGACGAAAACACCTGAAGATGGGCCCCACATGACACTATGTGGGACGGGGGTTGGACTTTCAGCCTGGGTCCCTGGGGAGGGGGAGGGATGGGATTTGGGGAAATTTTCAACATGTAACTTTCATGCCTTTTGAATCAGATCTTGCCTTGCTTTTGCCGCTACCATCTCAAACTCAGTAAAAGGACCTCTTCTCTACCTTAATGGAGTTGGGGGGGGGGCTTCTTTCTCAGGTTTTGAACGGAGGCAGGCCTGACACTTTGATTCCCCTCCTCCCACTTGGAGCCCCAGAGATGGCTTTGGATGCTGGTTTCCAGTATTCCCAGTGAGGCCATGGCTCAGGATACTGGGGCTGCTCCCCAGAGCAGAAAGGCTGGGCGTGAATCCCATAAAACTGAAGAAGGGGGAATGTGGCTGTGACCCTCCCTGAGTTCCCTTCTCTCTCTCTCTCTCTCTCCTGCCAGGCGTTGGGAGGAAGAATGGAGGCTGCTGCTTTCATGAGGCTTTTTCCAAGTCCTCTCCTCAATGTTGGCTTAGAGAGTTCTAAGAACCAACCAGGATGGCTTCCAAACCAAGATCAGGGTCTTAAGAGTTATAAGTCAGTCCAATTAATTGTGGCACTTCTGATGGCCATAACAATTCATGGTTTCTGCATTATGAAGCCTGCCAAGGGATGATGGTCTCTTCAGGTGTCTGTTGTTTTTCAAAATGGAGGCAACATGCGGAGAGTTGTTGGCCTGCATCCATGTTTTTCAAACTTTAAGATGAATGGACTTCAATCCCCAGAATTCCCCACACAACAATGCAGGGACTTCATCATGCTGGCCAGAAAATTCTGGGAATTAAAGTCCGATCATCTTAAAATTCCAAGTTTGAAAAATGCAGCTCTACATTCCTCCCTTCTATAAGGAGTTAAAGCCCTGCACCAAGAATTGGCTAACTCACACGTTGCTCAATAAGCCAGACACAATTTTTTCTCCCTCTCTCTCTTCCGGACAATCCCAGATCCCCCACAGGAGCCTCTCCTGGAAAGACACGGAGCCCAAGGGAAGCTGGAGAAACCCCGAGGGCTGCGTCCCCCCAACATTCAACCCTGGGACCCATAAACCAGTTTTGTCTCTTCCCAGTGTGGGAAGCCCCCCCACTCCTAGAAGAATGAAATATTTTGGGAAATATGAAAAAGGCAGAATATTATATTTCCCCAAAGGAGAAATGGAGAAAGAGGCTTTTAAAGACAGAAAGCAGATTCGGTCTTTAGAATTCACCCACCACCATTTAGCAGAAGACGCAGAGTTCACTACATGGCACAATTTCCTAAGGGCATTTCAGGCATTGCACTCTCCACCACCACCCCAGCAGCATTTCAGGACCTGCATAAAATCCTGGCCTTCGTTCAGCTAGTTGTTCAGCTGGTCCAGAGCCCTGGTGGTTCTGCTTCATCAATAAATGGATCTTCTTCCCAAGGAGCCTCCATTTCATTTCCAGCGTCTTTCTCCGGATTGGAACTGAACCAGATGGATTTTCCCTTCCAACACCAGGAATGGGGGGTGGAGGGTGGGGAGCTGCCCCAGATCCCCTCCTCCTTCCTGGCCATCCTGGGCCTTTTCTATGGGTCTGGGCTTTGCTTTCCCCTAAGCGCCTCATATATGGAAAGAAGTGGCAGTGGAACATGGGATATGGTCTCCCCCGTTTCCAGGACTCAGAAGATGGAACCTGGAGGGAGATTTTGCTCTGCTTTCCTTCCCCAACACGAGGCTCCCCAGCTTCCTTCTCCCAAGAGGGGCTCCCACTCATCCAGGCAGAGTCCTGTCTGGCATCCCTGCAAAAGCCCCCCTGCCTGGCCTGGGCATGGGAAAGGGAGGCAGGGGAACATGGGATATGGGGTTCCTCATTCCCTGGTCTCAGAGAATGGAAGTTTGAAGGGGATTCTGCATAACAGTTTTCCATATCCCTCCATCCCTCCCTCCTTTCCAGGGGTGAGTTGCTTCCTTTATTTCTCCACCTCTTTTCACTTGGTTTTCTCTCACTTCTCCCTCTCTCTGTTTGTCTTTGCATGTGGGTTTTTTTTTTCCAACTATGCAAAGTTCTGATAAGTAGTTTTTCACTATTTTTTCATTTAGTTCTTGGAGTCAGGCCACACTATTACATCAGCCCTTTTGTCATTGAGCATCAGCTTTCAAAGTAAAGTAAAGTTTGGCTCCAACTCAACAAGCAGATCCGTGACATGTTCAGGCATTAACTATCCCCCGAGGTTTTCTCTCTAATTGCTATGCCAACAAATGTCACATTTCTTTTTATCTTCAGCCACAGGTGCCGTGTATTCCCTCTGGCGCCAATTTCAAGGCTGTAGATCCCAAAGCTCTCAATTCTAGATGACAGATTTAATTCCATCTCTGCTCTACCATTATGAACCACATGGGGATTATTTCCCTCTCACTTCCCTCCAGAGAAATGCCCAACAATCTCGGAGTTCAAGAACTCGTTGAATTATCCAGGGATCCCTCCTGAGAGGGAGAATTATTATCCTCCGAGTTTCTTCTCTGCTGTTTGGCCGAATCCTCCCGGGAGACTTTGGGGAGAGACCCAGGGAGTTGTGGGCAGCTTCTCTCTTCTCCCCAAAGGGCCCAAAGGCCCTGAATGGAAAACTTCCTGCCATAGAACTTGGCTTCAGGCAAAAAGTTTCACTGAACAATTTCAGACTCTGGACTTCCCTGCCCACTGAAGATCAGGGCTGCCTGGATTCCTTCCCATCAAAGGGGGATACTCTGGGGAAAAGAAGAGCTGAGGGCAAAGGGAGCCCTCTTTCTGCCTGCCAGGGTCAGCCCCATCCCTTTTCCATCTCCTTTCCCCAAATGCCAGCTGTTTTCTTCCAAGTGATTCAAGGGGTGCAAGTTTCTTCTTGAGTCCCTTGTATTGTCCCCCTTCAACGCCCCCCCCTGCAAACCCCTCTTTATCGTGTAGAAGGGTTGGGGGTTCTGGGCCTTCCAGATGTGGTGGGGTAAGAACTTTCTCCCTCTTCCACTGGGGAGTTGGCTGGGAATGGGACCTTTGGGGCTCCTCCAGATGTGGAGGAGAGATGTCACTTTGCTGGGCTGGGTAGTTATCAATATTGTACTCTGAGATTTGTGATAGTTTGTGTGTGTGTGAGGGGGGGAGGGGAAAGAGAAAGAAACACTAGAACAACCCCAGAACTCCACCCTCCAACAGATATCCTGGACCACAGAACACATAATTCCCTCATAATACCAGACTTCTCCCCCCTCCCCCTGGGAGAATCCACCGCTCCTTTCCTATGGGGAGGGGCACCCAGGCCCTTCTAGCAGTGCCCGCCAAGAGTCCCTCCCCCCTGCAGGGACCCAGAAAGGCCTCTTGTAGCCCCCCCGCACTCCCCCCACCAAAAAGTCCCCGGCGCTGCCTGCACGCCAAGCCCCACCAGTGCCCATCCGAGCAATTCAATGCAGGAAAAGGGGAGGGGCCATCCCCCTGGCCCTGCCTCCCTGCGGGAGGGAAGCCTCTGAGCCTTGTGCTCAGACCTCCCGGAAGAAGCGGCCGCGGCAGCTTCAGAGGACAAACAGAGCATGTGCGAGAGAACGTTGCCCACAGTTGCTCCCGATGGGAGCGGGGAGAATTCCTTGTAGGAGGAACTTTTGCAAGGAAGTTGGAACTCCTTTCCACTCTAGGACTCAAGATCTCTCTGGCCTTAACCCTTGCGCTGTGCCTCAGTCAGACTGGCGTAGATGAGGCAGCCTATGTACGCAAACTACAGGTGGTCAGTTGGCGTTGAGCATTTCTCTCCTCTGTGTCCTGTCATCCACTCCCCCCACCAATCAGATCTCAACCCCACTTGGATGGTGATGCGAAGGAGACACAGGCGCATCTCTCACAAGGGGAGCTGCTGTGGCTGGCGGGGACCACCAGGGGCTCCCTCCGCAGGCATCGAAGTCCTGGCAGCCTGTGAGCCTCAGAAGGGAACTGAACATGTGCCCCTGCCTTTTGCCCATCTCTGCTTCTCTCAGTTCCCCACCTGATGGAAAGACACGGGGTCCCCTCACCCCTGCCCTTTGTACCCAGACGCCCCCCCCCAGCCCCTCCTCCAGGGCCAAGAGGCTGCAAGGGGGCCTGTCAGGGAGGGAGGGACCAGGAGGAGCATCCCCAGGAAGGGAGTCCCACCAGAGGGAAGGCTGCAGTAGGGGGGAGGGGGTCTTGCAAGGAGGGGGGTTTCCTATCTCCTTCCAGCCACAATCGCAGCCAACGCAGGAATTTCTCTCCTTTTAGGCTTCTTTACCTCTCCATGCCAGGAAAGTTTGGACGCTCTTTGGGAGCCCCAGGAAGGAATCCCTACCACTCTTCGGGGGTCTCCCCAGCATTGCCAAGCAAAGGGTGGCTTCCCCCCCCCCCACTGCCCCCCCCCCATGGACAATCCAGGATTTCCCTGCAGGAAAGGAGCTGCTGGCAGCGTTGCTAGGGGTTCCCTGAAGGAGGCTGGGAGGGGGGTGTTTTGGGACCCCTCCTGGGAGGAAGAGAGAGAGACAAGCCTTCCCCTCCCTCTGTGTGTGTGTCTGTGTGTCTGTCTGGGGCCCTTATGGCACTCCAGCAGAAAGTTGGGTGGGTCAATCCTCTCCAAGACTTGGGTGGGGGGAGGTTGGGGGACCCTCATGGGAGGGAGGGAGATCTAAGCCCCCCCACACTATTACATCTGACAATCAGTCTGCCTGCCTGGCCCTTTATGGTGCCTCAGATGGACTGTGAGTTTGGAGGGCTAATCCCATCCAAGACGCAGCCTGGCTGGATCCCCCTCCCCTCCACAGATGGGAGGCCAAAAGGGAGGGAGAAGGTTGGGAAGGGCCGTTTCTGCCCAATTTCAAGGAAGGGAGCCCTGGGCAGACTCCCTCCATCCACTTAGGGGACCCACTTGGGACCTCAGAGAGGGATGCTTGCCTGGTCCTGAAGAGCCAGCCTGGAGGGACCAGAGATCCCAGGCACTTTGGACGCCCTTCTCAACCAGAGACCCTGGAAGAACCACTGGTGCTGGCCCAAAGGGACGGAGGCAGATTCTGTGCCCGGAGCAGGTGGGCAGAGGCCCCAGAATGTGCTGCTGGCTGCCCTGAACCCTTTCAGATCAAGAGAAATGAGAAAAATCTCCCTTTGCAAAGCCAAAGGAGAAAACAGCCTAGCCAGGACTGTGTTGGGGGGAATGCTGGTTATTTGGGGGGAAGAGGGGCAGCTGCATCCCATCGGATTGCACCCCCGAAAATACTCTTTAACCTGGAAATGATCAGTGGGATCGGTTGGAGAGAGGAAAGGATCTCGTGTGACAAGGAAAGCTTCTTCCTGTCTGGAGGGGGTAAAGAGCTCGTGGAACAGGCCGAGGGAATTCTTGGTCTCCAGAAACCACTTTCCTCTTGGCAGGTCCAAGAGGTTCCATGTCAGCCCCATGGAAAAGGGGGGTCCGCAGGGCAGCAGAGGTGGGGAAAAGCCCCTCCCTGTCATTCTGGGAAATGGGCCTCTAGGGAAGCTCTGGCCAAGCCTCAGGACAAAGAACCCTCAAGAAAGAACCACACAAGTTTTGGTCTACAACATCCCCACTTCAAGAGTTGTGTTACCCAGAGGGGCCCTGGGAAAACAGCGGCTGCCTCCACCATCCTTTGTGGCTGAAGCAGGAAGACCCCAGAAGCTCAGATGGGGCACCTGGGGGTCCCGGAGCAGCTTTGGCCATCCTGTCCCTGGAGACCAGAGCTGGATTTGGGACGGGGGAGGGGAGACCTTTCCCCAGCAGAAGGCTTCTTCCTCAGCCCGGAAGAGGAGGAGGAGCCGCAGGGGGAGGATTCCCAACAGGGGAGAAGAGCTGATCCGTTTTCCTGCATCTTCCATGCCTCCCTGCTGGTATTTTCTGGGACGGAGGCCGGAAAGAAAAAATCTCTCTTCCCCTTTGCTTTGCCCAGATCGTTTCCCTTCTCCCGGCTGGCTCAGAGCCTGCAAAATGGCAGCAGAGAGTTTGAATTCATCCCTTCTTAACTGCTACCTTTGACTCCCCCTTTTCTTGGCCTCCAGGTGAAGAGGCTGTCATGGAGGGGACCCCGACCAGGCAAGAGGGAACCTGCACAACCCCCCCCAACAGCCATTCTCTCTCTCTCTCACTCTCTCTCTCTCTCTGTGTGTGTGTGTGTGGTGTGTGTGTGATCCCCCTAGGTGGGGGTGGATTGAAGGGGTGAATTCCCCAACTCTGGTTCAGCCGGCTGGTGTGCACAGCAGTACTGGTGAAGTTTTTAGCGAGCAGCACAGGAAGCAAGACTTGCCTTCACGAAAGCTTCCTTACAAATGGAAAAACGGCAGGAGCAAGCAAGCGCTTCTTTTTGCGCTCCTGGCATTTTTCCACTTGGAGAGGAGGAGGAGGAAGAAGAAGATGAGGGTGACAATCGCGGGTGTGTGAAGCAAGGCGTGAAAATCCACAGCAGGAAGCTCGGGGTGAGTGAAAAGGAGGAGCAGCTGAGTGCTTTGTTTCTCCAGAACTGGTAGAAAAAAATGCTTAAAAAGTAAAAAAAAAAAAAAAGTTCCCACGATCAGGCATCGCTCAGCTGATCATCGGAACTTTTAAAAAAACTTTTTAAGCATTTTTTTACTACCGGTTCTCTGGAAGTAAAAGCAGGAAGTAACGACGACTGGGTGGGTGGGTGGAACCTCAGGTTGCCATTGCTACCAGTTCTCCGAACCACCGGCCGTCATCGCTACCTACTCGCCTGAGCTGGTCCAAACAGGGAGCATTTCACCCCTGGTTTGGCAGTATCTTCTCTCACGGGAAACGAATTGGGTTCATGGTGCTATTGGCCTTTGGGAGTCTCCTTTTTCTCCCTTGCCTCATCCCTTTAATCCAAAGAATAGTCACATCGACTGTTTCTGGGATTGCAGTCATAGCATCCTCAGTGTCGACCACTCCTCGTCAAAAGCCTGCAAATCTCATGATCCTTAAAACGATCCCTACTAAATATGTACCCCTCTTACAGCATGATGGAAAGCATTCCATCGTTTAAATAAAAAGAGTGAAATGTAGGGAAACAATAATAAAGAGAGAATATAAAATACTGATATACTAGATTTAGTAAAAGCTTGTTATTCTGTAACCATCAGGTTCCTGTAACATATATATTGTACCTTTGTATTTGTATTACGTATATTATTCCTTTCTATTTGTATCTCCTGTTACAAACATATTGTTATTAGGCCTCTGTAATGTATCTGGTATTTGTCAATTGTATGTCCCTGCCATTTGACCTGAACTCATATCAATCTATCTAAAAGCATGGTACGATCTCAGTTGGAACTACAGCCATCAACAAAGGGATAATTTACACTTCAGCCCTAATTTATGTTTGATCTGGATAAGCTCCTGTCTTCCAGAGACAGGGAGCTAAATGGTCAATTGAGTAAACAAAGGAATCCTTAAGATAAGACTAATTGGGAAGTTTAGATTCCCTTGCAGGGCAACAAAGAATACACAAACATAAATTAGGGGGCCAGAGTTGGGGATTTAACTGGTGTTTTAAAGATATAAAAAGAGGTAACATCTTCTCTGAAGGTGTGAGCCCTCCCATATACATATCTCTTTGTATGTGTTTGGAATGGTTTTACCCAGCCTTTTGTTTTTGATCAAAGATTAAATGTTGATTCTTATTCAAGCCTCCGTTTAAGTCCTTCTTTCTGGTTCACTGAGGGCTTAAGCGTACAGCCGGACCTTACATTTCATTAATATTTTACACTGTCCCTACACCTAGAGTGATTTTACTTCCTTCCTTTTGCCCAGGGCTACACATATTTTTCAGGGATTTACATGCATTCAATGACTATAGTCCAGAACATAAATATGTGTGTGTTTATTTTGTACATCAGGTTGCATAAGTCCATCTTAATATGCTATTCCTGGTATGTGATGTTTCGTATACATACAGAGAAAGAAGCACTCTTGGGATCTTTGACTTTTAGGCTGGCTGTCAAACATCAGCCATAATAGCAATGACTGTTTTGAACAATAGGCAGGTTGCATTACACGAATGGCTATTTTATACGTGAAATTATGACTGAAATATTTCTGCACCTCTCTTGGTTCACACTTCAGGAAGTTTCTTTACACTAATTATACAACCAACAAGGAATGCTTATTTTCTGAAATCATGTACATTCCAGTTTTTTCCCCTTCTGGGCTCAATGTGGGCTTAAATTGAGCACAGGACCACAGCCAAGTAAACGTATATAGTAACAGTATTAACTATCATTAGGTGGAGTAGCCATTTTAGATTATTTATGTTGGGTATTAGGGAAGTACCCAACAGGCTACCTGGACAATGCACAGCTGACTCTGTAGCTCTGAAATCAATCTCCTGAATTTAAAATGTTATATAGGCACTAGTCTAAAGAAAGGTTCCACTATCAGTCCAGTGTGATATTGCAATCTCACATGTGTCAGTTCTACAACAACAGAACTATTCACAACAGATATTTATTCGAAGCAAGTCCCATTGACTATATGGGAAGGTGCATGTTCCCAGGTAATTAAGAAATGACCGGGGGCTTCGGTTGAGTGTTTAAGGTTGCAGACCCCTGACCTACCCCACCCCATTGCTTCACCTTGCAGCCAGCCCTGTAGGCCTCCCACCTGGGCAGCAGCGTCCTACCTACCCCGGTTGTATCACTTTGCCCTGCAGCCGGCCTGAACGCCCGCCTCGGACTGCCTCGGACTGCTCCAGCAGGTCATTTTTATTTAATTAATTTAATTAATTAAGAATGCTGCAATGGGCATCAATGATGACAGGTCAAAAGTGCGAGGACCTGTCAGAAATCACTTTTTTCAGCCCTCTGGGTAGTTCCTATGTGCATAGGGACTACTCAGAGGGCTGAAAAAGTTATTTTTGACCGGTCCTCGCACTTACGACTGTCCTCACATTTTACATTTTGCACCCTATCTTTTCACCATGGTGAAGAGAAGTAGTTGTGAAATGAGTGACACGGTTGTTAAGAATGCTGCAACAGGCATAAATGTGAGGACAGTCATAAGTGTGAGGACCGGTCAAAAGTGCGAGGACCTGTCAGAAATCAATTTTTTCAGCCCTCTGGGTAGTCCCTATGCACATAGCCACGCCCACCCAGTCACATGACCAGCTAGCCACTCCCACCCGGTCATATGACTAGCTAGCCACGCCCACCGATCACATGACCAGCTAGCCACGCCCACCCAGTCACATGATCACCTAGCCACGCCCCCAACTAAGCCACGCCCACAGAACCGGTTGTTAAAAAAATTGAATCCCACCACTGCTTACTACTAAATCTCCCCTTCTCATTCTTCCAGAGCCAGAGACTCCATCACTCACCAACCGCCATGCTGAAGGGGCTGGAACATCCCATGGGGAAGGAGAGGACCAGGAGGAGGACTTGAAGAACTTGGAAAAGCTCCCGAGGAATCCCAAAATGGATTGAAACATCTATTGTACTAGAAACACCATTAATTTTGTAAAATAAAGTTCCCAAAGAAGGAAGAAACTCACGAATGTCTGGCTCCTGACACTTTTAGTCCTAGGTGTATAAATCTAGGTCTACTATGAGGAGCTCCTGAAGGAAAATTCCCAGCTTGTGGGAAACAACGCAGAACTCTTCAGGGAGCTGGAGGAGAAACGGAGGAGGTGAGAAATTTTCTGACAGTCCAAAAGAAACACAAGGGCGGATATTACAACACCGGAAGACAAGAGAGAAACTCTTGAAGACATGAAACCTCCGATGCTGCTGTATAAACCGGAGAAGGAATGGCTGAAAGCTTCTGGGGAGAATCTCAAAGCCAAGACATCCACAGAATGCAGGCAAAGGATCCTGGGATGGCTTCTCTGGAAAACCTGAGAGAGGCTTCTTCTCGGCCATCCAGAGACTCCCTGGCAGGAAGACTCTTCTGGCATCCCTGGTCAACCTCCAAAAGGAAGGACCTGGAGCCTCCAGAGGGGTTGGCTGGATGTATCCATAATTCTTCTCCAAGAAAAAGGAACAGAAACACCTCATTGAAATGTGCAGAAATGGAGGGAAGCATCTGTTCAAGCCATTCAAGATCGACAGACGTCTATGGTGGAGTTCCACACTCCATGCCTTGAGGTGATCTTCCTTGCAAGGGGATCCTTTGATGGGAAGTGAGGGTTCTCCTCTTCCTTTTTCCTCCCATCAAGAACTGAAATGGCTTCTCCTCTTGCCTGTTTGGCTGCTGTTCCTCAGGCCTTTGAGGTCCTAATGGAGCTGGATAGGACTCTCCTTCCAGGTCACATCAGACATCAGATTTGGCTCTGAATCATTCTCATCAACTCCCTGATAAAAATAAAGAAAAGCCCATTAAAATGCAAGAATGAGAGATCCGTCTATGTAAATGGTGTGTTTGTAGCATTGGGTTCCTGCACGGGGGATGGGGTTGGACTAGATGACCATGAAGATGCCTTTCAAAGCTTACATTCCATGATTCTCTGAATGCCTGCAATACAGGTAGTCCTTGACTTATGACCATTCATTTAGCAAGGGTTGAAATTTATGACAAAGCTGAGAAACACAACTTAGAAGGCAGATCCTCACACTGTCCCTGTTTAGGCCTGGAGACTGAACCACAGGAAGAACAGCTGCAGGTTTTGGGTCTGGCTAGTCTGAAGAAAAGAAGAATTAGGGGTGATGTGATAGCAGTATTTCAATATCTGGGAGGTTAAAGAAGACGGGGTCAAATTATTCTCCAGAGCACCAGAGGGCAGGACAAGAAACAATGGATGGAAACTGAACAAAGAGGGAAGCAGCCTGGAATTACGGAGAAACTTCCCAACAGGGAGGACAATTGACCTGTGGAACTGCTTGCCTCCAGAAGTTGTGGCTGCTTCATCCCTGGAGGTTTTTCAGAAGAAACTAGACAGCCACTTGTCTGAGATCATTTAGGTTTTCCTGTTTGAGCAGGGGGCTGGACTAGAAGACCTCCAAGGTCCCTTCCAGCTCTATTCTATTCTATTCTATTCTATTCTATTCTATTCTATTCTATTCTATTCTATTCTGGAGGTGGAGGCCTCAGACACAGCCGGTCCCCCATTTTCTGGGCTGCTCTCTCATCAGCCCCCAGGAAGATCAAGACAGTTAAGACAGGACGACCCCTGAGAATTTTATGAGTTGGTACATTCTAACGGCTCTCTGACTACCCAGAATCCCCCTGTCCAAGTGGTTCAGACCGAAGCAGCAGCAAAAACCCTCAGCTAATAAAAAAATAAAAACCGTTGCCATGACTACATCTCCAGGCATCCACCTTGAGATTATCAAAGAGAATAGAATTAGAATTAGAATAGAATAGAAAATGCGGAACGGAATGGAACGGAATGGAATAGAATAGAATAGAATAGAATAGAATAGAATAGAATAGAATAGAATAGAATATGCGGAATGGAATGGAATGGAATGGAATAGAATAGAATAGAATAGAATAGAATAGAATAGAATAGAATAGAATAGAATAGAATAGAATAGAATAGAATAGAATAGAATAGAAAATGCGGAATAGAATAGAATAGAAAATGCAGAATAGAACAGAACAGAACAGAACAGAACAGAACAGAACAGAATAGAATAACAGAGTTGGAAGGAATAGAATGGAATAGAATAGAATAGGAATAATAGAAAAGTAAATAAATAATAGGATAGGACAGGATAACTTTATTGTCACTTTAAATGTACACTAATCAGCATACATTAAAATGGAATTTTGTTGCATAGAGCTCTCAAAGGGCTGCCACCGCCAATATACACTACATAATCATGACTAAATAAATAAATAAATAAATAAAATTATGTATATATATCCACATACACACCTATATTATATGACACAGAGAAACATCACAGTCTCGTTCGGATGTGTACATGTACCTGGTGAGAAAAAGGCATCCTGAGTTTCCCAGGCGGAGGGCATCGGGAGTAAAGCCCCTACAGAATCGGGGAGTCCTGCTGGAAATCCTTGGAAACCCCCTCCCAGAGGGGAGCCGGAGTGGGTGGGTGGGGTCTCCAAGAATGCTTCCAGCTCTAAGCGCATAATGGTTATAAGCGGTATACAACCTCTTTGGCCACTTTGGTCATTAAGTGAGTCCGGCTTCTCCCATTGACTTGGATTGTCAGAGGCTGGCTGGGAAAGTTGGCTGGGAAACCTCTGGACCAAAAAGACTTTGGAATCCGATCTTTCCCTAAATGATGGACCGGACCGGATCTCTCCTTCCCAGCTGCCCCGCCTGCCTCCAATGTCCCACCTCACCAAATAAATCTCCAAGGAAATTAAGTGAAGCGAGTCCGTTTTATGAGAGGAGTGGGCTAGAGGATCCAGGAGGGAAAGGGGGGAAGGAGGGGAGAGGGTGGACTGAGAGGGAGACGAGTGATCCACTTGATCCCTTTAACCTTGGAGAGAGAGATTGAAAGGTCCTCTCTTGGGTCTGCAACAAACCACTGCAGCCTTCATAGTTTATTTATTTTAATTTATTTTTTATTCATTTTGTTTTATTTATTTGTCAAGCAGGTATTAGATAACAGATATAAGTATAAACATGATTATGAATGCAGGAAATGGATACGAATAAATGGGGACAGTAGGACAGGAACGGAAGGCACGTTGGGGTGCTTATGCACGCCCCTTACAGACCTCTTAGGGGGGTCATAATATTATAATATTATGATATTGTACTGTATTGTATAATATTATACTATTACAATGATATTGTAATATCATAATATTACAATATTAGCACTTAGCGGAACATTCTGTGGGCTCAGTTCTCCTGGGAGCCTTGGGGGGCCTCCCCTCCATCTTTCACCCCCCCCCCCATTTCCCCTTTTCCTTCCAGACCTCTCGGGGTCTCTCTGTTATCGCGTGTGAGCCTCCCTATGGAAAGGTCCACCGTTGCTGGAGGGGGCAGCCTGGCATCTCCCCACAGCTGGATCAGAGATGATGACATCACAGCACGTGTCATAAGACCTTGGCCGGCTGTCCTGCCTCATTCTCAACTGCTACAACTGGAGAGATGGCTGGAAACTTCTTTTATCGTTTCCAGAAAAAGGTCCAGCGGAGAAATAAAGGTAGGATGCAATCAGTGGTGGGATTTAGAAAATTTAACAAACGGTTCTGTGCCCTAATGACCATTTTAAGTATAAAAAACATATCTTAAGTCTTATTTTGGGGAAATGTCTTACTTTAGAGCAGGTGGGGGGTGGGGCCTGTGGATAATGAGAAGGAAGGAAGGAAGGAAGAAGGAAGGAAGGAAAGAAGGAAGGAAGGAAGAAAGGAAGGAAGGAAGGGAGGGAGGGAGGGAGGAAGGAAGGAAGGAAGAAGGAAGGAAGGAAAGAAGGAAGGAAGAAAGGAAGGAAGGAAGGAAGAAGGAAGGAAGGAAGGAAGAAGGAAGGAAGGAAGGAAGGAAGGAAGGGAGGGAGGGAGGGAGGGAGGAAGGAAGGAAGGAAGGAAGAAGGAAGGAAGGAAGGAAGGAAGGAAGGAAGGAAGGAAGGAAGGAAGGAAGGAGGGAGGGAGGGAGGGAGGGAGATTCCGACAGAATCGGGGTTGAAATCAGAAGGGGCTGACCAGGGGTGGGTTCTAAATTTTTTTACTACCGGTTCTGTGGGCGTGGCTTATTTTGTGGGTGTGGCTTGATGGTCATGTGACAATTCTTTAGGATGTAGCAGAGGCTTTTAACTGGTAGACCAGTAGCCCAGCCCAGACCCCCTTGGGATCAACCCGCAGCCCTCCCCTGCCTCCTCAGGCGGTGGAGCGTGGGGGGGGGGAAGCTTTTCAAGAAGTCACAAGGAGGGCTGAGAGCTAAGATTTGGTCCAGAACCAACCCCAACAGGAAGGTTTTTTATTTGCTCCTTGTACTCCTTGGCTTTGCATTTTTAACAAGTAATAAATTAAATTTCTGATGATGCAAAAATAGCTCATAACTCACCTTTCTAGACAGCTCTTCTCATGTCTAAAAGCAAGATACTCTTCTCCATCTTTTCTCTGGAGGACCATTTAATCCAGAGCCTTTTAATTCCAGAAGTCCAAGTTTAAAGAATGGACTTCTGGAATTAAAGCTCCATTTTTTAGCTAAAACTTAATTCACACCTGTTAGTTTTGCTTGAGCAGTGTGAACAATTGACAGTGGGATCCTCCAAAGCAGGGGTGGGTTCTAATTTTTTTTACTATCGGTTCTGTGGGCGTGGCTTACTTTGTGGGCGTGGCTTGGAGGTCATGTGACTGGGTGGGCATGGCTAGCTGGTCATGTGACCAGCTGGCCATGGCTCTGTGTATAGGGACTACTCAGAGGGCTGAAAAAAGTCATTTCTGACAGGTCCTCACACTTTTGACCAGTCTTCGCACTTATGACCAGTCATCATTTATGCCCATTGTAGCATTCTTAACAACCGTGTCACTCATTTCACAACTGCTTCTCTTCACCATGGTGACAAGATAGGGCAAAAACGTAAAATGTGAGGACAGTCGTAATTTCGAGGACTGGTCAAAAGTGTGAGGACCAGTGAAAAATAACTTTTTCAGCCCTCTGAGTAGTCCATATGCACAAAAGGACTACCCAGAGGGCTGAAAAAAGTCATTTCTGACAGATCCTCGCACTTTTGACCAATCTTCGCACTTATGACCGGTCATCATTTATGCCCATTGTAGCATGCTTAACAACCGTGTCACTCATTTCACAACTGCTTCTCTTCACTATGGTGACAAGATAGGGCAAAAACATAACATGTAAGGACAGTTGTAAGTTCGAGGACTGGTCAAAAGTGCAAGGACCAGTCAAAAATAACTTTTTCAGCCCTCTGAGTAATGCATATGCACAAAAGAATACAGCAATAGAGAGGGATGAAGGAAGGAGAAGAGAGATGGAAGAAGGAAGGAGAGAGAGGGAAGGAAGAGAAGGGAGGAAGGAAGGGAAGGGAAATTAGAGTAGGAGTGAGGGTAAGAGAGGGAGGAAGAGAGGAGGAGAAGGAGAAAGGAAGAGGAAGTAGGGAGGAGAAGAAGAGGGGGGGGAAGAGAAAGTAAGAAGGAAAGAAAAGAGAGAGGTGGTAGGTTTGAGGAGAAAGATTGCTGTACAATAAAAAAGATGAAAGGGAAGAAAGGCAACCCCAAACAAATATAAAGATATTAAGATAAAGAATGAATTGTTAAACTTTAAAGAATAAAAGAGAACAAATATGAACAAATAGCAATACTGTAATTAGAAACACACATACAAACATACAATGTATTTTCTTTGAACAGAGTATTTGGCCGGTTCACAAATTTAAACAGTGTTTAGTCATTTCAATTAAATTTACAATTTCTATATTTCCTTTTTGCCATATTTATTCCTCATCTATTTTTTTAAAAAACCAATATTACCCTTCATCCTCATCTCTAATCTTAATCAAATTCAATTTTTCCCTTCTATTCTATATTATACCCCTTCCCATTGTCATCTATTTTTATATCCATCCTCACATTGGTTAATTATGTAATATTACATTGGATAGACAGAATATTCCTATAGTCACAGAGGAACAAAGAGAACGGTTGAACCAATTAATAACAGAGGAGGAGATCCTCTCAGCAATTAAACAGTTAAGAACTGGCAAGGCTCCTGGTACGGATGGATTAACAGCTGTGTATTATAAATATTTACAATTGGAGATGGTTGTACCTCTTAAAGAATTATTTAATAGAATTCAGTTGGGTGAAGGGGTACCACCTTCATGGAAAACAGCTGTTATTTCGTTAATTCCAAAAGAAGATCAAGATTTGACATATCCCAAGAACTATAGACCCATATCATTATTGAATACAGATTATAAAATATTTGCTAAGATATTGGCAAATAGGTTAATGTTAGTAATGCAAAAAATGATTCATGCTGACCAAACTGGTTTTAGACAAGGTAGACAAATGAAAAATAATGTAAGACAAATTGTTGACATATTGGAATATTTGGAAAGGAATAACCAAATCCCTGCGGTGCTTATATTTTTGGATGTGGAAAAAGCTTTTGATCGATTGGATTGGCAATTTTTATTGAGCGTGGTTAAGAGGATGCAATTTGGGAATTGCTTTATGCAGTCCATAAAAGCAATATATCAGGAACAGACAGCTCAGATAATTGTTAATGGCAGTTTGACAGAAACTTTCAAAATTGAAAAAGGTACGAGGCAGGGATGTTCTTCATCGCCATTATTATTTATATTAACTTTAGAGTTGTTGTTAAACAAAATACGTAACATAGATGAGATAGAGGAAATTAAAGTTAGAAACTATGAATATAAGGTACGGGCATTTGCAGATGATTTGGTTATGACCTTAACTCATCCAGTGGAATCAGCAAAGGTTTTGATGGATATAATGAAACAGTATGGTCAAGTCTCTGCGTTTAAAATAAACATTGGAAAAACAAAGATGATAGTTAAAAATATGACAACAAATCAAAAAGAGGAGTTACAAAGGGTAACGGGATGTGAAATAGTCAAAAAAGTTAAATACCTAGGAGTTTATATTGCATCTTCTAATGGTAAATTGTATAAGTATAATTATGAATGGATATGGCATAAAATACAAGCTGAAATGGATAAATGGAAAAAATTACAACTGTCCTTGTTAGGTAGAATAGCAGCTATAAAAATGAATGTTTTACTTAGGTTTTTATTCCTCTTTCAAATGATACCAATACTAAAAAAGGATGCCAACCTGGAAGAATGGCAGAAAGGTATTAATAAGTTTGTATGGCAAGGTAAGAAACCAAGGATAAAATTGAAAATAATGCAGGATACACGAGAAAGAGGAGGATTGAAAATGCCAAATTTAAAACTGTATTATGAAGCAGCTGTTTTATCAGCAATTAGTGATTGGATTAATTTAACAAATGGAAGGATATTGAATATTGAAGGGCATGATTTGGTTTATGGTTGGCATGCTTATTTAGTGTATGAAAAAAGGGTGGATAGAGCATTTAAGAGTCATATACTGAGAAATGCCTTATTGCGTGTCTGGAAGAAATATCAATATAAGTTAAATGAAAAGATACCTATATGGATAGCACCCAGGCACGCAATAGAGAACACGAGCATAAAAAGTAGACATGAAGTAATTACATATATAGATATTCTCAATATGCAGGGAGGTATATTAAAATTAAAACCTGTGAATGTGTTGAAAGAGGAGAAAATAATTCAAACTTGGTTTCAATATGTACAATTACAAGCCAGATGGAGAAAAGACCAGAAAATTTGTGTTATACAAAGTGATGAAAATGTAATTAAACAAATTAGAGACCAAAGTCCAATGCATATAAAAAGATTGTATAATATATTGATAGAGATGGACTCGGAAACAGAGCTAGTTAAGGACTGTATGATAAAATGGGCGCAGAATTTTGAACAGCCAATAATGGTGATGCAAACTTGGGAAAAAATATGGGTGACAAATGTGAAATTTACTAAAGCGCAAAATTTAAGGGAGAACTTTTATAAAATGTTTTATAGATGGCATCTAGATCCAAAAAATTTATCTCGTATGTATCCGAATGTACAACCAAAAAGTTGGAGATGTTATTGTGAGGATGCCACTTATTTCCATATTTGGTGGACATGTAAAAAGGTTAAAGCGTTTTGGATAAAAATTTGGTAGATTTTACAAAATATTCTTAAAAAGAGGTTGAAATTTATGCCACAGCTGTTTCTGCTGGATATAGTTACGGTTCCGTGAGTCATATCGTTACCTCTACCGGCTCGGCGGAACCAAGAGGAACCACCACCGCTGCAGATCCTCTCCACCTCTTCCTGGATTAGCGGAGGGCTTCCTGTCACTTCCCATCGGATTGGGGGGTTTCTGTGACCCCCAAGTCATCCCTGGCTGTGGGGTGTACCTCCCCTCTTCTCATCCAGTGCCACCCAATCCCCAAACTCTTCCTCCGGCAGAAATCTTCCTCTGTGAAAGGAGGAGCATCCATCCCAGCCAGATGCTTCCAGGCCCAGAAGAGGAAGGGGGGGGGTCTGAATTGGGGGTGGAAGCGTTGATCTCGACTTGGAAGTGGGAAGGGCCAGAACCAGCAGCAGCACCAATGGGAATTCTCCCTGCTTGAGCGTCATCGGTCTCTGGGCAGAGTCCTTGGGGGCTTCACCTGAAGGAGGAGAGCCAGTTCTGCAGAGAGAGAGAGAAGCGGAGAAAGTGGGAGAGGGGATCTTGGCCTGAAGAACCGAGCGGAACTCTCTCCTGCATTGGGTGAAGTCAAGGGAAAGTCTGCCGGGAGACCGATGGCGCTAAAGGGAGAATTCCCATTGGTCCCCCTGTTCTTTCTGGACCCTCCCAATTCCAAAGTTGGAGGCAGCCCCATTCTGGGCCAGGCAGCCTTTCTGCGGTCCCTTCGCTTTGCGGAGAGAGGGAACCGGTGGGAACTTCCACTGCCTGAGCCAAAAGGGTCTACGGCAGGGGTGAAATGTTCCCGGTTTGGACCGGATTGCCCGATCTGGTAGTGATGGAGGCGGGTGGTTCGGAGAACCGGTAGCAAAAATCCCTGCCCCCCCCCACATGCCCAACTGAACCATGTGATCCTCAGAGGCTTTTTTTCTTTTAAATGCCTCTGACGATCCAAGCTGAGTTGCCTGATCGTCAGAGGCATTTAAAAGAAAAAAAGCCTCTGACGATCAGGTAACTCAGCTGGGATCGTCAGAGCCTTTTGAAAGGATTTTTTACAACCACTTCGCCGAAGAGGTTGTAGAAAAAATGGTTTTAAAAGTTTTTTAAAAATCGCCACGCCCACCCAATCACATTACCCCACCACCACCAAGCCACGCCCACAGAACCGGTAGTAACAAATTTTAGATTTCACCCCTGGTTTACGGGATCTTGAGAAGATCGTTTTCTCAGGGGGTGGGGGAGACCCTCAGGAGGGGAAGGGCCAGGCGGAGCCAGGCGAGGGAGGCCAGGAGGCGGGGCCAGGTCGAGGCAATGTCAATAAGTTTGTGTTTTTAAAGCAGGCTATTTGTTTTCCAGTGGTTCCAGAGGAGCAGCCCGTCCTGTGGAAACGGGGACCGACGGAGGTATGTCATATTTATTTCTTTAATTGTTTCTCAACACGTACCCAATGGGACCCAAACCCTGGAAGTCAAAATGGCTCTTTTGGGTGAGGGGGCCTGGATTAACCAGGCTTGAGGGTTTTTCCTGGGCTCAGGCCCACCGTCCTCATGGTCTCCGTTGCTTTTCAGCAGACGAATTCACGGGCCGGCAACCTGCCCCCTATCAAGGAAGGTCCTCCCCCTCAGCGGTCCTTTACCACCCGCCCCCCCAAGGTAAGCAGTCTAAATCTTCTGGGGCAGGGGTGGGTTCTAATTTTTTTTACTCCTGGTTCTGTGGGTGTGGCTTATTTTGTGGGTGTGGCTTGGTGGGGGGTTAATGTGACTGGATGGGCGTGGCCACCTTTTTTTTTAACTTTTAAAAGCATTTTTTCTACAACCTTAAGAGGTTGCAGAAAAAAAATGCTTTGAAAAGCCTCTGACGATCAGGCAACTCAGCTGGGATCGCCAGAGGCTTTTAAAGGCATTTTTTCCCCTACAACCTCTTCGGCTGAAGAGCTTGTAGGAAAAATGCTTTTCAAAGCCTCTGACGATATATATATTTCACGGCTGTTATTTTAACTTTTCCAGACTCCTGCAACATCTGGGGGGCGACCGCTGAGGAATCCAAGGGAAAAGAGTGGCACGTAAGTCTACATTTTACCTAAAAAAAATAAAATATAACATTTATTTTTTAAATGAATCCTTTGTTGAAACACCTTTGGCTTTTATGAGAGCATCTAGTCTTTTGGCCTTAGAGCCGATCTTGCCATGGAAATCTTTGCCCACTCTTCCTTCAAAAGGGCTCCAAAATTGGAACATTGGGCGCTATCTAACAAAATGAAATTCAAGGGTGAAAAAAGTAAGGTTCTACATTTAGCCAAGAAAAACAAAATGCACAGGGACAGTATATGGGGCACCTCGCTCAACAGGAGTAACTCTCAGAGGGATCTTGGAGTCCTAGTGGACAACCATTTAAACAGGAGCCAGGCGTGTGCAGCAGCTGCCAAAAAAGCCAACCCAGTTCCAGGCTGCATCAATCAAGACCACGTGAAGTGTTAATGCCACTTTTTAAGGCCTTGGTAAGGCCACACTTGGAATATTGCATCCAGTTTTGGTCGCCACGATGTAAAAAGGGTGTGGAGACTCTAGAAAGAGTGCAGAGAAGAGCAACAAAGACGATGAGGGGACTGGAGGCTAAAACATAATGGATTTTTCACATATTTAATGACTACTATTTAACATCAGTTTTTTCCCTTCAAAGATTTCAGTTTGTTTTTTGACTTGAATTGTACATCTTATATGTTATGTTAAAGGAGGAAGTACTCTGAAGGGATTTATATTGGTCTCATTTTTTTTATTTTACATTTCCAAAACCTGGCCTTTTAATAGGGGTGTGTAGACTTTCTTTGCTAAATACTGAAGTAAAAACTTAAGTAATCCAACTCTTATAAACAACTCTTATCAACACATTAAACCTTAATATTTAAGTCACTAATCAAATCGCTTAAGACTACCCTGGAGGTGTATCTAAAGTCCCTCAAACTGTACCCATTGGCCATTTTTAGGGAGCCTTTCTAAAAGACCCAATAAATAGTGAAAGGATTGTTAGTAGAAATAGCAAGACTGAATTTATACACCGACACAAACATAAAGGTATTTTTAATATTTTTCAATGGAAGAAAATGTTTGATGAATCAAGTAAAAAACTTAAGGGTCTAATTTCTCTCTGGTTTTCCTATTTACAGCAACCGAAAGCAGAAGTCGTTCTCCCTGAATGAGGAGCTCCTGCGTCAAAATGCCCAGCTTTCGGAGAAGAACGCAGAACTCTGCAGGGAGATGGAGGAGAAACTGCGGAGGTGAGAAACCCTGACTTTCTCTTCCAGGATTTCCTATTCAATTCTCCTTAGCTCCCTACCCTGGACACACATTACACAACGTTCTGCGTTGAATTACGTTGCCTGGATGGGTAGGAGACATCATGAATCTCTTGACAGGGACTTTTCCTGGCCAAATCCTCTGAATTTAGGAGGTCCCTGCTTTGATCTCCTCCTCTGCTGCTCACTGACCTCAGTTCTCGGCTCCCCCTCGGCTCTCCCCAGTTCAGTCTTTTCCCCCTTCTGTCCCCATTAGAAAGTTTGGAAATTGTTTTGAATTGGTTGGTGCCTTTTCTGGTATGAAAGCCAAAAAAGGGGGAAAAAAAGATTTTAAGATCTGAAGATTCCTTTATGGCAAAACTCAAGTAATTAAAAAGTAAGGCTGGGTAAAACAAAGGAAGTGCCAGGCGTTTTAGTTAGTTTTCATTTTAAAAGGGTTTGATGATTCGGGTGAAGACCTGAGGGGGATCATTTCCCTCTTGTCTTCCTATTTTACAGAATCCAGATGTTGGAACTCCGAAACCTCCATCTCCACTGCAGGATTCTGACGGAAGCTGGAGCGAAGCAGGAGCTCCTCAGGGAGAACGAAGAGTTGCGGGAACAACTGGAGAGGTAAGAAATACCATGTTTCCCCAAAAATACAACCTTCCCTGCAAGCAGTTGTTGTTGTGGCTAAGCTAGTAAGTAAGAATCTTTGGCTGCTTCTCCGCATTGACCTCTCCACGTCTCCTTCTTCCAGAGAGAAACAATGGAGGGAGCGTTTCCTGGGAGAGAGAGAACGGCGGGAATCCCAGTAAGACCCGGGAGGAGATCTCGCAGGATCAAAAGAGATCTGAGGCAGCCTCCAAGGACCTCTAAGACCTTCAAGTAGCTCCTCCTCCTATTCCTATTCCTCCTCCTCCCCTCCCCCTCCGGGACCCATTCTCTGTCTCCACCACATCCTGGCAACACCAAAAAGCCTCTGAGAACCAGGCAAAAAGTGCACCCTATTTTTTCCATGACTTTTGGAGGTTCTGTACAGGATCATGGACCCAACTTCTAGAGGGTTTGTAGGCCCTAGGAGACCCTCCCTCATTTTTCTGCTGCTGGATAACTTGTAAGAAGGTGCAAAAAGGAAAGAACTGAAGGACTGAAGAGAAAATGCTTTTGTAAAGTCGATTTGATCCTTTGAAATGTAAATAGAGATCTGGATTTGGAATACCCCTCAAGATCTTTTTTTAATTCCTTCAATTCTGCTATTGGTTCCTGCTTTTTAATGTGCCTCGGTGTTGATTTTAATTCTAAGAGATTTGAGGGTTTTTTAGTTGTTAATTCTTGGGGGCATAAACTGTCAGTATTTTAATTTTTCTTGTTCTCTTTAATGCTTTTGGCATGTGACCGTAATAAATGTTGAGTTGAATTGAATTGAATTGAATTGAGTTGAGTTGAGTTGAGTTGAGTTGAATTGAATTGAATTGAATTGAATTGAATGGTTCTTTAGACCTGATTCCCTCAGGATCCTTCATTAGTCCTGGAAAGTCTTGAATGACCAGACTGTCCAACAGTGGTTCCTGTCTGCACTCTCGTCTGACCACTTGACAAGTCTGCAGCAGAAGAAAGACCCCAAAGCAATGGGATTGTTGTCATGGAAGGACAGGCCTGTTTTGACCCTTCCCCCTCCCCACTCTTGATCCCCCTCCCCAGCCAGGACATCTACACCAGTGAAAAGCAGCTCTTGGATTCCATGGAGAAGATACGGTTGGATCTATCACTCCCCACTCCGTCTGCCAAAGAAAGAAACACACACAGGGACCTGTGGGGCTTTGTAGGTTCCCACTAATGTGGACATCTGGATGGAGATGTCCATCCTGTCAGCTGCATCCAGAGGAGCCAAAGGAAGTGGTCCTTCCTCCCACAACCGTCCCTGGGAACAGGGGCTCCTCCAGTAGAGAGCACGTCCAGCAAGGCCTCTGAAGGGCCAAGCGGATTCTGATAGTTGTCAGGGAGGTTGTGGCCAAGTGTGAGATTGTGCAGGAGCTGGGGATCCTTACTGACCATTTGTACAGCAAATATACACCATAGTATATTAAAGTCACTGATAGAGAAACTCTTTTACACAAAATGCTCATGTTATTCTTATATCATCATGAATAGAAGCAAGAAAATCCTTTTTTTTTTCAATTTAATCCTCTTTGTCTCCACCAGCTGACTGAGTCTCAAGCCAACCCTGATCCAAAACCAGAGGCAAATGATAGTTACTCATCACCTTGACATTGAATGAGTGTTGAGAAGGTGGGATGGAGATAGTTCTCCACCAGAGTTCAGAGTCACAAACAAACCATTATTTGTAGAAGGACTAATTTTTCTCTGGCCATTAAAGGGAATTCAAAATAATTCAATCCTTAAAATAGAACTATCATAAAAGGAAGAAGTTTTTTTTTTAATGTGAGAAACATTTACCAATTCTAAAAAAAACCTCAGTTGTTTCTATAGGGATCAGGAATTGTGTATCAATGAGAGGTTATAAAAATATGGAACTGGGCTGTGCAGGGGCCACTACAACCGTTTCAATCACTACTTTAAACAAAAGTTAGCATTCAAGTGATGAACTCAAATTTGGATGGAGAGAGGGAAATAATCTGGAGTTGTTACGGTTTGTATTCTGTCCCATCTTTGGATTCCAGTGACTTCCACAAAATAAGTGCTGACTTTAGACTCTCTCTGTTGCAGTAAAATAAAGCCTTAAAATCGAATCTCAACTTTTTATTTTTCCATAAATGGTTTTGTAAAAGAAAGCAGATTTTGCATCCAAATCCTCCAGTTCTTAGGGAAGACAAAAGTCCCACCTCTCTTTCTCTCTATTGGCTCTATTCCCTGCCCTCAGCCAGATAGAGAAGAGGCTGAAGAAGCCAAGCCAAAGGGGGAGAGGGGGTCAAATAAAGAGCAAAATTCAGAGCTATGTGGGGGGGGGAATGAGAAAGAGGCAAAAGCTCCCAGAATTGCAGAGAGAGGGGGGCTTAAGCCCCTTCCCCAGAAAAGGCTGCAATGAAGAGGGTCTCTTCAGCTGAGGGCTCTGGAGGGGCCACAGAGGACCCCCACCTTCCTCAGAGTCACGGAGGGTCCCGTCCAGGGTCAGGCCGGCTGCCTTTTCCTCCCGGGCAACCCCGGATCCCCCTCAGAAGACCCAGCCCTGCATGGCTTCTCCCCCACAGGAGCCTCTCCTGGAAAGACACAGAGCCCAAGTGAGGCTGGAGAAACCCCGGGGGCTGCGTCCCCCCAACATAAACCTGGGGGACCCATAAACCAGGTTAATCTCTTCCCAGGAATGCCCCAGATCCCCTCCTCCTCCCTGGCCATCCTGGGCTTTCTCTATGGGTCTGGGCTTTCCTTTCCCCCCTGAGTGTCCCATGCATGTAAAGATGTGGCTGAGGAACATGGGATATGGTTTCCCCCCTTCCCAGGACTCAGAAGATGGAAGTTGGATTTTGCAGATCAGCTTTCCATCTGCAACATGAGGGTCCTGAGCTCCCCTTCCCTCCTTTCTTCCCTCCTTCCCCTCCCCACATGGGGTGAGAGGCAGCCTTGATTTCTCCATCTCTTTTCACTTGATTTTTTCCTAACCTCTCTGTGTTCCTGTCTCTCTGTGTGTTTTTTCAACTATTCAATATTCTGATAACTACTTTTTCATTAATGTTTAATCTCTTCATTCTTTTCATTTATTTATTTTTTCTAGTTGGGTTTTTTTTTCATTAAAGTTGATTTTGTTCTAGGAGTCTAGTCACACTATTGCATCAGCCCTTTTGTGCGATGCCCTTGAGCATTAGCTTTCAAAATAAAGTAAATTTTGGTTTCAACTCAGCTGGCAGTTATTTCATATCTGTGACATGCTCCAGCATTAACTGGCCCCTGGAGTTTTGTCTTTCATCGCTATGCAAAAAAACATCAGATTTATTTATTTCTTCAGCCACAGGTGCCGTGTATTCCCTCCGGGGCCACTTTCAGGCATGGAGCTCCCAAATCTCTCAATTCTAGATGACCGATTTAATTCCATCTCTGCCCCTGTTATTATGAATCACATGGGGATTATTTCCCTTTCATTTCCCTCCAAAGAATTTCCCAACAATCTCTGACTGCAAGAACTACTTGAATTATCCAGGGATCCCTCCTGAGAGGGAGAATTATGATAAAAGTTTCAGCTCTGCTCTTTGGCTGAATGCTCCAGGGGAGACTTTGGGCAGAGAAATATGGAGGTTTGGGACAGGCAGAGTCTGTGCTCTTGAATCTACATCTCCCTCCTTTCCAGATGAAGCTGAGTGTTTCTCTGTGTTTAAAGAAGGAAAGCAACTGGAGTTTCTGAATTCTTCACCTTCTTCTTTAGAAACAGGAAAGGGAATCATTGATTCACCCCATGAATTATGGACCTCCTGCTTCTGCCTCTAATGCTGCTTTTGTGCCATCCAGTCTCTGGGAAGCTGAGAATGAAATGCCCACTGAATTTCAAACTGGAGGATGGAAAACAACCACAGAGCTTTTACAGCCCAGGAGACCATCTCATTGGTTTAGTCCTCACTGGAAATGAAATATTGCATATAAAGTTGCTTTTCAACATGGCTCCTTCTCTTCAGTTTGTTTTCCGTGATTCGTAAGTCACTCAGGGTGATGGAGTTGCACTTCATGCTAACACTCTCCTTTTCTGTTTTTTATTTTTCATTTATTCCTATATTTATTTATTTATTTATTTATTTATTTATTTATTTATTTATTTATTTATTTATTTATTTATATATGCCACCCTTTTCTGGAGACTCAGGGCGGCTTACAATGCGTTAAGCAATAGCCTTCATACTTTTGTATATACCTGCTTAGCAGGGTGTTCTATTTTATACAAAGTCAGCTTATTGCCCCCACAAACTGGGTCCTCATTTTACGTACCTCGAAAGGATGGAAGGCTGAGTCAACCTTGAGCCTGGTGAGATTTGAACTTGCAGTAATTGCAGGCAGCTGGTGCTACTTAACAGTGCTTTAGTCTGCTGTGCTATATTGGAGAATATGTCTAATTTCCTGAATGATTTCGATTTCCATGGCTTCTCTCTTTTGTCTGATTTTGTGAAAGAGACTCAAATCCAAAAAGGGGTCTGAAAAAAAGCTGAAAGGGCTGCAGATTATTTTCCTCTCTCAATTCAATCCTTAATTTATCACTTGAATAATGAATTTAAAGTAGTGGTGGAATCAGTTGTAGTTGCCGTAGCTCAGCCAATTTCCATATTTGTGTAACTAATGATTGGTTTTGGATCAATGTTGGCTTAAGGCTCAGTAGGCTTCTGCAGGATTATATATTAAAAACAGTATTTATTGTTGCTTTTGATTATAATAACATGTTTTAACAATAGGAATGTTTATGGTTTTTCATATGGCTTACGATTCATTTTCAACATTCAAACGTTCAACAAGAATTCCCAGTTCCTGCACAACCTCACACTTGGCTACAACATCCACGACAACTATTTGAGCACTTTCCACACTTCAGATGCCTTGCTGGACATGCTCTCCACTGGAGAAGCCAATGTCCCCAACTACAGCTGTGGAAGGAAGGAGAACTTCCTGGCTGTTCTTGATGGAGCTGACAGGGACATCTCCATCCAGGCGTCCACATTAGGAGGCACCTACAAAGTCCCTCAGGTTTGTGTGTGTTTTTCTCCTTCTGGTAAAGTGAGGGGTGGGTGGTGGTGGGTGAGCAATAGATGCAATCATGTCTTCTCCATGGAATTCAACAGCTGCTTTTCTCCATATTCTCAATATTTTACCCCATTATGTTCATGTTGAGATTAATCATAAAAGGCCTGAAATGCAAGCAATACATTCCCTGGAGAAGATATTCTAGCAACTATTTAATTGATCAAAAAATATCCCTGGTTGTTGGGGCCTCTATTGGCATCTTCATTTTCACAGATAAATAATGCCTGCCCTATCCAGTCGGATTGAAGTTGGCAATAGTAGCATTTTATCCATCTAAAAAGTGGAATGAAAAGGACTTTAGCAATGATCGTCCAAATAGACTAGCAGATATTGTGGCTAAAATTTATGCCATGATCCTCTTAGTTAAACTTGAGAAAAATGCATTCTTTGCAGAACAACCAGAAGGTTTTAGGTAGAGTTAAAAGCTATATAGATTTAATAAGAAATAATGGATAAATTAATAATCTAATATTGGCAACAAATTTGTCTTGAAATATCTCATCTATATCAGTGAGGTAAAACAAGGTTTTCAGGCTCTCTAGATGTTAGTGCAGCATTTGACTCAATACACAGAAAATTATGATGGAGAAAATGTTTTGCCCTCAAAATGGAGCTCAGCCTGTTGGCCCTGATCCAAGCCCTTGTTTGAGAGGGAGGTTTGGGCTCAATGGAGCCCTGAGAAGAAGGACCTATGCTTACCAAGGGGGAAGGGAAAGATGCATATTTGAATCCTTGTCTAAATATTTCTTCTTATTCAGTGTAAATATGAATGACTTACTAGCAGTAATGAAGGATAAAAAAAAAACCAGATCATTAATAAATGTTATTTCATTTTTTGAAAAAAAGTGACTAAATTAGTGGATTAATGAAATGCAGTGCATGTAGTATACGGTACTTGGATTTCAGAAAGGCTTTGACAAAGTAAACCACAACCTATTTCTCGGAAAGCTGAAAATATGTGGGATAGACAGCATCACCCCCAGATGGGCTCAGCCTGTGGTCCTCAATGGAACTACGTCTGCATGGAGGGAAACAAGCAGTGGGGGACCCCAAGGTTCCATTTTAGGCCCAGTTCTCTTCAACATCTTCATCAATGATTCGGATGAGGGGAGAAATGGGGAAATCATCAAATTTGAAGACAACACTAAAGTGTCAGAAATAACCAACACCTCAGAAGATAGGCTGAAGATCCAGATGGATCTAGATAAACTTGAATCCTGGGCCTATCTAAGAAACTGTAATTCATTGTAGAGAAAAGTAAGATTTTATACTTAGGCTAGAAAAACCAAATGTCCATTTACGGATGTGGTGAAACCTGGCTCAATAGCAATAACTATGAAAGGGATCTTGGAGTCCTAGTGGACAATCACTTAAATATGAGTCAGCAATCTGTGGCAGCAGCCAAAAAAGCTAATTCAGTCCTAGGCTGCATTACCAGAGGAATAAAATCAAGATCATATGAAGTATTGGTACCACTTTATGATGCCTTGTCAAGACAACACTTGGAATAGTGCATCCAGTTTTAGCCACCATATTATAAAAAAGATGTAGAGACTCTGGAAAGAGTGCAGAAAAGATGATTAAGAGCCTGGAGACTAAAACATATGAGGAACAGTTATAGGAATTCAGTATGTCTAGTCTAGTGAAAAGGATGAGGGGTGAAATAATAGCAATGTACCAATATTTGGGGGGGCTGCCACAGAGAAGAGGAGGTCCACCTATTTTCCAAAGTATTAGAAGGCAAGACAAGAAACAATGGATGGAAGCTAATCAAGGAGAGAAACAACCTAGAACTAAGGAGAAATTTCCTAACTGTGAGGAATGGAACATCTACCCTTCAGAAATTGGAATAGTATAGATAGATACAGATTAACAGAGTTGGAAGGGACCTTGTAGGTCATCTAGTCCAAGCAGACCCTACACCATTTCTGGCAGATGACGGTCCAATCTCTTCTTGAAAGCTTCCAGGGATGAAGCTCCCACAACTTCTGAAGGCAACTTTATCTCTTTATTTCCAGGTTGAATCGCTCCTTGTTCAGTTTCCATCCATTATTCCTTGTCTGGCCTTTGGATGCTTTGGAAAATAGCTTGACCCCCTTCCTCCTCTCTGTGGCAGCCCCTCAAATATTGGAAGACTGCTATCATGTCTCCCCTGGTCCTTCTCTTCACTAGACCAGCCATGCCCAGTTCCTGCAATCCTTCATTGTATGTTTCAGCCTCCAGTCCCCTAATCCTCTTGGTTGCTCTTCTCTGCACTTTTTCTAGAGTCTCAACATCTTTTTTATAGTGTGGTGACCAAAACTGGATGCAGGATTCTAGGTGTGGCCTTACTAAGGCTTTATAGGGTGGTATTAGTACCTCTCTTGATCTTGATTGTATCCCTCTGTTAATGCGATTGAGGATTGCATTGACTTTTTTGGCTGCCGCTGCACAGTTTTCACTCATATTTAATTGGTTGTCCACTGAGACTCCAGGATCCCTCTCACAGTTACTGCTATTATGCCTGGTTTCCTGCTTGAACAGGGGGTTGGACTAGAAGACCTCCAAGGTCCCTTCCAACCCTTTTATTTTGTTATAAGTTCCGTTATAGGTACACATGTTTAGCCTGCTAAATTCCTTTTGGAATACACTGATTTATACAGATAATGTGATATTATCATTCTTGCACATTGGATTGTTTTGTCTTAATAATTATCTGATAATTTATAAAGCAAGTTATGGTCTTTGGGAAATGACATCATAGCCATAGATGGTCAGCCATTAGAGCAAGTAACACCTTTCCTTACCTGGGGTTGTTTTCTCTGAGCCTGAATCTTGGCTCCCTCATCATCCAAGGAGCTCAGTTAGAGAAAGGGCAGGAGTGAAAGTGGTGCTTAAATGAAAACCTCACAGCTCTCCAGCTTCCTCAGCCCCAATGATTAAAGTATCTGAGGCCCAGTTTTCCCCCATGTTCTTCCATCAATCTGATGTTTGGGGCTTCAGAGAGAAACCACCAGCAGAACCAACCCAATCTCAGCCTCTGAGGAGGATCTTGGGGTGGGTAAAAGGACTCCAGCTGCTGCCCTCAGAGCTGATTTGGGAATTTCCACAATTTCTGCTTTGTCTAAATTCAGAAGATATGGGCATTGGCATTAAATTCAAGCTATGGAAACTGACAGACTCTGAAAATTGTGGGTGTTGGAACAGACAAAACTTCAATTAAAGACCAAACTTGGATTATGCAACTAACAAATCTTTTTAGGCTTTGAGGTCTTCCTGTTTCTTGTATAACTGGAGAAAGAAGTTAAAAAATTTCCTCCAGAAAGAATCTGGGATAGAGAAGCAAAAAAAGGTGCAGCTATCCTTGAAAATTATAATAGTTCCTTTATTGGAATAGGATATTCCAGTTGGCGTTTGCACGTGTTAATCTAATTGTGATGAATTGTAGGGATGATACAGTAATATTATTTACATTTTTATTGTTTTTTAATTTGCTTATTATTTTCTATTATTATGATACAATCTTGTTAATATTCTGTCTTTAATATTTTAGACAATATCTGATTAACAAACTATTCTAATACATTCAGGAGAACCAGGTTGGATTTATTAAAATCTAATATTTTGGACTTGATCTGACCCCAAATATAACACAGTATTCTTCATTGCTTTTTTAGATGAATATTGAAATTGCTTCAGAGGCTCTGAGTGATAAAAGGAAATTCCCTTTTTTCCACCGGATGAATCCCAAAGAAGGGATCCAGTACCCAGCAATTGTCCCCCTGCTCCTCCATTTCAGATGGACCCTGATTGGCCTCTTTGCTTCAGACACAGAAAATGGAGAGAATTTCATGAGGATTTTTTCTCCTGTGCTTGTCAGGAGTGGAATTTGTATGGTTATATCACAACTGTTCTCAACAACTGGATACACAACAGCCCTCAGGGATTCCCTCTCTAAGTGGAGACAAGTCAACGTTTTTGTTCACTTCATGGAATATGAGTTCATTTGGGAGAGAATTCTTCCTTTCCATTTAACATTTATGCGTCTGCCAGGACCCATTGAAGGGTGTAGGAAGTTAGCACCCACCCCTTTCCTGGAAGAGTGAAATATTTTAGGAAATATGAAAAAGGCAGAATATTATATTTCCCTGGATGAGAAATATGAGAAGCATATTTTACAGACAAAGCAGCTCCCACCTTCCTGCCCCCCACCCTTTGTCAATGGGCCATTAAGGCCTGGGCCAGTCTATTCTACATAACAAAGATCTGCCTCCTTCAGGCAGAGCCATAGTAGGAATTGCCAAAGATGGGATTAGCCCTCTACACAATAGCAGCAGAAACTCACCACATGTGACCTGGGAAGCACATGTGACCATCAGCCAGCAAGGCCCCCACCCCCTGGGAGTCTGACAACCAATCAGGATACTCTTTCGGGGCCCCAAGAAATGCAGAGCCAGAGAGAGCATAAAAACCCGTGGACTCGCTGTATCTGCCCTTTTTCTGTTCAGGAACTCAAGCCATGTGATCCTGTCCACCATTAAACCATCTTTCCAAGCAGTCTCCATGTTTCCAGTGTCTGTTTCCCCACTTGGAGCAGAACCCAGGAGGATGTTTCTTCCAACAAGGGAAAGTCTGGATCCTCACAAATTTTATCCTGTATCCAATGAACAAGCGTAGACTTCTCAAATACATCCATAGTATTTTGAACTTTGGTTATCTGGGAAAAGAAAGGCCAATGGATGATGCCTTTGAACCCCATTTCTTTGTGGAAAAAAAGTTTCAAGATCTTTATTTCCACTGTTCTCTTTCAAAGAACGTCTTTTCTGTCAAAGGCCGCAGAAGATGCACCCAGAAAGCCCCACTGGAGACTCAGGAGAAAAGAAACAGGATCCAGATCCCAAATGACCATCACTTTTACAGTATGATGAAGACTCTGGCCCAGGCCTTGAATGCCGCTTATTCATCCAGATTGAGGAGGAGAAGGAAGGAGGGAGAAAAGAGTTTGGGGTCTCCAAGGCTGCAGCCCTGGCAGGTATGGGGGTCCCAATATGGATCCATCGATCTTAGATCCTTTGGTGGAGGAATCCAGAGGAGAAAGAGGGGAACCATCTCAACAGATCTGTCCAATTCAATTGCTCAGGGAATAATGGTTCCAAAGAGTAGATACCATGGCATTTTTATATTAAACCCTGCTAATTTAAAAATGCTGTATTCTTTCTTAAATGAATTCCTGTATTTGTGGGTTTCTGATTAGCATCGTGGAATTCCACCTTTGTTCCGTCCCCACCACAGGTGGTGTTGTAGTGCGGGAATAACGAGAGGCACAAGCAAGCTAGTGACAACAGCTCTTTAATTCTTCAGCGAAGAACCACAGGCAACAGCCCTCCTTATATAGTTCTGAAATACCCGCTAACCAATCACAAGCATTGCTGCATTTGAATTTCCCGCACAAAATAGATACATACATAACAGATGGGTCTGTATGCAGCTCAAGAGGCAGCTAAACCCCCCTCTTCTCCTCCAGTGAAAGGGAGCCTGGGGTGGATCTGGGTGTTTCATTGGGAGAAAAGGGCACGGAGAAACTGAGGAAATGCGAAGAGTGAGAATAAAATATAAATAGGAGATAGGCAGCATTAACTAACAGCCAACAAAGAAGCAGCTGGAACTTCTCCAGCGATGCTCCGTGTGAGGGACGGAGGCCTCTGGATGACCATGTGTCTCGGTCAAACTGGCTGCTTCCGTCTCCTCCAAAGGCTGAGAGAAAAGGGAGTCTGGCTTCAGACCATACAGTTAGGCTTATCTGCCCCCGGCCACTAGGTGGGGCTAGAGCAACAACAGCACAATAGATACATGTTGTGGCATGACACAATTTATAAATTTGGAGGACACCCTCAGACCATCTAGCCCAACCCCTCCTCGCTGCAGGAATGCCAGTTAAAGCTTCTCTGACTGATGGCTGCTCAGTCTTTGCATTCAGATAATCCATGAAGAGGAGACTCAACTTTTCTGCTTCACTGGCTCAGCTCTAAAAGAGCAAATTCTCCTCCAAGAGTGGTGCCTGCAAGGGGACCTGGTCCTTGAGTTGGGGTCTCCCCAAACCAGAACGTTCACTTCCTGAGATTCTTATGGTTGCACTTGCCTTCTTTCCATGAACATCTCCCTGCTGACTCAGATTCTGTTTACCTTATTTTTCGGACTATAAGATGCACCTTTTCCCCCCTAAAGGGAGGTGAAAATTTAGGTGCATCTTATACACCGAATATAGTCCTGCCCACCCACTGTCCCCCACCGTTTGGCCTCTGCCTCCTTGCAAGCAAACAGCAAGAAAAAATAGCTCCTTTCAGCTTCAACACAGCCTAAATAGGACAAGGTGATTGGATCGGCCTCCCAACTCTCAGCTGATTTGCTCTCAGTTGTTTTGCGCAGGGCTCTGCTGCTTGCTGCAAAGAGCAGCTGGAGCAGATTTTTTTCCCCTTGTGCTAATCAAGCTATGCTGAAAACGAAAATGAAAGTAAAGCAGGCTGTTTGCTGCAACTAGGCAAAATTACTCAGAGGGAGAGGGAGATTTCTTTTTCTTCTTTTCCTCACCAAAAAAGGTAGGTGTGTCTTATATTCCAAAAAATACAGTAACTACGATTTTGAGATCATTTTCACAAACATACATATGAAGTTTGGTGTCCCTCATGTTTCTTCCAGTCCATCATTCATGTTCTTATATGAGACTCTGTTGTTAGTCAAGTCCTAGTTGCTAAAACTCAGATATTTTTCTACTGCTTTTTACATATGCACCCTTCTGTGTGTGTTGATGATAAATATTGTTTCTGGAAAGTTGCTATTCCTCTCATTAAATTTTATTTTATTCAAAAAGGTAAAATACAAACTTCAAAAAATAAAACTATTACTAAGACAAAACAAAATTAGATGAAACATTTTTTAAAAAAATTGTACATTAAAAACAGATAAAACCACCTACGCATATATTGTTCCCCAATTGAATACTCACAGATGTATATTTCTCCCCCTTGCAAAATAGGCCCACAATTATAAACTTCTACCGATATATTTGCAACCACTTGACCTGTCATCTGTCTGCTGTATATAAAAAATGTAGTTAACAGGCAATCCAACAAAAAAATTAAATTTCAAATCTTCAAAACTGTCTGTTATCTGCTATTATATTTAACTCTCAGACAATCTGCAGGGGCTTCTTATCTACTACAGACCACCACAATAATTATCTCTGATCCATCCTGAATCTGTTCATGATTCAATATCTTTGTTTGATTCTTAATAATAATTCATTTCCTTAAAATTTTAATTAGGATCTTTCCCAGCATCTGCTTTCCATTCCCCAAAGTCACAGGACCTCCTGTAAATTGAAACACAATGACTCTTAAGATTTGTTTTCCAGTTAAATATGACAAGTCCATTCCCCAATCTCCCTCAATCTCCTTGAAAGAATCCATTTCTTCAGTCATCCGTTCTGCCCACTTTGAGTCTTCAGGGTCCATGGCCTCTCCAGCCATCTCCAAGCAGCCTGCCTTCAAACCAGACTCTTTCTTCAGGGATGCCAGCAACAAATTCAGTTCCAGTCCATCCGACCATCCAATCCATCCAATTCAACAATGGTGGCTTGCTTCTGATTATTGCCTTTAAGTTGATTTAAAACCATTGTTATTTTATCAAACTTTTTAAATGAAGTTTCAAATAAGGTTTCTAAGTAGAAAAACCTTATATTCTTTAAATCAAATCACATCAAATTAGCTTACATTAAGATCTACATCCTAGATCAAATCTTGCGTGAAGGGGATTTATCAACTTGACCGTATTAATGATAACCTAGAAAAATTGATGTCCAATAGCAAAAAGTTATCCCTAACCTTCAGTCCCTGGCCCATTAATTAAAGTATATAAAGGTTCCCCCTATGCTCTTGTATGGAGCAGAAGTTTGGGATTTCTACTCAACCACAGTACTAGAACAAACACAGTCCCAGCACCTGAGCTGTATTGTGGGGGTAGATCTAAGGACATCTGCTGCAGCAGTTAGAGCTGAATTGGGAATGCATACAATTCATCCACTATCCAAAATCAAAGCATATAACCACTGGCACAAAGTCAATGAAATGGAGACTGATAGACTCCCCAAGTTATGCTTACTAGAGCAGATAAACTCACAATCACAAACCTGTTGGATCACTAAACTGATTGATTGTGGAAGTAGCTCTGGCCTTCCTGTCTCTTGCGTAAAAGAAGAACAATTTAAAAAAAAAACAGCTGCCCAAAGAATTAAGGATATAGAAGCTCAAAATGACAAGCCTATTCTTAGTAAGGTGGGTAAATTGAAATGGCTGAGCAAATACAAACCTACTTTTCAACTAGACAACTATTTAAAGTTACAACTGCCAAAAAAATCTTAGGGAGAGATTTACGCGGGTGAGATTCAAACAACTGGACACAATGGTCAGATATGGGAGATTCCACTCTTATAATGGACGTCTCTGCATTTGCTGAGTGGCAGAGGCAGAAGACCTGGCTCACATCCCATTTGATTGCTGCCTGCATAAGAGGATGAGAGGCAGGTACCTTGGTCCATATACCAAAGGAAGGACCCATTGGGAATCCCATATCAAAATGACTCACCTTATCTGCAGCCAGAATTTGAAAACAACATTTAATGCAGCTCAGTACTTGAGCAAAATGGCTCAGTTGAGATCGGCATTTGTGGGGCTGATTGAGGTAGGCTGAAGGGGTGATATTGAAATATAATTTTATCATATTTTAATTATCCATATATTATTGCATTCTATTCCAATCTCATTTTAAATTGTTTTTATCGGATTTTAGTAATAATTTGTGTTTGGAACTCTGCACTTTGATTTGGCCCATGGACTAATCAATCAAGTAAACAAACATAACCTTCAGGTGTCGTAGGAAAAATTTAAAAAGATTAAAAATTATTTGAGTATCATTTTGAAGACAGTTTTTATCCACTTAGTTATCATACCATCCGTCCCTCAGTTTTCTAATCACATCACACAATTGTTTGTGAGTCCATTACTGAAATCCAGTGATATCACCAGAGTTCCCATAATCTATTTAGGAAGTGCAATGATGTGTGAGAGTGACTTTTGGGATGAGGAGAAGAGAGGGAAGGATCAGAGAAGAGGGGAGAATCCAGGGGTGAAATTCACTTACCTTCCCTACCGGTTCGCAAATGTGTGCGCACTACCACAGAGCCCTCATCAGAGCCTCCCCAGACTCCAGGACTGGCCCATGTCCCTCCCCAACCTCCTCACTGTCCGAATCTGCTGCCAGCTCCACTGGCCGCTGGTGGGCCACAACAGCTATACGGATTCTTCCTTCGACTTCTGTCAATCCTGTCTCCAGGCGCAGAAGTGCATTTGAGAGGCAACGTGGCATCTGGAGAATTGATCTGGTGAATTTGGATTGAACTACTTCTAATGATGTAAAACATGAAGCTGACGGTCCCAGCAACGTCCCATAAAGGAGCTGTGCTAGCGACTTGGGCACAAAAAGCTGAATAGCAGCAGGGACATAGTAGCCTCCCTTTGTGCGGAAACAATGAAGAATGGTGCTGGCTGATCTTTGGCCCAGGGCAGCTGCATGTTTCTTGAACCCTTGGCCTGAATGGCCACCCCCAGGGATTTGAAGGGGCTTCCCTGCTCTATTTAGTGGCCATTTAGATACCATGAATCAAGTTTTGGCCTTTTTGATCTTTGTTTTCTCATCATTTATGTCCAGTTTATTGTAATTGCAGTGCTGGAGAAGGGCTCGCAAGGCTCTTTTAAGGCCTACTGGTGTCCTGGAGAGGATCACAGGGGCATCTGCATAGAGCAGGAGGGCGATGCTTCGGTCACCTAATTTTTTTTGGGAGGGGTGATTTGGTTTGTTTAGCCATTTGACCATGCCAGTTATGTAAAAGTTGAAAAGCAGGGGGGGCAAAATGCCCCCGTTTAACCCCCTTTTGAGTTTTAACTGACTTCGAGAGGGACCCCTGCATATCACACCTCACCTTGAGGGATGTTTTAGTATGTAGGGCAGGTAACAGATGAAGAAGCCTGTGGTCAATTGAGGCAGCTTCCAGCTTCTCCCATAGCTTAGTCCTGGGAACCGTATCAAAGGCTGCCTTGAGATCTATAAAGCAGGTGTAGAATGATGCAGGTCTATTTGATATGTATTTTTCCATCAGTTGATGAAGAACTAAGCACTGATCGGTAGTGCCTCTCCCCTCTCTAAACCCGGCTCCCTCTTCAGCGACCAAATTCTCAAGAGCCAGCCACTCTCCATCTGGAGGCATTTTCCATCAGGATGACCAGGGAGAAGATTAGCCTGACAACTTTCTTCTTGATCAACTCATGCTTTCTGGGAATCAACCTCTTGTTTTCCAAGAGTTTATGAATAAACCTTTTCCCCCCTCTCTTCATTTTATTTGTCATCTGCTCTAGAATGTTCCGTATAATTGACCAATTGTGTCGATTATATTTTCTCTGATTTTGTCAGTATATGATGGACAAATCTTTCTCAAACTTTTTCATTCACTTCTGAAAATAATGGCCGTATTTGTATCCTATTTAACCATATTTGGAGATGAGACAATTGTGGAAGAAAAATTCAATGTGGGATAAGAAACAAACTTTTCAACTTTTCAAATTCTTGGATGTTCCCATTCTAGTTTCATCCCTTTCTGGAGAAGAACGAGTTTTTCAATATTTCTCAAAAAAAAATATACTTGGACCAAAATGGAGAGATGACGGCAGATCTGGGCATCAAAATCTTCTTGGTTCTCCCCAAGGAGGATGTCAGGAGAGAGATTTTGGCATATTTTAAAAGACAGAGACTTTCTATCGACCAAGATGCTCTTTCACGGCTAAAGTTGCTCAATAAGGTGGGAGAAATTTTGGTATCTTTTCTCTGTTGTCCAAAGCCTGAGGTCCCATTTCAAGTGGGCAAAGCCTGGATTCTCCGGGGTGGTTGGCATCCCATGCCAGGTGGTGTCATCTAATGGAAGCTCTTCAACAGACGGGGCCTAAGTGGATGGCTTTGTCATGTTTTATGGACACCTTTCAAGATCTTACTGGTCAGAGGTTTCTTTCCTCATCACTGTTCAATTTCATATTAAAAAATCTAATGGAAAGAAGTTTCCTAAATCTTTTATGGTATACTTTATTCTCAGTTTTAATATGAATATATCATACTTAAATCTTTTTTCAATTCTATCCCTCTAGACTTTATTAAATAGAAAATTACTTTAATGTAATGTTGAATTCCAAAAGCGAAAGGGAGGAACTAAAGGAAGAATCTGCCAGTTGTTTTATCTCCTGCATCTGTTTAGAAGTAGTCAGAGGTTTCATGTTTACCTCAGTGAAGACCAGGGGCTACTTGTCTCCATCCATTTCTACCTCCATTTTCCATGGACGGAGAGTCCTAACACCTTTTCTTTGGCATTCCTTGTTTTTCTGCTTAGTCTCTGCCTCAGTCCAAATGTGTGGAAAGTTGTCATCCTGGATTTGTCAAGAGGGCTCGAGAAGGAGAGCCAGTTTGCTGCTACGACTGCGTTCCTTGTCCGGAGGGGACCTTCTCCACTCAGGAAGGTGGGTCACACCGAGGAAAATGGGAGGCTTTGTGGACCTGGATCCATCCAGAGGATTTTCATGAAAGTGCAAGTTAAAGGATAGATTGAAGCTCACATGGGTTTTTTTATTTTTAACCTGCATAATTCCATACCTAAAAGGAAGTAAATCAAAAAGACTTTGAAGGAGGGGTTGGGAAGAGATGGGAGCTGAGAGATAATGGCTGGCCCAAACATATCTATTCAGATTTCATGTTTAAAGTGAAAATTTCTCTTTAGTGTGGATGTTTCCTGCCACATTTAACTCTCTGGGACCATCAGAGTTCTTTGAAACTTGAGGAACTCTCTTAGGTCCATCACCTGGAAGGATTACTCTGATACCTTCTACATGGGCCTCCTCTTGAGGATCTCCGAGTTGCTGGTCCACAGGGAGGTAGTGTGGACAGTTATGGGGGAACCTCATTACACAAATATTCTGACAGCCAATTAAATATCCCAGGATAGGAACCCTCTGAGTCAATATATTAAGAAGTGCCATGGGTCAATTCTCAGGATGTTTGCTTAGAAAGATTAGCTGATTCATTATTAACCTCTGATAATGTAGGTTCCTATGAAGATTCTGCACATTAACCAGGAAATAATTAGCATCCTAGGACTTCCTCCAGTTTCATAGACTTTGCTCTACATTTGTTTGAAAATACCTATTCTTTTGGTGAAATTGTTAAGGAACACATCTTGCAAAGTGATCTTGCTATCAGTTTAAGATCTTTGTTGAAAGATAGAAAGATAGAATATTAAAGAAATATTATTTTTTGGCTTTCTCAGATACACAAATGTGCACCAGGTGTCCAGATGATAAACATCCAAATATAGAGAGAGTCCAATGTATCTCCAAAGTCATAACCTTCCTGTCTTATGAAGAACATCTGGGCATCATCCTGGTCTCTTTTGCCCTTCTCTTCTTCCTAAACTCAGCCCTTGTTTTAATCATCTTCATTAAATACCGAGAAACTCCCCTTGTCAAAGCCAACAACCGGGACCTCTCCTACATCCTCCTGGTCTCCCTCCTGCTTTGCTTCTTGTCTCCTCTTCTCTTCATTGGTCAACCAAGGAAAGCCACCTGCCTTCTCCGACAAACGGTTTTCAGCCTCATCTTCTCGGTTGCTGTTTCTTCTCTCTTGGCCAAAACCATCACGGTGGTGCTGGCCTTCCTGGCCACAAAACCAGGCAACCAAGTGAAGAGATGGTTGGGGAAGAGCTTGGCCAACTCCATCATCTTCTCTTGTTCTGCAGTCCAAATTGTCATCTGCTCCACCTGGCTGGGAGTTTCTGCCCCCTTCCCTGACTCTGACCTCCACTCCCAGCCTGGAGAGATCATCCTGCAATGCAACGAAGGGGCCGTTGTCATGTTCTACGTCACCCTCAGCTACATGGGCTTCCTGGCTGCCATCTGCTTCACGGTGGCTTTCCTGGCCAGGAACCTGCCTGGGGCCTTCAACGAAGCCAAGCTGATCACCTTCAGCATGCTGGTCTTCTGCAGTGTTTGGGTGACTTTTGTGCCCACCTACCTGAGCACCAAAGGGAAATACATGGTGGCTGTGCAGGTCTTCTCCATGCTGGCCTCCAGTGCTGGTCTGCTGGGCTGCATCTTCATCCCCAAGTGCTACATTATCCTTCTGAGGCCAGACCTCAACACAAAGGAGCAGCTTACGGGCAGAACAAATGTAAAAGCATGAGATATAACACCATTGTGATATTGGAAGAATTGTTAATGGTTCTTTTCTTTGAAGGGAGATATTAAGTCCTTATATAGTATGCAGAAGTCAAAGAAAATCATATCTATATGTTCCACAATGGAAATTTTTGAATGACTGGAATTCTTGTTGTTCCCTCCCCTTTCAATAAATCTTGCTAAAGAGAACTCTGAGAGTTATTCAGAGGAATTTGCCAGCTACTTTATGTGACACTTATAGAAAATAATGTGGGCACTTGTTCCTACCGACAGCAGCTAAAAGTGTGTTTGTGAGAGGGAATGAGTAGGAGAAGAGGTCAGAGGGAGCTGTGGGAACCAAGCACCAGCCTGGTTGCCTGATCCTCTCCGTGAGAATGTCGGAATGATGTGAAATATGACATGTTTGACTGTCTCTCAGCTGGGGAGGGAAATCTTATATAATTCTTTCTTGATTTCCTGATAAAACCTCCTTTGCAGAAAGTGTTCAGTAGAACAACTTTCTGGGATTTCAGTTTGGGATTGTTTTTATTTTGGTATGTACTTTACACTAAAATAATAAAAAAAGTAAATAAAAAAATAGTGTGTAAAGAAATTTCAACTGTGTATTTTTTTTCTTTCCTCAACCAGAGAAAGAAAATAGCAGTTTTCAGGCCCTTTAATTTTCAACTCCACAATTTCTGCCTAAAGCATTTTCTCTGCTCCTCTTCCAAGCTTGTCTTGTCTGCGAAGGGCTGGAGAAGATGTCCAGAGAAAGGGGAACTTGAGACTCTCCCCAGGAGGAGGTGGAAGGCAGTGGTGAAATTCAAAAATTTTCCCTACCGGTTCTGAGGGCGTGGCTTGGTGGGCGTGGCTTGGTGGTCATGTGACCAGGAAAACCAACTATCACACTTTACACAAAAATAACACAAAAGCTACACAACTGACTCAGACACAATGCAAAAGCAGCTGGATTTCACACAAAATGTCTGTCACAGAGAGCTCAAAAACAAACTATCACACTTTACACAAAAATTGTGTTTTGTGATGAACTTCCCCCCCCAAAAATGTGCATTTCCAGCTGTGGAACAAGAAGAGCTCCGAAAACAAAATGTTCCTTTTTATTATTTTTTTTATGAAGATTATCATGGCATAAAATAGAAAATAAAGGTAGTAAAGGAATGGGAAAGGGAAAGGGAAAGAAAGGAGAAGGAGAAGAAGTGTGGAATAAAGGGGAAAAGAAAAGAAAGGGGAAGAAAAGGAAAGGAAAGGAAAGGAGTGGAATAGCTGAAAAGTCCAAAGTCCAAGAAAAAGGCTTCTTCCCCCCAATTCAGAACCTCTGGGGTTGGAAGCATCTGGCCACGACACCCCCCTCCTCCCTCCCCCCCAATTCATTGAAGGCGAAGATTCTGCCCTCGGAAGAGTTGCTGCCTGGATGAGGAGGGGGGAGAGGCAGAGGGGGGAGAAACTTGGGGGCCACAGACAGATACCCTCCAATCTGAAGGGAAGACAGGAAACCCCTCAGCTAAACCAGGAGCAGGCGGAGAGGATCTGCAGGGATCCCTCCTAATCCAGAAGGATCCTCCTTCCCTCCAGCCCCCCTCCCAATAACCCCCCCCCCCGCTTGACAGCTGCTGTTTTCTTTTGCCACGCCTAGCCAGCCTTTTTTTCTCTGCTCCTCCTCCCCCCCCATGGAATTATAGAGGCGGGGGGGGGCAGAAGCAGCCCCTTCCTTCAGCGAAGCCCCCTCCGGGTTTCCAAGGCCCAGGAGCCGCTGCGATGTCCCTGGACTTCTCCGCGCAACCCACCTTCCGACAGAAGCCAATTCGGAGATCCAGTAGATTCCGCTCCCATCCCGCCCTCCCGCCCGGCCATTGGCTAGCCATTCCTGCAGGATTCGCACCTTCTGCGCTCGAAGGTTGGGAATCCACCTCCCTTCTAACCTGGCTGCCTTCGAGTTCGATCCCGGACTGAGCGCCGCTCGCAGGCTTTCTCCCGCCCCCTCACCCCCTCCCTTATTTTCCAAAGAAAAGAAACAAACGACGGAAATGAGAAGTGTGAAGAGGGATTTCTCTGTCACCACCAAAAAGACAATCGCAAAGCAGGAGGGGGGAGCTGGCACAGAATGCAAGGAAAGCCCCCCCCCTTAATAAAGGACCCTCAGGGAGAGAGAGAGGAAGGGAGGGAGGGAGAGAGAGAGAATGCCAATGCAGCCCCCCCACCGCCCAGGCCAAGCGTCCCGCTGCTGCCCCGCCTGCCCCCGCCCAGCGCCTCCAGGGCTCGGCAGAGAGGGACCCCTCCTCGGAGCCCCGGTTGGCCACGGAGCCCCTCCAGCGGAGCCTGAGCGCCGGGGGCTGTGCGGGGGCTGGAGGGCCGGGGCCAAGGCTAGGCAAGCCCCCCGCCCAACTTCTCCGGAGGGGCTGCGGAGTTCCCGGAGAGGCTCCTCCGGGGCAGAGAAAGGACTCGGGGCCGCACCTGGCGCTCTGCACATGCTCGGGTGCCCCGCGTCGCTCTCGCAATCAGCCCGCTCAGGACCCAGCGGGGAAGAAAGCCCCCCCCCACCCGCCGCAATGGAGAAGACCCAGGGGGAGGGGAGGGGAAGCCGCCGCCCGCCTTCCTCTCGGCCCCCGCCCGGACGAGGCAGCCCCCCACCAGCCGCGCCTGGCCTGCCCCCCCTCCTGCCACAGCCCCTTCCCCGCCTCCGCCGCCGTCCCTGTGCCAGCCCCTCGCAACTGGAAGGCCGGCCGGTGCCCGAAGAGGCCGAAGTGGAAGCCGGGTTTCCGCTGCCCAAAGAGCCTCCCTCCCGCCCTCTCATGCCCGGGCTTTCCAGGGGTCGCAGAGGAAGGTGGATTTCCCCTCCTGGGCAGGTTGCTTAGAGGGGGGGAGACCCAGCCCAGGACGTGGCTGCCCCTCCCCTCTCGGCTTCCCCCGCTCCAGGTGGCAGGTCCTCCTAGCTGCCCCCCCCCCCAGGGAGGCCCCCAGGAGCAAGAGGGGCGCCCGCGGCAGCCCCCTCGCCCTCCAGCCCCCTGGGCTTCCCCACCCGCAACCGAAACCCCCCGAGGAAGCCTCCGGACCCGCCCAGCCACGGTCGGTCTCCACTGCAGAGACTGGCGTTGAGTTGCAGCGTGGAAGAAGAAGAGCCGGAGGGGCTGATGGGCTCTCGAGTCTCTCCAGCAATGGGGTCACTCAGTGGGCAACGGCTGGTTTAGAATGTCGCGTTCTTCGCCTTTGGGCTAAAGCAATTGGACGCCGTTTCCTACGTCTTTCCCCCCATATTCCATTGTATGGAGCTTTATTTGGCTTCCCTGACTCAACAAGGGAACTTTTCCTGGAAACTCCCCATGCGGAAGGCTGCAGCTGCCCAGCAGAGGAGGAAATCCCGGTCAGTGAAGCCCTTTGAACTTCCTCTGAGCATCAAAGGAGGGATAAGACCATCCGGGTCCTTCAAAGCCACCCAGGGATTCCGAGTCCCGGCTTCCATCGAGGATCTACTCCGTTTGTGGATTTCTGGTTCTTCCTTTCATCTCCGACTGCAATGCCTCTCCTGGGGATCCAGGGATCAACAGCTGCTGCCAATCAGCAGGTTTCCTATACAACCCTCCCAGACCCCCACCCCCTCAATACAAATTCCTAATTCTCCAGGGTGGTCTTGATGAGGCCCTTGGACAGGAGATTAAACACAAGTGCAAGGCAGTGGGACAGGCAAAGGGCAGACGCCACGGCTATAAGTTTGGGCAAGGCAAGAGGGGGTCCTGGGGAGAGCCTTACTACGCATCTGTTCATCCATCCATCCATTCACCCATCCATCCATTCACTTATCCATCCATCCATCCATCCATTCACCCATCCATCCATTCACTTATCCATCCATCCATCCATCCATCCATCCATCCACTTATCCATCCATTCACTTATCCATCCATCCATCCATCCATTCACCCATCCATCCATTCACTTATCCATCCATCCATCCATCCATCCATCCATCCATCCATTCACTTATCCATCCATCCATCCATCCATCCATCCACTTATCCATCCATTCACTTATCCATCCATCCATCCATCCATTCACCCATCCATCCATTCACTTATCCATCCATCCATCCATCCATCCATCCATCCATCCATCCATCCATTCACTTATCCACCCATCCATCCATCCATCCATCCATCCATCCATCCATCCATCCATTCACTTATCCATCCATCCATCCATCCATCCATCCATTCACCCATCCATCCATCCATCCATCCATCCATCCATTCATTTATCCATCCATCCATCCATCCATCCATTCACCCATCCATCCATCCATCCATCCATCCATCCATCCACTTATCCATCCATCCATTCACTTATCCATCCATCCATCCATCCATCCATCCATCCATCCATCCATCCATCCATCCATCCATTCACCCATCCATCCATTCACTTATCCATCCATCCATCCATCCATCCATCCAGGTGTGTCTGAGACTAGGTTGAGTGTCCACCTCTCTCTCCCCTAAATCAATAAAGAGCAGGTGGCATTTCTCTCGAATCTCCTGTCCAACAGCCTCAACCAGGCCATCCTGGAGAACGAGGGATTTGCATGAAGTCTGTGTGAGTTGACAGGAAACGGGGAGGGAAAGAGCGATGGTAAGAGGAGGGGGAGGGGGAGGGGGAGGGGAAGGAGAAGGGAAGGGAAGGGAAGAAACCCCCCTCATCTTTCCTTGTCTTTGGGTGGTTTTGTAAGTTACAAATAACTGAAGAAGAATCAGCCTGACCTGCTCAAAACTCCAGAGATCAAAGCAATCCGAAGGCCGCCCTCTTCAGAAGGGACCCCCTGCGGCTGTCTGGGCTTCTGGGCATTTGTTGATTCCCCTCCCTCCTTCCCCCTCTTCCCCCCTCCCTCCCGTCTTTCCGGTCCGTGGACTTTTCCTCCATCCTCACCTGCCAGCAGGTGCCCGCGATGTATTTGTGACGTTTTCTTATGATGCAGCTCTTACACAGCAGAGCAAACCCCACCCAGCCAGGCTACCTCAAAACGAACCCAAAATACCCAGGGCTGTCAATCATCCTAGGCCACATCGAGGTCCCTGCCGCAGTTGAAGAGGAAGGGATCCAGCGGGACACCCAGCCTGAGAGGTTTGACCGAGGAAGGGAGGGTCTCCTGGGACTGAAGGGGCCTCTGCAGATCCCCAGAGCCGGAAGGTCCAGCGGGGATGAACCGGGTCGCATCAACTCAAACAAAAGGCGGATTTTGCCGCCCCCCCTCCTCCCCCAAGGCAGAGGAAGCCCCTCCTTCTCCAGATGTTGCTGCCTACAGCTGTGGGACTGAAGAAGAGCCGAGTTGACCCAATCACCCCTCCCCCACCTGCAACTTCCCAATAAATCCGACCCAAAGTCGGGCGGGGGGGGGGAGGTTCGGGAGCCCCCGGGACTCAGCCCAGCCTCCGTTGACAAAGGCAGAGGGGGAAAGGGAGAAAACGGGTTTTCTGGCCTTGGGCACAGCTCCCCTCGCCCCTCCCTCCATTCGCTTCTCAGCCAGCAGCTGCGGGGCAGAAGGAGCGCAGAGGGCGAGAGAAGAGCTGAAGAGGGAAAGCGGGGGAGGGGAGGAGGGGCTGGACTGCCTTCCTCCCAGGCCGGCTGCAGGATCGGGATGGGTACCGCGGGCGGTCCGCGCTTCTTCCCTCCAAGGCCAGGTCTGCTGTGGCCCGGGGGGGGGGGGAGAGGGGCCGGGCACCCACTGCGGGCGGGCGAGCGAGCAGGCTGCCTAAGGGGGGCTTGAGCCCACGCGGGACCTTTACGCGGAGGGGGAGCCTCACTCGGCGCCTCAGGGCTAGATGGTGGATCGGCCGCTCCAGGCTCCAGACCTGGCCTTTCTGGGAGCCCCTTGGATTTCTCGCCCTTCCAGGTTGCGCTGCGCCGGGATGGGGCGGAAGGGCGCTGGGTCCGCCGGGGGCTGCAGGCAGTTCGGAGAGGCGACACTGGCCGAGTGTTGGGTTCGAGAGTCCCGGAGCTGCCCGTCCCTCGGAAGGAACCTTCGTCCCTTCCAGAAGCCCTTCTGGCAAGTCTTCCTTTGCCCCCGAAAGAACACAGAGGGATCCTGAAAACAGGCTTTAAAGTCAGAGCAGCTTTGGGGGGTCCTCTGTCAGCTCCCCCAACCCCAAAACCCCTCAGCCTCCACCGCTCAGGGCGACTCCCTCCGTGGGCAGAGCAGAGCGAGAAAGAGGGTGGGAGGTCTGGAGGCTGAACCAGGGGATGACGGATGAAGGGACGGGGAAAGTCCGGTCTAAGGAAGGGAAGGGCTGCAGGGGATGGGACAGCATCGCCCAAGACTTGGGTGGCTCTCACAGAGAAGAGGGGCTCCAGTCATCCTCCGGAGCCCCTGAAGGCAGGAAGAGAAGCAACGGGTGGAAGCCCAGCGAAGAGAGATCCAACCTACAAATAAGGAGAAATTTCCTGACAGTTTTAAGCTTTAATCTTTATTATTAATTCAAGCAAATTAAACCAAAATGCAAATGCGAAGCCTAAGAAACATACACCCGAAGGAGGATGATACCCAGCCTCCCCCAAAACTTTCTTACTGAGGACAACCGAGAGACCCGAAGAGGGCGGCCAATTTCCAGGGGACCCAGCGCCAAGCTCCATCCAGAGGCTCCCAGGTCAACGGCAACTTCGGGGCTTCCATCCCAGTCTGGACTCAGGACCTCCTGCCTGTTTGCAGGGCACCTCAATTGGGGCAGCCCAGCCTGGCTGCATGGAGACCCTGGTTGAGGCCCCCTCCCAAATGCCTGGGAGACAATGGAGAGGAGTTGATGCTTCTGTCCAGGCTCTCAGGGTTCTCTCTTCTCCCCCTCCCAGCCCAACTTCAAGCGGAAGTGAAAGAGAAGCAGGTGAGCTCAGAAAGAGCTCTAAACTTCTAAGAGACAGATTTTGATTTCTTCTCCACGCAAAGGAGATTCTAGAGTCCAGCCTCCCACACTCGGGCAATGGGGCAAGGCGAGAGGGGAGCAGGGAGGCGCAGCTGCCTGGATGGTCTCTGGTGCTAAGCAGGGATGCTGAGGGTCTCCTCTGGATGGGCGACCACAGCAATCGCTGAGGAAAAGCCAGCCAGCCAGCAGGGAAGCCTGTTTCCCCCCAAGAAAAGCAGGTCCCCTCCTCAAAATCCCAGCTCCTCCTTCCCCTTCGCTCTGCCCCCCCAGTTCCCGGGTGAGCCCCTATTAGGACAGCTCCGCCACCCACCCACCGCTAGTCTAGCCAGATCGCTGCCTCGCCCTTCCCACAGGGGGCGCTCTTCCTCCCCATTGGCCAAAAGCCTTCAGCCCCCCCCCCCCCAGGCTCCCTCCGCAGCCCCGGAGAGCTCCAGCCGCCCCCCCCCCCCCGCTCTTTGGACTCCCAGGCGCCGTTTGGGGCCTCCGCCAGCCGAGCTGAAGGGCGCGAAAGAAGCTGGGAAGATGCCGAGCAGCCCTTCGTGGCGCCCTTCAGCTCCACCGTCCCAGGGGCTCTTCCTGCCTCCTCTCCGCCTTCTCAGCCTGGCCATCCCTTCCGCTTTTCCTGGGCCACGGAGCCCGCTCTGGCCGGGGATGATGGGCGCTCCCAGGGATTCTGCCTTGGTGGTTGAGTTGGACTGGCTGGCTGGGTTGAACTGGTTGAACTGGGAAAGTCTCCGCCTGACCGACTCAAACCTTCAGAGCTCAAACCAAGGAGAAGCTTCTGGGCATTTATTCATTTCTCTCCCCCCCCCACAGCCCCCCCACCCACCCCCTTTCCTTCCATGGCGTTTCCCTCCCCATCGGCTGCCCCAAAGTCTCCGGGGCTCTTCGTGGCGCCTCTCATCACGCAGCCCTTCCACAGCGGAGCCAAACCCAGCTAGCTCCAAATCCCCGGAGCCTCACTCAGCCCCGGGAAGCCGGAGGTCCCAGCCCCAGTGGCAGAGAGAGGGAGCCCGCGGGAGAGCCGCTCGGAGGAAGGCAGAGGCTCCTGGGACTCTCCGGGGCGGCGGGGGAGCCTGGGGGGGGGGGGCGGAGGGGAGGGGAGGGGAAGGGCCAGAAGAGCCGGGGGGGGGGCTTTGGGGACCATCGGGCAGAGCGAAGGCAAAGGAGGAGCAGCGCTTGTGGGCAGGGGAGCCTCTCCTGCTGCTTCTTCGGGGGAGGGAAGAGGGAGGGGAGGCCTTCCCGGCTCTTTGGCTCCTCCACAGTGCCCGTCCTGCGTGCCCATCCAGGTGAGACCTTCAGCATCCCTGCTTAGCAATTAGGAAATTGCAGGCCTTCACCAAATAGTGACAGTTGTCAGCCAGAAGACAAAGTAATAGCATTAATATTTTGTTTGGAAAATCAGAAAATAGGTTTCGAGAGAACCTACCGTATATTCCAGAACAGGACATAATATTGTACATGTGTTTGTCTTCCAGTTCTTATAATCTCAATGATCCTTTAGGACAATTGTTGAACAGGGAGGGCAAATTATAATTTAAAGGAATGGAGGAATAGTGACAATAATGGAAAATGCAATCGGTCGATTAAAATCCAAAGAATCAAATGTGTAGCTATTCCCAGCTCTCCCCCCAAAGTTTGGTCAGAAGAGAGGTCAAGGAACAGCTGAGGTCTCCTTAGTGTTACCTGCTTCCCTCCTCCAATTCCTCTGCCTTTCAGATGGGGATGGGCAACCAGAGTTTGACAGGCGTCCCCCAAGGTCTCTGCCACCTGATGTGGTTGCAAAGAGGGAAAGTCAAAATGTAACCCAGACTTGGGGTGCTTAAAAGCAGAGTGCCAGTCTCTGCCAAAGCTTCTTTCCACGAAGGCTTCTGGGGCTACCGGAGCATTTTTAGAAAACACAGGCTGGGTGAGGGCATCTCAGGGCTTTCTCCAGAAGTGAGGCTTCCTGCTGAAAAAGGCAAAGGGCCAAAGATGGAGGAGAAGTCATTGTGGGCAAGGAAAGATGAACTGGGATCTCTGTGGTTGTTGAATTTAATTTTAAATGTCTAGTAGGTGACCAGTGACCTGCTGGATCCCCTTTTCAGATCTGCTTCCTTCCCAGGATCTTCCTCAGCTCCTTCAATGAGGTTGGGGGCGGGGGCTCCTGCTGTGTTGCTTCCCCTCAAACGCTGGGCAGACCCTCAGAGGGAGCCCTGATGGATGACCCCATGTAGCCCAGTCCACAATCAGCCCAGGAGAGGTTTCAGGACCTTTTGTGTGATGTCACAATCTTGCATCCAGCTGTGGAGAGATGAGACCCCCCCAGGAACTGTGGGTCTTTCAAGATGAAGAGTCAGAAGCTGGAAGAGACCTCCGGAGAGTCCCAGACAAAGTCTGTGGAGGGAAAAGGAAAAACTGGGAGTGAAAGATCTTGGAAAGAGGAGCTGAATGACTTGGGGAGGGGGGAAGAGAGGGAGGGAGGGAGGGAGAAAGAGAGAGAGAGGAGGAAGGAGGGAAGAGAAAATACAGGGAAGGGAGGCTTAACTGCCTTTATGTCCTTGAACTGGGAAGACTGCAGGAGTTTCTTGCAGGCACTGGAGATAATCTTTGGATCTCTCTGTCCAAGGTCAAAGGGATCAAGTGGATCACTCAGCTCCCTCACAACCCACCATCTCCCCTCCCTCTCCTCTCTATCCTGGGTCCTCTAGTTCTAGCCCATTTCTTTTCTTTTATAGAACCGACTGGCTTCCCTCAATTTCCCTTTGAGATGGATTTTGAGGTGGGAGGTTTGGGGCAGCTGGGAAGGAGAGATGCTGTCCGGTAGAAGAATTGGAGGGAAGATCAGATTTCAAATTTTTTTTGGTCCAGAGCTGGAAAATCTACTTGCCTGAAAGTGCCCAACAGATGGAAAGAGGCCCAGGGGTGAGGGAGGGGGCATTCTTTAAGGGGGGCATCTGTGGCCCCTGCAGAGCTCCCCATTCCCTCCAATAGACCCCAACACCCTCTGTGGCCCTTTGGAATTTCCTCCCCCCAGAACCCAGATTGGCCCCTGAAGTAACAACTGTGCAAGACCATCCTTAGTTCAGGGGGCTGAATGAGAGATTTTGATTTCTTCTGCACACTGAGGAGATTCCAGAAGTTGAGAGTTCCTTCTGAGCTAACCTGCTTGTCTTTCACTTCTACTTGAAATTGGGGTGAGGGAGAAGAGAGAACCCCAAGAATGTGGACATCAGCTCCTCTCCATAGTTTCTCAGGCAATAACCAGGGTCCCCATGCAGCCAGGCTGGGCTGCCCCAGTCTAGGTGCCCTGGAAACAGGCAGGAGGTCCTGAGTCCAGACTGGGATGGAAGCCCCGAAGTTGCCTTTGACCTGGGAGCCTCTGGATGGAGCTTGGCGCTGGGTCCTCTGGAAATTGGCCGCCCTTCAGGTCTCTTGGTTGTCGTCCTTAAGCAGATCCTGGCATTTTAGAGGAGATTGGGGGTCATCTTGCTTGAGATGGATGCTTTTTAGGCTGTGCCTTTATGGTTTTGTTTAATTCTCTTGAATTAATAATAAAACTTAAAATCTCTTTTTTCACTGGGGAGAGTAGAGTAGAGTAGAATAGAATAGAATAGAATAGAATAGAATAGAATAGAATAGAATAGAATAGAATAGAATAGAATAGAATAGAATAGCTGTGCCTAAGTCCAGACCCTCCCCCATTTCCCCCTTTGCCTTTGTGGAGAGCGGCTGGGCTAAGTCCTAGGGACTCCAGAACCTTGCCTCCCTCCCCCCCTCCCCCGCCACATCTCGGGGTCAGGTTTATTGGGAAGTTGCAGGTGGGAGGAGGGGTGATTGAGACAACTCAGCCCTTTTTCACTCCCACAACTGTAGGCAGCAACATCTGGAGAAGGAGGGGCTTCCTCTGTCTTGGGAGAGGATAGAAAAGATGGCAGGTGCTCAGATTCGGGGGGGGCATGAAATCCTCCTTTTGTTGGAGTTCAAGTGGACCCAGATCCTCCCCGTCAGACCTTCCGGCTCTGGAGATCTGCAGAGACCCCTCCACCTCCCTTCCTTGGCCAAACCTCTCAGACTGGCCGTCCCGCTGGATCCCTTCCTCTTCAACTGGTCCCATCGCCTGGCTCTGCAAAGCGCAGAGTTCGCCCGAAGCCCGGAGCAGCGGCAAGGAAAATAGGGAGCCACATCCTGCTTCCTCCCCAAAGGTAAAAAAGAACTCTGGGGACTTCGCAGAGGGCTCTACCTGCCCTCGCCGGCTCTGTCTCACGTTTCCTTACGGAAACGGAGTTTTTCGAGCTGCCTTTCAGGTGTAAAGGCGGCTCTTTACGGGCGACGGGGCTGGCGGTCTCAAAGGACCATCTGGCGGCGACGGAAGCCAGACCAGAAGCCCACTCACCAGTTTTCAAACCAGCTTTAGAATAAAAGCCAAATGGGAGACTTTGAGACAATCATCGGGAGATTGTGAGTTCTAGCTCTGCCTCAGGCATGAAAGCCAGTTGGGGGAGTTTGGGCCAAGGTCCAGGAGGCTCTGAGTTCTAATCTTCCCACAGGCATGAAAATTTCCTGGGGGACTTTGGGCCAATCCCCAGGAGACTCTTGAGTTCCAGTCCCGCCTTAGTGCTTTTTGATTGCGGGTGTGAAAGTTGGAAATATTTTCTCAGGTTAATGTGGGAGACCAGAATTGGGGATTCCTAGAGTGTGAGATGGCCGAGTGTCCAATATTGTGTGGTTTGATGGAGGAAAGTGAATTTGTGGGGAAAACACCACTTCCATGTTGGGCAAAGCCATAAGTCTCTCTGCCTTCTGCTTGTGGGAGAACCAGAGGGATTTGTGTGGTCACTGTGAATCTTAGACTGACCTTGGTCTTATCTCCTTAAAATAGAATTTGCAAATAATTCACAATTAGGAGCCATTCTGAAAGCTAAACATTGATTCCCAATTCATCATCAATCTGTGTGGTTGGAGAGCAGAACAGCTTCCATGGGTGCCTCTCCCTAGAAACCAGGAAGTCCCCTCTCCCCTCTATTCACCCCCTTCTTGGACCTGGATGAAATTATGCAGCATTGAAGGTTTGTGACCTGGTCAGTGATGCGGCTGCCTTTAGACAGGATCCCCTCAATCTCCTCCTGGGCAGAGTCTCCAGGTCCCCTTTCTCTGGACATCTTCTCCATCCCTTCACAGACAAGACAAGCTTGGAAGAGGAGCAGAGAAATTGCTTTAGGTAGAAATTATAGAGTGGAAAATTAAAGGACCTGAAATCTACTATTTTAATTCTACGGTTGATGAAAGAAAAAAAAATACAGTGGCAATTTCTTAAAACACTTTAATATTTATTTATTATTTTGGTGTGAAGCACATACAAAAAAAAAACCCAAACCAATCCCAAACTGAAATCCCAGAAGCTCTTCTGCTGAACACTTTCTGCAAAGGAGGTTTTTATGAGGAAATCAACAAAGAATTATATAAGAGGGATGAAGATTTCCCTCCCCAGCTGAGAGCCAATCAAACATGGCATTTCACATCATTCCGGCATTTTCACGGAGAGGATCAGGCAACTAGGCTGCTTCCCACAGCTTCCTCCCGGCCTCTTTTCCTCCTCACTCTCTCTCTCTCACACTTTTAGCTGTAGGAACAAGTGCCCAAATTATTTTTTATAAGGTGTCACATTCAATAGTTGTTGCTGAACAGAAAATTTCTCTGAATGACTCTTACAGAGTTCTCTTTATTTTGCTGAAAGGGAAGAGAGCTAGAAGAATTCCAGTCATTCATTTGAAACATATAGAAATGATTTTCTTTTCCTGCATACTATCAAAATGGAAAGAATTCATATCTCCTTTCAAATAAAAGAACCGTTAACAATTCTTCCAATATCACAATGGTGTTATATCTCATGTTTTTACATTTGTTCTGGCTGTGAGCTGCTCCTTTGTGTTGAGGTCCGGCCTCAGAAGGATAATGTAGCACTTGGGGATGAAGATGCAGCCCAGCAGACCAGCACTGGAGGCCAGGATGGAGAAGACCTGCACAGCCACCATGTATTTCCCTTTGGTGCTCAGGTAGGTGGGCACAAAAGTCACCCAGACACTGCAGAAGACCAGCATGCTGAAGGTGATCAGCTTGGCTTCGTTGAAGGCCCCAGGCAGATTCCTGGCCAGGAAAGCCACCGTGAAGCAGATGGCAGCCAGGAAGCCCATGTAGCTGAGGGTGACGTAGAACATGACAACGGCCCCTTCGTTGCATTGCAGGATGATCTCTCCAGGCTGGGAGTGGAGGTCAGAGTCAGGGTAGGGGGGAGAAACTCCCAGCCAGATGGAGCAGATGATAATTTGGGCAGCAAAAGAAGAAAGGATGATGGAGTTGGCCAAGCTCTTCCCCAACCATCTCTTCACTCGGTTTCCTGGTTTTGTGGCCAGGAAGGCCAGCACCACCATGATGGTTTTGGCCAAGAGAGAAGAAACGGCAACTGAGAAGATGATGCTGAAAACTGTTTGTCGGAGAAGGCAGGTGGCTTTCCTTGGTTGACCAATGAAGAGAGAAGGAGACAAGAAGCAAAGCAGGAGGGAGACCAGGAGGATGTAGGAGAGGTCCCGGTTGTTGGCTTTGACAATGGGAGTTTCTCGGTATTTAATGAAGATGATTAAAACAAGACCTGTGATTAAGAACAAGAGTAGGGCAAAAGAGACCATGATGATGCCCAGAAGTTCTTCATAAGACAGGAAGGTTATAATTTTGGGGATACATTGGACTCTGTCCTCATTTGGATATTTATCATCTGGGCACTTGGTGCATTTTTCGGTATCTGAGAAAGCAAAAAAAGCAAAATTTCTTTAATATTCTGTCCTTTTATCTTACAGAAAATACCTTCTTTGGATAACAGCTGATACCCCAGGCATTTTCCAAGAAGTATTTCTTAACTATTTCATTGAACAGTCACTCCTTTGAAATGGCATAAGGTCTCCTGCTTGATCAGGGGGTAGGATTAGATGACCTCCAAGCTCCTTTCCAGCTCTGTTCTGATTGATTGATTGATTGATTGATCTACATGACTGGCAGAATATTTGTGTAATGAGTTCCCCCCATAACTATCCACAGCACCACATTATGGACCAGTGACACCTTCTCAGTGATCCTCAAGGGGAGGATCCAATATACAGATTACAGATTAACAGAGTTGGAGGGGACCTTATAGGTCATCTAGTCCACTCCTCTCTGCCTAAGCAGAGACCCTACACCATTTCTGACAAATGGCAGTCCAGTCTCCTCTCGAAAGCTTCCAGTAATGAAGCTCCCAGAACTTCTGAAGGCCTTTCAGAAGGTGGACGTATAACAATTCATCAATTTTCAAAGAACTCAAATGTTCCTAGAAAGATGAATTTAGCAGCACATGTCCAAAATGAAAAGCAGAAGAGATGTTTCCTCTGCTGTTAGTAAAGCTTGCCCACTCTGCCACTCCCTCCTCCCATCTCTTTCCCAGCTCCTCCTTCAAAGTCTTTTTGATTTACTTCCATTTAGATAAGAAATTGTGCAGGTTAAAAATAAAAAACCAGGTGAGCTTCAATCTGTCTTTTAATTTGGGTCGAATTCCATAAAGCCTCCCATTTTCCTCAGGGTGACCCACCTTCCTGAGTGGAGAAGGTCCCCTCCGGACAAGGAACGCAGTCATAGCAGCAAACTGGCTCTCCTTCTCGAGCCCTCTTGACAAATCCAGGATGGCAACTTTCCACACATTTGGACTGAGGCAGGGACTAATCAGAAAAACAAAGAATGCCAAAGAAAAGGTGTTAGGACTCTCCATCCATGGAAAATGGAGGCAGAACTGGATGGAGACAAGTAGCCTCTGGTCTTCATTGGGGTAAATAGGAAACCTCTGACTACTCCTAAACAGATGCAGGAGGTAAAACAACTGGCAGATTCTTCATTTAGTTCCTTTTGCTTTCGGAATTTAACATTACAATAAAATAATTTTCTATTTACTAAAGTCTAGACAGATGGAATTGATTCTTTCTAAGTATGATGATATATTTTTAATAAAACTGATAACAAAGTTTACTGTAAAAGATTTAGGAAATTTTATTCTATTAGGTTTTTTAATATGAAATTAAACTATGATGAAGAAAGAAACCTCTGACCAGTAATATCTTGAAAGGTTTCCATAAAACATGGCAAAGCCACTCCACTTAGGTCCCGTCTCTTGAAGAGCTTCCATGAGATGACACCACCTGGCATGGGAGGCCAACCACCCTGGAGACTCCAGGCTTTGCCCCAGTGGTGAAATGTAAAAATTGTTGTGACTGGTTCTGTGGGCGTGGCTTGGTGGGCGTGGCTTGGTGGGGTCATGTGACTGGGTGGGCTTGGCCAACTTTTTTTTTTTTTACTTTTTTAAAGCATTTTTTTTTACTACCAGTTCAGGAGAAAAGATAGTAAAACAATGCTTTAAAAAGTAAAAAAAAAAAAAAAAAGGTTCCGATGATCACAGCTTTTTTTACCTTTTAAAAGTATTTTTTACTACCAGTTTGCCTGAATGGATAGTTTTTATTACTACCGGTTTGCCCAAACCAGAGTGAAGTGGTAGCATTTCACCCCTTCTTTGCCCACTTGAAATGGGACCTCAGGCTTTGAAAAACAGAGAAAAGACACCAAAATTTCTCCCACCTTATTGAGCAACTTTAGCCGTGAAAGAGCACCTTTTTTGATAAAAAGTCTCTGTCTTTGAGAATACACCAGAAACTCTTCCTTGACATCCCCTTTGGGGAGAACCAAGAAGATTCTGATACTCAGATCTGCTTTTATTTCTCCATTTTGGTCCAAGTACAGTTTGCTATCAGAAATATTCCAAAATTCATTCTTTTCCAGAAAGGGATGAAACTAGAATGGGAACATCCAGGAATTTGAAAAACAGAAAACGTTGTTTCTTATCCCACATTGAATCTTTCTTCTGCAATTGTCTAATCTCCAAATATGGTTAAATAGGATACAAATACTGCCATTATCTTCATAAGTGAATGAAAAGTTTTGAGAAAGATTTGTCCATCATATACTGACAAAGCATAGAGAAAATATCATTGACACAATTGTTTAATTATAGGGAACATTCTAGAGCAGATGACAAATAAAATGAACAGAGGGGAAAAAAAGATGATTCATAAACTCTTTGAAAACAAGAGGTTGATTCCCAGAAAGCATGGGTTGATCAAGAAGAAAGTTGTCGGGCTAATCTTCTCCCTGGTCATCCTGATGGAAAACACCTCCAGATGGAGAGTGGCTGGCTCTGGAGAATTTGATCGCTGAAGAGGGAGCCGGGTTTAGAGAGGGGAGAGGCACTACCGATCAGTGCTTAGTTCTTCATCAACTGATGGAAAAATACGTATCAAATAGACCTGCATAATTCCACGCCTGCTTCATAGATCTCAAGGCAGCCTTTGATACGGTTCCCAGGACTAAGCTATGGGAGAAGCTGGAAGCTGCCTCAATTGACCACAGGCTTCTTCATCTATTACGTGCCCCACATACTAAGACATCCCTCAAGGTGAGGTGTGATATGCAGGGGTCCCTCTCGAACTCAGTTAAAACTCAAAAGGGGGTTAAACGGGGGCATTTTGGCCCCCCTGCTTTTCAACTTTTACATAACCGGCATGGTCAAATGGCTGAACAAACCAAATCACCCCCCCACCCAAAAAAATAGGTGACCGAAGCATCGCCCTCCTGCTCTATGCAGATGCCCCTGTGATCCTCTCCAGGACACCAGAAGGCCTGAAAAGAGCCTTGAGAGCCCTTCTCCAGCACTGCAATTACAATCAACTGGGCATAAATGATGAGAAAACAAAGGTCAAAAAGGGCAAAACTTGATTCATGATTCTAAATGGCCACAAAATAGAGCAGGGAAGCCCCTTCAGATCCTTAGGGGTGGCCATTCAGGCCAAGGGTTCAAGAAACATGCAGCAGAGTATAAGATGCACCTACCTTTTTTGGTGAGGAAAAGAAGACAAAGAAATCTCCCTCTGCCTCTGAGCAATTTTGCCTCATTGCAGCAAACAGCAAACAGCCTGCTTTACTTTCATTTTCGTTTTCAGCATAGCTTGATTAGCACAAGGAGAAAAAAATCTGCCCAGCAATTTACCTCTTTGCAGTAACGTAGCAGAGCCCTGCGCAAAACAACTGAGAGCAAATCAGCTGAGAATTGGGAGGCCGATCCAATCAACTTGTGCTAATTAGGCTGTGCTGAAGCTGAAAAGAGCTGTTTTTTCTTGCTGTTTGCTTGCAAGGAGGCAGAGGGCAAAGGGTGGGGGCCAGTGGGTGGGCAGGGCTATATTTGGTGTATAAGACCCATCTAAATTTTCACCCCCTTTTAGGGGGGAAAAGGTGCATTTTATACTCTGAAAAATACGGTAACTGGAAACAGAATCTGAGTCAGCAGGAAGATGTTCATGTAAAGAAGGCAAATGCAGCCATCATTTCAGGAAGTATCAGGAAGTGACCATTCTGGTTTGGGGAGACCCCAACTCAAGGACCACGTCCCCTCGCAGGCACCACACTTGGAGGAGAATTTGCTGTTTTAGAGCTGAGCCAGTGAAGCAGAGAAGTTCAGTCTCCTCTTCATGGATTATCTGCAGAGACTGAGCAGCCATCAGTCAGAGAAGCTTTAACTGGGATTCCTGCAGAGAGGAGGGGTTGGGCTAGATGGTCTCAGGGTCTCCTCCAAATTGATAAAGGTTGTCATGCCACAACATGTATCTATTGTGCAGTTGTTGCTCTAGCCCCACCTAGTGGCCAGGGGCAGAGAAGCCTAACTGTATGGTCTGAAGCCAGACTCCCTTTTCTCTCAGCCTTTGGAGAAGACGGAAGCAGCCGGTTTGACCGAGACACATGGTCATTCGGAGGCCTCCGTCCCTCACACGGAACATCCCTGGAGAGGTTCCAGCTGCTTCTTTGCTGGCTGTTAGTTAATTCTGCCTATCTCCTATTTATATTTGATTCTCACTCTTTGCATTTCCTCAGTTTCTCCGTGCCCTTTTCTCCCAATGAAACACCCAGATCCACCCCAGGCTCCCTTTCACTGGAGGAGAATAGGGGGGTTTAGCTGCCTGTTGAGCTGCACACAGACCCACCTGCAGTGGGGACGGAACAAAGGGGAAATTCCACCATGCTCATCACAAACCCACAAATACAGGAATTTTATTTAAAAAAGAATACAGCATTTTCAAATTAGCAGTTTGTAATATCAAAATGCCATGGTATCTACTCTTTGGAACCATTAATCCCTGAGTAATTGAATTGGACAGATCTGTTGAGTTGGTTCCCCTCCTTCTTCTCTGGATTCCTCCTCCAAAGGATCCCAGATTAATGGATCCATATCAGGACCCCATACCTGCCATGGCTGCAGCCTTTGAGTCCCCAAGATCTTTTCTCCCTCCTTCCTTCCCCTCCTCCTCGATCTGGAGGAATAAGCGGCATTCAAGGCCTGGGCCAGAGTCTGAATGATACTGTAACATAGATAGTGATTTGGGGCCCGGATCCTGTTCCTTTTCTCCTGGGTCTCCAGTGGGGCTTTCTGGGTGCATCTTCTGCGGCCTTTGACAGAAAAGACATTCTTTGAAAGAGAACAGTGGAAATAAGGATCTTGAAACTTTTCTTCCACAAAGAAAAGGGGTTCAAAGGCAGAATCAATTGGTCTTTCTTTTGCCAGATGACTAAAGTTCAAAATACTATGGATGTATTTGAGAAGTCTGCGCTTTCTATGCTTGTTTATTTTATACCCTATAAAATTTGTGAGGATCCAGACTTTCCCTTCAATGGGTCCTGGGAGACGCATAAATGTTAAATGGAAAGGAAGGATTCTCTCCCAAATGGAACCAAATTCCATGAAGTGAACAAAGACGTTGACTTGTCTCCACTCAGAGAGGGAATCCCTGAGGGATGCTGTATATCCAGTTGTTGAGAACAGTTGTGATATAACCACACAAATTCCACTCCTGACAAGCACAGGAGGAAAACTCCTCATGAAATTCTCTCCCTTCTCTGTGTCTGAAGCAAAGAGGCCAATCAGGGTCCATCTGAAATGGAGGAGCAGTGGGACAATTGCTGGGTACTGGATTCCTTCTTTGGGATTCATCCGGTGGAAAAAAGGGAATTGACTTTTATCACTCAGAGCCTCTGAAACAATTGTATGACTGATCTAAAAAACAATGAAGAAAGTTGTGTTATATCTGAGGTCAGATCAAGTCCAAAATATTAGATTTTAATATATCCAACCTGGTCCTCATGAATGTATTAGAATAGTTTGTTAATCAGACATTGTTTAAAATATTAAAGACAGACTATTAACAAGATTGTATACTTTATCACAATTATATTAACACGTGCAAATGCCAACTGGAGTATTCTATTCCAATAAAGGGCCTATTATAATTTTCGAGGTGCATCTTTTAATTGCTGCATCTTTTTTTGCTTCTATATCCCAGATTCTTTCTGGAGGAAATTTTTTAACTTCTTTCTCCAGTTATACAAGAAACAGGCAGACCTCAAAGATTTGTCAGTTGCTTAATCCAAGTTTGGTCTCTAATTGAAGTTTTGTCTGTTCCAACAGCCACAATTTTCAGAGTCTGTCAGTTTCCATAGATTAAATTTCATGCCAATAATACCCATATTTTCTGAATTTAGACAAAACAGAAATTGGGTAAATTCCCAAATCAGCTCTGAGGGCAGCAGCTGGAGTCCTTTTACCCACCCCAAGATCCTCCTCAGAGGCTGAGATTGGGTTGGTTCTGCTGGTGGTTTCTCTCTGGAGCCCCAAACATCAGATTGATGTAAGAACATGGGGGAAAACTGGGCCTCGTATACTTTAAGAATTGGGGCTGAGGAAGCTGGAGAGCTATGAGGTTTTCATTTAAGCACCACTTTCACTCCTGCCCTTTCTCTAACTGAGCTCCTTGGATGATGAGGGAGCCAAGATTCAGTCTCAGAGAAAACAACCCCAGGTAAGGAAAGATGTTACTTGCTCTATTGGCTGACCATCTATGGCTATGATATCATTTCACAAAGACCATAACTTTTGAACTTGATTTATAAATTATCAGATAATTATTAAGACAAAAGAATCCAAGTCTATACAATCCAATGTGTAAGTATGATAATATCACATTATCTGTATAAATCAGTGTATTCCAATAGGAATTTAGCAGGATAAACATGTGTACCTATAACAGAACTTCTAACAAAATAAAAGGGTTGGAAGGGACCTTGGAGGTCTTCTAGTCCACCCCCTGTTCAAGCAGTAAACCAGGCATAATAGCAGTAACTGTGAGAGGGTCCTGGAGTCTTAGAGGACAACCACATAAATATGAGTGAAAAGTGTGCAGCGGCAGCCAAAAAAGCCAATGCAATCCTATATTGCATTAACAGAGGGATACAATCAAGATCAAGAGAGGTACTAATACCACCCTATAAAGCCCTAGTAAAACCACACCTAGAATCCTGCATCCAGTTTTGGTCACCACACTATAAAAAAGAAGTTGAGACTCTAGAAAAAGTGCAGAGAAGAGCAACCAAGAGGATTAGGGGACTGGAGGCTAAAACATACAATGAACGGTTGCAGGAACTGGGCATGGGTGATCTAGTGAAGAGAAGGACCAGGGGAGACATGATAGCAGTCTTCCAATATTTGAGGGGCTGCCACAGAGAGGAGGGGGTCAAGCTGTTTTCCAAAGCACCCAAAGGCCGGACAATGAATAATGGATGGAAACTGAACAAGGAGAGATTCAACCTGGAAATGAAGAGATAAAGTTGCCTTCAGAAGTTGTGGGAGCTTCATCACTGGAAGCTTTCAAGAAGAGACTGGACCGTCATCTGTCAGAAATGGTGTAGGGTCTGCTTGGACTAGATGACCTACAAGGTCCCTTCCAACTCTCTTAATCTGTATCTATCTATACTATTCCAGACAAGTGGCTGTCCAGTCTCTTCTTAGAAGCCTCCAGTGATGGACCACCCACAATTTCTGAAGGGGAGACGTTCCTCACCATTAGGAAATTTCTCCTTAGTTCTAGGTTGTTTCTCTCCTTGATTAGTTTCCCTCTTTGTTTCTTGTCTTGCCTTCTAGTACTTTGGAAAATAGGTGGACCTCCTCTTCTCTGTGGCAGCCCCCCAAATATTGGTACATTGCTATGATGTCACCCTTAGTCCTTTTCACTAGACGAGACATACTGAATTCCTGCAACTGTTCCTCATATGTTTTAGTCTCCAGGCCCTTAATCATCTTTTCTGCACTCTTTCCAGAGTCTCTACATCTTTTTTATAATATGGTGGCTAAAACTGGATGCACTATTCCAAGTGTTGTCTTGACAAGGCATCATAAAGTGGTACCAATACTTCATATGATCTTGATTTTATCCCTCTGGTAATGCAGCCTAGGACTGAATTAGCTTTTTGGGCTGCTGCCACACATTGCTGGCTCATATTTAGGTGATTGTCCACTGGGACTCCAAGATCCCTCTCATAGTTACACTTATTGAGCCAGGTTTCACCTCATCTGTAAGTGTACATTTGGTTCTTCTAGCCTAAGTATGAAACCTTACTTTTCTCTACAATGAATTACAGTTTCTTAGATAGGCCCAGGGTTCAAGTCTATCTAGATCCATCTGGATCATCAGTCTATCTTCTGGTACGTTGGCTATTCCTGCCACTTTAGTGTTGTCTTCAAATTTGATGATTTCTCCATTTCTCCTCTCATCCAAATCATTGATGAAGATGTTGAAGAGAACTGGGCCTAAAATGGAACCTTGGGGTCCCCCACTGTTTGTTTCCCTCCATGCAGACGTAGTTCCATTGAGGACCACAGGCTGAGCCCATCTGGACGTGATGCTGTCTCTCCCACATATTTTCAGCTTCCCGAGAAATAGGTTGTGGTTTACTTTGTCAAAGCCTTTCTGAAATCCAAGTACTGTATACTACGTGCCCTGCATTTCATTGGTCCACTAATTTAATCATTTTTGTCAAAAAATAAAATAAGATTTATTAATGATCTGGTTTTTTTTTATCCTTCATTATTCCTAGTAAGTCATTCATATTTACACTGAATAAGAAGGGTTTAAATATGCACTCCTTCCCTTCCTCCTTGGTAAGTGTTATGATCTTATAAGGACATCCGCCGGAGGATTGGCTGATTCCACCGGCGGGAACTTTAAATAGCTGTCATTGGCCGGCTGACTTGCCGGAGCCGCATAAAAGGAGGCTTGGCAGCTCACCCGGCAGTTCGTTTTCCTATTGAAATAAAGTGCTGATCGGACTATAGCTGAGTCACATCTCTTTTCCCTGCGCTGATCTAACACTGGCGACGAAGGACGAGGAAAGAACCGACAGCAGATCAGCGGGCACGATCGCCACCACCACCCAGAAAAAGAGCTGAATCACTGAAGCGGAATCGCCAAAGCTGAGTCACAGAACCATGTCCGGACCACAGATCTCGCTGGCTCCGTTCGAGCCAAACCAGGAGAAATGGAAGTCCTTCATGGTCCGATTCAGACAATTCCTGGCGGGCTGCGGATTCACCGATCTGGACGACAACAGGAAGAGAGCCCTCTTCCTGGCTCACTGTGGCTCAGGGGTCCTGGAAATGGCCATGGACCTCGTGGCACCGAGAGACATCGAGCTGATGCCATGGTCTGAGCTACAAGAAGTCCTTCAGGAACATTACGCTCCATCGAGCACCCCGTTAGCCAACTGGTTCGACTTCCATCAGCAGAATCAGCACGATGGGGAATCAGTCAAGGACTTCATATTGGCGCTCCGGAAAATCGCGGCCAGCTGCGAGTTTGAGAATGTGGACGTCCAGCTGAGGGACCTAATCGTCTTCGGAATGAGGGACAGCACAGTCCAAAAGAAACTCCTCAGCCGGAAGAAAGTGCCCTTAAAAGACGTGATCGAAGAAGCTACAGCCGCCGAATCTTCCGACAGAGCAGTAGCCGCGATGCGAAGATCCAAGGGGATCGACAAGATCCACAGGGATCCCCAACAATCTTCAGACGAGACCATCACTGGGTCTGACTCAGTGAATTTGAAATGGCCATCCATAAGGTCACAAGACCCCAAAGGCAGAAAAAGCCTCAAGATGGCGGCCGGGAGGAACGCTGCGCCAGCTGCAACGGGGACCATCCACGCGCCAGATGTCACTGGCGGGATGCGACCTGCAGGTGCTGCAGAAGAAAGGGCCACATCGCTGAGGCATGCAGAGCGGCAGAACCAGTCTCAGAGGCTCCCAGGACCATGGACCGCGAATACCAGAGGTCATCCAAACGGTCCCAATACCCCCGGCGAGACAGAGAGAGCCACGTAAAGAGCAGAGGGGTCCATCAGACCACTATAGCGCACGCCGCTGCCAAGGGATCTGACAAGTTCCACGTGACCGTCCACGTGGAAAGGACACTATGCCCCATGGAAATCGACTTGGGATCGCCTTACTCGATCATAGACTGGGGGCATCTGAAGAAGCTCAAGCCGCAGCTATCCAAAAGACACCTCGAACTGCTGCAAGCAAGAATGGTGGATTTTGGGGGCCATCCCATCGGAATTTTGGGGAGGACCAAGATCAAAGTACAATTCAAAGACTTCGCAGGGGACCTACCCAGCGCTGTCATGAAGGAGATCCAACCAACCCTTCTAGGAGTGGAGTGGTTCAAGCCTCTAGGGCTCACCATTGGCAGCATTAATCAGATCCGGCAGAATGCACTTGACCAGCTCCTAGACGACTTCAAGGACGTCTTCGATGGGAGCCTAGGTAAATTTCAGGGGAAACCCATCACTTTCAATTTAGACCCAACCATTGCTCCTATTCGGTTTAAGCCTCGCAGAGTTCCATTCGCCCTCCGGCCTAAAGTTGATGCCCAGCTGGACAAATTAATCACCCAGGGTGTTCTGGAACCAATTGATCATGCAGCATCATGGGAGAACCCCATTGTGTTCTGTCCCCGTCTCACACACGCACACAAACAGTCAGCCAGGAGTTAAATAAAACTTGCAGACAATAAATTCCTTCGATAACAGGATTGGCAGCAACCCAGTAACTGCTTGCCAAGAACTTTACTCACAGAGAACCAAAACAAATACACAAAGCCACAGAATTGTCAAGTCCAGTCTGTATTAAATCCAAGGCAGGCAGATAACGTAGTTTCAGAGATACAATGCGACTCACTAGTTGTTTAGTTTTGTCCGTCACAGAGCCTGAATGGCCACCACACCCCCTTTTATCCCCTGTGGGGTCCAACTGTCCAACTGCGACTACTCGGCGATACCTGGCTCCTGGCCAATCTCTTCTCCTTCGGGAGACACCTGAGGCATTGCCAGAGAGGAGGGTCCTGGAGAGGGAGGCCTGGCCATCTCCTCTCCTTCACTTTTGGAGCCTTCTCCCTCCGATAAGACGGGCTCGGGGGTCAGAGTCACAACACACTGTGACCCCAATTAAGCATGATGGATCTGTGTGCATCTGCGCAGATTATAAGTGTACCATTAACAGGGCACTTCAACAGAGCGCATACCCAGTGCCAGTGGTGCAACATCTGTTGCATTCACTTGGTAGTGGGACCGTATTCGCAAAACTGGACCTGGCCCAGGCTTACCAGCAACTGCCAGTTGATGAAAAAACTGTGGAGGCACAGACCATTGTCACACACAGGGGCGCTTTTAAATGCAACCGCCTCCAATTTGGACTCAGCGCTGCCCCGGGCATTTTCCAGTCAATGATGGAATGCCTGCTTCAAGGCATTCCAGGGGTGGTGCCATATTTCGATGACGTCTTGGTCTCCGGAGACTCAGAAACCCAACTAATGGAATGGTTCAGGCTTGCCCTGCAGCGGTTCCAGGCAAAGGGTCTAAGAGTCAGGAGGGACAAGTGTGTTATTGGAGTCCAGGAGGTCAAATTCCTGGGCTACCTAATTGATAGCAAAGGCATCCACCCCACCAAAAGCAAAATAAAGGCAATCCACGAAGCTCCAGCCCCCAAAACCAAAATGGAGCTTCAGGCTTTCTTGGGACTACTGAATTTTTACAGTGTCTTTTTAAAACAGAAAGCCACTGTTGCTGAGCCACTCCACCGACTCTTAGGGAAGGCGGTCCCTTGGAAGTGGGGAGAAAATGAAGAGGCAGCCTTCCGGAAAATCAAAAGACTCCTCTCCTCAGACAGCGTCCTCATCCAGTACCATGAGTCACTCCCCCTGTCCCTGACCTGCGATGCCTCACCGTACGTAGTCGGAGCTGTCCTCAGCCATCAGCTGCCCAATGGCTCTGAAGCCCCCATCGCCTTCTTTTGAAAGACAATGTCCTCGGCAGAGCGGAACTATAGCCAGCTGGACAAAGAAGCCCTAGCAATCGTAGCTGGCATCAAGCGATACCACGAGTACCTTTATGGAAGGACCTTCACAATTATCACAGACCACAAGCCGCTGCTTGGACTACTCACAGGGGACAAGCAAACGCCCACCTACATGTTGCCCAGGATGACACGCTGGGCCATCTTCATCTCCAGGTATTCCTATAAGCTAATCCACAGACCCGGCAAGAACATCTGCAACGCCAATGCCCTCAGCAGATGTCCCGTACAAGAACCAGTGGTAGACCCAGCACCCACTCTCGGGCTGTTACACATCGATGATGACCAGCTTTGCCCAGTTTCATCAAATACAGTGGCAATTCACACCCAGAGGGACAAAACCCTCAGGCAAGTTCTGTCTTGGATCTTGAAGGGCTGGCCTACGGGGAGAGTGGGTGAAGAATTCAGCCCATTCGTGTGAAGGCAACAAGAACTGTCCGCCATGAAAAGGTGCCTCCTCTGGGGTGACAGGGTGGTGATTGATCACACCCGGCAGAAAAAGTGATTGGAGACCCTGCACAGTGGCCATCCGGGGATAGCCAGGATGAAGGCACTGGCACGGAGCTATGTCTGGTGGCCAACGCTGGACAAGGATATCGAGGCTTGGATCACCAGATGTGACCCATGCCAAGCGGCGAGACCGGCACCCCCGCAAGCCCAACCGACGGAGTAGGAACCACCCAGCAGCCCATGGTCAAGAATCCATATCAACTTCGCGGGGCCAGTGGAAGGAAAGTTCCTCCTTATCATGGTGGACGCATTCTCGAAGTGGCTGGAGGTAATAGCGATGCCCATCACCATGACAGAAGCCACCATCAAGGCACTCCGCTGGCTGTTTGCCACGCACGGCCTGCCAGATGTCCTGGTGTCGGACAATGGCCCGCAACTCACATCCAAGACTATGGAGGCCTTCTTGGCGGAACAGGGCATCAGGCACACCCTCATCGCCCCGTACAGGCTGACTGGAAATGGACAAGCGGAGAAAATGGTGAGACTCACCAAAGATACACTCGCCAAAATGGGCGAAGGGGACTGGCAGGAAAAGATTGACAAGTTCCTGTTTGCCCAACACATTACTCCGCACTCTACCATCAAGAAAAGCCTGGCAGAACTCGTGATGGGGAGATGGCTGCGATCACCGCTAGATGGGCTTCACCCCCAATACAACCCGCAAAGCAAACCGAACAACTCACAGCCACCGCGGAGTTTCAGAAGCGGAGATGTGGTGTTTGCGCTAAACTTCCAGGGCCCGCCGAAGTGGATAAAAGGCCAAATTGGAAGAGTGACCGGTTCAAGGTCGTACAAAGTGGAGCTGGACGACGGACGAACCTGCAGACGGCACATCGACCACCTCCGGAAAAGGTGGAGGGAAGTCAAGGGAAACCACCCCAACGAAGTAGGCCTGCGCCACCCCAATGAGGTAGGCCTGCGCCACCCCGATGAGGTAGGTCTGCAACACCCCGATGAGGTAGGCCTACAACACCCCAAGGAGGTAGACCTGCCCCACCCTGATGGGGCAGGCCGGCACCAACCTGGCACGGCGGGCCGCCTCCACCCCAGCAAGGCAGACGAGGTAGACCGGCACCAACCCAGCACGACGGGCCGTCATCTCACCAACAACGCTGACTGGCGATTCCCCAGTGAAAGGGACTCCCACCACCATGACGGGGTAGACCGGCGACAACCCAACATGGCAAGCCTACACCGACCCAGCGGAGTAGGCATCCGCCACCCCGGCAAGGGAGACCGACACTACCCCATCGGGGGAGGCCTACCCGACCCGACAAGGTAGGCCAACCCCACCCCGGCGGGACCGGCCGGCAACAACCACAACTACAAGCGGGAGCACATCCATGGGGATGTTCCACCACCGCCGACAGCGAGAGACCCAGAACAAGAGGCAAAGAAAAGGGAAAAGAGCCAAGGGTCCTACCGCGATTCAGTTGTCCAGTCTGAGCGAGAGGCGAATGCCAGGAACCGAGTATCCGTCATCCCAGCCAGGAAGAGGGACCTCACCGACCGCAGAACGATTCCTCCACTCCAGCCGGAGGCGCTAGGTGAGGCCCCGCACACACAACGGCCGAGTCCCGGGATGTTCCACCGCAGGGACGGGAGAGAGCAGGAGGCCAACTCGTTCGGAGCAGCGTCGATGAAAGAACTGAGCTGCACAGGTCAGGTGGGACTATTAGCCGCCCCGCCTACCTGCGCGATTACGTGACCTACGTTGGCCACGGATTGACTGACTAAGAACTAGGAGGGGAGGGGTGTTATGTCCTTATAAGGACATCTGCCGGGGGATTGGCTGATTCCACTGGCGGGAACTTTAAATAGCTGTCATTGGCCGGCTGGCTTGCTGGAGCTGCATAAAAGGAGGCTCGGCAGCTCAGCCGGCAGTTCGTTTTCCTATTGAAATAAAGTGCTGATCGGACTATAGCTGAGTCGCGTCTCTTTTCCCTGCGCCGATCTAACAGTAAGCATGGATCCTTCTTCTCTTGGCTCCATTGAGCCCAAACCTCCCTCTCAAACAAGGGCTTGGATCAGGGCCAACAGGCTGAGCTCCATTTTGAGGGCAAAACATTTTCTCCATCATATTTCTCTGTTTATTGAGTCAAATGTTGCACTAACATCTAGAAAGCCAGCAAACCTTATTTTACCTTAATGATATAGATTAGACATTTCAAGACAAATTTGTTGCCAATATTAGATTGTTAACTTGTGCATTATTCCTTATAAAATCTATATAGCTTTTAATTCTACCTAAAACCTTCTGGTTCTTCTGCAAGGAATGAATTTTTCTCAAGTTTAACTAAGAGGATCATGGCATAAATTTTAACCACAATATCTGCTAGTCTATTTGGCCTATAATTGCTAGAGTAATTTTTATTCCATTTTTTAGATAGGTAAAATGCTACTATTGCCAACTTCAATCTCAGTGAATAGGGCAGGCATCATTTATCTGTGAAAATGAAGATGCTAATAGGGGCCCCAACAACCAAGGATACTTTTTGATCGGTTAAATAGTTGGCAGAATGTCTTCTCCAGGGAATGTATTGCTTGTATTTAAGGCCTTTTATGATGAATCTCAAGATGAACATAATGGGGTAAAATATTGACATTTTTGCTAATATGGAGAAAAGCAGCTATTGAATTCCATGGAGAAGACATGATTGCATCTATTGCTCACCCACCACCACCCACCCCTCACTTTACCAGAAGGAGAAACACACACACAAACCTGTGGGACTTTGTAGGTGCCTCCTAATGTTGACATCTGGATGGAGATGTCCCTGTCAGCTGCATCAAGAAGAGCCAGGAGGTTCTCCTTCCTTCCACAGCCGTAGTTGGGGACATTGGCTTCTCCAGTGGAGAGAATGTCCAGCAAGGCATCTGAAGTGTGGAAAGGGCTCAAATGGTTGTCATGGATGTTGTAGCCAAGTGTGAGATTGTGCAAGAGATGGGAATTCTTGTTGGCCAGTTGAATGTTGAAAATGAACCGTAAGCCATATGAAAACCAATGAAGACTCCTATTGTTAAAACATGTTATTATAATCAAAAGCAACAATAAATACTGATTTTAATATATAATCCTCCACAAGCCTACAGAGCCTTAAGCCAACATTGATCCAAAAGCAATGATCAGTTACACAAATATGGGAATGGCTGTGGTATGGCAACTACAACTGATTCCACCACTACTTTAAATTCATTATTCAAGTGATAAATTAAGGATTGAAGTGAGAAAGGAAAATAATCTGCAGCCCTTTCAGCTTTTTTTCAGATCCATTTTTGGATTTGAGTCTCTTTCACAAAATCAGACCAAAGAGAGAAGCCATGGAAATCAAAATCATTCAGGAAATTAGACATATTCCCCAATATAGGAATAAATGAAAAATAAAAAACTGAAAAGAAGGAGAGGGTTAGAATGGATGAATGACTGAATGACTTACAAATCATGGAAAACAAACTGAAGAGAAGGAGCCATGTTGAAAAGCAACTTTCTATGCAATCTTTCACTTCCAGTGAGGACTAAACCAATGAGATGATCTCCTGGGCTGTAAAAGCTCTGTGGTTGTTTTCCATCCTGGTTCTCCAAACTCAGCGGGCATTTCATTCTCAGCTTCCCAGAGACTGGATGGGACGAAAGCAGCAGCAGAAGCAGAAGCAGGAGGTCCATAATTCATGGCGTGAATCAATGAATCCCTTTTCTGTTTCTAAAGAAGAATTAGAAGAATCAAAGGACTCTCACAAGGTGGAATCTGAGGTGTCTTTCCTGATTCAAACACAGAGAAACACTCAGCTTTATCTTGAAAGGAGAGAGACGTACATTCAAGAGCACAGACCCTGCCTGTCCCTAAACTCCATATTTCTCTGCCTTAAGTCTCCCCTGGAGGATTCGGCCAAAGAGCAGAGCTGAAACTTTTACCATAATTCTCCCTCTCAGGAGGGATCCCTGGATAATTCAACTAGTTCTTGGACTTGGAGATTGTTGGGAAATTCTCTGGAGGGAAATGAAAGGGAAATAATCCCCATGTGACTCATAATAACAGGAGCAGAGATGGAATTAAATCCATCATCTAGAATTAAGAAGTTTGGGAGCTCCATGCTTGAAAGTGGCCCCAGAGGGAATACATGGCACCTGTGGCTGAAGAAACAAATAAACCTGATATTTGTTTGCATAGTGATCAAAGACAAAACTCTGGGGGCCAGTTAATGCCGGAGCATGTCACAGATCTGAAATAGCTGCTAGCTGAGTTGGAGGCAAAATTTACTTTATTTTGAAAGCTAATGCTCAAGAGCACCACACAAAAGGGCTGATGCAATACTGTGGCCAGACTCCAAGAACAAAATCAACCTTAGTGAACAACTAGTTTTTCGAACTTTGCAGAGTTAAATAAATCACATCCAGAGAGAGAGAGAGAGAGAGAGAGAGAGAGAGAGAGAGAGAGAGAGAGAGAGAGAGAGAGAGAGAGAGAGAACCTAATGGTTACAGAATCTAGTATACCAGTATATCATATTCTAGTATTATTTATTATATCCTTATTATTGTTTCCCTTCATTCCACACTTTTTATTTAAATGATGGAATGCTTTCCATCGCGGGAATCATGTGACTATTCTTTGGATTAAAGGAATGAGACAAGGGAGAAGAAGGAGACCTCCAAGGGTTAACAATCATCAATTTTGCAAACAAAATTTGTGAGATTAATTTTTCCATACGCACCTACTTTTGCTAACAAATAGTGTACAGCAAGTCTATTCTGGGATATTGCTGTTTTCAACAGAGAGTGCTGTTTAGCTAAGAAATTTAGAGCACTAGCAGTTGTATTAGGTATCATTGCAATCATTGGCTGTAACCTTACAATTCTATTCAGCATATAAAGGGAGTTCTGTACCATCTTCTGCCCAGGTGGCTGGTCCGTATACCTGAACTATTATTTCTGGAGGCCACTCATCTTTCTGTGGCCTACATCCACATAAATAGGTTTACCCAGTTTTTCACCTTGTTGTATGGACAGTAGAAAAAGGAAGAAAAATAGATTTCACAGTTCCTAATACACATGCTTCATACCATTGGCTAGGCAATCGCACATAGGCAATTTTTCCATTTATCCAATATAAGCCATCTGGAGCATGCCAATTAAGAGTTACCACATCCGTCTATAACCCACTCAGTCTAGTTATATTTTCAAATGGGTTACCAGGTTGTGTCAGGTTAATTCCAGACTGAAAAGTAACAATAAGCAAAGAAAACACCCTTACGTGTAATATGATTTTTCACACTGATCATTGCATTATATTCTCCTCATTTTAGTCCTATGCAGAAGAAAATTAGTCCCAAATATTGAACCATTGCATTAAATCAAATATAGAATTGAACCATTCTATATCTTCAGGGATCATGATATCACTATCTCCTAGGACTACTGTGTTCAAGTCAGATTGACCTGATTCAATGTCTCAATTCTCCAGTGTAGGACAGATATATACATAGGAATAGAGTTTCTATGGGGAGCCATCCCTTGCACATTTACACAAGCACAGTGTCCCATTATTCCCCACAGGTGCGTATAAGTTCACAATTACAACAAGAAAAACAATAACATTCAGTGATACAGTTACAATCACGGGACCAACACAATCTGGAGAGTGTGAAGTTGCACAGCTACTTCTGGGATCTTCAGATGGAATAAGAGAGGCCACCACTCAGGCTGGAAAGTCCAAAAAGTTGCTACTCCTGCAACAAAAAAAAAAAATCACAAACAAAACCCATTCATACCACAATGACCACAGCAGTTTTTGGAAAAGTTTATTCTCAGCAGGTCTTCTTCAGGAATCACTTGCCACTCTTTAAGTTCTTCCACTGGTCCTTTTACACGGTCCACCCTTTGTCTTTAGGTTGGACTGCTGTTTTCAGTAGTCAGCAGGACTTGGTAGGACCTGTCCCAGGCTTGGCTAAGTTTGTCCTCACGTCAGGTTTTATCAGGACCCGATCACCAGGCTGGAACTTATGAACAGCAAAATCGAGAGGTAGGGTTTGAGCTAGAAGTCCTTTGATTCTGAGGTAAGATGAAGAAGAAGAGAGGCCAAGTATACAGTTCTTTACAAACATTTCTTTAGTTTCATGGTGTGGAATTTCCCCCATTCTGTCCAAGCGTGGTAATCCAAACATCATTTGGCAAGGCAAGCGTAAAGATTTGGATCACAGCAGAGATGATTTTGCATTCCACGGAACATGACATTCCCAGTGCCTCCATTATTAATTGAAGCACTTTTGCAGTAAAATGAGTCTCTTGGTTGCTGTCTATAGCTTCTACTATCCCATATTTAGGTATTATCTGTTAATTTTGGTGACTACTGCTGAGTGGCTCTCATGGCTGGATAAGCCTCAACCCATCCAGTCAAGTGACCCACTATCACCAATAAATATCTAAGTCTCCCCACTTAAGTTAGTCTAATAAAATCAACTCAAATGCATTGAAATGGTCTCATGCTCTAAATCTCCTCGTAAACTGAGCTGGATTCAAACAAAAACAAGCATACTCTCATCAAGATCACCCTCACTTGAGGAGGGGCACTAGGGCTCCTCCAAAAGTCAACTTTCTGCTTTCCTTCACTAACACTGCCATAGCTGCCACTGCTTGAACACAAACTGGAAATCCTTAACAGGCAGGATCTAACATTTTAGACAAAAATGCCACTGACTCTCCCTTACTACATATTGTAATTTCTAACTCATCTTTGTAACAATTCCTAAAAGGGCAGCAACTTGTGCTGCTAACAAACAAGCAAGCAAACAAACAAACAAACAAACAAACAAATAAATAAATAAATAAACAAACAAACGTGCCATAGGATAGAGCACCTTGTCTGCTAAGTATGCAAAATGCACGCAGACATAAAGACATAAAAGAGTAAGAAAAACAGCTTCAAAAATAAAACAAACAATCTAAATGAGGTATTTTGAGTCAATACTCTGAAATATAATTGGGTATGTAAGTACTTGAAACCTCAAAAATTTCCAGAAGGAAAAAGAAAATCAAAATTGTATTCAGAGTCAAACACAGTGCAACTGTAAAGGCAGGTATCAGATATCACCCTTTACCCCGCCTTTCTCAGGCTTGTTCAGCAGAGAGGGGAAAAAATGGTGAAAAGAACAAAAACCCGCAGCCCCCCTTTCACCCCTGCACACACACCCCAATCCTCAGAGGACTTGGACTCCCCCCCCATTCTCCAACACTTGCAATATCTAAGAGCCTTAGGAGCCCCTCCCATTCTATGTAGAGCCGACCCTCCATCTCCCTGCTTCTCTCGCTCCTCCAAGGGGGTGGGGTCCTTGTGTAAAAGAATAATGGGAAGGGGAGGGGAAATACAGGGAGAAAAAATGTTTAAACTACATAGAATTCTCACCTCCTTTCACCTCTCAGCATCCTTTCAAAAAAACAACCCTCTGCATTTCTCTCTAGCCTCAACAAGTCACAGACATTTTCCACAAATTTATCTCCCACATCCTCAACACACAGGCATTCACAGGTCTCAGGATCACTTCGCCATATCACTCCTTATGAGCTTCGGGACATCTCACACACACCCATTCACATTTGTACTGCAATCAGACTTTTTGTATAAACCAATTTCACATACAAAAATTTCATTTATTGCTTCCTCCATGCAAACCAATCATAATTATTTCAGGGAGCTTTTTCACAAGCCAATGACCTCCATTTTCTAAATAACTTTTTGTCTGCTGTTGTTAGAGGGTCTCATCCTTCCTGCAAGTTTGGAAATGATTACACACATACAGATACACACATATACCACCAAACATTTCCAGACCTGTGGAAGTTGGTTTTTTTTTTAAAAAAAATTATTTCCTTGGGCAACCTGTAGTTTATTCTTAAAGCAGTGGGGAAACTCAGAGAGCAGTTTAAATCATAAATATGATTGTGGGCCCTAACTACTTTCCGTTTCCCACAGCTCCAAGCCGAGATGTTTACTTGATTTGCAGGCTGGCCAGACATATCACAATCAATTCTACATGCTATTATTATAGATGCATATCCAGGAATTTTGTAACAGAAATCACACCAAATTGATCAAGTCAAATTATATCAATCTTCCCATTTAGGCAGGTTTTACATTTTTTATTACCTGCTAAAACCCAGGTGGGAAGAACAATAAACAATTTCTTCTTTCTTCTTAGTTCTTTCAGACTTCTCTGGCTCTTTTGAGAATGGTAAATTATCAAGATCTTTATAGCACTGCAATATTTCTTTGCCACCCATAGATCTCTCTTTAGGCACTAGATTGTTACTACGTGCCTCTGCCCTGGGGGTGTTCTGTGTGTTCTCATTCTAACTTGGAGCGCTCAGCAATCGCTGGCCCATTTTAAAGATCAAGATGTATAAGAGGTATACACATCGTTTGCATTTAGCCATGGCTCTCATGAGCAAGTTTGAACTCCACTTTTCTTTTTACAGACAACTTTCACTGCCACAACATTTTTCATTCGTTTTTTTTATACTCTTTTTGTTTTGTTTTTTCACAACTTGTTTGTAACGTGTTCCAGTGGGATAACATAGCCAAATGGAGAACACGGCCCAATTCTTGTTACTAGTTATTTGTTCCAAACAGGCTACCAGCATGGTTGCCCATTTTTCCCAGGGGATTCCTTTCTGTCAGCTCGAAGCCTGACTAGACTCTCTTTCTTCCTGAGGAGATTTCCCACACCTTTCCGTCGGTGCGAAGCCTAACAAAACCCTTTCCCAGACTTCCCCTGCGGGTCCGAAGTTTGGTCAGAGCCCTCTCCTGCACTACAGATTCTTATTCCAACAGTCACACTCCTTTCAAAGCGATCGTCTCTGGCTGATCTCCTCTCGGATAATCAGAAACACAGATTGGATCTCCGCACATCGTTTTGAGGGCAAACCTCTGAGGAATTTCCCTCGTCTCATTCACACACTCACAAAGCAACACTCCCCTTCCCAAGAGAAAAAAAAAATCTACTCACCCAGAAGAGCTGAGTTCCATAATCCCCCACAGTGCAAGCCTCTTTGATAGGCGTTCAAGGCAGGCAGAATTGGAACCTGCCAGCAAATGACCAGATCAAAGTCACTGGATAATTTTTTCCAGGAGCGCTTTTGACTTTGGTACTGGTCCAAGCTGGTTTCTTCCATTTGCCTTTAATGAAGGCCACCAAGCCTCAAAGCGGCTCAGTTTGTGGGAAGCTGAATGCAGCCACCTTGAAGAAACTTTGCCTTCAAGTCCCTGTTCGGGCGCCAGAAATGTAAGATCCCAAAATACACTTGAGTCACCAGAATGCCAAAGAGAGAGAGAGAGAGAGAGAGATGAGGCTTGCAAAAAAACAGATTTTATTTATGGCCAAAACCAAAATACTGGGTGGAACTATATCCAGAACATACAGATAATATGCATGCGCGGAGATAGCCACACCTTGGGGAAGGTATGGCGTCCTTTTATACCCTCAGAGACGTCAGCTTAGTACCCAATTCTGCCCTCCTAATTTAGGTTTGTGTATTCCTTGTTGCCCTGCAAGGGGGAATAGAAACTTCCCAATTAGTCATCCTTGAGCATTTCTTTGTTTACTCAATTGGCCACTTAGGCCCCCTGGCTCTGGAAAGCAGGAGTTTATCCAGATCAAACATAAATTAGGGCTGAGGTGTAAATGATCCCTTTGTTGATGACTGTAGTTTCAACTGAGATACGTACCATGCTTTTAGATGGCACAAGAAAAAACGGGAAGAAGATTGATATGGGTTCAGGTCAAATGGCAGGGACATACGTTTGACAAATACCAGATACATTACAGAGGCCTAATAACAATATGTTTGTAACAGGAGATACAAATAGAAAGGAATAATATGTATGATACAAATACAAAGGCATATATGTATTACAGGAACCTAATGGTTACAGAATCTAGTATACCAGTATATCATATTCTAGTATTATTTATTATATCCTTATTATTGTTTCCCTTTCACTATCTTTGGATTTTCCGAATGAAAATGTTCATGCTAGGACTTTCCCTTCTAGGTGCCAATCATTATTATAATATGGCAGGCAGCTTTCTCAGCACATGTCATAAGACGTTGGCTGGGCTGTCCTGGCTCATTTTAAATTGCTACACTGCAGAAATGGCTGGAAATTTCTTTTACAGAATCAATAAGAAACTCCACCGGAGAAACAGAGGTAGGAGACAATTAAAAAGACAGAGTTATTATCTACTTAAGTTTAGCAGCAAGTGTGAAGAGTTTAGATGCCAGAAATATCAGCTGGCACCTAAGATTTGGGAATAAAGAGCCCAGATAAAGCTGCTGGCGTAAGAATGAATGTCAATAAGTTTGTGTTTTTAAAGTCTATTTTTTCCCAGTGGTACCAGAAGAGCAGCTGGACTTTGGCCTCTGGAGACCACGGAGGTATGTACTATATAATTACAGCCAATATTTGTCAGGTATAAATGCCCTACCCGTGCCTAGGATCAGCTATAGCTCAGTAGTGCAGGGGTTAACCCAGACACCCACCTGGTCAGCTCCTCCCATAGACCCCTCCTTACCTGAATCCCCGCCCACAGGTATAAAAGGCGTGCACACTCCTCCATGTTCTCCAGATCCCGATGTAACTTGTGATGATGCACAGAACCTGTAAATAAAAGAAAGATATTTAACCAGATGACTCTAGTCTCTTCATTGGGCCTGGTCCATCAATCCTTGTAACAAGATGGTAGCAGAGGATGGTTGGTAAGGCCCAGTGACATCAAACCACAAGACAAGGACCCATACCTACCTGCGGAATGGCGACACCTCCGAAGCAACGGGAAGGCAACCCATCGGACTCGCCTGGGAAGGTAGAAACCCCAACCGCCCTCAAAATCACTGCGATGGGGGAAAAGGGGGAGATCCAGAAAGAGAAAAGGGCTCACCACAATGACCAAGAAGAGGAAAAGCTGCGACTCGACGTCCTGCAGCTACTGAAAGAGCGAGCCGGCGACAAGAACCTCCTTGCCAACCTGCGGAGCTTTATAATCGACCGCGAGGTGGCAAGGAGCGAAGGAGACTCGGACTCCGAACTCGAGGAGCTGGACTCGGTGAGTGGATCGCCCAAAAGGGCACTCCCAACGGACACAGAGCCCCGAAGCCCCGCTCAAAATTTGAAACGGCGGCCATCTTTGTCCACGTGGTCGGACAAGATGGCCGACCCCCAACCAATCGGCAGCCAGAATTCAAAATGGCCGGCGCGCGAAAAATGCCGGACCATAAACCATGAAGAAAGTGACCGGGGAGAGGGGACTGAATCCGACTCAGACCCCTGGTACACCCCCAGCGAGCGGCAAGTAGATAGGGCCATGAAGACCCTTGCCGCCGCCTTCGGCCCAGGCCTCAAAATCACAAAAGAGAAGCCGGAGAGGCCAAAACAGAAAGGAAGGCGAGGAGAGGGACAACGAAGCACTCACCCGAGAGCCACCGACGCCCGTGCCAGCCCGCCAGCCCACCTACGCACCCCAGGGACACCGCGCCTCCGATCGCCCAGGCCGCACACCCCGGACCGCGTGGACTGGGGCAGCTACTTACAGCCATCGCCGGAGCCTGAGCGCCGCCAGGATCTTCATTCCGGAGAAGCAGCTGCTGGACGACGCCTTCCGGAGCACACCTGGACCCCCAAGTCCGAAGCCGAGGCCTACCCGACCGATAGAGGCCTCTACAGCGGAGCCGCGATGAACGGGTCCTTCCTCGGCGACGGCGGAGCTGAAATGGACTTCGCGCATGCGCTCTTCCGCCTAGAAGAAGAAAAAAGAAAAAAATTACAAAGCGGGACTTTTAAACTACCGGCAAGCATTCCCATGCCTTACTGCTGCTATAGGCACATAAGGAACCATGGACAGCAGCCAGCAGTAAGTAACTTTACTAATAGTGCTGGAAACTTACCAGTAGACTTTCCCAAGTTGAGAATGGATGGGGGTAATATCCTAGAGTGGTCACAGCAGCTCCAGGTGGTATTCCTAAAAGAAAACATGTCTCATTTTATTAATGACCCCCCAGAGAGGCCATGGACTTTGGAGCTGGATTGCATGCACCATAGGGCATTCTATCTTTTAATTGCCAGCATATCCCCCACAATTTACCACTGTATTGGCCATAACCTCACAGTATCAGAAATTATAGGGAAAATGTTTGGATTATTTTATAGTGAGAGTGTATCCACCACCACACAAATTTCTAAGGACTTCTTTTCCGCCAGACTTAAGCCAGGGACCCCCATGAGTGAGCACCTAGTGTCCTTAAGCGGTACCAGAGCAGAGCTACACCTTAGGGGAGAAGTTATTTCCGACCAGATCATGAAGAGCGTGATAATTAACTCTTTAGATCACTCATGGAATAACTTCTTAACACACTTAGACACCGTTAGCCTAGGAATGCTATCCATGGAGAAGCTATCCAACAAGTTAATCGCGGAAGATAATCTGAGAAGGAGCCGCCCCGGCCCTCCCAGAGAACATAAGAGTGAGAAGAGAGTAGCCTTCCAAGAGAAACAGTACAACACGCCAGAGTGCTACATCTGTGGGTCGAGGGGACACATCAAAAGGGACTGCCCCAAGAACTATAGGGAGAGGGGCAGGCCAGAGCATAGGTACAGACAAACGGAAAGACACACATCTGAGGAAAGGTATAGGCGCAGGGACTCACCCAATCCCAGGGACAGGAGAGGGAACAGAGATAGCTCGCGCGACAGCAGGACAGGATCCTTATACGGGATAGGGGAGCACACACACACCACACATCAAGACAAAGGCACCAGCTCATGGCTCCTAGACTCTGGAGCCTCCAATCACACCACCTACAATCAGAAACTACTCTCATCATTCAAGAGAGAGGACTTTTCTATCAAAGTTGCGGACCAAAACCAGGTTAGAGTGACAGGCAAGGGGACAGTTACACTGCCAGGCGTAGGGAAATTAGAGGGGGTGCTGCTAGTCCCGGAGATACCCCACAACATCCCAGCCGCAGTAAAACTTAGCAAGGAATCAGGGGTTGAGGTGAATTTTACCAAAGGTAATGTCAAAGTTAGCAAGGAAGGGGAAGATATAGGGAGAGTAACCGTCAACCAAGGGTTACCTTATATAACTTTCAACGAGAGTGACACCCACAGCGTGTACACCAGCTCAGAGAACACAAAGGACACTGACCAGGGCACGACTGAGGGGGAACAGGTAAACGGGAGAGAGATAGATAACGATAGTAACGCAACACAAGGAACACAACACAACAGACACTCCCAAAGGGCCCCCTCAATAGGCAAACCCATACATGACAACTGTGCTCACCTGCTACACCGGAAGCTAGGACACGCCAGTTTTCCCGTGGTCCAGAAAATGGCTAACTGTACCGAGGGTATCAAAATAAAAGGCTGTGAAAACTACCTCGAGTGCTCGGTGTGCAAGTGTTCTAAATTAAAGGTAAAACCCAGACCCAAGAAGTCGTTACGTGCCGCCAAACAAATATTCAACTTAGTCCACATGGACCTGGTAGGGCCCCTAAGGCCATCCGTAAATTATAAGAAAAGGTACTTCCTCACCATAGTGGATGACTATAGCCGATATGGCTTCGTCTATACCTTAAGAAAAAAGGATGAGGCCTTCCAAAAATTTAAGGAGTTTTACAAAAGAGTAGAAACTCAAAACAACACCCGGATCAAACAAATCATGACAGACAGAGGATCTGAGTTTCTATCTAAGGACTTCTCCCATTGTCTCAGGTCCAAAGGCGTGATTCACTTTACGTCGTCCCCGTTTTCCACCTTTCAGAACGGGGTCGTAGAACGACGGAACTCCACGCTACAAACAATGGTCAGGTGCGCCTTAGAGGACGCGGGCATTGGCCAACACTTCTGGTCTGAAGCCCTGGTCTACTCCAACTATACACTTAACAGAACATGGTCCAGTGTGATAGACAAAACACCATACGAACTCATGTATGACAAGAAGCCCCAGATAGCACACTTACATGTATTCGGCGTAACTGCTGATGTACACATACCCAAGCAGTTGCGCAAGAAAGGGGATAAGGTATCCAGAAGACTCAGGTTTATGGGATACGAGCCAGGAACCAAGGGCTTCAGGTTTGTGGACAGCAATAATAGATTCGTGGTATCTAGAACAGCGGCATTCCATGAGCAAGCCAACTGGTCCAGAATACACTTAAACGAGGTACCCACCAAGCGAGAGGATAGCCCAATCGAGCAAGCTCAAAACAAAAACGAGACAGTGGATAAACAGGAAGAGAGCAGGCCCAAGCCCAACCTCCAAGGCATCAAGGTAGAGGGATGGAAAGAGAATCATCCCAAGATAAGTGTCGACTCTCTGACACAAAGAGAGGCCAGATACCTGCATGACACTGAGCAGACAGTAATCAGACCGGTCAGGTCAACCAGAAACCAATTGCCAAGGAGACTAAATGATTACGTGATGCACGTGCACACGAATCACGTTACGCCAAACTCCTACGAAGAGGTACTGAGACTACCCCAGGGGGAGAGGGCAAAGTGGGAGTTAGCCATGGCCAAAGAACTGGACAGCCTGAGGAAGCTAAAGGTCTACACCCCCACCAAAGTCCCAGAGGGCAAGAACACAATAGGCACCCGATGGATCTTCAAGGTCAAGAACTTAGAGGGTGGCCAAAGCCTATACAAAGCCAGATTAGTTGCCCAGGGGTTTGCTCAAAGGTTTCCGGAGGACTACACAGACACCTATTCGCCCACCGTAAGAACAGAGAGCGTCAAAAGCGCCTTGGTCATCGCATCTCTGCTAGGACTGGAGGTGCACCAGTTCGACGTGCAGACCGCCTACTTACACGCCAAACTAGACAAAGAAATATACATCAGAGCGCCCCACAGCAAAGAAACCAACAGAGGGGACACCTGGTTGCTTCACAAGAGCCTGTACGGGTTAAAGCAATCAGGCAAACGCTGGTACGAATGCCTAGTAGAGGCCCTGAAGTCCATGGGATTCACGGCGACCATAGCTGACAACTGTTTCTTCACCAGGAAAGAGGGGGACTCGCCAGAATACATCCTAGTTTACGTGGACGACATATTATATATCAGCAAGCACGAAGGGAACCGCAACACCTTCGCCAGCAGACTAAGCGAGCATTTCACCCTAAAATACCTTGGGAGGATAAACCGGTACCTGGGGGTACAAGTCAACCAAACATCAAAAGGTTTCCAACTGTCGCAGAGAGAGAAAATAGAAGAGTTATTCCATAAGTGCAACATGGCAGACGCCAAGGGGTGTGATTCACCCATGCAGACGGACTTTCTAAAAAACATGCATGATGAATCACCCGAATTTGGAGACAACACGCTGTACAGGTCAGTCATAGGCTCCCTCCTGTATATCGCTAACTGGACTAGACCGGACATTGCTCTATCTGTTAATTTACTGTCCAGGCACGTGAGCAAACCCACCACATACCATTGGGACGCGGTGAAAAGGGTGCTAAGATACCTGAAGCAAAGTGCCAATGCATGCTTAACCCTAGAGCCAGAAAAATCCGACGAACCCATCCTCTCCTGCTACGCTGATGCTGACTGGGCCGGAGATGCCAAAGGCCGGAAAAGCACGTCTGGGTACATATTCTACTTAAATAACAGTCCGGTGCATTGGTACACAGGTAAACAAATCTTGGTGGCCACATCGACCACTGAAGCTGAGTACATATGCCTCTCCAAAGCCGCCAACAATCTCATCTGGTTCGACGACCTACTCGCCAGCGTGTGGAGAGAACCAGCTTACCCAATAAATATCTACGAGGATAACAAGGCCGCCATAGAAATATCCATGTCCGACGCTGTAGGGCAAAGGTCAAGGCACATAGACATAAAATATAAACACGTGAGACAGCTCTCTAGAATCGGCTTCATAAAGGCCATACACTGCGACACAAAAGAACAGACCGCAGACATACTTACAAAACCTCTACAAGGCAAACAACACTCACACTTAGTTTCTAAGCTCAACATTCGCCTCAAGGTACCACACAGTCAGTCAGGTTTACAGACACAGGTCAGGCATTTAGAGGGGGATTTGTCAGGTATAAATGCCCTACCCGTGCCTAGGATCAGCTATAGCTCAGTAGTGCAGGGGTTAACCCAGACACCCACCTGGTCAGCTCCTCCCATAGACCCCTTACCTGAATCCCCGCCCACAGGTATAAAAGGCGTGCACACTCCTCCATGTTCTCCAGATCCCGATGTAACTTGTGATGATGCACAGAACCTGTAAATAAAAGAAAGATATTTAACCAGATGACTCTAGTCTCTTCATTGGGCCTGGTCCATCAATCCTTGTAACAATATATGGGACCCAAACCATGAAAGTAGACATGGCTCTTTTGGGTGGGGGGGCCTGGATTAACTGGGCTTGAGGGTTTTCCCTGTGGTCAGGCCCAACTTCCTTATGATCGCCATGGCTTTTCAGCAGAAGACTTCACGGGCTGGCCAGTTGCTCCCAATCCAGCAAGGGCATCCCTCTCAGCGGTCCATCACCCCCCATCCCCACCCCCGTCCCCCTCAGGTAAGCAGTCTAAATCTTCTGGGGAATGTTTTGAGTGCCCATTACTAAGTACGACAAATGATCATGTGATTATATGAAGGAATCAGGCTGAGAGATCAATTCTCTCCCATAACAAATAACCTTTTCTTTTAACCAGGAGAGGCTAGCTGCAGGGAGCTGGAGGAGAGGCAGAGGAGGTGAGAAAGGGCCAGGTATTTTGAGGGAGTTTTCATTTTAAACAAGTTGGATGGTTGGAGTGAAAACCTGAGGAGGCTAATTTCGCTCTTGTCTTCCTCTTTTACAGAATAAATATTTTGGAACAACAGCTGCAGTTCGAGAGAGAGGAGTACAAGAGCCTCCTCTGCAGCACGCTGGGGAGAAAAGGGAGCTCCTCACGGAGATTAAAACTCTCCAAGAACAGCTGGAGAGGTGAGAAATATTTAGAAGGGAATCCTTCCTTCCTTCCTTGCTTCCATGAATCGATGCGTTGGAGGAAGAGGTAGAACGAGAAAGACAGGAATATAAAAGCTTCCTCTGTAGAGTTCTGCAACAAGCTGGCAAGAAACAGGAGCTCCTCACGGAAAACAAAAGACTGAAGGAACAACTGGACAGCTGAGAAATATTTAGTATCACCCATCATGAGAGGGCTAATTTCTGTCTGCTCATAATTTACAGACATGCAATGTTATTTGAGGAGATGGTGCAGGAAAGAGGGCAGCTAAAAGAAGAACTAAAGGCCTTAAAATCAAAAACTTGAAGTTGAGCGAGGAGAAGGAGACCCAAATTTAAACCATGGTATATTAAAGTCACTAATAGAGAAGCTCCTTTACAAAAAATGCTCATGTTATTATTGTATCATCATGAATAGAAAGAACAAAATCCTCTTTTTTGTCCCAATTTAATCTTCAAATAACCTTTTCTTTTAACCAGGAGAGGCTATACCTGAGAATTCGTTTCCTGTCGTAATAAGATGTGAGGGTGAGGATAGTGGAGGGTGGGTGAGCTGATTTAAATAGAAGGGAATATGCTGATCTATGCTCCCCTCCTTTCCCTCCTCACCCCTTCCTCCTCACCAAGGAGAAATGATTCTCTGTCTCAGCCACGTCCAGCCATCCCTGAAAAGTGCAGGACAACAGAAGAAGGTGGTCTCCTCGCTCAACTTCCATAGGTTGTTATTGCTTTATCTTGTTATTTCTCAGTTATTAACACAGTTATTATTGTTATTATCATCATTATTGTCATCGTTATTTCATTAGTCCTGGAAATGACCAGACTTGAATGACCGGAGTGTCCAACAGTGGCTCATGTCTGCATTCTTGTCTTATCACTTCACAAGTGTGCAGCAGGAGGCCCCAAACACTGGGAGCTCCAGAACAAATCTTCTGGAATCTTCTTCTGAAATCAGGAATTCAAAAATGTTTGAGGAGATGGTTGAGGAACGAGTGGAGCTAAAAGATGAAATAAAAGAACTCAGATTGAAGAACCAGAATTTGAGCGAGGAGAAGGCAACAATCCTGCAGAATTTCAGGGAGAGGCTGAGGAGGTGAGAAACACGTAGACAGCAGCCCTGACTGAAGGAGGGAGAGGACCAGGATTCCTTGAAGCAGCTTAGAACTGACTTTCTAAAGAAATGAGATCTCATCCAGCCACTCCTGGAATCATGAAATGGACGCAGGGATTGATGACAAATGCACCCATTTCCTGATCTCCATTTAAATTCAAAAGTTAATTTCTTTCATCAGCCTACATAAAATAACATTAGGATTCCAGGATGAAGAATCTACCCTATAAGAGATGGAGGAATAGATGAAAATTAGAATGGGGAGGCCACATTGGAACCCTTACTACTAAATCTCCCCTTCTCATTCTTCCAGAGCCAGAGACTCCATCACTCACCCACCGCCATGCTGAAGGGACTGGAACATCCCATGGGGAAGGAGAGGACCAGGAGGAGGACTTGAAGAACTTGGAAAAGCTCCAGAGGAATCCCAAAATGGATTGAAACATCTATTGTACTACAAATATCCCTAATTTTGTAAAATAAAGTTCCAAAAGAAGGAGAAAACTCACGAATGTCTGGCTCCTGACACTTTTAGTCCTAGGTGTATAAAGCTAGGTCTACTATGAGGAGCTCCTGAAGGAAAATTTCCAGCCTGTGGAAAACAACGCAGAACTCTGCAAGGAGCTGGAGGAGAAACAGAGGAGGTGAGAAATTTTCTGACAGCATCCCTGACTTTCATTGTTGGTCCAAATTTATCCCTAACCTTCTGATTTTTCTAGAGAGAAAGAACTGAGGAAGAACCTCTGCAGGTGAGTGATGTACAGAGACCAGCTGGTACCACTTAATAGTACAGAGTCCAAAAGAAACACAAGGGCAGACATTAGAACAACGGAAGACAAGAGAGAAACTCTTGGAGACGTGAAACCTTTGATGCTGCCATATAAACCGGAGAAGGAATGGCTGAAAGCTTCTGGGGAGAATCTTGAAGCCAAGAAAGCCCCACAGAGGCTTCTCCTCAGCCATCCAGAGACTCCCTGGCAGGAAGACTCTTCTGGCATCCCTGGTCAACCTCCAAAAGGAAGGTCCTGGAGCCCCCAGAGGGGTTGGCTGGATGTATCCATAATTCTTCTCCAAGAAAAAGGAACAGAAACACCTCATTGAAATGTGCAGAAATGGAGGGAAGCATCTGTTCAAGCTATTCAAGATTGACAGACGTCTATGGTGGAGATCCACACTCCATGCCTTGAGGTGATCTTCCTTCCGAGGAGATCCTTTGATGGGAAGTGAGGGTTCTCCTCTTCCTTTTTCCTCCCATCGAGCACGGAAATGGCTTCTCCTCTTGCCTTTTTGGCTGCTGTTCCTCAGGCCTTTGAGGTCCCAATGGAGCTGGATAGGACTCTCCTTCCAGGTCACGTCAGACATCAGATTTGGCTCTGAATCATTCTCATCAACTCCCTGATAAAAATAAAGAAAAGCCCATTAAAATGCAAGAATGAGGGATCCGTCTATGTAAATGGTGCGTTTGTGGCATTGGGTTCCTGCACGGGGGATGGGGTTGGACTAGATGGCCATGAAGGTGCCTCTCACAGCTTACATTCCATGATTCTCTGAATGCCTGCAATACAGGTAGTCCTTGACTTATGACCATTCATTTAGCAAGGGTTAAAAGTTATGACAAAGCTGAGAAACACAACTTAGAAGGCAGATCCTCACAGTGTCCCTGTTTAGGCCTGGAGACTGAACCACAGGAAGAACAGCTGCAGGTTTTGGGTCTGGCTAGTCTGAAGAAAAGAAGAATTAGGGGTGACGTGATAGCAGTATTTCAATATCTGGGAGGTTAAAGAAGACGGGGTCAAATTATTCTCCAGAGCACCAGAGGGCAGGACAAGAAACAACGGATGGAAACTGAACAAAGAGAGAAGCAGCCTGGAATTACGGAGAAACTTCCTAACAGGGAGGACAAGTGACCCGTGGAACTGCTTGCCTCCAGAAGTTGTGGCTGCTTCATCCCTGGAGGTTTTTCAGAAGAAACTAGACAGCCACTTTTTCTGAGATCATTTAGGTCCTCCTGCTTGAGCAGAGGGCTGGACTAGAAGACCTCCAAGGTCCCTTCCAGCTCTATTCTATTCTATTCTATTCTATTCTATTCTATTCTATTCTATTCTATTCTATTCTATTCTATTCTATCCTGGAGGTGGAGGCCTCAGACACAGCCGGTCCCCCATTTTCTGGGCTGCTCTCTCATCAGCCCCCAGGAAGATCAAGACCGTTAAGACAGGACGACCCCTGAGAATTTTATGAGTTGGTACATTCTAATGGCTCTCTGACTACCCAGAATCCCCCTGTCCAAGTGGTTCAGACCGAAGCAGCAGCAAAAACCCTCAGCTAATAAAAAAGTAAACACCGTTGCCATGACTACATCTCCAGGCATCCACCTTGAGATTATCAAAGAGAATAGAATTAGAATAGAATAGAATAGAAAATATGGAACGGAATGGATTGGAATGGAATGGAATGAATGGAATAGAATAATAGAATAGAATAGAATAGAATAGAATAGAATAGAATAGAATAGAATAGAATAGAATAGAATATGCGGAATGGAATGGAATGGAATAGAATAGAATAGAATAGAATAGAATAGAATAGAATAGAATAGAATAGAATAGAATAGAATAGAAAATATGTAATAGAATAGAATAGAATAGAATAGAATAGAATAGAATAGAATAGAATAGAATAGAATAGAATAGAATAGAATAGAATAGAATAGAAAATGCGGAATAGAATAGAATAGAAAATGCAGAATAGAACAGAACAGAACAGAACAGAACAGAACAGAACAGAACAGAACAGAACAGAACAGAATAGAATAGAATAACAGAGTTGGAAGGAATAGAATGGAATAGAATAGAATAGGAATAATAGAAAAGTAAATAAATAATAGGATAGGACAGGATAACTTTATTGTCACTTTAAATGTACACTAATCAGCATACATTAAAATGGAATTTTGTTGCATAGAGCTCTCAAAGGGCTGCCACCGCCAATATACACTACATAATCATGATGAAATAAATAAATAAATAAATAAATAAATAAATAAATAAATAAATAAATAAAATTATGTATATATATATCCACATACACACCTATATTATCTGACACAGAGAAACATCACAGTCTCGTTCGGATGTGTACATGTACCTGGTGAGAAAAAGGCATCCTGAGTTTCCCAGGCGGAGGGCATCGGGAGTAAAGCCCCTACAGAATCGGGGAGTCCTGCTGGAAATCCTTGGAAACCCCCTCCCAGAGGGGAGGCGGAGTGGGTGGGTGGGATCTCCAACAATGCTTCGATATCGATATCCAATTTATATTGTAAGCCGCCCTGAGTCTCCGGAGAAGGGCAGCACATAAATCGAACAAATAAATATACAACCTCTTTGGCCATTAAGTGAGTCCGGCTTCTCCCATTGACTTGGATTGTCAGAGGCTGGCTGGGAAAGTTGGCTGGGAAACCTCTGGACCAAAAAGACTTTGGAATCCGATCTTTCCCTAAATGATGGACCGGACCGGATCTCTCCTTCCCAGCTGCCCCGCCTGCCTCCAATGTCCCACCTCACCAAATAAATCTCCAAGGAAATTAAGTGAAGCGAGTCCGTTTTATGAGAGGAGTGGGCTAGAGGATCCAGGAGGGAAAGGGGGGAAGGAGGGGAGTGGGTGGACTGAGAGGGAGATGAGTGATCCACTTGGTCCCTTTAACCTTGGAGAGAGAGATTGAAAGGTCCTCTCTTGGGTCTGCAACAAACCACTGCAGCCTTCATAGTTTGTTTATTTTTATTTATTTTTTATTCATTTTGTTTTATTTATTTGTCAAGCAGGTATTAGATAACAGATATAAGTATAAACATGATTATGAATGCAGGAAATGGATACGAATAAATGGGGACAGTAGGACAGGAACGGAAGGCACGTTGGGGTGCTTATGCACGCCCCTTACAGACCTCTTAGGGGGGTCATAGTATTATAATATTATGATATTGTACTGTATTGTATAATATTATACTATTACAATGATATTGTAATATCATAATATTACAATATTAGCACTTAGCGGAACATTCTGTGGGCTCAGTTCTCCTGGGAGCCTTGGGGGGCCTCCCCTCCATCTTTCACCCCCCCCCATTTCCCCTTTTCCTAAGGTGACCAGATTTTAACATTGGTAAAGAGGGACATTGTGGGCGTGGCTTATTTTGTGGGCGTGGCTAGCTGGTCATGTGACTGGGTGGGCGTGGCTAGCTGGTCATGTGACCGGGTGGCCATGGCTATGTCTATAGGGTAAGGTGAACAGATTTTAACATTGGTAAGAAGGACACCATTGTGGGCGTGGCTTATTGTGTGGGCGTGGCTTGGAGGCCATGTGACTGGGTGGGCGTGGCTACCTGGTCATGTGACTGGGTGGGCGTGGCTAGCTGGTCATGTGACCGGGTGGCCATGGCTATGTCTATAGGGTAAGGTGAACAGATTTTAACATTGGTAAGAAGGACACCATTGTGGGCGTGGCTTATTGTGTGGGTGTGGCTTGGAGGCCATGTGACTGGGTGGGCGTGGCTACCTGGTCATGTGACCGGGTGGCCATGGCTATGTGTATAGGGACTACTCAGAGGGCTGAAAAGTCATTTCTGACAGGTCCTCACACTTTTGACTGGTCCTCACACTTATGACCATCCTCACATTTATGCCCGTGCAGCATTCTTAACAAACATGTCACTCATTTCACAACTGCTTCTCTTCAACAAGGTGACAAGATAGGGCAAAAATGTAAAATGTGAGGACAGTCGTAAGTTCGAGGACTGGTCAAAAGTGTGAGGACCAGTCAAAAATAACTTTTTCAGCCCTCTGAGTAGTCCATATGCACAAAAGGACTAACCAGAGAGCTGAAAAAAGTCATTTCTGACAGGTCCTCGCACTTTTGACTGGTCCTCACACTTATGACCATCCTCACATTTATGCCCGTGCAGCATTCTTAACAACCATGTCACTCATTTCACAACTGCTTCTCTTCAACATGGTGACAAGATAGGGCAAAAATGTAAAATGTGAGGACAGTCATAAGTTTGAGGACTGGTCAAAAGTGTGAGGACCAGTCAAAAATAACTTTTTCAGCCCTCTGAGTAGTCCATATGCATTAAAGGATTACAGCAATAGAGAGGGATGAAGGAATGGAAATTAGAGTAGGAGTGAGGGTAAGACAGGGAGGAAGAGAGGAGGAGAAGGAGAAAGAAAGAGGAAGTAGGGAGGAGAAAAAGAGGGTGGGGGGAAGAGAAAGTAAGAAGGAAAGAAAAGAGAGAGGTGGTAGGTTTGAGGAGAAAGATTGCTGTACAATAAAAAAGATGAAAGGGAAGAAAGCCAACCCCAAGCAAATATAAAGATATTAAGATAAAGAATGAATTGTTAAACTTTAAAGAATAAAAGAGAACAAATATGAATAAATAGCAATAATTAGAAACACACATACAAACATACAATGTATTTTCTTTGAACAGAATATTTGGCTGGTTCACAAATTTAAACAGCGTTTAGTCATTTCAATTAAATTTACAATTTCTATATTTCCTTTTTGCCATATTTATTCCTCATCTATTTTTTAAAAAAACCAATATTACCCTTCGTCCTCATCTCTAATCTTAATCAAATTCAATTTTTCCCTTCTATTCTATATTATACCCCTTCCCATTGTCATCTATTTTTATATCCATCCTCACATTGTTTAATTAGGTAATTATGTAATACAGTTGTTTAATACAAATTCAACATTTTAATATAAATCAATTAGTTATAAAACTATCTTTTTTGTATATTAATCAATATGAACATGAATATTCCAATTATTTCCATGCAATCCAATTTCTTACAAATCAATTAATTATATTTACCAATAATAATAAACCAAATAATTTCTCCCATATATTCCTCCGAACCACAACTTAACCATTTCTGCTTTCAACACAATATACAATTAATAGTATCTCAATTATTACAATTCCCTAGTTAAATACAGCTTTTTTTCCTTTGTGTTTTAAAATCTTGAACTCTCCTCCTAAATTTCCCATTGTTTGCAGTTTTTCACCTACCTTTTTTGGGGAGGAAAAATAAAAATAAAAATAAATCTCTCTCTGCCTCATTTTGTCACGCTGCACCAAAGACCCTGGTTTCGGTTTCGTTTCTGAAGCTTAGCTAGGGGAAAAAAAACTGCTTTACACTGATTGCCTGTAGGGCGGCCCTTTGAAGCCCCGGGCAAGAGTTTAAACAGTTTTTTTTTCTTCTAGCCATCAGCTGGGGCTCAAGAAAAATCGGGACTTTTTTGAAACGCCGCGGGACGCGGGACAAATTGCTCAAAAGCGGGACTGTCCCGCCAAAAGCGGGACGTCTGGTCACCTTACCTTTTCCTTCCAGACCTCTCAGGGTCTCTCTGTTAGCGCGTGTGAGGCTCCCTATGGAAAGGTCCACCGTTGCTGGAGGGGGCAGCCTGGCATCTCCCCACAGCTGGATCAGAGATGATGACATCACAGCACGTGTCATAAGACCTTGGCCGGCTGTCCTGGCTCATTCTCAACTGCTACCACTGCAGGGATGGCAGGCAATTTTTTTTACTGGTTCAATAAAAAGGTCCAGCGGAGAAATAAAGGTAGGATACAATCAGTGGTGGGATTCAGAAAATTTAACAAATGGTTCTGTGCCCTAATGACCATTTTAAGTATAAAAAACTTTTCTTAAGTCTTATTTTGGGGGAATGTCTTACTTTAGAGCAGGTGGGGGGTGGGGCCTGTGGATAATGAGAAGGAAGGAAGGAAGGAAGGAAGGAAGGAAGGGAGGGAGGGAGGGAGGGAGGGAGGGAGGGAGGGAGGAAGGAAGGAAGGAAGGAGGAAGAAAGGAAGGAAGGAAGGAAGGGAGGGAGGAAGGAAGGAAGGAAGGAAGAAGGAAGGAAGGAAGGAAAGAAGGAAGGAAGAAAGGAAGGAAGGAAGGGAGGGAGGAAGGAAGGAAGGAAGGAAGAAGGAAGGAAGGAAAGAAGGAAGGAAGAAAGGAAGGAAGGAAGGAAGAAGGAAGGAAGGAAGGAAGAAGGAAGGAAGGAAGGAAGGGAGGAAGGGAGGAAGGGAGGGAGGGAGGGAGGGAGGAAGGAAGGAAGGAAGAACGAAGGAAGGAAGGAAGGAAGGAAGGAAGGAAAGAAGGAAGGAAGGAAGGAAGGAAGGAAGGAAGGAAGGAAGGAGGGAGGGAGGGAGGGAGGGAGGGAGAGAGGGAGATTCCGACAGAATCAGGGTTGAAATCAGAAGGGGCTGAGCAGGGGTGGGTTCTAAATTTTTTTACTACCAGTTCTGTGGGCGTGGCTTATTTTGTGGGTGTGGCTTGATGGTCATGTGACAATTCTTTAGGATTTAGCAGAGGCTTTTAACTGGTAGACCAGTAGCCCAGCCCAGACCCCCTTGGGATCAACCTGCAGCCCCCCCTGCCTCCTCAGGCGGTGGAGCGTGTGTGTTGGGGGGGGGAAGCTTTTCAAGAAGTCACAAGGAGGGCTGAGAGCTAAGATTTGGTCCAGAACCAACCCCAACATGAAGGTCTTTTATTTGCTCCTTTGCATTTTTAACAGGTAATAAATTAAATTTGTGATGAGGCAAAAGTAGCTCATAACTCACCTTTCTAGACAGCTCTTCTCATGTCTAAAAGCAAGATACTCTTCTCCATCTTTTCTCTGGAGGACCATTTAATCCAGAGCCTTTTAATTCCAGAAGTCCAAGTTTAAAGAATGGACTTCTGGAATTAAAGCTCCATTTTTTAGCTAAAACTTAATTCACACCTGTTAGTTTTGCTTGAGCCATGTGAACAATTGACAGTGGGATCCTCCAAAGCAGGGGTGGGTTCTACATTTTTTTTACTACCGGTTCTGTGGGCGTGGCTTATTTTGTGGGTGTGGCTTGGAGGTCATGTGACTGGGTGGGCGTGGCTAGCTGGTCATGTGACTGGGTGGCCATGGCTATGTGTATAGGGCCTACTCAGAGGGCTGAAAAAAGTCATTTCTGACAAGTCCTCACACTTTTGACCAGTCTTCGCACTTATGACCAGTCATCATTTATGCCCATTGTAGCATTCTTAACAACCGTGTCACTCATTTCACAACTGCTTCTCTTCACTATGGTGACAAGATAGGGCAAAAACATAACATGTAAGGACAGTTGTAAGTTCGAGGACTGGTCAAAAGTGCGAGGACCAGTCAAAAATAACTTTTTCAGCCCTCTGAGTAGTCCATATGCACAAAAGAATACAGCAATAGAGAGGGATGAAGGAAGGAGAAGAGAGATGGAAGAAGGAAGGAGAGAGAGGGAAGGAAGAGAAGGGAGGAAGGAAGGGAAGGGAAATTAGAGTAGGAGTGAGGGTAAGAGAGGGAGGAAGAGAGGAGGAGAAGGAGAAAGGAAGAGGAAGTAGGGAGGAGAAGAAGATGGTGGGGGAAGAGAAAGTAAGAAGGAAAGAAAAGAGAGAGGTGGTAAGTTTGAGGAGAAAGATTGCTGTACAATAAAAAAGATGAAATGGAAGAAAGGCAACCCCAAACAAATATAAAGATATTAAGATAAAGAATGAATTGTTAAACTTTAAAGAATAAAAGAGAACAAACTGTAATTAGAAACACACATACAAACATACACTGTATTTTCTTTGAACAGAGTATTTGGCCGGTTCACAAATTTAAACAGTGTTTAGTCATTTCAATTAAATTTACAATTTCTATATTTCCTTTTTGCCATATTTATTCCTCATCTATTTTTTTAAAAAACCAATATTACCCTTCGTCCTCATCTCTAATCTTAATCAAATTCAATTTTTCCCTTCTATTCTATATTATACCCCTTCCCATTGTCATCTATTTTTATATCCATCCTCACATTGGTTAATTATGTAATATTACATTGGATAGACAGATTTTTCCTATAGTCACAGAGGAACAAAGAGAACGGTTGAACCAATTAATAACAGAGGAGGAGATCCTCTCAGCAATTAAACAGTTAAGAACTGGCAAGGCTCCTGGTACGGATGGATTAACAGCTGTGTATTATAAATATTTACAATTGGAGATGGTTGTACCTCTTAAAGAATTATTTAATAGAATTCAGTTGGGTGAAGGGGTACCACCTTCATGGAAAACAGCTGTTATTTCGTTAATTCCAAAAGAAGATCAAGATTTGACATATCCCAAGAACTATAGACCCATATCATTATTGAATACAGATTATAAAATATTTGCTAAGATATTGGCAAATAGGTTAATGTTAGTAATGCAAAAAATGATTCATGCTGACCAAACTGGTTTTATACAAGGTAGACAAATGAAAAATAATGTAAGACAAATTGTTGACATATTGGAATATTTGGAAAGGAATAACCAAATCCCTGCGGTGCTTATATTTTTGGATGCGGAAAAAGCTTTTGATCGATTGGATTGGCAATTTTTATTGAGAGTGGTTAAGAGAGTGGTTGGGAATTGCTTTATGCAGTCCATAAAAGCAATATATCAGGAAGAGACAGCTCAGATAATTGTTAATGGCAGTTTGACAGAAACTTTCAAAATTGAAAAAGGTACGAGGCAGGGATGCCCTTTATCGCCATTATTATTTATATTAACTTCAGAGTTGTTAAACAAAATACGTAATATAGATGAGATAGAGGGAATTAAAGTTAGAGACTATGAATATAAGGTACGGGCATTTGCAGATGATTTGGTTATGACCTTAACTCATCCAGTGGAATCAGCAAAGGTTTTGATGGATATAATGAAACAGTATGGTCAAGTCTCTGGGTTTAAGATAAACATTGGAAAAACAAAGATGATAGTTAAAAATATGACAACAAATCAAAAAGAGGAGTTACAAAGGGTAACGGGATGTGAAATAGTCAAAAAAGTTAAATACCTAGGAGTTTATATTGCATCTTCTAATGGTAAATTGTATAAGTATAATTATGAATTGATATGGCATAAAATACAAGCTGAAATGGATAAATGGAAAAAATTACAACTGTCCTTGTTAGGTAGAATAGCAGCTATAAAAACGAATGTTTTACTTAGGTTTTTATTCCTCTTTCAAATGATACCAATACTAAAAAAGGATGCCAACCTGGAAGAATGGCAGAAAGGTATTAATAAGTTTGTATGGCAAGGTAAGAAACCAAGGATAAAATTGAAAATAATGCAGGATACACGAGAAAGAGGAGGATTGAAAATGCCAAATTTAAAACTGTATTATGAAGCAGCTGTTTTATCAGCAATTAGTGATTGGATTAATTTAACAAATGGAAGGATATTGAATATTGAAGGGCATGACCTGGTCTATGGTTGGCATGCTTATTTAGTGTATGAAAAAAGGGTGGATAGAGCATTTAAGAGTCATATACTGAGAAATGCCTTATTGCGTGTCTGGAAGAAATATCAATATAAGTTAAATGAAAAGATACCTATATGGACAGCACCCAGGCACGCAATAGAGAACACGAGCATAGAAAGTAGACAGGACGTAATTACATATATAGATATTCTCAATATGCAGGGAGGTATATTAAAATTAAAACCTGTGAATGTGTTGAAAGAGGAGAAAATAATTCAAACTTGGTTTCAATATGTACAATTACAAGCCAGATGGAGAAAAGACCAGAAAATTTGTGTTATACAAAGTGATGAAAATTTAATTAAACAAATTAGAGACTAAAGTCCAATGCATATAAAAAGATTGTATAATATATTGATAGAGATGGACTCAGAAACAGAGTTAGTTAAGGACTGTATGATAAAATGGGCGCAGAATTTTGAACAGCCAATAATGGTGATGGAAACTTGGGAAAAAATATGGGTGACAAATGTGAAATTTACTAAAGCGCAAAATTTAAGGGAGAACTTTTATAAAATGTTTTATAGATGGCATCTAGATCCAAAAAAGTTATCTCGTATGTATCCGAATGTACAACCAAAATGTTGGAGATGTTATTGTGAGGATGCCACTTATTTCCATATTTGGTGGACATGTAAAAAGGTTAAAGCGTTTTGGATAAAAATTTGGTGGATTTTACAAAATATTCTTAAAAAGAGGTTGAAATTTACGCCACAGCTGTTTCTGCTGGATATAGTTACGGTTCCGTGAGTCATATCATTACCTCTACTGGCTCGGCGGAACCAGGAGGAACCCACCACCGCTGCAGATCCTCTCCACCTCTTCCTGGATTAGCGGAGGGCTTCCTGTCACTTCCCATCGGATTGGGGGGTTTCTGTGACCCCCAAGTCATCCCTGGCTGTGGGGTGTACCTCCCCTCTTCTCATCCAGTGCCACCCAATCCCCAAACTCTTCCTCCGGCAGAAATCTTCCTCTGTGAAAGGAGGAGCATCCATCCCGGCCAGATGCTTCCAGGCCCAGAAGAGGAAGGGGGGGTTCTGAATTGGGGGTGGAAACGTTGATCTCGACTTGGAGGTGGGAAGGGCCAGAACCAGCAGCAGCACCAATGGGAATTCTCCCTGCTTGAGCGTCATCGGTCTCTGGGCAGAGTCCTTGGGGGCTTCACCTGAAGGAGGAGAGCCAGTTCTGCAGAGAGAGAGAGAAGCGGAGAAAGTGGGAGGGGGGATCTTGGCCTGAAGAACCGAGCGGAACTCTCTCCTGCATTGGGTGAAGTCAAGGGAAAGTCTGCCCGGAGACCGATGACGCTGCAGAAGGGAGAATTCCCATTGGTCCCCCTGTTCTTTCTGGACACTCCCAATTCTGAAGTTTGAGGCAGCCCCATTCTGGGCCAGGCAGCCTTTCTGCGGTCCCTTCGCTTTGCAGAGAGAGGGAACCGGTGGGAAATTCCACTGCCTGAGCCAAAAGGGTCTACGGCAGGGGTGAAATGCTCCCGGTTTGGACCGGATTGCCCGATCCGGTAGTGATGGAGGCGGGTGGTTCGGAGAACCGGTAGCAAAAATCCCTGCCCCCCCCCACATGCCCAACTGAACCATGCGATCCTCAGAGGCTTTTTTTCTTTTAAATGCCTCTGACGATCCAAGCTGAGTTGCCTGATCGTCAGAGGCATTTAAAAGAAAAAAAGCCTCTGACGATCAGGTAACTCAGCTGGGATCATCAGAGCCTTTTGAAAGGATTTTTTACAACCACTTCGCCGAAGAGGTTGTAAAAAAAATGGTTTTAAAAGTTTTTTAAAAATCGCCACGCCCACCCAATCACATTACCCCACCACCACCAAGCCACGCCCACAGAACCGGTAGTAACAAATTTTAGATTTCACCCCTGGTTTACGGGATCTTGAGACAGATCGTTTTCTCAGGGGGTGGGGGGGAACCCTCAGGAGGGGAAGGGCCAGGCGGGGCCAGGTGAGGGAGGCCAGGAGGCGGGGCCAGGTCGAGGCAATGTCAATAAGTTTGTGTTTCTAAAGCAGTCTATTTGTTTTCCAGTGGTTCCAGAGGAGCAGCCCGTCCTGTGGAAACGGGGACCGACGGAGGTATGTCGTATTTATTTCTTTAATTATTTCTCAACACGTACCCAATGGGACCCAAACCCTGGAAGTCAAAATGGCTCTTTTGGGTGAGGGGGCCTGGATTAACCGGGCTTGAGGGTTTTTCCTGGGCTCAGGCCCAACGTCCTCATGGCCTCCATTGCTTTTCAGCAGACGAATTCACAGGCCGGCAACCTGCCCCCTATCAAGGAAGGTCCTCCCCCTCAGCGGTCCTTTACCACCCGCCCCCCCAAGGTAAGCAGTCTAAATCTTCTGGGGCAGGGGTGGGTCCTAATTTTTTTTACTCCCGGTTCTGTGGGTGTGGCTTATTTTGTGGGCGTGGCTTGGTGGGGGGGTTAATGTGACTGGGTGGGCGTGGCCACCTTTTTTTTTAACTTTTAAAAGCATTTTTTCTACAACCTTAAGAGGTTGCAGAAAAAAAAATGCTTTGAAAAGCCTCTGATGATCAGGCAACTCAGCTGGGATCGCCAGAGGCTTTTAAAGGCATTTTTTCCCCTACAACCTCTTCGGCCGAAGAGCTTGTAGGAAAAATGCTTTTCAAAGCCTCTGACAATATATATATTTCACGGCTGTTATTTTAATTTTTCCAGACTCCTGCAACATCTGGGGGGCGACCGCTGAGGAATCCGAGGGAGAAGAGTGGCACGTAAGTCTACATTTTACCTAAAGAATATAAAATATAACATTTATTTTTTTAAATGAATCCTTTGTTGAAACACCTTTGGCTTTTATGAGAGCATCTAGTCTTTTGGCCTTAGAGCCGATCTTGCCATGGAAATCTTTGCCCACTCTTCCTTCAAAAGGGCTCCAAAATTGGAACATTGGGCACTATCTAACAAAATGAAATTCAAGGGTGAAAAAAGTGAGGTTCTACATTTAGCCAAGAAAAACAAAATGCATAGGGACAGTATATGGGGCACCTTGCTCAACAGTAGTAACTCTCAGAGAGATCTTGGAGTCCTAGTGGACAACCATTTAAACAGGAGCCAGGCGTGTGCAGCAGCTGCCAAAAAAGCCAACCCAGTTCCAGGCTGCATCAATCAAGACCACGTGAAGTGTTAATGCCACTTTTTAAGGCCTTGGTAAGGCCACACTTGGAATATTGCATCCAGTTTTGGTCTCCACGATGTAAAAAGGATGTGGAGACTCTAGAAAGAGTGCAGAGAAGAGCAACAAAGACGATGAGGGGACTGGAGGCTAAAACATAATGGATTTTTCACATATTTAATGACTACTATTTAACATCAGTTTTTTCCCTTCAAAGATTTCAGTTTGTTTTTTGACTTGAATTGTACATCTTATAAGTTATGTTAAAGGAGGAAGTACTCTGAAGGGATTTATCTTGGTCTGATTTTTTCTTTTACATTTCCAAAACCTGGCCTTTTAATAGGGGTGTGTAGACTTTCTTTGCTAAATACTGAAGTAAAAACTTAAGTAATCCAACTCTTATAAACAACTCTTATCAACACATTAAGCCTTAATATTTAAGTCACTAATCAAATCCCTTAAGACTACCCTGGAGGTGCATCTAAAGTCCCTCAAACTGTACCCATTGGCCATTTTTACGGAGCCTTTCTAAAAGACCCAATAAATGGTGAAAGGATTGTTAGTAGAAATAGCAACACTGAATTTATACAGCGACACAAACATAAAGGTATTTTTAATATTTTTCAATGGAAGAAAATGTTTGATGAGTCAAATAAAAAACTTAAAGGTCTAATTTCTCTCTGGTTTTCCTATTTACAGCAACAGAAAGCAGAAGTCGTTCTCTCTGAATGAGGAGCTCCTGTGTCAAAATGCCCAGCTTTTGGAGAAGAACTCAGAACTCTGCAGGGAGGTGGAGGAGAAACTGCGGAGGTGAGAAACCCTGACTTTCTCTTCCAGGATTTCCTCTTCAATTCTCCTTAGCTCCCTACCCTGGACACACATTACACAACGTTCTGCGTTGAATTACGTTGCCTGGATGGGTGGGAGACATCATGAATCTCTTGACAGGGACTTTTCCTGGCCAAATCCTCTGAATGTAGGAGGTCCCTGCTTTGATCTCCTCCTCTGCTGCTCACTGACCTCAGTTCTCGGCTCCCCCTCGGCTCTCACCAGTTCAGTCTTCTCCCCCTTCTGTCCCCATTAGAAAGTTTGGAAATTGTTTTGAATTTTCTGGTATGAAAGCCAAAAAAGGGGGGAAAAGGTTTTAAGATCTGAAGATTCCTTTATGGCAAAACTCAAGTAATTAAAAAGTAAGGCTGGGTAAAACAAAGGAAGTGCCAGGCGTTTTAGTTAGTTTTCATTTTAAAAGGGTTTGATGATTCAGGTGAAGACCTGAGGGGGCTCATTTCCCTCCTGTCTTCCTATTTTACAGAATCCAGATGTTGGAACTCCGAAACCTCCATCTCCACTGCAGGGTTCTGACGGAAGCTGGAGCGAAGCAGGAGCTCCTCAGGGAGAACCAAGAGCTGCGGGAACAACTGGAGAGGTAAGAAATACCGTGTTTCCCCGAAAATACGACCTTCCCCGCAAGCAGTTGTTGTTGTGGCTAAGCTAGTAAGTAAGAATCTTTGGCTGCTTCTCCGCATTGACCTCTCCACGTCTCCTTCTTCCAGAGAGAAACAATGGAGGGAGCGTTTCCTGGGAGAGAGAGAACGGCAGGAATCCCAGTAAGACCCGGGAGGAGATCTCGCAGGATCAAAAGAGATCTGAGGCAGCCTCCAAGGAGCTCTAAGACCTTCAAGTAGCTCCTCCTCCTATTCCTCTTCCTCCTCCCCTCCCCCTCCGGGACCCATTCTCTGTCTCCACCACATCCTGGCAACACCAAAAAGCCTCTGAGAACCAGGCAAAAAGTGCACCCTATTTTTTCCATGACTTTTGGAGGTTCTGTACAGGATCATGGACCCCACTTCCAGAGGGTTTAATTGTAGGCCCTAGGAGACCCTCCCTCATTTTTCTGCTGCTGGATAACTTGTAAGAAGGTGCAAAGAAGAAAGAACTGAAGGACTGAAGAGGAAATGCTTTTGTAAAGTCGATTTGATCCTTTGAAATTTATTTTGTAATGTAAATAGAGATCTGGATTTGGAATACCCTTCAAGATCTTTTTTTAATTCCTTCAATTCTGCTATTGGTTCCTGCTTTTTAATATGCCTCAGTGTTGATTTTAATACTAAGAGATTTGTGGGTTTTTTAGTTGTTAATTCTTGGGGGCATAAACTGTCAGTGTTTTAATTTTTCTTGTTCTCTTTAATGCTTTTGGCATGTGACCGTAATAAATGTTGAGTTGAATTGAATTGAATTGAATTGAATTGCTCTTTGGACCTGATTCCTTCAGGATCCTTCATTAGTCCTGGAAAGTCTTGAATGACCAGACTGTCCAACAGTGGTTCCTGTCTGCACTCTCGTCTGACCACTTGACAAGTCTGCAGCAGAAGAAAGACCCCAAAGCAATGGGATTGTTGTCATGGAAGGACAGGCCTGTTTTGACCCTTCCCCCTCCCCACTCTGGACCCCCCTCCCCAGCCAGGACATCTACACCAGTGAAAAGCAGCTCTTGGGTTCCATGGAGAAGATACGGTTGGATCTATCACTCCCCACTCAGTCTGCCAAAGAAAGAAACACACACAGGGACCTGTGGGGCTTTGTAGGTTCCCACTAATGTGGACATCTGGATGGAGATGTCCATCCTGTCAGCTGCATCCAGAGGAGCCAAAGGGAGTGGTCCTTCCTCCCACAACCTTCACTGGGAACAGGGGCTCCTCCAGTAGAGAGCACCTCCAGCAAGGCCTCTGAAGGGCCAAGTGGATTCTCTTAGTTGTCAGGGAGGTTGTGGCCAAGTGTGAGATTGTGCAGGAGCTGGGGATCCTTACCCACCAATTGAATGGCAAAAATACACCAAAGTATATTAAAGTCACTAATAGAGAAACTCTTTTACACAAAATGCTCATGTCATTCTTATATCATCATGAATAGAAGCAAGAAAATCCTTTTTCTTCAATTTAATCCTCTTTGTCTCCACCAGCCGACTGAGTCTCAAGCCAACCCTGATCCAAAACCAGAGGCAAATGGTAGTTACTCATCACCTTGACATTGAATGAGTGTTGAGAAGGTGGGATGGAGATAGTTCTCCACCAGAGTTCAGAGTCACAAACAAACCATTATTTGTAGAAGGACTAATTTTTCTCTGGCCATTAAAGGGAATTCAAAATAATTCAATCCTTAAAATAGAACTATCATAAAAGGAAGAAGATTTTTTTAATGTGAGAAACATTTACCAATTCTAAAAAAAACCTCATTTGTTTCTATAGGGATCAGGAATTGTGTATCAATCAGCAGCTACAAAAATATGGGACTGGGCTGTGCAGGGGCCACTACAACCGTTTCAATCATTACTTTAAACAAAAGTTAGCATTCAAGTGATGAACTCAAGTTTGGATGGAGAGAGGGAAATAATCTGGAGTTGTTAAGGTTTGTATTCCGTCCCATCTTTGGATTCCAGCAACTTCCACAAAATAAGACGAAGAGAAGCTTTGGAAATCCAGACCATTCAGGAAATTAGACAGGTCCATTAATACAGGAGGAAGTGAAATAAAAAGGAAAGAAGGAAAGTGTGAGGAATGCAAAGAGAGGAAAGGAAACTCCAGCACAGGGAATGATTTAGGAATGAAACTGACAAGGAGGAGCCTGGTTGGAAGTCCTTGTTCTATGCCATCTTCTTGTTCAACTGAGGATTCTCCCCGTGAGATGGTCTCCTGGCCTCGAAGAGCTTCCCCTTCACCCTCTCCCATCTCAGATGTCAGCGTTTCGCTGGCATAGAGAGCAGAGAGAGAGAGAGAGAAGATAAACTTTGAACTTCAAGACAAGGAGTCTGAAGAATGACTTGGAAGATAGCCAATTAGAAGCAGATATTTGGGGATCGGAAAGGGAGGGATTGGGGGACAAAAGGTCAGCCTTGTCCGCATCGAGTCATGATCCGGTGGCTGTGCTCAATTAAATAAAAGATTTCCTTAAAGATTGGCAGTTTGGAAATTCATTTATTTTGAGATAGCATCGAAGTCTGACAGATGGACAAGACTGACCTTTTGCCCCCCAATCCCTCCCTTTCCGATCCCCAAATATCTGCTTCTCATTGGCTATCTTCCAAGTCATTCTTCAGACTCCTTGTCTCGTCATTTCCCAGGAATGTCTCCCCCCCTTCATTTCCACGACAACCGGACATCAAAGGGATTTAGCAGGCAGAAGTTCAGAGCTTATCTCTCTCTCTCTCTCTCTCTCTGCTCTCTATGCCAGCGAAACGCTGACATCGTCCACAGTAGTACAGGACTAACCCCATTTAAGATAGTAAGCAGCATCGATTTCGTCCCCATGCCAGAGTACCCGAGGGAGCCTCCTTCCTCAGTTACCTTGACCGAATGGATGGCAATGCTAAGAGAAACCTGGGAGAACGTCAAGAGGGTGTTAGACAAGGCAGCACGGGTCTTATAAGACACAAGCAGATAAGCACCGAGCCCTCCAGAGACTGTTCCAAGTGGGGGAAAAGATCTACCTCTCCACCAAGTACTTGAGACTCAGACTCCCAACCAAAAAAACTGGGGCCGAAATTCATAGGGCCATTTCCAATAGTAAAAGTAATCAACCCGGTTACAGTACAATTGCAGTTGCCCTGGTTACTAGGGAGGATACACCCCGTTTTTCACAGTAGCCTCCTGAAGCCTGTAGTAGGGTCAACTTTAAGGCCGGTGCCACGGGATCCCCCAGGGCCCTTAATTGTTGGAGGCCAGACCCACTATGAAGTACAGTGAATTCTTGATTCAAGGTGGCACAGAGGGCGCCTCCAGTACTTAATTAAGTGGAAGGGCTACCCCTTGTCAGAAGCTTCCTGGGTGAAGAGCACAAACATCCAAGCTGACCGCCTCATAGCTAAATTCCATGCAGATCACCCGGACAAGCCGGGAGGGGGTGGGGTACCCCCTCAGAGGGGGTGAGGTACTAAACTTGTTGTTTATCTCACGCAGGCCCCGCTGGGAGAGTGAAGGGAGAGGGGCCAGATGTCAGTGTTTCGCTGGCATAGAGAGCAGAGAGAGAGAGATAAGCTCTGAACTTCTGCCTGCTAAATCCCTTTGATGTCCGGTTGTCGTGGAAATGAAGGGGGGGGAGACATTCCTGGGAAATGACGAGACAAGGAGTCTGAAGAATGACTTGGAAGATAGCCAATGAGAAGCAGATATTTGGGGATCGGAAAGGGAGGGATTGGAGAGCAAAAGGTCAGTCTTGTCCGCATCGAGTCATGATCCGGTGGCTGTGCTCAATTAAAGAAAAGATTTCCTTAAAGATTGGCAGTTTGGAAATTCTATATATATACCACCAAAGAACAGATTGACCCAGACTCCATACTCACAAACTAGAAACTTGATTTGGGGTTTTTTGTCTCTTCAATGGCTGGGGTTTGATTTTTATTTCAGAAATAGGAAAGCTTACACATTTTTTTATCAAAATAAAGAAAAATTCTAAATTCTACATCCTTTCAACCTGTGCAGAAAGTAATGTTAACATTATAACTATTTTAGCTATTCTCTATAAGCTGTTTGACGACACTATTTTTTTAAACGTCCAATTTCACTTCATCATCCAATCTTTCTGCTCTGCGTCTCCAATAGATTTGCTTAAGGCTGACTTTTATCATTCTTTCCTTTAATTGCTGTATATCTCACGGATCACACTCTACAGAGCTAAAGAACTTTTTCTACAGAGTTTGATAATTTCTCTTTTTGGTGTTTGCTTTTTATTTTTCTTCTGTCAAAGTCCAAGTTTTCCTTTGTTTTTTAAAATATATTTTTAAATATTCCTTCATTTTCTCTGACCCTTCCCTCCTTCTGATTCTGGGCTTCATCTGAAAAGAAGAAAGCAGATTTCACATTCAAATCCTCCAGTTCTTTTTTTTTTTAAAAAAAAAAACATTTTATTAGATTATAGAATAAAATACAAAAATAAAAAAATAAAAAAACAAAGAGGAAGAAATGGGGGGAGGGGAAAGAGAAGTGGGGGGGAGGGAGAAAAGAAAAAAAAGCGCTGACTTCAGACTTCCTCCATTGCAGTAAAATAAAGCATTAAAATCGAATCTCAACTTTTTACCTTTCCATAATAATATAAATAGTTTTGTAAAAGAAAGCAGATTTCGCAAGGCAAAAGTCCCGCCTCTCTTTCTCTCTACTGGCTGCTTCTATTCCTGGCCTGCCCCCTTCGTCATGACAACCCTGTAGCCAATCAAATGGGGGAAAGAGACGGTTGCCTGGGAGCTTCCTTGCCCTCAGCCTGATAGAGAAGAAGCTGAAGAAGCCAAGCCAAAGGGGGAGGGGGATTTCAAATAAAAGGCAAAATTCAAAGCTTTGGGGGGGATGAGAAAGAGGCAAAAGCTCCCAGAATGGCAGAGGGAGGGGGGCTTAAGCCCCTTCCCCAGAAAAGGCTGCAATGAAGAGGCTCTCCTCAGCTGGGGGCTCTGGAGGGTCTTCCTCAGAGTCACGGAGGGTCCCCTCCAAGGTGAGGTCGGCTGCCTTTTCCTCCCGGGCAACCCCAGATTCCCCTTGGAAGACCCAGCCCTGCATGGCTTCTCCCCCACAGGAGCCTCGGGCCCGAGCGAGGCTGGAGAAACCCCGGGGGCTGTGTCCTCCCAACATTCAACCCTGGGACCCATAAACCATGTTAGTCTCTTCCCAGGAATGCCCCAGATCCCCTCCTCCTTCCTGGCCATCCTGGGCTTTCTCCGTGGGTCTGGGCATTGCTTTCCCCCCTGAGTGCCCCGTGCGTGGAAAGAGGTGGCTGAGCAACATGGGATATGGTTTCCCCCTTCCCAAGACTCAAAAGATGGAAGTTGGATTTTGCAGATCAGCTTTCCATGTGCAACATGAGGGTTCTGAGTTCCCTCCCCTTCCCTCCTTTCTTCCCTTCCTCCCCACCCCACATGGGGAGAGAGGCAGCCTTGATTTCTCCATCTCTTTTCACTTGGCTTTCTCTAACTTCTCTCTCTCCCTCTCTTTCTCCCCCCTTCCCCCCCTTCTCCCCCTTCCTGTGATTTTTTTTTAACTCTGCAAAGTTCTAAAAACTAGTTTTTCACTAAAGTTGATTTTGCTCTTAGAGACTGGCTACACTATTGCATCAGCCCTTTGTGTGTTGCCCTTGAGCATTAGCTTTCAAAATAAAGTAAAATTTGGCTCCAACTCAGCTGGCAGCTATTTCAGATCTGTGTCAACCTCTGGCATTAACTGGCCCCTGGAGTTTTGTCTTTCATCACTATACAAACAAATATCAGATTTATTTGTTATTTCAGCCACAGGTGCCATGTATTCACTGCTTGGAGCACCCAAAACTCTCAATTCTAGATGACGGATTTAATTCCATCTCTGCTCCTGTTATTTTGAATCACATGGGGATTATTTCCCTTTCATTTCCCTCCAGAGAAATGCCCAACAATCTCTGACTGCAAGAACTAGCTGAATTATCCAGGGATTTCTCCTGAGAGGGAGAATTATGATAAAAGTTTCAGCTCTGCTCTTTGGTCGAATCCTTCAGGGGAGACTTTGGGCAGAGAAATATGGAGGTTTGGGACAGGCAGGGTCTGTGCTTTTGAATGTATGTCTCTCTCCTTTCCAGATGAAGCTGAGTGTTTCTCTGTGTTTGTAGAAGGAAAGCAACTGGATATTCCACCTTGTGAGAGTCCTTTGAATTCTTCCAATTCTTCTTTAGAAACGGGAAGGATATTGATTAATTCACACCATGAATGATGAACCTCATGCTTCTGCCTCTGATGCTGCTTTTGTCCCATCCAGTCTCTGGGAAGCTGAGAATGAAATGTCTGCTGAGTTTGGAGAACCAGGATGGAAAACCATGGAGCTGCTATAGACCAGGAGACCATCTAATCAGTATAGTCATCAGTGGAAAGGAAAGATTGCATGCAAAGTTTCTTTTCAACATGGCTCCTTCTCTTCCGTTTGTTTTCCATGATTCGTAAGTCATTTAGAGTAATGGAGTTGCAGTCCCTCCATTTTAACACTCTTCTTTTCTTTTTAATTCATTTATTCTTATATTGGGGAATATGTCTAATTTCCTGAATGGTTTTGATTTCCATGGCTTCTCTCTTTGGTTTTGTGAAAAAGACTCAAAAGACTTTGTGAAAAATGGGTCTGAAAAAAAGTTGAAAGGGCTGCAGATTATTTTCCTCTTTCAGTTCAATCCTTAATTTATCACTTGAATAATGAATTTTATTCAACGTAGTGGTGGAACCAGTTGTAGTTGCTGTATTTCAGCCCGTTTCCATATTTTTGTAACTGATCATTGGTTTGGGATCAATGTTGGCCTAAGACTCAGTAGGCTTGTGGATGATTATATATTAAAAAAAGTATTTGTTGTTGCTGTTGATTATAATTTTTTTTTACAATAGGAAATCTTATAATTCTGTATTTGGATTAATATTCATTTTCAACATTCAACTGGCCAGCAAGAATTCCCAACTCTTGCACAATCTCACACTTGGCTACAACATCCATAACAACTATTTGAGCACTTTCCACACTTCAGATGCCTTGCTGGACATGCTCTCCACTGGAGAAGCCAATGTCCCCAACTACAGCTGTGGAAGGAAGGAGAACCTCCTGGTTCTTCTTGATGGAGCCAAGAGGAAGATCTCCATCCAGATGTCAACATTAGGAGGCACCTACAAAGTCCCACAGGTTTGTGTGTGTGTTTCTCCTTCTAGTAAAGTGAGGGGTGGGTGGTGGTGGGTGAGCAATAGATTCAATCATGTCTTCTCCATGGAATCAAAGAGCTGCTTTTCTCCATATTAGCAAAAACTTCAATATTTTACCCCATTATGTTCATTTTGAGATTAATCAGAAAAGGCCTGAACTGCAAGCAATACATTCCCTGCAAAAGACATTCTACCAACTATTTAACTGATCAGAAAATATCCCTGGTTGTTGGGGCCTCTATTGGCATCTTCATTTTCACACATAAATGATGCCTGCCCTATCCAGACAGATTGAAGTTGGCAATAGTAGCATTTTACCTATCTAAAAAGTAGAATGAAAAGGACTCTAGCAATTATAGACCAAATAGACTAGCAGATATTGTGGCTAAAATTTATGCCATGATCCTCTTAGTTAAACTTGAGAAAAATTCATTCCTTGCAGAAGGTTTTAGATAGAGTGAAAAGCTATCAAGATTTTATAAGAAATAATGGATAAATTAATAATCTAATATTGGCAACAAATTTGTCTTGAAATATCTAATCTATATCAGTGAGGTAAAACAAGGTTTGCTGCTTTCTAGATGTTAGTGCAGCATTTGACTCAATAAACAGAGAAATATGATGGAGAAAATGTTTTGCCCTCAAAATGGAGCTCAGACTGTTGGCCCTGATCCAAGCCCTTGTTTGAGAGGGAGGTTTGGGCTCAATGGAGCCAGGAGAAGAAGGATCTATGCTTACCAAGGGGGAAGGGAAAGATGCACATTTGAACCCTTGTTATTCAGTATAGATATGAATGACATACTAGGACTAATGCAGGATCAAAAAACAGGTCATAAATAAATGTTATTTCATTCTTTGACAAAAATGACTAAATTAGTGGACCAATGAAATGCAGTGCATGTAGTATACAGTACTTGGATTTCAGAAAGGCTTTGACAAAGTTAACCACAACCAATTTCTCGGGAAGCTGAAAATATGTGGGGTAGACAGCATCACCCCCAGATGGGCTCAGCCTGTGGTCCTCAATGGAACTACGTCTGCATGGAGGGAAACAAGCAGTGGGGGACCCCAAGGCTCCATTTTAGGCCCAGTTCTCTTCAACATCTTCATGAATGATTTGGATGAGGGGAGAAATGGGGAAATCATCACATTTGAAGACAACACTAAAGTGGCAGGAATAGCCAACACCCCAGAAGATAGGCTGAAGATCCAGATGGATCTAGATAGACTTGAATTCTGGGCCTATCTAACAAATTGTAATTCATTGTAAATTCACCTTGATGAGGTGAAACCTTGCTCCATAGCAGTAACTATGAGAGGGATCTTGGAGTCCTAGTGGACAATCACTTAAATATGAGCCAGCAATGTGTGGCGGCAGCCAAAAAAGCCAATTCTAGGTTGCATTAACAAAGGGATAAAATCAAGATCACATGAAGTATTGGTACCGCTTTATAATTTTTTTTTTTTAATTTGATTTATATGCCGCCCTTCTCCGAAGACTCAGGGCGGCTTACAATGTGCTCAGCAATAGTCTTCATCCTTTTGTATATTTATACAAAGTCAGCTTATTGCCCCTACAACTGGGTCCTCAATTTACCTACCTTAGAAAGGATGGAAGGCTGAGTCTTGGCGAGATTCAAACCCTGCAGTAATTGCAGGCAGCTGGTCTTAATAACCAGCTTAATAACAGGGTGCCTTAAACCACTGTACTACCAAGGCTCTTTATAATGCCTTGGCAAGAGCACACTTGGAATAGTGCATCCAGTTTTTGTCTCCATATTATAAAAAAGATGTAGAGACTCTGGAAAGAGTGCAGAAAAGATGATTAAGGGCCTGGAGACTAAAACTTTTGAGGAACAGTTGCAGGAATTCAGTATGTCTAGCCTAGTGAAAAGGATGAGGGGTGACATCATAGCAATGTACCAAAATTTGAGGGGCTGCCACAGAGAAGAGGAGGTCCACCTGTTTTCCAAAGTACTAGAAGGCAAGACAAGAAACAGTGGATGGAAACTAATGAAGGAGAGAAACAACCTAGAACTAAGGAGAAATTTCCTAATGGTGAGGAATGCAACGTCTACCCTTCAGAAATTGTGGGTGGTCCATCACTGGAGGCTTTGAAGAAGAGACTGGACAGCCACTTGTCTGGAATAGTATAGAGAGATACAGATTAAGAGAGTTGGAAGGGACCTTGTAGGTCACCTAGTCCAAGCAGACCCTACACCATTTCTGACAGATGACGGTCCAGTCTCTTCTTGAAAGCTTCCAGTGATGAAGCTCCCACAACTTCTGAAGACAACTTTAGCTCTTTATTTCCAAGTTGAATCTCTCCTTGTTCAGTTTCCATTCATTATTCCTTGTCCGGCCTTTGTCCGGCCTTTGGGTGCTTTGGAAAACAGCTTGACCCCCTTCCTCCTCTCTGTGGCAGCCCCCCCAAATATTGGAAGACTGCTATCATGTCTCCCCTGGTCCTTCTCTTCACTAGACCAGCCATGCCCAGTTCCTGCAACTGTTCATTGTATGCTTTAGCCTCCAGTCCCCTAATCCTCTTGGTTGCTCTTCTCTGCACTTTTTCCAGAGTCTCAACGTCTTTTTTATAGTGTGGCGACCAAAACTGGATGCAGGATTCTAGGTGTGGTCTTACTAAGGCTTTACAGGGTGGTATTAGTACCTCTCTTGATCTTGATTGTATCCCTCTGTTAATGCAATTTAGGATTTCATTGGCTTTTTTGGCTGCCGCTCCACACTCTTGACTCATATTTGATTGGTTGTCCTCTAAGACTCCAGGATCCCTCTCACAGTTACTGCTATTATGCCTGGTTTACTGCTTGAACAGGGGGTTGGACTAGAAGACCTCCAAGGTCCCTTCCAACCCTTTTATTTTGTTATAAGTTCTGTTATAGGTACACATGTTTAGCCTGCTAAATTCATATTGGAATACACTGATTTATACAGATAATGTGATATTATCATACTTAGACATTGGATTGTATAGACTTGGATTGTTTTTGTCTTAATAATTATCTGATAATTTATAAATCAAGTTCAAAAGTTATGGTCTTTGTGAAATGACATCATAGCCATAGATGGTCAGACAATAGAGCAAGTAACACCTTTCCTTACCTGGGGTTGTTTTCTCTGAGCCTGAATCTTGGCTCCCTCATCATCCAAGGAGCTCAGTTAGAGAAAGGGCAGGAGTGAAAGTGGTGCTTAAATGAAAACCTCATAGCTCTCCAGCTTCCTCAGCCCCAATTATTAAAGTATCTGAGGCCCAGTTTTCCCCCATGTTCTTACATCAATCTGATGTTTGGGGCTCCAGAGAGAAACCACCAGCAGAACCAACCCAATCTCAGCCTCTGAGGAGGATCTTGGGGTGGGTAAAAGGACTCCAGCTGCTGCCCTCAGAGCTGATTTGGGAATTTACACAACTTCTGCTTTGTCTAAATTCAGAAAATATGGGCATTGGCATTAAATTTAACATATGGAAACTGACAGACTCTGAAAATTGTGGCTGTTGGAACAGACAAAACTTCAATTAAAGACCAAACTTGGATTATGCAACTGACAAATCTTATTAGGCTTTGAGGTCTGCCTTTTTCTTGTATAACTGGAGAAAGAAGTTAAAAAATTTCCTCCAGAAAGAATCTGGGATAGAGAAGCAAAAAAAGATGCAGCAATCCTCGAAAATTATAATAGGCCCCTTATTGGAATAGAATACTCCGGTTGGCATTTGTACATGTTAATCTAATTGTGATAAATTGTAGGGATGATACAGTAATATATATATTTTTTTTATTTCTGATTTGTATACCGCCCTACTCCCGAAGGACTCAGGGCGGTGAACAGCCAAGCAATAAAATACATAAATACAAAAATTTAAAAAACCAGTTAAATACAAATTAAATCATTTTGGCCCAGACAAATTAAAACACCCCAATAATTTAAGAACAGATTAAAATTTATATATTAAAAGAGGGAGGAGATTAGGCCAAGCCTGCTTGATGGAATAAAAGAGTCTTCACAGCGCGGCGGAAGGTGCGCAGATCCAGGATCCTCCGTATCTCTGTGGGGAGCTCATTCCAGACGGTAGGTGCCCCCACAGAGAAGGCTCTCCCCCTAGGGGTCGCCAGCCGACATTGTTTGGCTGACAGCACCCGGAGGAGTCCTTCTCTATGAGAGCGTACTGGCCGGTGGGAGGCTATTGGTGGTAGTAGGCGGTCCCGTAGATAACCAGGTCCTAAGCCATGGAGCGCTTTAAAGGTGGTAACCAAAACCTTGAAGCGCACCTGGAAGACCACCAGGAGCCAGTGCAGCTCGCGCAGGAGAGGTGTCACATGGGAGCGCCATGACGCTCCCATTACCACCCGCGCGGCCGCACTCTGCGCCAGTTGGAGCCTCCGGGTGCTCCTCAAGGGGAGCCCCATGTAGAGAGCATTACAATAGTCCAGGCGGGAGGTGACGAGGGCATGAGTGACCGTGCGTAACGAGTCCCGATCCAGAAAGGGACGCAACTGGTGAATCAGGCGAACCTGATAAAAAATCCTCCCGGTCACAGCCGTCAAGTGCTCTTCTAAAGACAGCTGTGAATCCAGGAGGAAGCCCAAGTTGCGAGCCCTCTCCGTGGGGGCCAGTGATTCGCCCCCAATAGTCAGAGATGGCGTCAACTGACTATATCGGGACGTCGGAAACCACAGCCACTCGGTCTTGGATGGGTTGAGCCTGAGCCTGTTCCTCCCCATCCAGATCCGTACGGCCTCCAGGCACCGGGACATCACTTCAAGGGTATCGTTGGGGTGATCCGGGGTGGAGATGTACAGCTGGGTGTCGTCAGCGTACTGATGGTACTCCACCCCGAAACCACGGATGATCTCACCCAGCGGCTTCACATAAATGTTGAACAGGAGAGGCAAGAGGACCAACCCTTGCAGCACCCCACATATGAGGGGCCTCGGGGTCGACCTCTGCCCCACTGTCAACACAGACTGCGACCGGTCAGAGAGAAAGGAGGAGAACCACCGCAACACAGTGCCTCCCACCCCTAACTCTTCCAACCGGTGCAGCATGATACCATGGTCGATGGTATCAAAAGCCGCTGAGAGATCTAACAGGACCAGGACAGAGGAGCACCCCCTGTCCCGAGCCCTCCAGAGATCATCAACCAACGCGACCAATGCCGTTTCCGTGCTGTACCCGGGCCTGAAGCCCGACTGGAACGGATCCAGATACGTCGTTTCATCCAGGTGCTGGGGGATCTGTTTCGCGACCACATTCTCAACAACCTTCGCCACAAAATGAAGGTTGGAGACCGGACGATAATTTACCAACATTGCCGGGTCCAGGGATGGCTTCTTGAGGAGAGGCCTCACCACCGCCTCTTTCAAGGTGGCAGGAAAGACACCCTCACCCAACGAAGCATTTATAATCCCCTGGAACCAGCCTCGTGTCACCTCCCGGGAAGCCAGCACTAACCAGGAGGGACATGGGTCCAATAAACAAGTGGTCGCGTTCAGTCTACCCAGAATCCTGTCCATGTCCTCAGGGGTCACAGGATCAAACTCATCCCAGATAACATTCTCAAGACCTGCCCCAGTCCCTCCCCCTGAGACTACCCAGTCGGAGTCCAGATCTTCCCGAATCTGAGTGATTTTGTCATACAGATATTGAACAAAATCCTCGGCTCTACCCTCCAAGGGGTCCTCCCGCGCTTCCTGGTGGAGCAGGGAGCGGGTCACCCTAAACAGGGCGGTCGGGCGATTATCTGATGACGCAATAAGAACAGCAAAATAGCTACATTTTGCTGCTTTTATCGCCACTAGGTAATTCCTAATATGAGATCTTACCAGTGTCCAGTCAGATTCAGAACGGCTGGCCCTCCAACTACTCTCTAGGCGTCTTTTCCGGCGCTTCAACTCCCTCAGCTCCTCGGTAAACCAAGGAGCTAAATGAGATCGGCGCCGGGTCAGAGGCCGCAAAGGCACGACCCGGTCCAGAGCTCCAGCAGCCGCCCTATCCCAGGCGGCCACTAGGTCTCCAGTCAGGGCGTGTGCCAGAGCCTCAGGGAATGGCCCAAGCTCCATCTGGAACCTATCAGGTTCCATCAGGCGCCTGGGGCGGAACCATCTTACCGGCTCCGACTCCCTGCGGCGGGGTGTAGCAGTTCGAAGGTCGAGACGAAGGAGAGAGTGATCAGACCATGACAAGGGCTCGGTGACTATATCCCCTATCTCGAGATCACTCAACCACTGTCCAGAGACAAAAACCAGATCCAGCGTGTTTCCCCCCATGTGAGTAGGGCCATGAATTAACTGGGTCAGGTCCATAGCTGTCATGGAAGCCATGAACTCCCGAGCCACCTCAGACGCCTCGCCCACGGATGGTAGGTTGAAATCCCCCATGACCATAAGCCTGGGGGTATCAACCGCCACCGCGGCGATGACGTTGAGTAGCACGGGCAGGGCTGCTGCCACGTGGCAGGGAGCCAGGTACGTGATCAGCAAACCCATCTGAACCCCGTGGCCCCATTTCACGAGGAGAGATTCACAGCCGGTCATCTGAGGGACAGTGGCCTCCCTCGGTTTCAGACCTTCCTTAATGATAACCGCTACCCCCCCGCCCCTCCCCTGTGACCTCAGCTGATGGAAGGCAAGGAAACCTGGCGGGCACATTTCAATGAGGGGAACCCCCCCCCTCATGGCCCAACCAGGTCTCCGTAACACCTGCCAGGTCCGCACCCCCCTCCTGAATAAGATCACAAATGAGGGGGGCTTTATTTACTACGGACTTGGCATTGCACAGCATCAGCCGAAGGCCCGGGCCCTGAGGGTCTGTGCAACCTGGAAAACGGGTGGAGCTTTGGGGGCGAGTATGATTTACATTTTTATTGTTTTTTAATTTGCTTATTATTTTCCATTATTATGATACAATTTTGTTAATATTCTGTCTTTAATATTTTAAATAATGTCTGATTAACAAACTATTCTAATACATTTATGAGAACCAGGTTGGATTTATTAAAAGCTTATATTTTGGACTTGATCTGACCCCAAATATAACACAGCTTTCTTTATTGCTTTTTCAGATCAGTCATGATATTGTTTCAGAGGCTCTGAGTGATAAAAGTCAATTCCCCTTTTTCCACCATATTCTCCCCAAAGAAGGATTCCACTACCCAGCAATTGTCCAACTGCTCCTCCATTTCAGATGGACCCTGATTGGCCTCTTTGCTTCAGACACAGAAAATGGAGAGAATTTCATGAGGATTTTTATTCCTATGGTTGTCAGGAGTGGAATTTGTATTGTTATATCACAACTGTTCTCAACAACTGGACACACAAGAGCATCCCTCAGGGATTCCCTCTCTAAGTGGAGACAAGTCAACGTCTTTATTCACTTCATAGAAAATGTTTCCCTTTGGGAGAGAATCCTTCCTTTCCATTTAACATGTATGCGTCTGCCAGGACCCATTGAAGGGAAAGTCTGGATCCTCACAAATTTTATACTGTATCCAATGAACAAGCGTAGACTTCTCAAATACATCCATAGTATTTGGAACTTTGGGTATCTGACAAAAGAAAGGCCAACGGATGATGCCTTTGAACCCAATTTCTTTGTGGAAAAAAAGTTTCCAGATCCTTATTTTCTCTGTTCTCTTTCAAAGAATGTCTTTTCTGTCAAAGGCCGCAGAAGATGCACCCAGAAAGCCCCACTGAAGACCCAGAAGAAAGAGAACAGGATCACGATCCCAAATAACTATCTCTTTTACAGTATCATTCAGACTCTGGCCCAGGCCTTGAATTCCGCTTATTCCTCCAGAATGAGAAGGAGAAGGAAGGAGGGAGAAAAGACTTTGGGGTCTTCAAGGCTGCAGCCGTGGCAGGTATGGGGGTCACGATATGGATCCATCAATATTAGATCCTTTGGAGGAGGAATCCAGAGGAGAAGGAGGGGAACCATCTCAACAGATCTGGCCAATTCAATTACTCAGGGAATAATGGTTCCAAAGAGTAGATACTGTAGGAAGTTAGCACCCACCCCTTTCCTGGAAGAGTGAAATATTTTAGGAAATATGAAAAAGGCAGAATATTATATTTCCCTGGATGAGAAATATGAGAAGCATATTTTACAGACAAAGCAGCTCCCACCTTCCTGCCCCCCACCCTTTGTCAATGGGCCATTAAGGCCTGGGCCAGTCTATTCTACATAACAAAGATCTGCCTCCTTCAGGCAGAGCCATAGTAGGAATTGCCAAAGATGGGATTAGCCCTCTACACAATAGCAGCAGAAACTCACCACATGTGACCTGGGAAGCACATGTGACCATCAGCCAGCAAGGCCCCCACCCCCTGGGAGTCTGACAACCAATCAGGATACTCTTTTGGGGCCCCAAGAAATGCAGAGCCAGAGAGAGCATAAAAACCCGAGGATTTACTGTATCTGCCCTTTTCTGTTCAGGAACTCAAGCCATGTGATCCTGTCCACCATTAAATCATCTTTCCAAGCAGTCTCCATGTTTCCAGTGTCTGTTTTCCCCACTTGGAGCAGAACCTAGAGGGATGTTTCTTCCAACAATACCATGGCATTTTAATATTAAACCCTGCTCATTTGAAAATGCTGTATTTTTTAAAAAATATTTTCTCGTATATATGGGTATGTGATGAGCATGGTGGAATTTCCCCTTTGTTCCGTCCCCACTGCAGGTGGGTCTGTGTGCAGCTCAACAGGCAGCTAAACCCCCCTCTTCTCCTCCAGTGAAAGGGAGCCTGGGGTGGATCTGGGTGTTTCATTGGGAGAAAAGGGCACGGAGAAACTGAGGAAGTGCAAAGAGTGAGAATCAAATATAAATAGGAGATAGGCAGCATTAACTAACAGCCAACAAAGAAGCAGCTGGAACTTCTCCAGGGATGCTGCGTGTGAGGGACGGAGGCCTCCGGATGACCATGTGTCTCGGTCAAACCGGCTGCTTCCGTCTCCTCCAAAGGCTGAGAGAAAAGGGAGTCTGGCTTCAGACCATACAGTGAGGCTTATCTGCCCCCGGCCACTAGGTGGGGCTAGAGCAACAACAGCACAATAGATACATGTTGTGGCATGACAACCTTTATAAATTTGAAGGGGACACTGAGACCATCTAGCCCAACCCATCCTCTCTGCAGGAATCCCAGTTAAAGCTTCTCTGACTGATGGCTGCTCAGTCTCTGCATTCAGATAATCCATGAAGAGGAGACTGAACTTCTCTGCTTTACTGGCTCAGCTCTAAAACAGTTCATCCTTTTATCATATTTTTCTCTCTCATTCAGCTAAATTCTCGTCTTTTGTAACTGAATTCATTTTTCTGTGTTTGACACTCTGGAATAATAGTGAGCAGATCTTACACTCGTGTGTAACGTGTGTCAGTGATTGGAAGAGGGCTGCATCCTCCCTTCTCCAACCGAGAGATTGTGTCAGTTGGAAAAGGGGCTCCCAGACTCCTCCTGATCTTCAGCTCTTCTCCTTGTTCTCTTTCCTCAAGGCTAAGAGCAGCTCCTCTGATCTCCTCCTTGGCTTATTTCTCCTTCCCTGAAGTTCACACGTAGATTTTGTGCAAATTCTCCCCCAAGCTTGGTGCCTGCAAAGGGACCTGGTCCTTGAGTTGGGGTCTCCCCAAACCAGAACATTCACTTCCTGAGATTCTTATGGCTGCATTTGCCTTCTTTCCATGAACATCTCCCTGCTGACTCAGATTCTGTTCCCAGTTAACTACGATTTTGAGATCATTTCCACAAACATGCATATCAAATTTGGTATCCCTCATCTTTCTTCCAGTCCATCATTCGTGTTCTTATATGAGACTCTGTTGTTAGTCAAGTCCTAGTTGCTAAAATCAGATATTTTTCTACTGCTTTTTACATATGCACCCTTCTGTGTGTGCTGATGATAAATATTTTTTCTGGAAACTTGATATTCCTCTCATTAAATTTTATTTTATTCAAAAAAGTAAAATACAAACTTCCAAAAATAAAACTATTACAATGTCAAAACAATATTAGATGAAACATTTTTTTAAAAAAATTGTGCATTAAAAACAGATAAAACCACATACGCATATATTGTTCCCCAATTGAATACTCACAGAAGTATATTTCTCCCCCTTGCAAAATAGGTCCACAATTATAAACTTCTACCGATATATTTGCAACCACTTGACCTGTCATCTGTCTGCTGTATATAAAAAATGTAGTTAACAGGCAATCCAACAAAAAAATTAAATTTCAAAACTTCAAAACTGTCTGTTATCTGCTATTATATTTAACTCTCAGACAATTTGCAGGGGCTTCTTATCTACTACAGACCACCACAATAATTATCTCTGATCCATCCTGAATCTGTTCATGATTCAATATCTTTGTTTGATTCTTAATAATAATTCATTTCCTTAAAATTTTAATTAGGATCTTTCCCAACAACTACTTTCCATTCCCCAAAGTCACAGGACCTCCTGTAAATTGAAACTCAATGACTCTTAAGACTTGTTTTCCAGTTAAATATGACAAGTCCATTCCCCAATCTCCCTCAATCTCCTTGAAAGAATCCATTTCTTCAGCCATCCGTTCTGCCCACTTTGAGTCTTCAGGGTCCATGGCCTCTCCAGCCATCTCCAAGCAGCCTGCCTTCAAACCAGACTCCTCCTTCAGGGATGCCAGCAGCAAATTCAGTTCCAGTCCATCCATCCAATCCATCCAATTCAACAATTGTTGCTTGCTTCTGATTATAACCTTTGATTTAAAACCATTGTTATTTTATCAAAATTTTAAATGAAGTTTCAAATAAGGTTTCTAAGTAGAAAAACTTCATATTCTTTAAATTAAATCACATCAAATTAGCTTACTCTGGGATCTACATTTTAGATCAAATCTTGCGTGAAGGGGATTTATCAACTTGACCGTATTAATGATAATATAGAAAAATTGATGTCCAATAGCAAAAAGTTATCCCTAATCTTCAATCCCTAGCCCATTAATTAAAGTATATAAAGGTTACCCCTATGCTCTTGTATGGAGCAGAAGTTTGGGAATAATATTCAACCACATAGATATTCCACTCTATAGTTTATAATGGAGGTCTCTGCATTTGCAGAGTGGCAGAGGCAGAAGACCTGGCTCACATCCTATTTGATTGCTGCCTGCATAAGAGGGTGAGAGGCAGGTACCTTGGTCCATATACCAAACGAAGGACCCATTGGGAATCCCATATCAAAACGACTCACCTTATCTGCAGCCAGAATTTGAAAACAACATTTAATACAGCTCAGTACTTGAGCAAAATGGCTCTGTTGAGATCGGCATTTGTTGGACTGATTGGGGTAGACTGAAGGGGTGATACTGATATATAATTTTAACATATTTTATTTATCCATATATTATTGTATTCTATTCCAATCTCATTTTAAATTGTATTTTATTCAAATTCCATTTTAAATTGTTTTAATCGGATTTTAGTAATAATTTGTGTTTGGAACTCTGCATTTTGATTTGGCCCATGGACTAATCAATCAAGTAAACAAACATAACCTTCAGGTGTCTTAAGGAAAAAATTAAAAATTAAAAATTAAAAATTATTTGAGTATCTCTCTGAAGGCAGTTTTTATCCACTTAGTTATCATATCATCCGTCCCTCAGTTTTCTAATCACATCACACAATTGTTTGTGAGTCCATTACAGAAATCCAGTGATATCACCAGTCTTCCCATAATCTATTTAGAAAGTGTAATGATGTGTGAGAGTGACTTTTGGGATGAGGAGAAGAGAGGCTGCCTAGGGAAGGATCAGAGAAGAGGGGAGAATCCAAGGGGTGAAATTCACTTACCTTCCCTACCGGTTCGCAAATGTGTGCGCACTACCACAGAGCCCTCATCAGAGCCTCCCCCAGACTCCAGGACTGACCCATGTCCCTCCCCAACCTCCTCACTGTCCGAATCTGCTGCCAGCTCCACTGGCCACTGGTGGGCCACAACAGCCATACGGATTCTTCCTTCGACTTCTGTCAATCCTGTCTCCAGGCGCAGAAGTGCATTTGCGACACAACGTGGCATCTGGAAAATTGATCTGGTGAATTTGGACTGAACTACTTCTAATGATGTAAAACATGAAGCTGACGGTCCGAGCAACGTCCCATAAAGGAGCTGTGCTAGCGACTTGTGCTCAAAAAGCTGAATAGCAGCAGGGACATAGTAGCCTCCCTTTGTGCGGAAACAATGAAGAATGGTGCTGGCTGATCTTTGGCCCAGGGCAGCTGCATGTTTCTTGAACCCTTGGCCTGAATGGCCACCCCCAGGGATTTGAAGGGGCTTCCCTGCTCTATTTTGTGGCCATTTAGATACCATGAATAAAGATTTGGCCTTTTTGATCTTTGTTTTCTCATCATTTATGCCCAGTTGATTGTAATTACAGTGCTGGAGAAGGGCTTGCAAGGATCTTTTAAGGCCTTCTGGTGTCCTGGAGAGGATCACAGGGGCATCTGCATAGAGCAGGAGGGCGATGCTTCGGTCACCTATTTTTTTTGGGGGGGGGATGGTGATTTGGTTTGTTTAGCCATTTTACCATGCCGGTTATGTAAAAGTTGAAAAGCAGGGGTGCCAAAATGCCCCCGTTTAACCCCCTTTTGAGTTTTAACTGACTTCGAGAGGGACCCCTGCATATCACACCTCACCTTGAGGGATGTTTTAGTATGTAGGGCAGGTAAGAGATGAAGAAGCCTTTGGTCAATTGAGGCAGCTTCCAGCTTCTCCCATAGCTTAGTCCTGGGAACCGTATCAAAGGCTGCCTTGAGATCTATGAAGCAGGCGTGGAATGATGCAGGTCTATTTGATACGTATTTTTCCATCAGTTGATGAAGAACTAAGCATTGATTGGTAGTGCCTCTCCCCTCTCTAAACCCGGCTGGCTCTTCAGCGATCAAATTCTCAAGAACCAGCCACTCTCCATCTGGAGGTGTTTTCCATCAGGATGACCAGGGAGAAGATTAGCCCGACAACTTTCTTCTTGATCAACCCATGCTTTCTGGGAATCAACCTCTTGTTTTCAAAGGGTTTCTGAATAATCTTTTTTTCCCCTCTGTTCATTTTATTTGTCATCTGCTCTAGAATGTTCCCTATAATTCACCAATTGTGTCAATTATATTTTCTCTATTCTTTGTCAGTATATGATTGACAAATCTTTCTCAAACTTTCTCATTCACTTATGAAGATAATGGCCGTATTTCTATCCTATTTAACTATATTTGGAGATTAGACAATTGTGGAAGAAAGATTCAATGTGGGATAAGAAACAAAGTTTTCTGTTTTTCAAATTCCTGGATGTTCCCATTCTAGTTTCATCCCTTTCTGGAGAAGAATGAATTTTGGAATATTTCTGAGAGGAAACTGTACTTGGACCGAAATGGAGAGATAATAGCAGATCTGGCCATTGAGAGCTTCTTGGTTCTCCCCAAGGAGGATGTTATGGAAGAGATTCTGGCGTATTCTCTAAGACAGAGACTTACTATTGACCAAGATGCTCTTTCACGGCTAAAGTTGCTCAATAAGGTGAGAGAAATTTTGGTGTCTTTTCTCTGTTTTCCAAAGCTTGAGGTCCCATTTCAAGTGGGGAAAGCAGAGGTGAAATGCTACCAGTTTGCTCTGGTTTGGGCAAATCGGTAGTGATAAAACCTACTGGTTCGGGCGAACTGGTAGTAAAAAATACTTTTAAAAGGTAAAAAAAGGTTCCAACAATCGCGCAGCAAAGCTGTGATCATCAGAACCTTTTTTCTTTACTTTTTAAAACATTTTTTTACTACGTATTCGACCGAACTGGTAGTAAAAAAAAAATGCTTTAAAAAAGTAAAAAGAAAAAGTTGGCCAAGCCCACCCAGTCACATGACCACCTCAAGCTACGCCCACCAAGCTATGCCCACATATCCGGTAAGAACAAATTTTACATTTCACTACTGGGGCAAAGCCTAGAGTCTCCAGGGTGGTTGGCCTCCCATGCCAGGTGGTGTCATCTCATGGAAGCTCTTCAAGAGACGGGACCTAAGTGGTTTTGCCATGTTTTATGGAAACCTTTCAAGATCTTACTGGTCTGAGCTTTCTTTCTTCATCACAGTTTTACTCTACATTAAAAAATCTAATGGAATTCTAATGGAAGTAGAAAAATATTTCATTGTAATGTTTAATTCCAAAAGAAAAAGGGAGGAACTAAATGAAGAACCTGTCAGTAGTTTTACCTCCTGCATCTGTTTAGAAGGAGTCAGAGGTTTCATGTTTACCTCAGTGAAGACCAGAGGCTACTTGTCTCCATCCATTTCTCCCTCCATTTTACATGGACGGAGAGTCTTAACGTATTTTCTTTGCCATTCCTTGTTTTTCTGCTCAGTCCCTGCCTCAGTCCAAGTGTGTGGAAAGTTGTCATCCTGGATTTGTCAAGAGGGCTCGAGAAGGAGAGCCAGTTTGCTGCTATGACTGCGTTCCTTGTCCGGAGGGGACCTTCTCCACTCAGGAAGGTGGGTCACACTGAGGAAAATGGGAGGCTTTGTGGAACTGGATCCATCCAGAGGATTTTCATGAAAGTGCAAGTTAAAGAATAGATTGAAGCTCACATGGGTTTTTTATTTTTAACCTGCACAATTTCTAATTGGAAATATCAATATCTAAATGGAAGTAAATCAAAAAGACTTGGGAGGGGCTAGGAAAGAGATGGGAGAAGGGATGGCAGATTGGGCAAGCTTTACTAACAGCAGAGGAAATATCTCTTCTGCTTTTTATTTTGGATACGTTCTGCTAAGTTCACCTTTCTAGGAACATCTGAGTCAGGGGTGAAATGAAATTTTTTTCCATACCGGTTCTGTGGGTGTGGCTTGGTGGACGTGTCAGGGGAAGGATATTGCAAAATCTCCATTCCCAACCCTCTCTGGGACTAGCCGGTCCTTAGAACTACTCAAAACTTCCGCTACCGGTTCTCCAGAACCTGCTGGATTTCACCCCTGATCTTAGTTCTTTGAAACTTGATGAATTGTTTTAGGTCCACCTTCTGAAAGACCTTGTAATCCAGTGTATATTGGATCCTCCCCTTGAGGATCACGGAGAAGGTGTCACTGGGCCATAATTACACATTACAATGGAAATAATTAACACCCTAGAATTTAGTTCAATAAAATATATACCTACATTTTTTAAAAAAACCATTCTTATACTCTTTTTAATGAAATCTTTAATAAATACTTCTTGGAAAATGCCGCTGCTATCAGCTGTTATCCAAAGAAGGCATTTCTTGTAAGATAAAAGAACGGAATATTAAGGAAAGTTGCTTTTTTGTTTTCTCAGATACAAAAAAATGCACCAAGTGTCCATATGATAAATATCCAAATGTGGACAGAGTCCAATGTATCCCCAAAGTTATAACCTTCCTGTCTTATGAAGAACTTCTGGGCATCATCCTGGTCTCTTTTGCCCTCCTCTTCTTCCTAACTACAGGCCTTGTTTTAATCATCTTCGTTAAATACCGAGAAACTCCCCTTGTCAAAGCCAACAATCGCGACCTCTCCTACATCCTCCTGGTCTCCCTCCTGCTTTGCTTCTTGTCTCCTTCTCTCTTCATTGGTCAACCAAGGAAAGCCACCTGCCTTCTCCGACAAACGGTTTTCAGCATCACCTTCTCAGTGGCCGTTTCTTCTCTCTTGGCCAAAACCATCACGGTGGTGCTGGCCTTCCTGGCCACAAAACCAGGAAACCAAGCGAAGAGATGGTTGGGGAAGAGCTTGGCCAACTCCATCATCCTTTCTTGCTCTGCTGCCCAAATTCTCATCTGCTCCATCTGGCTAGGAGTTTCTGCCCCCTTCCCTGACTCTGACCTCCACTCCCAGCCTGGAGAGATCATCCTGCAATGCAACGAAGGGGCCGTTGTCATGTTCTACGTCACCCTCAGCTACATGGGCTTCCTGGCTGCCATCTGCTTCACGGTGGCTTTCCTGGCCAGGAACCTGCCTGGGGCCTTCAACGAAGCCAAGCTGATCACCTTCAGCATGCTGGTCTTCTGCAGTGTCTGGGTGACTTTTGTGCCCACCTACCTGAGCACCAAAGGGAAATACATGGTGGCTGTGCAGGTCTTCTCCATCCTGGCCTCCAGTGCTGGTCTGCTGGGCTGCATCTTCATCCCCAAGTGCTACATTATCCTTCTGAGGCCAGACCTCAACACAAAGGAGCAGCTCACAGTCAGAACAAATGTAAAAACATGAGATATAACACAGATGTGATATTGAAAGAATTGTTAAAAATTCCTTTTATTTGAAAGAAGGCAGTAATTATCCCCACTTAAATAGTTTGTTTTGAAATGGGAAATGGTTGAATGACTGGAATTATTGCATTATTCATCCCAATAAATCTAGCTAAAGAGAAATCTGTGAAAGTCATTCAGAGGAATTTAACATTTTGCAGCTCCCAAGAACAGTTTATAATTTGAGCAAATATTGTCAGTGGCTGAAAATATAGATGTGTAGAACGAGAAAGTAAGAAAAGAGGTAAAATGGAAGCTGTAGGACCCATCCTCCAAGAGTTATACGATCATCTTCATGAGAACCCTTGTTCACCAAGCCAGGTGGGGGGCGGGGGCGTCCCTGAAGGCTGTCTCACTGAGAGACCCCATCAGCACCTATTTCCCGCAGCTGCCCCTCCCCTGGGAAAGAGGGCTTTCTAAGGCATCCTGCATCCTCCCCCCTCCGTCCTTTAGTGGGTGATAAGGACCCCTCCGACAGCTGGATCTAATCCCCTCCTCCCCAGCCTGCAGGGCTGCAACCTCAGCAAAGGGCACTGCGAAGCGAAGCCTCCGAGGTTTCCCTGAGCCCAGTGGTGAGGGATCCGCTGCCCCAGAGAATAACTTCTCCGTCGGCCTCCTCCTCCTCGCCTGTCCAGCTGTCCGCCTCTTGCGGGGAGGCCTCGGGTGAAACTGCTGCTAAGAAGCCCCGCTTCAGCTCCAGCGCCCCGGAGGCCTCCCCCCACAGTCCCCCGGGCAGCCCTCTTCGGCGGGGCTCCTGCAGCCTCTGAGCTCCGATGGGGCCAAGAGGGGAGAGGCGCAGAGCCGCCCGCTTAGCCCTCCTTCCCCGCAGCTGGGCTGGGAGGAAGGCGATGCAGACGATCGCCGCTCCGCTGCTTCCTTGTCCGCTGCGCTTCCCAGAGGGGCTCTCAGCCAGCCCTGAGGGGGGGGGCTCCTGGGGGGCCAAGGAGGGAGGGGGCGGGGAGGGGACTCCAGCCGAGAGGAAAAGGGCCCAGAAAGCAAAAGCGATGAAAGAAAGAGAAGGAGGAAGGAGACAAAAAGGAGGAGGAGGGGAGGAGTAGCCCCCCCTTCTTAACTGGCTTCCAAAGATCTGCCGAGCAAGGCTGCGGGGGGGGGCAATTGGGGTCTTTGCAAGGTGTGGGGTTCCCTCTGGAGCACAACCGGAGCCAAAGTGGCCCAGAAAAGCAGTGATGTCAGCTGAGCAGCTCCGCCTGGTCTTCCACTGAGGGGATGGGGCCCTTCTTGCTTTTCTTGCCCCCGGGGCTGCGCTCCCTTGGCTGCCCTCCACGGCTCCCTCCGGAGCGAGAGTCAGTCTTCCATGTCCCCTGCGGCTCTCCTGGGCCCCCATCTTCACCCGCGGAGAGTCCAGGCCGTCTCTGCCACTCAAGGCGTTTCCATCCGATTCTTCTGTGCTGCGCTTGAAGGCGGTCAGGTCTGACTCGGCGGTCGTTCCTGGGCGCTTCCCTACCTGGGCGGAGCCAGACCTCCCGGGAAACCATGGTGCCCTGCCTGGAGCTTGGGGGGGCTGCTCACTTTCCCTGCATGGAGGCTGCCTGAGGCGGCCCAGTGGTCCAAGCAGCAGCCTAGGAACAGAGAGAATCTGGGTTCGAATCCCACCAGCTGGGGGGCTCTGGGCCAATCTCTGATCCCAGAGGTTAACCGTCTGCCTTTGCCCCCCTGCGATCAAGACACAACCCTCCCCACTAATGGACTAGCAAGAGTAATGGGTGAATCCTGCCGTCTTCCCTTCTCTGGATCTGGATCTTCCCAATCCCAGACTGAAGGTTTCCCTCTTGGAGGGGAAGAAGAAGGGCGGGAGGCGCCACCCAGGTGGGCTTCCTTTGCCACAATGCAGGTGAGGAGCCACACCAGCAACACACACACACACACACACACACACACACACACACACACACTTCGACCTTCACGCCCTTGCCCCATGGTGCCCACCCCCACCCCCCAGCTGCTCTTGGGAGAGGAACCGCAGTAGGCAGCCTCCACCTGCGTCGCCCCTTCGACCGCCCTCCCACGGAGGAGATGCCACGCTCTGCCGCCAATCAACTACACACAAACACCATTTTCTCAACTTCCATATTTGACCTCTAGGAAAACGTGCAATGCTGCTCAGTCCGGTGCTTCTGCGGTGCCTGGAGGCTGCGAAGGGCTGGATGGGGAGGAGGAACCCACCCAACCCTAACAAAGACACCTAACAAAGGCCCACCTGCATCTGGAGAGGTGGCATCTTCTACCTCTTCCCCCAGGGAGAGGAAACCTCACCTTCCCCAGATGTTGCTGTCCACAGTTGGTCTGAAGCCCGGGCGACTCGGTCATCCCTTCCATCTTGGCAAAGGGCAGCCCTGCCTCGCTCTCTGCAAAAGAGGGAGCTGCACACAAGGGGGGATGGGAAGGGGCAGCTCGAGGGTCCCAGAAGGAAACCTTCAAGCAGAGTTTGGGCCCAGGAGAAGCGGGAGGGAGGCCGAGGGACGGCCAGGCTGAGAAGGTGGACAGGAGGTAGGAAGAGCCCCTGGGACGGGGAGCTGAAAGGCCACCACGAAGGGCTGCTCGGCGCCTTCCCAGCTTCCTTCTCGCCCTTCAGCTCGGCTGGCGGAGGCCCCGAACAGCGTGTTGGAGATCTCCAGGGCTGCGGGGGCTGTGGAGGGAGCCTCGGTGGGGCTGAAGGCTTTTGGCCAATTGGGAGGAAGAGCGCCCCCTGTGGGAAGGGCGAGGCAGCGATCTTGCTAGACTAGCCTGTGTGTGTGTCGGAGCTGTCCTAATAGGGGGAGTTTGGGAACTGGGGGGCAGAGCAAAGGGGAAGGAGGAGCTGGGATTTTGAGGAGGGGACCTGCTTTTTTTGGGGGGGAAACAGGCTTCCCTGCTGGCTGGCTGGCTTTTCCGCAGCGATCACTTGGGTTGCCCATCCAGAGGAGACCCTCAGCATCCCTGCTTAGCACCAGAGACCATCCAGGCAGCTGCGCCTCCCTGCTCCCCTCTCGCCTTGCCCCATTGCCCGAGTGTGGGAGGCTGGACTCTAGAATCTCCTTAGCGTGGAGAAGAAATCACAATCTGTCTCTTAGAAGTTTAGAGCTCTTTCTGAGCTCACCTGCTTCTCTTTTGCTTCTACTTGAAGTTGGGCTGGGAGGGGGAGAAGAGAGAACCCTGAGAGCCTGGACAGAAGCATCAACTCCTCTCCATCGTCTCCCAGGCATTTGGGAGGGGGCCACAACCAGGGTCTCCATGCAGCCAGGCTGGGCTCCCCCAACTGAGGTGCCCTGCAAACAGGCAGGAGGTCCTGAGTCCAGACTGGGATGGAAGCCCCAAAGTTGCCTTTGACCTGGGAGCCTCTGGATGGAGCTTGGCGCTGGGTCTCTGGAAATTGGCTGCCCTTCGGGTCTCTCGGTTGTGGTCCTTAAGCAGATCCTGGCAGTTTAGGGGAGATTGGGGGTCATCTTGCATAGGATGGAACCCCAATCTCCCCAATCTCTTGCTTTTTTAGGCTGGGTGTTTACATTTTTGTTTAATTCACTTGAATTAATACTCCTTATTCAGAATGGAATACAACAGAACAGAACAGAACAGAATAGAATAGAATAATCCCCTGGTTCAGCCTCCAGACCCCCCACCCTCTTTCTTGCTCTGCTCTGCCCGAGGCCGAGGGGTTTGGGGGAGGGAAGAGGTGCAGGCTGCCCTTGCACCCCCCCTCCATCCTGCAGCCGGCTTAGGAGGAAGCCCGTCTAACCTCCCCCCCCCCTTGCTGCACTCCTTCTCCCCTGCAGCTGCTGGCTGAGAAGCGACTGGAGGGAGGGGCGAGGGGAGCTGTGCCCAAGGCCAGACCCCCCCCTTCCCCCCTTCCCCCTCTGCCTTTGTCAACGGGGGCTGGGCTGAGGCCTGGGGCTCCCGAACCTTCCCCTCCCCGCAAACTGATCTTTATTGGGAAGTTGGATGTGGGGGGAGGGGTGAGTGGGACAACTGGGCTCTTCTTCTTACCACAACTGTAGACAGCAACATCTGGAGGCTTCCTCTGCCTTGGGGGAGGAGAGAAAAGAGGGCAGCTGCCCAGATTTGGGGGGGGGGGGCAAAATCTCCCTTTTGAGGGGAGGGGCACCCGGTTCCTCCCCGCCAGACCTCCTCCCCACAGATCTGGGGATTTGCAGAGGCCCCTTCACGGGGGCCCTTCAGTCCCAGAAGACCCTCCTTTCCTCCGCCAAACGTCTCAGACTGGCCGTCCCGCTGGGTCCCTTCCTCTCCAACTGCGGCAGGGACCTCGGTCTGGCCGGGGATGATTGACAGCTCCTGGGTAGTTTGGGTTGGTTGTTGAGGCAGCCTGGCTGGGTGGGGTTTGCTCTGCTGTGTAAGAGCTGCGGAAGGGAACGTGACAAATACGCTGCGGACACCTGGTGGCAGGTGAGGAGGGAGGAAAAGACGGGAAGGAGGGGGAGAAGAGGGGGAAGGAGGGAGGGAAATCAACCAATGCCCAGAAGCCCAGACAGCTGCATGCGGCCCCTTCTGAAGAGCCTCCGGATGACTTTGATGGCTGAAGTTTTGAGCAGGTCAGGCTGATTCTTCTTCAGCTGTTTGTGGATACAAAATCATCCAAAGACAAGAAAAGGCGTCGGGGGTTTCTTCCCCTCCCCCTTCCCCCCCCCTTTCAATCCGTCTTCCCCTTCCCATCAGGTCACACAGACTTCATGCGAATCCCTCGTTCTCCAGGATGGGCCGGATGAGCCCGTTGGACAGGAGATGAAAGAGAAATCCCACCTTCCCTCTATTGATTTAGCGGAGAGTTGGAGACTCAACCTAGTCTCAGACACGGATGGATGGATGGATGGATGGATGGACGGTAAGGCGCCTCCCTGCCCCCCCTCTCGCCTTGCCCAACCATACAGCCGTGGCGCCCGCCCCTTGCCTGCCCCCCTCCCTTGGCACCCGGGGAAAGTCGGAACAGGGCCCAGCAGCCCCCCAGCCCCTCCGCTGCCTTTGAAGCCTTTGCGCCGCGCTCCCCGAACCCCTCCCCGCTCTCTGGAGAGGAGCCTTCGCCTGCGGTCGCCCTCCAGCCTCCCACCCGCGGAGGTCGCATCACGCTGAGCCGCCAATCAACCGACTCCCCCCCCCCATTTTCTCCCCCCCCCCCAGGCTTCCCTTGAATGGCCTCCTCCACCCCCCACCTCCTCCGCTCAGCGCCTCCGTCTCTGAGTAACGGGGGAGGTTCCGCACCTGGAGGGCCCCGCCTCTCCTCTCTCCTCGCCTGGCCCAGGTGTTGCCGCCTGGAGTTTGGGGGGCGGAGACGGGCTGAGCTTCCCCATCGCCCCCGCAGCTTCCCCACCAACAGAGGATGCGGGCATTGGGGGGGTCTGGAGGGGCCTCAGCGTAGCCCTTGGCAGAGGCGGAAAGGGGGCTTTTCAGTCCTGGGGGGGGAGGGACCTCCAGGGCTTCTGGGCAGCAGCTGCCAGGCAGGAGGAGCGCCGCAGTAGGAGGGCCGGGTTGGACGGAGAGCGGGGAAGCGACTAGGGGTGGGGGTGGGATGCAGATGCAGATGCAGATCAAAAGGGGGGATTTATACACACACATACAAAAAGAGCCGCTTCCCTCCCCCCCCTTCCTTCCAAGAGCCTCCAACTTTGCAGCTGCTGTTCTGGGACTGGAGCCGGGCGCTGTTTCTCCCCCGCCCGACGGCTGCACACTTAGCAGGAGAGCAACCTGGCCCGGATTCCGGTGGTGGCCGATCCATTCCTCCCATGACCGTCTTCCCCGCCGCCCCCTCCGCAGTGCTCGCCCTCCCGCCCGGCTCCCTGGCGAGGCTCCCGCGCAAGGCCCGAGGCGGCTTCTGCAGGGACGAGGCGGCTCAGGCGGATTGCCTGCCGAGGGTGCCGCTGCAGGACAGGGGCTTGAGTGACAGCTGTCTGTTCGGGGGGGAGGGGAGAAGGGAGGCGCAGGGGCAGGAGGAGCCTTTGGTGCTTGCGGGGGGGAGAAGGGGGGCCAGGAGTGCCCGGGGAGGGTGCAGAGAACCAAAGCCAGCCGAGGGACTTTGCTGGACTCACTAAACTTTTAAAACCAGCTTTAAAATAAAAGCCGAATGGGTGCCTTTGAGACAATCATTGGGAGATTGTGAGTTCTAGTTCTGCCTTAGGCATGAAAGCCTGTTGGGGGAGTTTGGGCCAAGGTCCAGGAGGCTCTGAGTTCTAATCTTCCCACTGGTATGAAATCTTCCCGAGTGACTTTGGATGAATCCCCAGGAGACTCTTGAGTTCCAGTCCAGCCTTAGTACTTTTTGATTGGGGGTATGAAACTTGGAAACATTTTCTCAGATTAATGTGTCCAATATTGTGTGGTGTGATGGAGGAAAGTGAAATTGTGGGAAAAGACCAGTTCCATGTTGAGCAAAGCCATAAGTCTCTCTGCCTTCTGCTTGTGGGAGAACCAGAGATATTTGTGTGGTTACTGTGAATCTATCAGAGTTTCTTACGAAAATCAAATCCAGAAGCACACAGAAACTGATTCAGCTGGATTCATTAACTTCTTTATATATACAATAATAATACATGAAGTAAGTTTACAATACAGTTTCACAGTTTCATTTCAGCTCAGAACAGCAGACAAGTTCACACACTGGTTTCCGTTTCTTTTCTCTGCACAGAGTCAGAAGCTGCAGACTAAGACATGCACTGGCTCCAGTCTGTCTCAGCTCTCAATTGGCTGATTTAGTTGCTATGCCTATTCATTGGCTGACTTTGTTATCGTGTCTTCCCAGTCATGAACATTCTGACAGAATCTTAGACTGACCTTGTTCTGATGCCATCAGAGTTTTTTTTATCTCCTTAAAATAAAATTTGCAAAGGGATTCTACTCACAATTGGGAGCCATTCTGAAACATAAAAATTGATTCCCAATTGATCAGCAATCTCTATGTTTCGAGAGCAGAACAGCTTCCATGGGTGCCTCTTCCTAGAAATCTGGAAGCCCCCCCCCCTTCTTGGACCTGGATGAATATTATGCAGCATTGAAGGTTTGTGACCTGGTCAGTGATGCGGCTGCCTTTAGACAGGATCCCCTCAACCTCCTCCTGGGCTGAGTCTCCAGGTCCCCTTTCTCTGGACATCTTGTCCAGCCCTTCACAGACAGGACAAGCTTGGAAGAGGAGCAGAGAAAATGCTTTAGGTAGAAATTGTAGAGTGGAAAATTAAAGGCCTGAAAACCGCTATTTTATTTCTCTGGTTGAGGAAAGAAAAAAAAAACACAGTGGAAATTTCTTTACACATTTTATTTTTTTATTTACTTTTTTATTATTATTTTGGTGTGAAGTACATACCAAAATAAAAACAATCCCAAACTGAAATCCCAGACAGCTGTTCTGCTGAATTATTTCTGCAAAGGAGGCTTTTATGAGGAAATCAAGAAAGAATTATATAAGAGTGATGAAGATTTCCCTCTTCAGCTGAGAGCCAGTCAAACATGGCATTTCACATCATTCCGGCATTCTGACGGAGGAGATCAGGCAACCAGGCTGGTGCTTGGTTCCCATAGCTTCCTCCTGACCTCTTTTCCTGCTCTCTCACGCACACACTTTTAGCTGTAGGAACAAGTGCCTCAATTATTTCTATAAGATGTCACATTCAGTAGCTGTTCCTGAACATCAAATTCCTCTAAATGACTTCTACAGAGTTCTCTTTAGCAAGATTTATTGAGCTGAAAGGAAAGGGAGCTAGAAGAATTCTAGTCATTCAACAATTTCCAATTATGAAACATATAGATATGATTTTCTTTGACTCCTGCATACTATCTAAATGGAAAGAATATCTCCTTTCAAATAAAATGAATCTTTAACAATTCTTCCAGTATCATAATGATGTTATATCTCATGTTTTTACATTTGTTCTGGCTGTGAGCTGCTCCTTTGTGTTGAGGTCTGGCCTCAGAAGGATAATGTAGCACTTGGGAATGAAGATGCAGCCCAGCAGACCAGCACTGGAGGCCAGGATGGAGAAGACCTGCACAGCCACCATGTATTTCCCTTTGGTGCTCAGGTAGGTGGGCACAAAAGTCACCCAGACACTGCAGAAGACCAGCATGCTGAAGGTGATCAGCTTGGCTTCGTTGAAGGCCCCAGGCAGGTTCCTGGCCAGGAAAGCCACCGTGAAGCAGATGGCAGCCAGGAAGCCCATGTAGCTGAGGGTGACGTAGAACATGACAACGGCCCCTTCGTTGCATTGCAGGATGATCTCTTCAGGCTGGGAGTGGAGGTCAGAGTCAGGGAAGGGGGGAGAAAGTCCCAGCCAGATGAAGCAGATGAGAATTTGGACAGCAGAAGAAGAAAGGATGATGGAGTTGGCCAAGCTCTTCCCCAACCATCTTTTCACTCGGTTCCCTGGTTTTGTGGCCAGGAAAGCCAGAACCACCGTGATGGTTTTGGCCAAGAGAGAAGAAACGGCAACTGAGAAGATGATGCTGAAAACCGTTTGTCGGAGAAGGCAGGTGGCTTTCCTTGGTTGACCAATGAAGAGAGAAGAAGACAAGAAGCAAAGCAGGAGGGAGACCAGGAGGATGTAGGAGAGGTCCCGGTTGTTGGCTTTGACAATGGGAGTTTCTCGGTATTTAATGAAGATGATTAAAACAAGACCTGTGATTAAGAACAAGAGTAGGGCAAAAGAGACCAGGATGATGCCCAGAAGTTCTTCATAAGACAGGAAGGTTATAATTTTGGGGATACATTGGACTCTGTCCTCATTTGGATATTTATCATCTGGGCACTTGGTGCATTTTTCGGTATCTGAGAAAGCAAAAAAAGCAAAATTTCTTTAATATTCTGTCCTTTTATCTTACAGAAAATACCTTCTTTGGATAACAGCTGATACCCCAGGCATTTTCCAAGAAGTATTTCTTAACAATTTCATTGAACAGTCACTCCTTTGAAATGGCATAAGGTCTCCTGCTTGAGAAGGGAGTAGGACTAAATGACCTCCAAGCTCCTTTCCAGTTCTGTTCTGATTGATTGATTGATCTACATGACTGGCAGAATATTTGTGTAATGAGTTCCCCCCATAACTATCCACAGCACCACATTATGGACCAGTGACACCTTCTCAGTGATCCTCAAGGGGAGGATCCAATATACAGATTACAGATTAACAGAGTTGGAGGGGACCTTATAGGTCATCTAGTCCACTCCTCTCTGCCTAAGCAGAGACCCTACACCATTTCTGACAAATGGCAGTCCAGTCTCCTCTCGAAAGCTTCCAGTAATGAAGCTCCCAGAACTTCTGAAGGCCTTTCAGAAGGTGGACGTATAACAATTCATCAATTTTCAAAGAACTCAAATGTTCCTAGAAAGATGAATTTAGCAGCACATATCCAAAATGAAAAGCAGAAGAGATGTTTCCTCTGCTGTTAGTAAAGCTTGCCCAATCTGCCACCCCCTCCTCCCATCTCTTTCCCAGCTCCTCCTTCAAAGTCTTTTTGATTTACTTCCATTTAGATAAGAAATTGTGCAGGTTAAAAATAAAAAACCAGGTGAGCTTCAATCTGTCTTTTAATTTGGGTCGAATTCCATAAAGCCTCCCATTTTCCTCTGCGTGAACCACCTTCCTGAGTGGAAAAGGTCCCCTCCGGACAAGGAACGCAGTCGTAGCAGCAAACTGGCTCTCCTTCTCGAGCCCTCTTGACAAATCCAGGATGGCAACTTTCCACACATTTGGACTGAGGCAGGGACTAATCAGAAAAACAAAGAATGCCAAGGAAAAGGTGTTAGGACTCTCCGTCCATGGAAAATGGAGGGAGAAATGGATGTAGACAAGTAGCCTCTGTTCTTCATTGGGGTAAATAGGAAACCTCTGACTACTCCTAAACAGATGCAGGAGGTAAAACAACTGGCAGATTCTTCATTTAGTTCCTTTTGCTTTCAGAATTTAACATTACAATAAAATAATTTTCTATTTACTAAAGTCTAGACAGATGGAATTGATTCTTTCTAAGTATGATGATATATTTTTAATAAAATTGATAACAAAGTTTACTGTAAAAGATTTAGGAAATTTTATTCTATTAGGTTTTTTAATATGAAATTAAACATTGATGGAGAAAGAAAGCTCGGACCAGTAAGATTTTGAAAGGTTTCCATAAAACATGGCAAAGCCACTCCACTTAGGTCCTGTCTCTTGAAGAGCTTCCATGAGATGACACCACCTGGCATGGGAGGCCAACCACCCTGGAGACTCCAGGCTTTGCCCCAGTGGTGAAATGTAAAAATTGTTGTGACTGGTTCTGTGGGCGTGGCTTGGTGGGCGTGGCTTGGTGGGGTCATGTGACTGGGTGGGCTTGGCCAACTTTTTTTTTTTTTACTTTTTTAAAGCATTTTTTTTTACTACCAGTTCAGGAGAAAAGATAGTAAAACAATGCTTTAAAAAGTAAAAAAAAAAAAAAGGTTCCGATGATCACAGCTTTTTTTACCTTTTAAAAGTATTTTTTACTACCAGTTCGCCTGAATGGATAGTTTTTATTACTACCGGTTTGCCCAAACCAGAGTGAAGTGGTAGCATTTCACCCCTTCTTTGCCCACTTGAAATGGGACCTCAGGCTTTGAAAAACAGAGAAAAGACACCAAAATTTCTCCCACCTTATTGAGCAACTTTAGCCGTGAAAGAGCACCTTTTTTGATAAAAAGTCTCTGTCTTTGAGAATACACCAGAAACTCTTCCTTGACATCACCCTTGGGGAGAACCAAGAAGATTCTGATGCCCAGATCTGCTGTTATCTCTCCATTTTGGTCCAAGTACAGTTTGCTATCAGAAATATTCCAAAATTCATTCTTCTCCAGAAAGGGATGAAACTAGAATGGGAACATCCAAGAATTTGAAAAACAGAAAACTTTATTTCTTATCCCACATTGAATCTTTCTTCCACAATTGTCTAATCTCCAAATATGGTTAAATAGGATACAAATAATGCCATTATCTTCATAAGTGAATGAAAAGTTTTGAGAAAGATTTGTCCATCATATACTGACAAAGCATAGAGAAAATATAATTGACACAATTGGTCAATTATAGGGAACATTCTAGAGCAGATGACAAATAAAATGAACAGAGGGGAAAAAAAGATGATTCATAAACTCTTTGAAAACAAGAGGTTGATTCCCAGAAAGCATGGGTTGATCAAGAAGAAAGTTGTCGGGCTAATCTTCTCCCTGGTCATCCTGATGGAAAACACCTCCAGATGGAGAGTGGCTGGCTCTGGAGAATTTGATCGCTGAAGAGGGAGCCGGGTTTAGAGAGGGGAGAGGCACTACCGATCAGTGCTTAGTTCTTCATCAACTGATGGAAAAATACGTATCAAATAGACCTGCATCATTCTACGCCTGCTTTATAGATCTCAAGGCAGCCTTTGATACGGTTCCCAGGACTAAGCTATGGGGGAAGCTGGAAGCTGCCTCAATTGACCACAGGCTTCTTCATCTCTTACCTGCCCCACATACTAAAACATCCCTCAAGGTGAGGTGTGATATGCAGGGGTCCCTCTCAAAGTCAGTTAAAACTCAAAAGGGGGTTAAACGGGGACATTTTGGCCCCCCTGCTTTTCAACTTTTACATAACCGTCATGGTCAAATGGCTAAACAAACCAAATCACATCCCCCCAAAAATAGGTGACTGAAGCATCGCCCTCCTGCTCTATGCAGATGCCCCTGTGATCCTCTCCAGGACACCAGAAGGCCTGAAAAGAGCCTTGCGAGCCCTTCTTCAGCACTGTAATTACAATCAACTGGGCATAAATGATGAGAAAACAAAGATCAAAAAGGGCAAAACTTGATTCATGGTATCCAAATGGCCACAAAATAGAGCAGGGAAGCCCCTTCAGATCCCTGGGGGTGGCCATTCAGGCCAAGGGTTCAAGAAACATGCAGCAGAGTATAAGATGCACCTACCTTTTTTGGTGAGGAAAAGAAGACAAAGAAATCTCCCTCTGCCTCTGAGCAATTTTGCCTCATTGCAGCAAACAGCAAACAGCCTGCTTTACTTTCATTTTCGTTTTCAGCATAGCTTGATTAGCACAAGGAGAAAAAAATCTGCCCAGCAATTTACCTCTTTGCAGTAACCCAGCAGAGCCCTGCGCAAAACAACTGAGAGCAAATCAGCTGAGAATTGGGAGGCCGATCCAATCAACTTGTGCTAATTAGGCTGTGCTGAAGCTGAAAAGAGCTGTTTTTTCTTGCTGTTTGCTTGCAAGGAGGCAGAGGGCAAAGGGTGGGGGCCAGTGGGTGGGCAGGGCTATATTTGGTGTATAAGACCCATCTAAATTTTCACCCCCTTTTAGGGGGGAAAAGGTGCATTTTATACTCTGAAAAATACGGTAACTGGAAACAGAATCTGAGTCAGCAGGAAGATGTTCATGTAAAGAAGGCAAATGCAGCCATCATTTCAGGAAGTATCAGGAAGTGACCATTCTGGTTTGGGGAGACCCCAACTCAAGGACCACGTCCCCTCGCAGGCACCACACTTGGAGGAGAATTTGCTGTTTTAGAGCTGAGCCAGTGAAGCAGAGAAGTTCAGTCTCCTCTTCATGGATTATCTGCAGAGACTGAGCAGCCATCAGTCAGAGAAGCTTTAACTGGGATTCCTGCAGAGAGGAGGGGTTGGGCTAGATGGTCTCAGGGTCTCCTCCAAATTTATAAAAGTTGTCATGCCACAACATGTATCTATTGTGCTGTTGTTGCTCTAGCCCCACCTAGTGGCCAGGGGCAGAGAAGCCTAACTGTATGGCCTGAAGCCAGACTCCCTTTTCTCTCAGCCTTTGGAGGAGACGGAAGCAGCCGGTTTGACCGAGACACATGGTCATCCAGAGGCCTCCTTCCCTCACACGGAGCATCGCTGGAGAGGTTCCAGCTGCTTCTTTGTTGGCTGTTAGTTAATGCTGCCTATCTCCTATTTATATTTGATTCTCACTCTTTGCACTTCCTCAGTTTCTCCGTGCCCTTTTCTCCCAATGGAACACCCAGATCCACCCCAGGCTCCCTTTCACTGGAGGAGAAGAGGGGGGTTTAGCTGCCTGTCGAGCTGCACACAGACCCACCTGCAGTGGGGATGGAACAAAGGGGAAATTCCACCATGCTCATCACACACCCACAAATACAGGAATTTTATTTTAAAAGGATACATTATTTTCAAATGAGCAGAGTTTAATATAAAAATGCCATGGTATCTACTCTTTGGAACCATTATTCCCTGAGTAATTGAATTGGACAGATCTGTTGAGTTGGTTCCCCTCCTTCTTCTCTGGATTCCTCCTCCAAAGGATCTAAGATTAATGGATCCAATTGGGTTCCCTTACCTGCCACGGCTGCAGCCTTGGAGACCCGAAACTCTTTTCTCCCTCCTTCCTTCTCCTCCTCATTCTGGAGGAATAAGCGGCATTCAAGGCCTGGGCCAGAGTCTGAATGATACTGTAACATAGATAGTGATTTGGGGCCCGGATCCTGTTCCTTTTCTCCTGGGTCTCCAGTGGGGCTTTCTGGGTGCATCTTCTGCGGCCTTTGACAGAAAAGACGATCTTTGAAAGAGAACAGCGGAAATAAGGATCTTGAAACTTTTCTTCCACAAAGAAATGGGGTTCAAAGGCAGAATCGATTGGCCTTTCTTTTGCCAGATGACTAAAGTTCAAAATACTATGGATGTATTTGAGAAGTCTACGCTTTCTATGCTTGTTTATTTTATACCCTATAAAATTTGTGAGGATCCAGACTTTCCCTTCAGTGGGTCCTGGGAGACACATAAATGTTAAATGGAAAGGAAGGATTCTCTCCCAAATGGAACCAAATTCCATGAAGTGAACAAAGACGTTGACTTGTCTCCACTCAGAGAGGGAATCCCTGAGGGATGCTGTATATCCAGTTGTTGAGAACAGTTGTGATATAACCACACAAATTCCACTCCTGACAAGCATAGGAGAAAAAATCCTCATGAAATTCTCTCCATTTTCTGTGTCTGAAGCAAAGAGGCCAATCAGGGTCCATCTGAAATGGAGGAGCAGTTGGACAATTGCTGGGTACTGGATTCCTTCTTTGGGATTCATCCGGTGGAAAAAAGGGAATTGACTTTTATCACTCAGAGCCTCTGAAACAATTGTATGACTGATCTAAAAAACAATGAAGAAAGTTGTGTTATATCTGAGGTCAGATCAAGTCCAAAATATTAGATTTTAATAAATCCAACCTGGTTCTCATGAATGTATTAGAATAGTTTGTTAATCAGACATTGTTTAAAATATTAAAGACAGACTATTAACAAGATTGTATAATTTATCACAATTATGTTAACACGTGCAAATGCCAAATGGAGTATTCTATTCCATTAAAGGGCCTATTATAATTTTCGAGGTGCATCTTTTAATTGCTGCATCTTTTTTTGCTTCTATATCCCAGATTCTTTCTGGAGGAAATTTTTTAACTTCTTTCTCCAGTTATACAAGAAACAGGCAGACCTCAAAGCCTAATAAGATTTGTCAGTTGCTTAATCCAAGTTTGGTCTCTAATTGAAGTTTTGTCTGTTCCAACAGCCACAATTTTCAGAGTCTGTCAGTTTCCATAGATTAAATTTCATGCCAATAATACCCATATTTTCTGAATTGAGACAAAGCAGAAATTGTGTAAATTCCCAAATCAGCTCTGAGGGCAGCAGCTGGAGTCCTTTTACCCACCTCAAGATCCTCCTCAGAGGCTGAGATTGGGTTGGTTCTGCTGGTGGTTTCTCTCTGGAGCCCCAAACATCAGATTGATGTAAGAACATGGGGGGAAACTGGGCCTCAGATACTTTAATCATTGGGGCTGAGGAAGCTGGAGAGCTGTGAGGTTTTCATTTAAGCACCACTTTCACTCCTGCCCTTTCTCTAACTGAGCTCCTTGGATGATGAGGGAGCCAAGATTCAGTCTCAGAGAAAACAACCCCAGGTAAGGAAAGGTGTTACTTGCTCTAATGGCTGACCATCTATGGCTATGATGTCATTTCAGAAAGACCATAACTTTTGAACTTGCTTTATAAATTATCAGATAATTATTAAGACAAAAGAATCCAAGTCTATACAATCCAATGTGTAACTATGATAATATCACATTATCTGTATAAATCAGTGTATTCCGATAGAAATTTAGCAGGCTAAACATGTGTACCTATAACAGAACTTATAACAAAATAAAAGGGTTGGAAGGGACCTTGGAGGTCTTCTAGTCCATCCCCCTGTTCAAGCAGTAAACCAGGCATAATAGCAGTAACTGTGAGAGGGATCCTGGAGTCTTCATGGACAACCAATTAAATATGAGTCAAGAGTGTGCAGCGGCAGCCAAAAAAGCCAATGCAAACCTAAATTGCATTAACAGAGGGATACAATCAAGATCAAGAGAGGGACTAATACCACCCTATAAAGCCTTAGTAAGACCACACCTAGAATCCTGCATCCAGTTTTGGTCACCACACTATAAAAAAGATGTTGAGACTCTAGAAAAAGTGCAGAGAAGAGCAACCAAGAGGATTAGGGGACTGGAGGCTAAAAAATACAATGAACGGTTGCAGGAACTGGGCATGGCTGGTCTAGTGAAGAGAAGGACCAGGGGAGACATGATAGTAGTCTTCCAATATTTGAGGGGCTGCCACAGAGAGGAGGGGGTCAAGCTGTTTTCCAAAGCACCCAAAGGCCGGACAAAGGCCTGACAAGGAATAATGGATGGAAACTGAACAAGGAGAGATTCAACCTGGAAATAAAGAGCTAAAGTTGCCTTCAGAAGTTGTGGGAGCTTCATCACTGGAAGCTTTCAAGAAGAGACTGGACCGTCATCTGTCAGAAATGCTGTAGGGTCTGCTTGGACTAGATGACCTACAAGGTCCCTTCCAACTCTGTTAATCTGTATCTATCTATACTATTCCAGACAAGAGGCTGTCCAGTCTCTTCTTAAAAGCCTCCAGTGATGGATCACCCACAATTTCTGAAGGGGAGACGTTCCATTCCTCACCGTTAGGAAATTTCTCCTTAGTTCTAGGTTGTTTCTCTCCTTGATTACTTTCCATCCATTGTTTCTTGTCTTGCCTTCTAGTACTTTGGAAAATAGGTGGACCTCCTCTTCTCTGTGGCAACCCCCCAAATATTGGTACATTGCTATGATGTCACCCCTCGTCCTTTTCTGTATACTACATGCACTGCATTTCATTGGTCCACTAATTTAGTCATTTTTGTCAAAGAATGAAATAACGTTTATTTGTGATCTGTTTTTTGACCCTGCATTAGTCCTAGTAAGTCATTCATATCTAGACTGAAGAACAAGGGTTCAAATATGCATCTTTCCCTTCCCCCTTGGTAAGCATAGATCCTTCTTCTCATGGCTCCATTGAGCCCAAACCTCCCTCTCAAACAAGGGCTTGGATCAGGGCCAACAGGCTGAGCTCCATTTTGAGGGCAAAACATTTTCTCCATCATATTTCTCTGTTTATTGAGTCAAATGCTGCACTAACATCTAGAAAACCTGCAAACATTGTTTTACCTCACTGATATAAATTAGATATTTCAAGACAAACTTGTTGCCAATATTAGATTATTAATTTATGCATTATTTTTTACAAAATCTACAAAGCATTTAACTCTACCTAAAACCTTCTGCTTTTTCTGCAAAGAATGCATTTTTCTCAAGTTTAACTAAGAGGATCATGGCATAAATTTTAGCCAGAATATCTGCTAGTCTATTTGGCCTATAATTGCTAGAGCCCTTTTTATTCCACATTTAGACAGGTAAAGTGCTATTATTGCCAACTTCAATCCAACTGGATAGGGCTGACATTATTTATCTGTGAAAATGAAGATGCCAATAGAAGCCCCAACAACCAGGGATATTTTTTGATCAGTTAAATAGTTGATAAAATGTCTTCTCCAGGGAATGTATTGCTTACATTTCAGGCCTTTTTTGATGAATCTCAACATGAACATAATGGGGTAAAACATTGATGTTTTTGCTAATATGGAGAAAAGCAGCTCTTGAATTCCATGGAGAAGACATGATTGCATCTATTCCTCACCCACCACCACCCACCCCTCACTTTACCAGAGGGAGAAAAAAAGACAAACCTGTGGGACTTTGTAGGTGCCTCCAAATGTTGATATCTGGATGGAGATCTCCCTGTCAGCTCCATCAAGAAGAGCCAGAAGATTCTCCTTCCTTCCACAGCCGTAGTTGGGGACATTGGCTTCTCCAGTGGAGAGCATGTCCAGCAAGGCATCTGAAGTGCGGAAAGGGCTCAAATGGTTGTCATGGATGTTGTAGCCAAGTGTGAGGTTGTGCAGGAGCTGGGAGTTCTTGTTGATCATTTGAATGTTGAAAATGAATCGTACGCCATATGAAAAACCATAAAGATCCCTATTGTTAAAACATGGTATTATAATCAAAAGCAACAATAAATATTGATTTTAATATATAATCCTCCACAAGCCTACTGAGCCTTAAACCAACATTGATCCAAAAGCAATGATCAGTTACACAAATATGGAAATGGGCTGAGGTACGGCAACTACAACTGATTTCACCACTACTTTAAATTCATTATTCAAGTGATAAATTAAGGATTGAAGTGAGAAAGGAAAATAATCTGCAGCCCTTTCAGCTTTTTTTCAGACCCATTTTTGGATTTGAGTCTCTTCACAAAATCAAACCAAAGAGAGAAGCCATAGAAATCAAAATCATTCAGGAAATTACACATATTCCCCAATATAGGAATAAATGAAAAATAAAAAAACTGAAAAGAAGGAGAGTGTTAGAATGGAGAGAGTGCAACTCCATCACCCTGAATGACTTACGGATCATGGAAAACAAACTGAAGAGAAGGAGCCACATTGAAAAGCAACTTTCGATGCGGTATTTCATTTCCAGTGAGGACTATACCAATGAGATGGTCTCCTGGGCTGTAAAAGCTCTGTGGTTGTTTTCCATCCTGGTTCTCCAAACTCAGTGGGCATTTCATTCTCAGCTTCCCAGAGACTGGATGAGACAAAAGCAGCATCAGAAGCAGAAGCAGGAGGTCCATCATTCATGAGGTGAATCAATGAATCCCTTTCCTGTTTCTAAAGAAGAATTAGAAGAATTCAAAGGACTCTCACAAGGTGGAACATCCAGTTGCTTTTTCTCAACACAGAGAAACTCTCAGCTTCACCTGGAAAGGAGAGAGACATAGATTCAAGAGCACCGACTCTGCCTGTCCCAAACCTCCATATTTCTCTGCCCAAAGTCTCCCCTGGAGGATTCAGCCAAACAGCAGAGCTGAAACTTTTATCACAGTTCTCCCTCTCAGGAGAAATCCCTGAATAATTCAGCTAGTTCTTGCAGTCAAAGATTGTTGCGAAATTCTCTGGAGGGAAACGAAAGGGAAATAATCCCCATGTGATTCAAAATAACAGGAGCAGAGATGGAATTAAATCCATCATCTAGAACAGTGGTCCCCAACCTTTTTATCGCCGCGGCCCGCTGAGCGCGCGCAGGGGTGGGGCCGCGGCCCGCTGAGCGCGCGCAGGGGTGGGGCCGCGGCCCGCTGAGCGCGCGCAGGGGTGGGGCCACGGCCCAGGAGCCTTTGCGCAGGCCCATTGCGCACGGCCCAGGAGCCTTTGCGCAGGCCCATTGCGCATGGCCCAGGAGCCTGAGCCTTTGCGCAGGCCCATTGCGCACGGCCCAGGAGCCTTTGTGCTGAAGCGTTCCTGTCCCCCGGCCGCTGCGCGGCCCGGTGCCAGGTACTTCACGGCCCGGCACCGGTCCGCGGACCGGGGGTTGGGGACCACTGATCTAGAATTTAGAGTTTTGGGAGCTCCATGCAGGGAATACACGACACCTGTGGCTGAAATAACAAATAAATCTGACATTTGTTTGAATAGTGATGAAAGACAAAACTCCAGGGGCCAGTTAATGCCGGAGCCTGCCACAGATCTGAAATAGCTGCCAGCTGAGTTGGAACCAAAATATACTTTATTTTGAAAGCTAATGCTCAAGGGCATCGCACAAAAGGGCTGATGCAATAGTGCGGCCAGTCTAAGAACAAAATCAACTTTAGTGAAAAACTATAGTAGTTTTTCGAACTTTGCAGAGTTAAAAAAAAATCAGAGAAAGAGAGTGGGGGGGAGAGACCGCTCGCAGTTTGTGTTGGCAGGGGGACAGAGGTCGACCTCGAAGCATCTCGCATGGGGAGTGCCGCAAGGGTCGGTCCTCTCGCCTCTCCTGTTCAACATTTATGTGAAGCCGCTGGGTGAGATCATCCGTGGTTTCGGGGTGAAGTGTCATCTGTACGCTGATGATACTCAGCTGTACATCTCCACCCCAGACCACCCCAACGATGCCCTTGATGTGATGTCCCGCTGCCTGGAGGCCGTGCGGGCCTGGATGGGGAGGAACAGGCTCAGACTCAACCCCTCCAAGACCGAGTGGCTGTGGCTTCCGGCGCCCCGATATAGTCAGCAGGTGCCATCGCTGACTATTGGGGGTGAATCTTTGCCCCCCACAGAGAGGGCTCGCAATCTGGGTGTCCTCCTGGACGCACGGCTGTCTTTAGAAGAGCACATGACGGCCGTGGCCAGGGGGGCCTTTTATCAGGTTCGCCTGATTCGCCAGTTGCAGCCCTTTCTGGATCGGGACGCCTTGCGCACGGTCACTCACGCCCTTGTCACCTCCCGGTTGGACTATTGTAATGCTCTCTACATGGGGCTCCCCTTGAAGAGCACTCGGAGGCTCCAACTGGTCCAGAATGCGGCCGCGCGGGTGGTTATGGGTGCAACCCGTTGCGCCCACGTGACACCCCTCCTGCGCGAGCTGCACTGGCTCCCAGTGGTCTTCCGGGTGCGATTCAAGGTGTTGGTTACCACCTTTAAAGCGCTCCATGGCATAGGACCCGGGTACCTTCGAGACCGACTTCTGCCACCAATAGCCTCCCACCGACCAGTCCGCTCCCACAGAGAGGGTCTCCTCCGGGTGCCATCAGCCAAGTTATGTCGGCTGGCGACACCCAGGGGGAGGGCCTTCTCTGTGGGAGCCCCAGCCCTGTGGAATGAACTGCCCCCGGAAATACGTAAGATGTCCGACCTCCGGATGTTTCGCTGCGCACTGAAGACCCTGTTGTTCCGCCAGGCAGGGCTATTAACATAACGTTTTAAATTGGGGTATTTTAAATTTCTGGGATTTTAATTGGAGCCTAATTATTTAATGATTTTAAATTTTAAATTGTTGTCGTGTTTTTTGTGTTTTTAAATAGGCTGTACACCGCCCTGAGTCCTTCGGGAGAAGGGCGGTATAGAAATAAAATTATTATTATTATTATTATTATTATTATTATTATTATTATTATTATTATTATTATTATTATTATTATTATTATTATTATTATTATGTTAGGAAAAAAAACAAGTGAAAAGAGATGAAGAGATTAAACTTTAATGAGAAAGTAGTTATCAGAACTTTGCATAGTTGAAAAAACACACAGAGAGACATAAACACAGAGAGGTTAGCAAAAAAACAAGTGAAAAGAGATGGAGAAATCAAGGCTGCCTCTCACCCCATGTGGGGAGGGAGGGAGGGAAGGGGGAGGGGAGCTCAGGACCCTCGTGTTGCAGATGGAAAGCTGATCTGCAAAATCCAACTTCCATCTTCAGAGACCTGGGAATGCAGAAGCCCATGTCCCATGTTCCCCTGCCACCCTTTCCCATGCACAGGCCAGGCAAGGGGACCTCTGCCCGGCTGAGTGGGGAGCCCCTCTTGGGAGAAGGAAGCTGGGGAGCCTGGTGGTGAGGAAGGGAAGCAGATCTGCAAAATCCCTCTCCAGGTTCCATCTTCTGAGTCCTGGAAACGGGGGAGACCATATCCCATGTTGCTCAGCCATCTCTTTCCATGCATGAGGCACCCAGGGCAAAGCAAAGCCCAGATCCACGGAGAAAGCCCAGGATGGCCAGGAAGGAGGAGGGGATCTGGGGCATTCCTGGGAAGAGACTAACATGGTTTATGGGTCCCTGGGTTGAATGTTGGGGGGACGCAGCTCCCGGGGTTTCTCCAGCCTCGCTTGGGCTCCATGTCTTTCCAGGAGAGGCTTCTGTGGGGGAGAAACCATGCAGGGCTGGGTCTACCAAGGGGGATCCCACATTGCCCGGGAGGAAAAGGCAGCCGGCCTGACCCTGGACGGGACCCTCCGTGACTCTGAGGAAGGTGGGGGTCCTCTGTGGCCCCTCCAGACCCCCCAGCTGAGGAGACCCTCTTCATTGCAGCCTTTTCTGGGGAAGGGGCTTAAGCCCCCCTCTCTCTGCAATTCTGGGAACTTTTGCCTCTTTCTCATCCCCCCCCCCCAAAGCTTTGAATTTTGCTCTTTATTTGACTCCCCTCCCCTTTGGCTTGGCTTCTTCAGCCTCGTCTCCATCACCCTGAGGGCAGGGAAGCTCCCAGGCAACTGTCTCTTCCCCCTCTTTGATTGGCTACAGGGTTGTCATGACGAAGGGGGCGGGAATAGAAGCAGCCACTAGAGAGAAAGAGAGGCGGGACTTTTGTCTTCCCTGGGAACTGGAGGATTTGAATGCGAAATCTGCTTTTTTTTAGGAAATCCTGCTCAGATGAAGCCCAGAATCAGAAGGAGAGAAGAGACAGAGAAAATGATGGAACGTTTAAAAGATATATTAAAGAATGAAAGAAAAATTAAAACTTTGAGAGTAGAATAGAAAACAGAAACTAAAAGCAGATTTTAAAAAAGATCAAAGTCTGTAGGAAAAAGAATTTAGCTTTATTAAGAGTGACTCTTGAGAGACATATTGCGATTAAAACCAAAGAATTATAAATGTTGGCCTCAATCAACTATTTTGGAAATGTGAGGTGTATCTGCAGTTTCTCAGCTTGTTCCTGGCTTCTTGCTGAGGCTGCTAATCAACCCAGAGATATAAAACAACAGCTTAAAAGGAGGAAGCCTAACCAGGGATTAGCTGAACAAACTAGGATTCATTGCAAAATGGTCTCCGGCTTATTCAGCAACATGTGAATTAGCCAAGTTTTGGTGAAGGGCTTTAACTCCTTATATAAGGGAAGAATGTTGACCAGCATTTTTCAAGCTTGGAATTTTAAGAAGAATGGACTTTTAATTCCCAGAATCTCCTGGCCAGTATGATGAAGTCCCTGCATTGTTGGGTGGGGAATCCTGGGTGTTGAAGTCCATTCATCTTAAAAGTTTGAAAAACACGGACTTCCGGTTGGCTCCGCAAGCTTTGAAGACGCTCTTTTACGAGCACCCAATCCCCGGTTCCGTAAAAGCCCCAGAACAGCCAAAAAACAGCTGTCTGGAGGCTTGGAACCCTCTCCCCAGGCAAAGGGGAGAGAGAAGAGTCGACAGGCGGAGGTAGAGCCCCCCAAGTGTGCTAGGAGAAATCCTGGGGCGCAAAGGGTGTGGGCTCCCTATAGAAGCCTGTCAAGCTGCTCTGGACCAGGGACGACTCCGCCGAAGCGGAGCTAGAAGCTGTGACCAAAATCTGCTGAAAATCAACGGGGGGACTTTTAACATCTTTACTTTGATTCCAGACAGAGCAAATCAGGAGAAAACAAAAGGAAAACTTGCAAGTAACACTTTAACTCCGTTTTAAAATGCAGAAAATGACGCCTGAGGGCGGGAGGAGGAAACTACCAGGGAAAGTGCTTGTTAAGGCTTGTTAAAGTTTGCAACAGTGATACAGCTACTGGATTACACCCTAAGAGAAAGTTTTAAAGGGGAAGCGTCCATGGAAAGAATTTGGTATTGAGGAAAAGAATTTGGTACTGACTTTAACTAAAATCTGGTGTGGAAAAGAGTTGAATTGTTGTCCTGATAGCTGGATGAATACAAAGTGTCTGAAATATGGCTGACAACAGGGCTGGTGAATCAGCAAATTCCCAAGCCATGACAGTCCAGGCTTTTCAAGAACTTCTAGACTCTTTTACTTCAGCCCTGTTGAATACAATTGAAAGGGCTTTTTCAAAAAACAGCTTGGGAAAATATAAGCAGTTGTTAGAGGGACAGCAGGAAATTATTCAGAAGAATTTGTTTTTGGAAGATCAGGAGATGGACAGGATTAAGAGACTGGCTGGCACAGTTGAAACAAAGATTTTGGTGGACGTTTCCAGTCAAATGACAGAAAAGCAACAAATAGTTTCTTTATTGCAAGCTGACAATCTTTATGGCAACAAATTTTGGCTATATGGACAAAGAAATGGACTGAATGATTATACAAGCAAGAAGAGACGAACTGGGGATTTCAAGTTAGAAAACGTGACCTCAAGAAGAGAGCGGGTATTTCAGAAACATCAACCTCAAATCACCATTTTAAAAGTTTCAAAAATAAAACTGGGGGGACTGTTGAAAGAATTTATAAAAAAAAAGGATTGGAAAAAATATAGAAAGAAGAAAAGAACAGAAGATTAAGAAAGATATCTTCCTGTGGATTTTGAAATTGGCATCGGGCAAATATGTGTTTTAATGGTATTAAGAGATTTATAAAATGTTTAACATAAGGTTATATTATTTTAAAAGATATATGAGATAAATTGTATAAGCTTTTAAGATGCCTAACCCTTTGAAGCGAAGAGGATTAATGTTAAATTCAGAATTTTATTGCAAAATGATAATTAGTTTTGGATAGTAAAGGGCTGCTCTCTAAAAAGTTAGAGGTATTAAGACGGTTAATTGAAAATTTGAAAGACATCCTCCTGTAGATTCTGAAATTTATATTTGGTAAACAAGTGTTTCAAAGGTACCAAGAGATTTTTAAAATGCTTAACATAAGACTATATTATTTTAAAAGATATATGACATAAAATGTGTAAGATTTTAAGATGAAAAATTGTTCTTTCTTTTTTTTTTCTCTTTCTTTTCTCTCTTTGAAGGAAGAGGATTAATGTTAAACTCAGAATTTCACTAGGGAGTAATGTTTAAAAAGAATGATGTTCGAGGGTATAGAAATGGAATTTATTCATGATTTTTACTGTTTGTAAGACTGCTAAAGTATCGGATTATACATCAAAGAAAAAAAAATTATAAGTAGGAAGAATGAACTTAATTTAATTGGTTTTGAGAATATATAAAAGGGAGGTTGATGAATTGGAGCAAGGGAGTTAAAGAACATGTGAGAGTTTTGAACTTTATAATTTGTTAGTTTATTTTAGCATATGTTTGTTAGATGCTATACCCTGTTTTTGCTCTGGGAAGTCAGGGGGGGTGGGGAGGGGGGATAAGGGATGGGGGGGGAGTGGTAATAGAGAAATGTTGTAGCAGAAGAAAGTATATTCTATGAGTAGAATATAGGAGTTGCTCAGACACTAAAGGAGGAAAATATTTCACAGCAAAGAAGTTAGAAAGGAGAGAGGAGGAGAGGGTAGGAAGAGGAGAGGGAGGGTGAGGAATGGAAGAAAGGAGAGGAGGAAGGGAAGGGAAGGGGACAGGAGTAGGAGTGAAGGTGAGAAGGGGGGAAAGGGAAAGGAAGTAGGATGAGGTGGGAGAGGAGGCAGGAGAAAGTAGGAGAGAAGAGGAGGTAGGAAAGGGAAAGAAAGGAGGAGGAGAAGAAGGTTTGTTGTGGAATGAGGGGAGAAAGAGAAGAAGAGCAACTCCAAATGTAATTAAAATGTCTTATTTTAATGTTTTCTTTAAGGGAAACATGTATATGTAGGATTTCTTATGTATAAGAAAATGTACAATTTCTATTATGTGGGGAAGGGGAAAGGGTGGGGGGGAGAAAATTGTTTGTATTTCTTATAAAACTTTTCAATAAAAAAAAAAGAAAATAGTGTCCTCAAACAGCTTATAGAGAATAGCTAAAATATTTATAGTGTTAACATTACTTTCTGCACAGGTTGAAAGGATGCAGAATTTAGAATTTTTCTTTATTTTGATAAAAAAATGTGTAAGCTTTCCTATTTCTGAAAAGACACACACACACACACACACACACACACACACACACACACACACACACACACACACATATATATATATATATATATATATATATATATATATATATATATATATATATATATATATATATATATATATATGTTTATGTAAGTTTTCACGGGTATGTATGTGTGTATAGTTAATATTTCGGGTTTCTTCCCGTGTAATTGTGGATATATCCCTAAAAGGGTAGAAGCGACGTTTCGGCAGAATCCCATCTGCCATCATCAGGCTTATGCCAGTAGTCATTTTGCACTAACTGACGTTGGAATTTCAAATCTGGTGTTGGTATTCTGGGATGGCTCCACCTTTTCATTCTGATTGGTTGGGAGTCCCAGTATGTGTTTATTGGTTTGGCTTCGGGTGTATGGTCGGTTTTTCTCCACTAGGTGGCAGGGCTTCATCTTTGTGGCTGGTTTGAATATGATTTGGTTGGGATTTTTTTGTGCAATGTTTGGTCCATCTTCCACATATGGTGTCAAGATTCGTCTATCTATGAGAGCAGGTTTCCAAATAGTAGGCAGACGTGAAGTGTCATCCCGTTTATTCATGCAATATGGTCTTCTTTCCATTTCTATTGCTTCTCTGATTATCCTGCCATTGAGATGTTCTATTTTTGCAACTGTTTTTGTTTTATTAAAATTAATGTTGTGTCCTGTTGTATTTATATGTTGAACTAATGATGATGTGTGTTCTTGCTTTTGTATTGAGTTTTTGTGTTCCTCGATGCGCACACTCATTCTTCTGTTGGTCTGTCCAATGTATGTTGATGGGCAGGAAGCACATGGGATTTCATATATGCCTTGATCTTCTAATTCTATTTTGTCTTTGGGGTTTCTCAGAATGGACGATATCTTTCTATCTGTGCAAAATATGGTTTTGATGTTATGTTTTTGTAGTACTTTGCTAATTTTATCTGTTGTACCCCTTATATAGGGCAAGATGGCTTTCCCATTGTTTTGTTCCTCTTGTTGTTTTTTATTCTGTCTTGGTGTTGTATGTTTGATCATATTGATGACTTTATTTCTACAGAACCCATTTGATGTCAGTACATTAGTTAGTGTATATAATTCAGTTTGTAAATGTGCTTCATCAGCCAGACGTTTAGTTCTTGTGGTTAATGTTTTGGCAACAGAGTTTATTTGTGCTGGATGGTGGTGTGATTTGGCGTTGAGATAGCGGTTCGTATGTGTCTTCTTTTGATAGATGGTATGTCCTAAGGTGCCATCAGATTTTTTATAAATTAATACATCGAGGAAAGGTAACTGGTTTTCTGATTCTATCTCCATGGTGAATTTTATTTTGGGATGGAGGCTGTTCAAATGTACTAAGAAGTTTTCCAATTTATCTCTTCCATGTGGCCAGATCACAAAGGTGTCATCAACGTATCTGAGCCATAATTTTGGTTTGTTAACAGTTTTTTCTAAGGCATTGGATTCGAATTCTTCCATGAAAAGATTAGCGATGACTGGTGATAATGGTGATCCCATTGGTGCACCTTCTACTTGTTTATATCTCTGTCCTCTGTGTATGAAATATGTGTTGGATAAACAATGTTCTGTTAAGTTTGTGATATGTTTTGGTAGTTGATATTTGTTTTTAATTGATGACAAGGCTTCTTTGACAGGTATTTGTGTGAATAGTGATACAACTTCAAAGCTCACAAGAAGGTCACTTTCTTTTATGTGTTGCTTTTTTATTATTTGTATGAAATGGTATGAGTTCTGTACATATGAAGCAGCAGATTCTGCATAAGGTTGAAGATGTTTTGCTAAATATCTGGCTAGATTTTGTAAAGGTGAGCCTATGGAACTTACTATGGGTCTGAGAGGTATTCCATCTTTGTGTATTTTTGGGAGGCCATACAGTTTTGGGCATTTTGATGATTTTTCTCTGGGGATAATTTTTTGTTGGATTTCTTTACTTATAGTACTTGATTTTATCTTTATCTTCGTGGTTTTTTCTAGATATGTTGTTGGGTCTGTGTTTATGGGTTTATATGTGGCATCTTGAAGTAAGTCAGACAGTTTCTTTTCATAGTCCACTGTGTTCATTACTACTGTTGCATTGCCTTTATCTGCTGGTAATATCATTATGCTATTATCATTTTTTAAAACTTGCAGTGCTTTTTGTTCTTCTTTTGATAAGTTGCTTTTAGGTGGTTTACTAGTACATAGAATGTTGGTGACGTCATGTCTGACTTTATCAGCATCATCAGCACTGAGTTTCTTTAGGCTGGTTTCAACTTCGCATATGATGGTTTCCCTTGGAATTTTATTGGGTGCCACTGCAAAATTAAAGCCCTTTGCTAAGACATTTGTTTCTGCTGTTGTTAGTTTTCTATCGGAAGCATTGTATACTACTTGTTTTAAATGATGTTGTGTTGTGGTTGGAGGTTTTTTATGTTCTAATTTCTTAAGTTTCTTTGAATGTCTGTAAGTTTTATGAGTGGTTTCTATTTCAGATCTCCAGGTGGCAAGCTGTTTTATTTTGTCCCATAATATGGGGTGAATAATATTGCTTATCTTTAAGTATGAAGCTAATAGATCCTTGTTTACTTGATCTAACAGGAATCTTTTGCTATGGATTTCATTTCTAAGTAATGCCATTTCAGTTCTTTTAAGAATACGTTGGATAGATGTTGTGTGGGTATGCAAAATGACTACTGGCATAAGCCTGATGATGGCAGATGGGATTCTGCCGAAACGTCGCTTCTACCCTTTTAGGGATATATCCACAATTACACGGGAAGAAACCCGAAATATTAACTATACACACATACATACCCGTGAAAACTTACATAAACAAATATCAAACCTCTACGGGGAGGAGATGTATAAACTTACCAGAACTTATGAGAAGTTAGAGATAAAAAGATCTCGAATACTGTGTGATTTAACATTTTTATGTCAATGTCGTGATCAAAATATAATACCATCTTGCTTTAAATTGAAGTTCCATCTCAGCAATAAATCAAGCTCCTGCTTCATCTTGTTATGTCAGCGCTGGAAGAGAGCCTTGTCAGGGCATTTATTAATCCCATGTTTGGCTCTGGGACTAATTACCCTGGTTTGGAGGAGATGGATCGTGGCTTAATCCTTGTTGCAAATAATCTGAAAAGAAACGCGAAGGAAGGTTTCTAATAAAACTCATTTATTTGTTATAAAGAAAATAAAACACCTCACTATCTAAGAAAAGTTAATTGTTACATTTTGAAAGTAATTCTTGCCGGCTATCTGAGCCGGACCTCTGGCAAGAGAACAAAGGGAGAGAGTGTGAGAAGCAAGTGAAGGAATGTGGGTGGATACGGAAACACGTAGCTTACTGATAAGAAGTTGGCAAAGCTACGGAGAGTCTGACAGTCCAGAAATAATGAGCTCAGCTGGTAAATAAAATAACGCAGTGACATTCCCCTTCTTTTGCCAGTTGAGCGAATATCAGTTCATCATCAAATAAGGCACATCTTCTCACGCAGATACTCGTGTTGAGCTGCTGGAAGTGGTTTGTTCAGCATATCAGCAATTTGATCATGTGTAGATACATATTGCATTTTGACAAAACCTTTTTTCACTAAATGCTTTATATTTTGATAACGAATGTCAATGTGTCTGGACCTAGAACCTGTAAAATGAGATTCAGAAATATAAACCACCGATTCATTGTCTTCCATCACGGTGATTGGTCGGATCGGGTGTGTCCAGATATCTGTGACTAAAGCATCAAACCAAGTTAGAGAATTACATGCATCTGAAACACAAGCATATTCAGCTTCAGTAGATGAACAAGAAACAAAATTCTGTTTACGTACTTGCCAATAAACAGGACATCCATTTAAGAACATCATATAACCTGAAGTACTTTTGCGTGATTTCTTATCACTTGCCCAATCAGAATCTGCATAACAACATAATTCTGCATAATCAGTATGTGTTGGTTCTAACAATAACTTCAAGTGTTTAGTGTATTTTAGGTATCTCAATAATTTCTTAATACATGTCCAATGAAACTGTTTTGCCTTACCTACGTGTCGAGATAAGAGATTAACACTAAGTGCAATGTCGGGTCTGGTCCAACTACTAATGTACAATAGTGACCCAATGACTGAACGATAAAGTGTTTGATCCTCGAACTCAGGACTTTCTTCTTGTGTCAAGTTGTGAAAATCTGTTTGCATGGGTGTCTTTGTTGTGTTAGCATCCTTCATGTTGCAATGATGCAAAACTTGTTCAATTTTATCTTCTTGTGAAAGACTAAACCCCTTCTGTGTCTTTTCAATCTGAACACCTAAATAAGTGCTAATGTGACCTAATGATTTCAATGTGAAGTATCTCTGCAAAGCTTTGGCAAAAATTTCACTCATTTGCTTATTTGGACCAATATAAACAATATCATCAACATAAACAAGAACTATCTCATATGCATTGTTAGATCTTTTTGTGAACACGCACTCATCAGTTTCGGACTTAATAAAGCCCATTGAATTTAGTTTGTCAGTAAGACATAAGTACCACATTAAACCAGATTGTTTCAGACCATAAAGACTTTTGTTTAGGAACCAGGTATCCCCTTCTTGCTGTCGGAATCCTGGAGGACTTCTCACGTAGATCTCTTCATCTAGGTCTGCATGTAGATAAGCCGTATCAACATCAAACTGGAAAACTTCTAAACCAAGGATAGTTGCAGTTGCTAAAGCAATTTTTACACTCTCAGTTCTGACTGTCGGTGAGTAAGTATTTGTGTAGTCCTCAGGATAACGTTGAGCGAAACCCTGAGCTACAAGTCTGGCCTTGCACAGTGACTCACCATTTGGTTTCTTTTTGATTCTGTAGACCCATCGTGTGCCGATGACCTTTTTGTTTGCTGGAGGTTTTGCAGGTGTAAATACTTTAAGTTTCTTTAGACTGTCCATTTCAACCTGCATTGCTTCATACCATTTGTCTTGCTCTGAATCAGGGAGCTGCTTGATTTGCGTGAAATTATCAGGTGGAAGTGTAACATTGCAAATCAAAGGCAAGGGTGCTTTTGTCAGTTGCCAAGAATATCGTTGTGGAGGGATCCCTTTTGTGGCCCTCTTGGAACGTCTCGGAACAACTGTCCAGTCTTCTTCTACTTCGTCCTCGTCCTCGCTTTCGTCGCTAGTGTCAGCATCCGCGGCTTGCGAAGACGGAACATCGGGTTGAGAAGAATCAGTGGAATCTTGATCATCAATCTGCGTGGCATCAGCAGTATCATCTCTGGGAAAATAAACTCCAGGATCATTGGAATGAATCCTGGACCAGTCAATGTCTTCTTCAAAATTAGCAGATTGAGAAATCACAATTGCATGTTTAAAGTCAATAAATTTGCTCCATTTTGAATTATCATCAATACCCATAAATCTCAGTCTCTTTGCTGCTGGACCTCCTTTTCTTCTTTGAAGGGAATGTTCACCATAGCATATGAAGGGAATGTTCACCATAGCATATGAACCAAAAATATGGATGTTTTTAAGATCAGGCTTGTAGCCATACAACATAAAGAAAGGAGTCTGATTTGTTACACTGCTCCAAGTACGGTTGACAATGTAATTTGCATACTTGATAGCTTCACCCCAGTATATCATATCAAGATTGGCATCTTCTAGGAGACAACGCATCATGGTTTGCAGTACCTCTCCATTGTGAGCCGATGTGTCAGGGGCCGAAGTCTGATGAATAATTCCATTCTTACGCATCCAGTCCTGGAAACGCTGAGACATGAACTCGGCACCACGATCACTCTGGATTCTGGCGATGCGAACTTGGTGTTGGGTAGAAACAAGGGTTGCAAAGTCTTTAAAGATCTGAAAGGTCTCTGATTTTTCTTTCATAGGATATACATATCCATATCTAGAGTAATTATCAACAATTGTTAGAAAATATTTTCTACCACCAAATGATGGCGGGAATGGACCAACTATGTCAATGTGAACCAAATCAAAAATGCGTGTTGACAGGCGTGTAGCGCATTTGGGAATGGCTGCTGCTTTGGATTTGGCCTTCTTGCATACAGCACAATCCAAAAACACCTTACACCCCTTTAGATCCAAACCTTTTGCGAATTCCGGCATCTTCCTAAGAACACGGAAACTGGCATGCCCCAATCTTCTATGCCATTTGTGGATACACCTGGAATGCAAAGGTTTACCTGTTAGTGAATTCTCAACATTAACATTTTTATGCGGAACCTCAGGCTTGCTCTGAGCAACCTGTTTACCAATTCTCTTTTTGTTGGCTTTAGGAGCCTTAGGAATAGCAACAGGATCTCTCTCTGGAGCATCTCTCTCTGGGCCTGTGCTCTGCCTTTTTGGAGTTTGCATACTTGCCTGTGTTTGTGTTTTAGGCTTTGGCTTTAAGTAATAAACACCACCAATTAATATGGTTTCAGCAACAATATCTCCATCTTTAACTATGTAACTTGCTTTTTCAAGGTGGTGAACTTGGAACTTTAACATTCTAGACAAGTGATACTGACTAAGCAAATTACTGGTTGCTGTTGGTATGTAATAAACATCAGGAATCAATGCATCGAGCTCTTCAACATAAACAGTTCCTTTTCCTTTGACCTGGCAAGAATGATTTGAAAAAAGAATAAAGTTCACGTAGTTCTGATTCAGGCTCGTGCATTTCTGTGAAAAGTTCCTTTCTGTAGGTGACATGCAATGCTGCACCACTGTCCAAAGTCCACAGGAGTCGTCTGTCATACTCTGGTTGAGGTTGTGGATCATTGGTTAAAGCCAGTGTGGCGAGTGGAGTTTGTGGATCACGCCGGAGACCACGACGACCTTGTCTACCGCCTCTGCCTCTGCCTCTGGAATCTGTTCCTCTGGGCTGGTACGTGACGGGAGCTGGAACTCGTTGGGGACAATCCCGGGTGGCATGTCCCACACGATTGCAGGTGTTGCATCTTGGCATCCTTGGAGCGTAGGTCCTTCCTCGGAAGGGGAGTCTAGCTGGAGCTTTTGATGCGGGTGGTCCTCTCAAGTGTGGCGTGGCCAACATGAATGCCTCTTCTTCAATTAAAAGTCTACAAACATTGTCCACTGTGCGTTGAGCAATTGGGACTTGGTTTGTAACAGCATCTTTCCATTCATAATTCAAAGAGTTAATAATGATGCTGATCATTTGAATATCTTCAATGTTATGGCCTCTTTCTCTCAATTCTGTTCTCAGACCTTTCAGTTTGGTCAAATGTCCTCCAATTTGTTCACCAGGTTTCAATCTCAAACCGTGGAGTTCAGACATTTTTAGTTTTGACTCACCAGTTAGTGGAGATACAGAAAATGCCTGGTGAGGAGCCTGCACTTGGTACGCTGGCTGTGCTGGCAGAAATGCCTGTGGTATTTGCTGTGCCTGTTGTGGACCTAAAAATGGTCTTGGTTGTGCCATTGGAGGTGGGCCAGGAGGTGGCCCTATTTGCACTTGTGGCTGGGGCACATATGCAGGCATTTGTAGCTGCTGTGGCTGATGCACTGGAATCTGCTGTATTCCAGTTGCCATTTGTGCTTGATCTGCAATATTGGCATGACCTGCTGGAGATGCAGTCATTTGCCTTTGCTGTATTCCATCTAAAAAGACACCAACACCGCCAGGGGGTGTTTGAGTTTGGGCCTGTGGAAACACTTGTGGCATTTCAGTTTCTTGTAGTAAATTACTTTTGCCAGCAGATGGTGCTGCACCTTTGGGCAGCTTTGCATACGGGGCATTGTATGCTTTAGAGTAGGAGTGGTTATGTAAGACATGTGTAACTTGATCAGGGAGACTTTCATGTGACGTATGCAGTGCTCTTTGCCTTAATTGGCCTGACACAGGATCCACCAGGGGGAGTGTCTTTGACTCTGAGCAAGAAGACAATATGGCGCTTTTTGAAAAATTTAAGTTATCTCCCTTATCTTGCTCAAGCATAGATATAGCCATTTTTGCCTGGGATAGCTGCTGTTCATAGAGTTTTATACGGTCACAATAGGCTTTCATAGCCATCTCACGCTGGGTGAGCTTAGAGCTTCGAGGAGAATAATGAATTGTTTCTCTCTCTGCGTGGGAGGAATTTTGCTCAGCAGTGTGCTTTGGCCTTGCATCGAGCGTTACAAATTCAGAAGGTTCTGGGAAGACTTTTTCAGAGCTTGGAAGTTCAGAAGAAAATGTTACTGACCTCAGTCGTAAATCATCATCTTCAAAAACAGCTTCTGTCTTATCTGTCTCCATTTCTGTTCCCACAGCTTCTTCTCGTTCCAGGCGTATGGCTGTAGGAAGGGGCTGGAAATCTGGAAACCTCCTTTCTGCCACCTTCTCAGCAAAATACATTTTGTATTTGTTTTACTTCTGTTTCGGCATCTCAGCAATATAATTAGCGTACCTCAGTAGCTAAAAACTAATTGCCTATGCGCTCTTATCAGAAGTAACAAAAACAAGGAAAAAAGCCATAAATCAAACCATCCTCTGCTACCAGAATGTCAGGGCATTTATTAATCCCATGTTTGGCTCTGGGACTAATTACCCTGGTTTGGAGGAGATGGATCGTGGCTTAATCCTTGTTGCAAATAATCTGAAAAGAAACGCGAAGGAAGGTTTCTAATAAAACTCATTTATTTGTTATAAAGAAAATAAAACACCTCACTATCTAAGAAAAGTTAATTGTTACATTTTGAAAGTAATTCTTGCCGGCTATCTGAGCCGGACCTCTGGCAAGAGAACAAAGGGAGAGAGTGTGAGAAGCAAGTGAAGGAATGTGGGTGGATACGGAAACACGTAGCTTACTGATAAGAAGTTGGCAAAGCTACGGAGAGTCTGACAGTCCAGAAATAATGAGCTCAGCTGGTAAATAAAATAACGCAGTGACAAGCCTAATTTGGAACGCTGACAGATAGGGTATCGATTAGTATGAGATGTGTTAGAGAAATGAGAACTTCTGTAACAACAGATAATTTGTGCCAAGACCAGGTGTGTGTGTGTGTGTGTGTGAGAGAGAGAGAGTGAGTGAGAGAGAGAGACAGAAAGAGAGAGAGAGAGAGAGAGAGAGAGAGAGAGACAGACAGACAGACAGACAGACAGACAGAAAGAAAGAGGGAAGGAAGGAGAGATAGAAGAGAAAGAAAGAGGAAGGAAGGGAGAGAGAGAGAAAAAAAACCTGTGCTAATTATTTTTAATTGTTCCATTATTTATCATGTATTAATATTTTACACTGTCCCTACACCTAGAGTGATTTTACTGCCTTCCTTTTGCCCAGGGCTACCACATATTTTTCAGGGATTTACATGCATTCAATGACTATAGTCCAGAGCATAAATATGTGCGTGTTTATTTGTACATCAGGTTGCATAAGTCCATCTTAATATGCTATTCCTGGTATGTGATGTTTTGTATACATAACAGGCAGGTTGCATTGCCTGAATGGCTATTTTATATGTGAAATTATGACTGAAATATTTCTGCACCTCTATTGGTTCTCACTGTCAGGAAGTTTCTCCTTAGTTTTAGGTTGCTTCTCTCTTTCTTCAGTCTCCATCCTTTGCTTCTTCTTTTGCCTTCTGCTGCTTTGGAAAATACATCCTTTCTGGCAGCCCCTTCAAAGCCTCTTGCCTATCACCCTCTTGGGCAAAGCATGGGAGCCTTTTCCTCCTTTCCGTGGTCCAGGAAAGTGCATCTCTAGTATGTAGATAATAAAGTGGAAAAATGGAGACAGAACTAGAGATACGTTGAGGCTGGGTGTGACAAGGAGTGGCTGGGAGGGGAGGGGCCATGCCAGGCACCGCTTGATGTGAGTGACATTGAGTTGGCCACGCCTACCCAGTCACATGACCATCAAGCCATCCCACTGTCACATAACCATCAAGCCACGCCCACAAAATATGCCACGCCCACAGAAGCGGTATTAAAAATATTTAGATCCCACCCCTGTCCCATAACCTTCCCACTGCCACTTAAAGGTACCATAGGAATTCCTGTGAGACCACAATCTGTGTCTAAGAGTCTCTGGTGGCTGGGAGGTTTGTATAGAACCGGTGCGAACCGGGGGCAACCCACCACTGAACCGAGGGCAAAGGAGAGAAACTCCTGGACACAGAGAGCTCCCCGCCCCATCACAGCCCCTCCCTCTTGCCAGAGTTCAGTTAAGACTCATTGCCTGTAGGGGGCAGCATTCAGTCTGGCCCTGAAGTCCTAGCTGAGCCCTGAGAATTGAAATCCAGGCCTCCTGGTGATTGGCTCAAAGCCCCCAGCTACCTCGCAGGAATAGAACTCAGATTCACTTACTGATTGGTTCAAAGTCATTAAAGGGCCCCAACCTAATTTTCTTGATAGCAAGATAGGCTGGCCACTGCCTTCTTCTCAAACTACCTCTGGCATTTCCTGGTGGTCTCCCAACCCTGCTTAAATCCAGCCCTGCTTGAGCTTTTCCAGATCAGCCTGCTCCTGCATCCTACAGGTAGTCCTCGACTTACGACCAGAATTGGGACCAGAAATGCCATTGCTAAGCTAGGCGGTCGCTAGATGATGTTTCTCTGAATTTTACCATGTTTATTGCCACAGTTGTTAAGTGAATCACTGGGGTTGTTGAGTGAATCCTGCAGTCATGAAACAAATGCCGTTTTGCCCACTGACTTTACTGGTCATAAATCCGTGTTAATTGCCAGGCACCCAAATCGTGACTATGTGTCCAAGGGGATGCTGCGCTAGTCGTAAGTGTGAGGACCCATCATGGACGGCTTTTATTTAATGGCCGTGGAACTTGGAACTGTCGCCAAATGAATGGCTATAAATCGAGGACTTCCTGTAGGGACCGTTTGGGACTGTACAAAATTGGATCCACTGTTTCTTTAGGCACCTTCTCACAAGGCCTTTTCAAATGAATCACATCTGATCTTTTAGGCCTATTTCCCTTTCACCTCCCCTTCATCACCTGGGCATGAAGAGGAAAACCTGGATCCCCTGGATCCCTAATACCAGATTCCAGATCCAAGGGACAAGATTCCCAATCTGTGCTCCACCCCCACAGAAGGGACAGAATCCGGGGCTCCCCGACCTCCCCAGGCGACCGACGGTTCCCCCTTCAGAAGGAGCCGCTCTGGCTGAAGCGAATTGGGGGCGCGAAGCCCCTTCAGGATTGGCTCATCCACGAATAAGCCACGCCCCCAGGGGAAGGCAGCTGGCTGGTGGCTATTCAGAGCCTTGGCTTGTGACGTCAGAGGCTCCTCCTGAGCTCATTGGCTGGAGCTCACCATGGCAACCACCAGCATCCTTGGGGAGTCTGGACCACATCATGGAGGCTCTGCTCAACATCCCTGGAAAGTGGCTGGATTGGATGGCAGCACTGGGGGCATCGCAGGGCCTCCCTCGCCTGGGCTCCTCCGGAGGGAGAGACCCTCCCCTTTAAGGCAGAATTAAGGGGGGGAGATGAGTGAAATGGGGTTCAACCAAACACGAGAGACGTGCTGAGACCTGCCGTGTCTGAAGCCTCCATACCTGTCACCAAACTCCTCATCCACCATGTCGAAGGTCCTTGTCTCGGGAAAGGGGCTGGGGCCGGGCGGCTGGGGGGCAGCGATATCAACTAGGGAAAAAATTGGCTTCGGGATGTCCCAGTTGGAGAAGCATTGAGACCCCAAAGCTGGAAACTGACCTGGGGAAATTAACCTAAAAAGGGATTCCATTGGCCAGATGTAGTTATTCCCCAAACAAACTCGGCCTGGTAATTGACTTATTTATAGGTTTTCATTTTTTATTGCTTAGATTTTTATCCACCTTTATTGTTTCTCTAAATAGCTCAAGGCATGAACATACTGAAGACTCCATCGACCTCACAAAAACAACCTTGTGAGGTAGGCTACGGCTGAGAGGGAGAGACTGGCCCAAGGTGACCCTCCAGGCTTTCGTGCCTTGGATGGGACTGGTAAGTCCTTGGAGGGGGGGCTCTTTCCTAATCCGAATGGTCACCTCCTCCTTTCCCTGTGATCAGAAGCCCCCTAGCAGTGCCAGAGATGGCCGAATTGATCGATCGCTAATTCTGACTCCTTTGGAGAGTTTTGATAGATAAGATGCCTCGAAGTGGAGCCAGAATCAAATGGGAAGTCAGGACAGTTTGAAGGGAGACCAGTTGTGATGGATTCTGTCAGTGTTTCTCAAACTGGGCCCCTTGAAGGCATCTGTGGACTTAAGGCCGGTTAGCAAAATGTCCCCTGAACTGAGAGAGGAAGTGACCGTGTCTCTCCATTTTTCAAACAGGTGAGCACCAGGGAAGAAAAGGTCCTTTAGGGAAGATCCTTGGGGAATCTCTCAGCGAGCAGTGATGGCCTCCATCTCCAGATTAACCGGCTGAGAGATTCCTTTGACTTTCAGATCCAGGAATTCAAGAAAGACAAACAACGGATGGAAGAGCAGCACAGTTGTCTCAAGCAGACTGTGGATCAACTTCGGACCACAACTGAAGACCTGCAGAAAACTTTGCTGGAGAACAAAGGAAGGTTGGACCATGCCAACACGATGATCCCCCAGTTAGAGCTAGAGAACAAGTCTTTGGTGAAACACACTGAAGAAATGTCTGAGGTTACTAGCCAAGTGCCTTCCTTAGACTTGAGAAGGCTGCCTTAGAACTTCTGAGAAACTCCTCAAAGAGGTCTGGAACCTTCTTAAGAACTTAAGAAGAGTCTGCTGCATTAACTGGTTGAGAGGGACCAAAATTCCACTTTATGGAGAAAAGCCCCTCCAGCTAACTGAGGCAGAAAGTCCCCCCTCTTCAGAATGTGAGGGGAAATGAGAAGAAGCACCTCAACAATCGGCATCAGCAGCAGACCTCTGTTTACCAGGCCACAATGGAAGACCAGCAGAAAACTCTGGAGGACAACCGAGAAGGAGTGAACCAGGTCAGAATGGCCATCCAAGAATCAGAGCTTCAGGACAGGCGTTTGGAGAAAGTCAGAGAAGGTCTCCACAGAGAGGTCACCAGCCAAGTGGGCTTCTTCAGAAGTGATGTTGGCACTCCTGAGTGACCAGCACATGGCAGAACTTTGCTGACACTCTCTCCCCCATAGCTGGAATGGAGGAATGGGGGCCTTTTACCCATTTGAGAAAGAAAAGAGACTCTTCCCCTCCCTTCCCTTGACTTGCCACCCAGTGTGCCAGGGGAGTCATGAGAGCCCCACCCTTACCAGGTGAAGCCCCTCCCTTAACCCCACATTAACAGTCACTGCAGGACTGGCAGCTGAGCTGAAAGCCTCCCAGCCACCCAGCATCAGGGCCTGAGAGCACGGAGGAATCCCAGGGCTCCGAGCCAAGAAGGAGGGTGGAGGTGATGGCCGTGGAAGTGGTGAGGTGAGGTTGGTAACAGTGAGTCCCCAGGCTCAGATCCAACCTTCGGAGTGCCAGCTGAGGCTGAGGGGCAGCAGTGATGAGGGTGAGGGCTCTGCTGTGGGGAGAGCAGAGATCTGGGAGCCAGAACTGAGCATCCGAATGAGCTGAGCAGCTGGGAGCAGGGCAGCCGCAGGAGAGGAGGAGAGAGGAGAACAGCTAGAAGCCGAAGTGGGAGCTGAGGGGTCTGCAGGAGATGCCCAGAGGCAGCAGAGACCCCCGGAGGCCGCAAGGCTGATGGAGCTGGTGGCAGAGCTGGAAGACAGGGCTGGGTTGAGGGTCTCGGGGGCAGGCAGAAACTCCTGCTGCTCCAGAGGCTGCAAGAGAGGAGCAACAGGAGGGGGAAGCCGGGGGCCACCAAGGCCAACTAGAGCTGGTCAGTGGCCGGTGGGTGGTGAAGTCGTCTTAGGGATGGAAGAACATAGGAGAGAGATTGATAGGGCTGGAAGGGACTTTGGAGGTCTTCTAGTCCAACCCTCTGCTCAAGGCAGGGACTTTATACCATCCGGTTCTCTTGTCCACTTTGGAAACTTCCAGAGATGGAGCCCTCACTCCTTTGGGAGGCAACCTATTCCATTGCTAGATTGTTCCTACTGACTGAAAATTTCTCCTGACTTCTAGATTGGGTCTCTCTTTAACAAACTCCCCCCCATTTCCTCTTGTCCTTCCCTCCAGTGCTCTGGAGATGAAGCCCCTCCCCTCTTCTCTGACAGAGCCCTAAAAGTGCCGGAAGATTCTATCATGGCTGCCCAATCCTTCCCACCTTGTCTCAGCTAGACATAGCAAACTCCCTCAACCGTTCATCAAGTGATTTAGACTCCAGACCTTAAATCACCTTTGTTCCTCTTCTCTTCACACTGTCCAGAATCTCCACAACTTTTTCTTTTTCTAGCATCTCAACATCTTTTTTATAGTGTGGTGACCAAAACTGGATGCGGTATTCTAGGTGCGGGTGGGGGAGGGGCTGCACTCCCTGCCCAAAAGGTTCCCCATCAACTGTCCTAAAACATCAACTGTCATTTAATATAAATCTTCATCCATTCGAATTGATAGTATATCTACGAATACGGGTAATTTTGTACCTAAGAACAACAGTAATAATATACATACTAAGGGTTTTTTCTTCTTCTTTTGGAACTTTATTTTACAAAATCAGGGATTTTATTATAGTACACTAAATTTTAGTAGTAAGCTTTCTAATCTTCTAATTTTCAGCTCTTCTTCCATCCCTTAAGGGCAGATTCTTCATCCTGGAATCATGTTTTGGCTCTAATGTTATTTTATCTTGCTCGATGAAAGAAATAAAGTTTTGAATGTAAGTAGAGATCAGGAAATCTCTACTTTCTCCGTCTCTGCCATGGATGGTCTGAGAAAGTCCGTCTCTCACCTCCTCAGTCGCTCCGTGAAGTCCTTTCTCATATTCTCCTTTTCTTCGATCAAAGCCCTTTTCTCACTTACGAGGCTCTCAATTCTGTGCTGGAGTTCCAGGCTCTCATTCCCCATCACACCTATGATTGTTTCTGTTCTGTAAGTTTAGAAGACCGGAGAGAAATTAGCCTTCTAAGTTTTTTTGCTTCCATCACCAAGCATAATTAAGTTCTTAATTGTTTTTACCCTGCATTTGCTTCTATCTTATATACATAAACATATGCACACACAGATATACACTTATTTCCTTTTGACCCCCGAAAAAAACGGCTAGGGCTTCTTTTTTGGGGGGGTATCTTATTTCCTCCCCCCCCCAGTACTGGGAGGCAGGGATGAGTTGCCCCTCACACCTCCTTGCCTAACTGTCTTACCAGCAGCTTACTCTGTGAAACAGCTGATCTGCGGGTGGGCTGCTGCCGGCAGCTCCAAGGAGCACAGCCGCTTTTGCAGCCTCAATCTACAGGCGCTGGGCATACAGCTACGCTGAGCCTGGCGGTCTTTGGGGCCCAGCAGCCTCCACTACCTTCCACTGGAGCTACTCCACGCAGAGATGAGAAGAGAGCTACAGCTCCCATCAGGGCCCAAAGTGAGCCAGGCTCAGCATGGCTGTAAGCCCGATGCCTGCAGCACCGAATAGGCAGGCAGGCCAGCGCTCAGCAGCCCAAAGGCAGCAGTGGGCGAGGTGACAGAGGCAGCACAGCTCCACCGGCGGCTGCTCCAAAAGGGGCCCTGGCAGACTGGCAGCCCAGCAGGGCTGCTGAGAGCAGAGCTGCCAGGAGGGCGAAGAGGCCCCGTGACACCAGCAGCAACAGGGGCAGCTGCTTGGCGGCCAGTACAGGGCATGCCGCAGCCAAGACGTGCCCAGCAGTAGCTCTTTCTTTCTTTCTTTCTTTCTTTCTTTCTTTCTTCTTCTTTCAATCGCTACTTTAAACGACAGTTAGCATTCAAGTGATGAACTCAAGTTTGGATGGAGAGAGGGAAATCATCTGGAGTTGTTACGGTTTCTGTTCAGTCCCATCTTTGGATTTCAGCGACTTCCACAAAATAAGATGAAAAGAGAGAAGCTTTGGAAATCCAGGCCATTCAGGAAATTAGACAGGTCCTATAATATAGGAGTAAGAGAAGTAAAAAGAAAAGAAGGAAAGTGTTAGGAATGCAAAGAGAGGAAAGGAAACTCCAGCACAGGGAATGACTTAAGAAGGAAACTGACAAGGAGGAGCCTGGCTGGAAGTCCTTGCTGTATGCGATCTTTTTTTTCACCTGAGGATTATCCCCCTTGGTTTACTAAATAAATCAGTCTTTTACAACAAAAGCTGTTAATTAAATTGCATTAACAGCCGCCAAGAATTCAAAGAATAATAACTGAAAGCTTACTATGATTGGCAGAATGCCCAGAAGCAATTTGCAGGAAGCTGAGAAGATAAGCAAGACAAGACAGGAGGGTATGTGAATGAAGTTGTTCCCTGGAAATTGCTTCAGTCGGTGTTCCTCCTTAAATAGGCTAAGGGGAGTGGCCAATTAGCCCCAAGCCTTACTCTCGAGGAGACCTCCTCCTGAGGAGCCACTCCTGCCTTTTGGCAGCTCTGCACCAGTGCATCAGGAAGAGGCTCCTCCTCTTCGTCCTCTTCACTTAAGGGAGCTTCTGAAGGCTCTGGCTGGATCTCTGGCACCACATCTCTGGCACCACATCTTCTCCAGCCTCCTCACTGTCCGACTCGAAAGCCAGCTGCACAGGCTGCTGGCACAGCACCGCACCAGCCTCCTCGCTGTCGGAATCAGCTACTAGCTGCACAGGCCGCGTACGGGCCACAACAGCTGGATGACTATGGGCCAGTCACTCTCAGCCCCAAAATTTCAAGCTCAGGGAACAAGCTAGCCAGTCAATTCCGGTTTGTCAATCAATTCCTATTGCAACCAATGAGCAATCAACTCAGGGGTGCAATTCAGCGGGTTTCTGACAGGTTCTGGAGAACCGGTAGCGGAAATATTGAGTAGTTCGGACAACGGGCAAATACCACCTTTGGCTGGCCCCAGACTGGGGTGGGAATGGGGATTTTGTAGTATCTTTTCCCCAGGAGTGGGGGGGAAATGGAGATTTTGCAGTATCCTTCCCCTGCCACGCCCACCAAGCCACCGCACACCTACCAAGCCCCCGCCCACAGAACCGGTAGTAAAAAATTTGAATTTGACCACTGAATCAACTGGGTACCAAAAGAAAGAAAGAAAGAAAGAAGAAAGAAAGAAAGAAAGAAAGAAAGAAAGAAAGAAAGAAAGAAAGAAAGAAAGAAAGAAAGAAGAAGAAAGAAAGAAAGAAAGAAAGAAAGAAAGAAAGAAAGAAAGAAAGAAAGAAAGAAAAGAAAGAAAGAAAGAAAGAAAGAAAGAAAGAAAGAAAGAAAGAAAGAAAGAAAGAAAGAAAGAAAGAAAGAAAGAAAGAAAGAAGGAGGGAGGGAAGGAGGGAGGGAGATTCTGGCACAATTGAGGTTGAAATTGGAAGGGGCTGACTCGTCCAGAAGGGGGATCCTGACAGAAAGAAAGAAAGAGAGAGAGAGAGAGAGAGAGAGAGAGAGAGAGAGAGAGAGAGAGAGAGAGAGAGAGAGAGAGAGAGAGAGACGGAGGGAGGGAGGGAGATTCTGGCACAATCGGGGTTGAAATCAGAAGGGGCAGACTCCTCTAGACGTTCTGAGAGAAAGAGAGAGAAGCGGCGCCTTTCCCGCGAGAGCCGAGCGGAGGATTCCCCCGGGAAGTGGGGGGGGGGAGGGGGAGCTTTGGGGGGGGGAGAGTCCTTGGGGGCTTCACCTGGAGGAGGAGGGAGTTCGTCGCAGAGAGGGAAGCGGGGAAATGGGGAGGGGGAATCCATGCGGTATTGGGGGGGCTGCAGCTCAAGGGGGGGTTCATGGCAGCCCTAGACGGGACCCTCCCCTTCCTTTGCTCTCTTCAGACTCTCAGCCAGGGATTCCCGCTTCCCCCTCCTTCTCCCCCCCCTCCCCCGAGATTCCCCACAGCGATGCCTGAACCCAAAACCGAGCTCGCTCAGAGACCCCCAAGTCCCCGCCGGCTCTGGGGCTGCGTCCCCCCTTCGGTCATCCTCTGCAGCCCCACTGCACGCCTGATCGGGTGGGGGGGGAGGGCCAAAGGAAGCTCACCCTCCCCTCCAGGGCTGGCCTGAGCCCCCCTTGAGCTGAGGCCCCCCTAAGACTGACAAGATTCCCCCTCCCTCCGCTTCTCTCTCTGCGCCCGACTCGCCCCTCCAGCAGGTGAAGTCGGCGGAGACTCTGCCCGGAGACCGATGACGCTGAAGAAGGGAGGATTCTCATTGGCCCTTCCGCTTAGTGGCCCGTATAGCCTGCTTGCTCCTTTCCTTCGGCCTTTCTCTGCCCATCCGGCGTTTCTCAGGCATTGCGTCGTCTGAAGCCCCATTCCGCCTGAACCACAATCCTATCCTATCTTATCCTATCCTATCCTATCCTATCCTATCCTATCCTATCCTATCCTATCCTTTCCTTTCCTTTCCTTTCCTTTCCTTTCCTTTCCTTTCCTTTCCTTTCCTTTCCTTTCCTTTCCGTCCTTCTTCTATCTGCCTTTCCCTTTCCTTTCCTTTCCTTTCCTTTCCTTTCCTTTCCTTTCCTTTCCTTTCCTTTCCTTCCCTTCCCTTCCCTTCCCTTCCCTTCCCTTTCCTTTCCTTCCCTTTCTGTCCTTCTTCTATCTGCCTTTCCCTTTCCTTTCCTTTCCTTTCCTTTCCTTTCCTTTCCTTTCCTTTCCTTTCCTTTCCTTTCCTTTCCTTTCCTTTCCTTTTCCTCTCCCTCTCCCTCCCCTTCCCCTCCCACTCCCATCCCTTGCCATCCCTCCCCTCCCCTTCCCTTCCCTTCCCTCCCCCTTCCTCTTCTCTTCTCTTCTCTTCTCTTCTCTTCTCTTCTCTTCTCTTCTCTTCTCTTCTCTTCTCTTCTCTTCTCTTCCCTTCCCTTCCCTTCCCTTCCCTTCCTTTCCCCCTTTACTCCATCTTCTCCTTTCCCTTTCCCTTTTCTTTATTACCTTTATTTTCTATTTTATGCCATAATAATCTTAATAAAAATAATAATAATAAAACGAGCCTTTTGTTTTAGGAGCGCTTCTTGTTGCACAGCCTCAATATGCAAATTCCTGGGGCGAAAAAAACCTCATCCCAATTCCACTCTCCATCTGCCCTTTTCTACTGGCAAAATGTCTTCCTGACCCACAGAAAGAGGGGGCGGTTCCTTCCCATTTGGCGGTGAGGGGCGGAGAATCGGAAGGAGCCGGGTCCTCCAGTCATGCCGAGCAAGAGAGACGCGACTTTCAAGGAAGGAAACGGTTTTTTCTCCCGTAAAGCGAAGCGGCGCCTTTCCCGAGAGAGCCGAGCGGAGGATTTCCCCGGGAAAGGGGGGAGAGCCTGCAGATCCCCTCCGCCTCTTCCCTTCGGATTGGGGGGTGTCTGTGACCCCCAAGTCCTGGCTGGCTGCGGGGCTTCCCCTCCGCCCTTGGCATCCCGTGCAGGGACTCTCCCTTGGCAGCATCTTCACCTGGGAAATGAAATGGGCGTCTGGGTCAGAGGCTTCCAGCCAGGGGTGGAATGGGAATTTGGGGCAGTTTGGAGAACCGGCAAAGTCCACCTCTGCCTGGCCCCAGAGTGGGGAGGGAATGGGGATTTTGCAGTATCCTTCTCCTGGTGTGAGGTAGGAATGGAGATTTTGCAGTATCCTTCCCCTGCCACGCCCACCAAGACACACGCGCCATACCACGCCCACCAAGACACGCCGACAGAACCGGGGGGGTGGGGGGTGGGATTTGAATTTCACCACTGCTTCCAGCCCCAGAGGAGGAATCCCCGGTTCTGCATTTGGGGGGAGGAAGCGTTGATCTTTGGGGGTGGGAAGGCCAGAAGAAGCGGCAGCACCAATGGGAATTCTCCCTGCTTGAGCGTCATCGGTCTCTGGGCAGAGTCCTTGGTGGCTTCACCTGAAGGAGGAGAGAGAGAAGCGGAGAAAGTGGGAGGGGGGATCTTGGCCTGAGGAACCGCATGGAACTCTCTCCTGCATTGGGTGAAGTCAAGGGAAAGTCTGCCCGGAGACCGATGACGCTGCAGAAGGGAGAATTCCCATTGGTTCCCCTGTTCTTTCTGCATCCTCCCAATTCCGAAGTTGGAGGCAGCCCCATTCTGGGCCAGGCAGCCTTTCTGCGATCCCTTCGCTTTGCGGAGAGAGGGAACCGGTGGGAAATTCCACTGCCTGAGCCAAAAGGGTCTACGGCAGGGGTGAAATGCTCCCGGTTTGGACCGGATCGCCCAATCTGGTAGCGATGGAGGCGGGTGTTTCGGAGAACTGGTAGCAAAAATCCCTTCCCACCCCCATACCCAGCTGAGCCGCGCTATCATCAGAGGCTTTTTTTCTTTTAAATGCCTCTGACGATCCCAGCTGAGTGGCCAAGTCATCAGAGGCATTTATTGCTGAGCACATTGTAAGCCACCCTGAGTCTTCGGAGAAGGGCGGCATATAAATCAAATTTAAAAAAAAAAAAAAAGCCTCTGACGATCAGGCAACTCAGCTGGGATCGTCAGAGCCTTTTGAAAGGATTTTTTTACAACCTCTTTGCCGAAGAGCTTGTAAAAAAATGGTTTTAAAAGTTTTTTAAAAATGGCCACGCCCACCCAGTCACATTACCCCACCACCACCAAGCCACGCCCACAGAACCGGTAGTAACAAATTTTAGATTTCACCCCTGGTCTACGGGATCTTGAGACAGATCGTTTTCTGGGGGGGGGGAACCCACAGGAGGGGAAGGGCCAGGTGGGGCCAGGCAAGGGAGGCCAGGAGGCGGGGCCAGGTCCAGGCAGTGTCAATAAGTTTGTGTTTTTAAAGAAGTTATTTTTTTTCCAGTGGTTCCAGAGGAGCAGACTTCATGGGCCGGCAACTTGCCCCCAATCAATGAAGGTCCTTCCCCTCAGCGGTCCTTTACCACCCACCTAGAAGACCTCCAAAGTCCCTTTAAGCTCTGTTATTCTGTTATTCCTAAAATAAACAGCTAAGACCAGAGGTGGGTTGCTCCCAGTTCTCCCCAGTTCAGGGAGATGGCAGGCAAAGCGCATGGACGAAGGGAACCGGTGGTAATAGCGGTTAGAACCCACCACTGGCTAAGACCCTCACTGGGACCCTCCCTCTTTTGCTCCCTCTGGACTGAGGAGTTCGAGAGCTGCCTCCAGACATTCCTTTCAAGGAGGTTTTTTTAGAACCCTTCAGTTGAAAGTTCTTCATGTCTCCTTACCCTGAAGACCCCCATTTCATTTGGACTTTAATCCCAAACTGATTGGCCTTTTGGCATTTCTCTTGACGCTTCTCCAAAATGCACCCCCAAGAAGCCCCATCTCTCTCCCCCTCCCTCTCCCCTCCCCCTCCCTCTCCCCTCCCCCTCCCTCTCCCCCTCCCCCTCCCCCCCACACAGAGAGAGAGGTTGGATTGGGTCTCTCTCTCCCACCCTCCTTCCCTTCTGCTTTAGGCTTGGAGAGTCTGCCAGGGCTGCTCCTCATTTGGCAAGGCTGAAGGGGAATTGGGGGCTGGAGCCAGGTGACGGTCTCATCTCTGCCACAGGTGAGGCTCTCAGAGAGACTTTCTGGCAGGCAGCCAAGCCTTCTCCTCAGCCCCTCCGCACTCAGGAGAGATGCAGCTCTACTGCCCAGCGGAGGCAAAGCTTCTCATTTTTTTTACAAACCATTTGCAGGGATTTTTTTTAAAAAAAATATTTTCCCTAGGAAAGGGGGGGGGGCTACCGAAATGGGCAGGGTGCCTCTGCCTAGGGGGAGACTCTCCACCCCACAAAAGCCAATGGCTTGAAAGTGGCTCCTCTGCCCCCCCCCATTCCCCCCCACTGCCTTCCACAAACACCTCCCCCCATTGCAAAGGCGGCGTGCCTTTCGGGTGGGAAATGCCTGGAACGCAATGAAGCCCCCCAACTCACCTCCGGCTGGCAGGCTGGCTAACGGGGGGAGAGGAGAGGCGGGGGAGCCGATCGGAGGGAATTGCAGGTGCTCGAGGATGCTGCGGATGCCCTCGCTCGCCCTTTGCCTGCCTTCCCTCCTCAGGGCTCGCTCCTGCTCCCCCCTCCCCAGTCTAGCTTGCTTGCAGGTGGAGCCATGTTGCCTTGTGCGAGGCCGCTGTCGGAGAAGCCGGTGAGGGCTGGCTCTTTGCATCCTTTTGTCCGGCTGTCCGGGGAGCATGGCTTCCTCCCCAGGACCCCATCCGTTTCCCCCCCCCCACAGCCGGACAAAGCCAGGCAAAAAGCCAGCCCTCACCGGCGCCCAGCTTCTCCGGCAGCGGCCTTGGAAAGGACAATGGGAGCTTCTGCCTGCATCACCCGAGGCTGGGGAGGGAGGGCGAGAGGGAGCCAGAGGCCCTTCCCTCCAGCCTTTGCCCAAAGCCCCGCACCACACCAGGAGCCCGAAGTGGGCATTTCTTCCCCCCTCCGACCCGCGCGTACCTGGGCAATGGGACCCTTTCTCTCCCCCCCTTTCCCAGCTGCTGGATCAGAGGGATGAGCAGAGCTTTGCTGCCCATTGCAGCCAGGAACCTCAAAGCCCAGAAGGAACGTTTGTGCTACAAGCAGCCCCCGATCGGCCTCCTGCCAACTCTGCCTCTCCAGGAGCCCGGCCGGACTTTTGCGTTCCACTCACTGCGGCGGAGGGTGGGCTGGAGCTCCTGGGTGCCCAAAGGACCCCGTCCCGTCATCGGGAGTCCTGGAGCCTCCGCGGGTGAAACTTTGGCCGGGCTCCTCGGAAGACCACAGAGTTGGCAGGCCGCCTGCCTAGCTAGTGCCCAGATTGGCAGCTCCAACACAAAGATTCCTTCCGGGCATTATGTGAGGTTCCCAGCCAAGCTCGGACTGGCCCCAGCCAGCTTTCCCACCCAGGGAGCCTCTGATGACCGGGAGAGAAGGCGCCGCCTCCCACTTTGCAAGAGCGGAGGCAGGAGGGCAAAGCCAGCGATGCTTCTGAAGAGCCGGCTGGCCTCTTTATTCCCCCTCCCTCCCCAGGCAGCCGAGAAGCACAACACGAGGCCGCAGAGGCTTTGCAGCGTTTCTGGGATGACGGGAGCTGCTGCTGCTGTGTCACTGCGTTATTTTATTTGCCAGTTGAACTTATCATTTGTGGACTGTCAGACTCTCCGTAGCTTGCCAACTTCTTATCAGTAAGCTACGTGTTTCCGTATCCACCCACATTCCTTCACTTGCTTCTCACACTCCTTCCTTTGTTCTCTTTCCAGAAAGGTCCGGCTGAGATAGCCGGCAAGAATTACTTTCAAAATGTAACAATTAACTTTTCTTAGTTAGTGAGGTGTTTTATTTTCTTTATAACAAATAAATGAGTTTTATTAGAAACTTTTATTCGCGTTTCTTTTTCAGAATATTGCAAACAAGGAGGAGCCTCGATTCATCTCCTCTAATTAAACCAGGGTGATTAGTCCCAGAGCCAAACATGGGATTAATAAATGCCCTGACATCTGGTAGCTCGGACGGTTTGATTTATGGCTTTTTTCCTTGTTTTGTTATTTCTGATAAGAGCGCATAGGCAATTAGTTTTTAGCTACTGAGGTACGCTAATTATTTTGCTAAGATGCCGAAACAGAAGAAAAAAGGCAAAGTGAAACCAAGACCACTCTTCGTAAATGATTTGATTGATCTTTCCAACGAAGAGGTGGCAGACAGGAGATTTTCAGATTTCCAGCCCCTTACTTCAGCCACACGCCTGAAACAAGAAGAAGCCGTGGGAACAGAAATGGAGGGAGATAAGACAGAAGCTGTTTTTGAAGGAGAAGCACTACGACTGAGGTCAGTAACTCCCCCTTCTAATTATGCCAGCTCTCAACCTGTCTTCCCAGAACCTTCTGAATTTGTAACGCTCGGTGCAAGGCTAAAGCAAACTGCCGAGCAAAATTACTCCCATGCAGAGAGAGAAACAATTCATTATTCTCCTCGAAGCTCTAAGCTCACCCTGGATGAGCTGGCTATGAAAGCCTTTCATGATCGTATAAAATTCTATGAACAGGAGCTATCCCAGGCAAAAATGGCTATATCTATGCTTGAGCAAGATAAGGGAGATAATTTAAGATTTTCAAAAACCGCCATATTGTCTTCTTCCTCGGAGCCAAAGACACTCCCCCTGGTGGATCCTGTGTCAGGCCAATTAAGGCAGAGAGCACTGCATACGTCACATGAAAGTCTCCCTGATCAAATTACATATAAACCTGCCACGTATGCAAAGCTGCCCGAAGCTAAAGGTGCAGCACCATCTGCTGGCGAAAGTAATTTACTACAGGAAACTGAAATGCCACAAGTGTTTCCACAGGCCCAAACTCAAACACCCCCTGGTGGTGCTGATGTCTTTTTAGATGGAACACAACCACGCTTAATGCAGCAAAGGCAAATGACTGCATCTCCAGCAGGTCATGCCAATATTGCAGCTCAAGCACAAATGGCAACTGGAATACAGCACATTCCATATGTGCCCCAGCTACAAATGCCTGCATATGTGCCACAGCCACAAGTGCAAATAGGGCCACCTCCTGGCCCACCTCCAATGGCACAACCAAGACCATTTTTAGGTCCACAACAGGCACAGCAAATACCACAGGCATTTCTGCCAGCACAGCCAGCGTACCAAATGCAGGCTCCTTACCAGGCATTTTCTGTCTCTCCACTAACTGGTGAGTCAAAACTAAAAATGTCAGGACACAATTACAAAGCCTGGGTCAGTGAGATTACACTATTGCTTCTTAGAGAAGGCACTCATTTTATGGTTTTTAATCCTCCTGCTCAACCTTGGATTTATGCAATAAGAGATCTAGAGATAAGAGCTCGCACAACATTATTGATGTCCATGGATACTGAACTGCAGGTCACTTTTCCACCAAATACAACAGCCCGACAAATTTGGGCTGAATTGGAAAATTGCTTACAGGCCTGTCTCAATTGAATCTTCATGTTTACTCATGTCTGAACTCCACAGTTCGAGATTGAAACCTGGTGAACAAATTGGAGGACACTTGACCAAACTGAAAGGACTGAGAACAGAATTGAGAGAAAGAGGCCATAACATTGAGGATATTCAAATGATCAGCATCATCATTAACTCTTTGAATTATGAATGGAAAGATGCTGTTACAAAAATTAACCAAGTCCCTATTGCTCAACGCACAGTGGACAATGTCTGTAGACTTTTAATTGAAGAAGAGGCATTCATGTTGGCCATACCACACTTGAGAGGACCACCCGCATCAAGAGCTCCAGCTAGGCGTCCCTTCCGAGGAAGGACCTACGCTCCAAGGATGCCAAGACTGGCTGGGAGGGGCAAGGGCGTGGCTGGGCGTGGTTACCTACCGGTTCAAGCGAACCGATGCAAACCTACTGAATCCCACACCTGGCTTTGAGCCAATCACCTGGAGGTCCCGATTTCAATTCCCAGGGCCCAGCTAGGACTTCAGGGCCAGACTCTATGCTGCCCCCTACAGGCAGTGCATCTTAGCTGAACCCTGGCAAGAGGGAGGGGCTGTGATGGGGGGAGGGGCTCTCTGTGTCCAGGAGTTTCTCTCCTTTGCTCTCGGATGGGGCTGCTCTACCCCAGAAAGACCCGGGGGTGGGAGGGGTTGGAGGGTCCTGCTGGACTCAGGGCACCAGCTGGAAGACGAGGCGGCAGTGGTGACCAGCAGGGCCTTTGCCCCAAATCCGCCCTGCCTTAACAGTGACAATGGTTAAGGCATCAGGCTAGGAAGCAAGAGATCCTGAGTTCAAGTCCTGCCTTAGCCCTGAAAGCCTGTTTGCTGACCTCAGGAGAGACACTCTCTTTCAGACAAGCCCACCTCACAGGGTGATTGTTGTGGGGAAAAGAGGAAGAGGAAGAAGAGTTGGACATGTTCACCTCCTTTAGTTATTTGAAAAAATAATAAAACACTGGAAAAAAAGTGTAACAAAAATAAAAACCGGCTTTCTTGATTCTGTTTGCATGGATTCTGTCACAGCCTTGTACAGATACGGGAATTTCTCTTCTCACAAGGAGGAAAAGTTTTTTTTTAATCATCCCTTCCAATTTAACTCACTCCCTTTTTTCACAGCTGTGTAGGAACCATTGGGGGCATCGGACCCCCTCCCAGCCCTGGGACACAGCAGGTTTCCCTGTTTCTTTGGGAAAGATTCCTTCCCCACTGAGAGTCTGACTGAGCCCCATCATCCACTTCCCTCCCTGCCTGGGGTCAGCTGAATTCCTCCATTCAGAGAACTGGAAAAAGGGTGTTTGCACAGAACCTCTGGGTCAGTCTCCATTCTTCCACACAGAGGGCCCCACTCACTCCTCAAAGCTAAATTCTCTCTCAGTTCCTGGATGCCTCCAGACATCGCTTGGCTGAGCTCACAGCATGGCCAGGGTGGCTGAGAAATTGGGACGGAAGGGACCACAAACCTTTCCAGCCACAAGAGACACTTAAACACAGATTGTGGCCTCACACACACTCCTCAATGGTGCCTTTATGTGGCAGTGGGAAGGGTTATGGGATCAATATGGGTTCAACACTCATAGGGCTGCCCCATCTCTTGTCCCTGGTGACAGATCAAAGATTGTGAATCCCACTCCTGACACCAGTTTCTGTGGAATCAAACATAGGACCTAAAAAACCCAATAATCCAGGCTCACTGCAGTTGTTATTTATTCAGTGTCCACTGGAGGAATTTCCCTCCAGAAAATAGTGAGAGGAAATCTTAGAGACAAAAGGATGCACTCATATTTATATATTCCAAGAAAGGAGGAAAAAAGGACAATCATACATATGCATATTTCATTTAATAGATGATGTGAGCATGAATATTCAGAATTAGAAAGACTCAAGTTACCTCCCCAGCCTTGTATTGTTGCTACCCTCAAGAAAGAGTTATTGTGTAAACAAAATGAAACGTCTCAGTTGCGTTGCCACAGCAGTTTGGGTGAAATGTACTGAGAAATGAGGGCATCAATGTTGCTCCATACATTCCTTCTCTATTCCTGTCTTGCTAATATACTCCCATTTCTCCAAGAAATTTGTCTCCTCACAATCTTCCACACACCCTTTATTTGTTTCAAGAAAAATAATTGGCCCACTCATGCATGCAGAGCAGCTTGGACCATTTTCTATGTTTGGACTGTAGAACATGTTAAAAGTTGAAATTCCTCAGTCTCACATTTACACATTTCTTCTGGCTGTAAGCTGTGAAGAATACAATGATTTCCAAATTTGAAACATATACGTATGATTTTCTTTGACTCCTGCTTACTATCTAAATGGAAAGAATATCTCCTTTCAAATAAAAGAAACTTTTAACAATTCTTTCAATATCACATTTGTGTTATATCTCATGTTTTTACATTTGTTCTGGCTGTGAGCTGCTCTTTTGTGTTGAGGTCTGGCCTCAGAAGGATAATGTAACACTTGGGGATGAAGATGCAGCCCAGCAGACCAGCACTGGAGACCAGGATGGAGAAGACCTGCACAGCCACCATGTATTTCCCTTTGGTGCTCAGGTAGGTGGGCACAAAAGTCACCCAGACGCTGCAGAAGACCAGCATGCTGAAGGTGATCAGCTTGGCTTCGTTGAAGGCCCCAGGCAGATTCCTGGCCAGGAAAGCCACCGTGAAGCAGATGGCAGCCAGGAAGCCCATGTAGCTGAGGGTGACGTAGAACATGACAACGGCCCCTTCGTTGCATTGCAGGATGATCTCTCCAGGCTGGGAGTGGAGGTCAGAGTCAGGGAAGGGGGGAGAAACTCCCAGCCAGATGGAGCAGATGATAATTTGGGCAGCAAAAGAAGAAAGGATGATGGAGTTGGCCAAGCTCTTCCCCAACCATCTCTTCACTCGGTTTCCTGGTTTTGTGGCCAGGAAAGCCAGCACCACTGTGATGGTTTTGGCCAAGAGAGAAGAAATGGCCACTGAGAAGATGATGCTGAAAACCGTTTGTCGGAGAAGGCAGGTGGCTTTCCTTGGTTGACCAATGAAGAGAGAAGGAGACAAGAAGCAAAGCAGGAGGGAGACCAGGAGGATGTAGGAGAGGTCCCGGTTGTTGGCTTTGACAAGGGGAGTTTCTCTGTATGTAATGAAGATGATAAAAATAAAGCCTGAGTTTAGGAACAAGAGTAGAGCAAAAGAGACCAGGATGATGCCCAGATGTTCTTCATAAGACAGGAAGGTTATAACTTTGGGGATACAGTGAGTTCTTTCCTCATTTGGATATTTATCATCTGGACACTTGGTGCATTTTTCTGTATCTGAGAAAGCAAAAAAGCAATATGTCTTTAATATTTTGTTCTTTTCTCTTTCAAGAAAAATCTTTGGATAACAGCTGATACCACAGGCATTTTCCAAGAAGTATTTATTAAAGATTTCATTAAAAAGAGTATAAGAAAGATTTTTTTAAAAAATGTAGCCAGATATATTAAATTGAGCGAAATTCTAGGGTGTTAAATATTTCCAGTGTAATGTGTAGAATCTTCATAGGAACCTATATTATTAGAGGTAAATAATGAATCATATAATCGTTTTAGGCAAACATCCTGAGTCCTGCCCCATGGCAGTTAATATCCTGGACTTGGAGGATGCCTACAGTATCTTGTAGCATCTGGAAGCAACCTGGAATTAAGGAGAAACTTCCTATCAGGGAGAGGAATTAGCCAGTGGAACAGCTGGCCTCCAGAAATTGTGGGTGCTTCAACATTGGAGGTTTTTAAGAAGAGACTGGACAGTCACTTGTCTGAAATGCTATAGGGTCTCCTGCTTGAATAGGGGGCTGGACTAGAAGACCTCCAAAGTTCCTTCTACTCTATTATGATTGATTGATTGATTGATTGATTGATTGATTGATTGATTGATCTATATGGCAGACAATTTGTGTAATAAATTCCCCCCATAACTATCCACAGCACCAGATTATGGCCCAGTGACACCTTCTCAGTGATCCTCAAGGGAGGCCAATAAACAATGAATTGCAAGTTCTTTCAGAAGGTGGACCTGAAACAATTCATCTAGTTTCAAAGATCTCAGATGTTCCTAGAAAGGTAAATTTAGCAGCACATATCCAAACTAAAAAGCAGAAGAGATATTTCCTCTGCTGTTAGTAAAGCTTGCCCAGTCTGCCACTCCCTCCTCCCATCTCTTTCCAGCCCCTCCTTCCAAGTCTTTTTGATTTACTTCCATTTAGATAAGAAATTGTGCAGGTTGAAAATAGCTTCAATCTGTCCTTCAAGTTGCACTTTCATGAAAACACTCTGCATGGATCCACTTCCACAAAGTCTCCCATTTTCCTCAGTGTGACCCACCTTCCTGAGTGGAGAAGGTCCCCTCCGGACAAGGAACGCAGTCGTAGCAGCAAACTGGCTCTCCTTCTCGAGCCCTCTTGACAAATCCAGGATGACAACTTTCCACACATTTGGACTGAGGCAGGGACTGAGCAGAAGAAAAGGAATGCCAAAGAAAAGGTGTTAGGACTCTCCGTCCATGGAAAATGGAGGGAGAAATGGATGGAGACAAGTAGCCTCTGGTCTTCACTGAGGTAAATATGAAACCTCTGACTACTTTTAAACAGATGCCAGAGGTATAACAACTGGCAGGTTCTTCCTTTAGTTCCTCCCTTTTGCTTTCAGAATTTAACATTACAATAAAGTACTTTTCTATTTAATGTAGTCTAAAGCGATGGAATTGAAAATTTTTTAAAATATGATGATATATTCTTATTAAAACTAATAATAAAGTTTACAGTAAAAGATTTAGGAAAATTTATTCTTTTAGGTTTTTTAATATGAAATTAAACTGTGATGAAGAAAGAACCCTCTGACCAGTAAGATCTTGAAAGGTTTCCATAAAACATGACAAAGCTACTCCACTTAGGTCCCGTCTCTTGAAGAACTTCCATTAGCTGACACCACCTGGCATGGGAGGCCAACCACCCTGGAGACTCTAGGCTTTGCCCACTTGAAATAGGACCTTTGGAAAACAGAGAAAAGACACCAACATTTCTCTCACCTTATTGAGCAACTTTAGCCGTGAAAGAGCATCTTGGTTGATAGTAAGTCTCTGTCTTTCAAAATACGCCAGAATCTCACTCCTGACATCCTCCTTGGGGAGAACCAAGAATCTGTTAATTTTCAGATCTGCTGTTATCTCTCCATTTTGGTCCAAGTAGAGTTTCCTGTCAGAAATATTCCAAAATTCATTCTTCTCCAGAAAGGGATGAAACTAGAATGGGAACGTCCAGGAATTTGAAAAACAGATAACTTTGTTTCTTATCCCACATTGAATCTTTCTTCTACAATTATCTAATCTCCAAATATGCTTAATTAGGATACAAATACTGCCATCATCTTCATAAGTGAACAAGAAAGTTTGAGAAAAATTTGTCAATCATTTACTGAGAAAATATAGAAAAAGTATATAATTGATACAATTGGTCAAATATAGGGAACATTCTAGAGCAGATGAAAATAAAATGAACAGGAAAAAAATAGATGATTCATAAATTCTTTGAAAACAACAGGTTGATTCCCAGAAAGCATGGGTTGATCAAGAAGAAAGTTGTCAGGCTAATCTTCTCCCTGGTCATCCTGATGGAAAACACCCCCAGATGTGCTAATTCTACTTGATTGTAATGTGACGTTAACAACGTCGGACATAGGACATAACATTCAATTGGCAGATTGGGAGATATTATGGAAGCAGAACATTAAAATGACAAGAGCCACATCTTACAAGGAGAACCTTATTAAAATGTTTTACAGATGGCACTTACCACCAGCCCGACTTGCCAAAATACACCCAAACACTTCGGCATTGTGTTGGAAATGTAAATAAAAAAAGGGGACATATTACCACACTTGGTGGAAATGTAGGAAAGCCCAACACTACTGGCAAGATATAAAAAATATTATTGAAGAAATAACGAACATTCAAATAGAAAATAGTCCAGAATTCTTTTTATTTGGCATGATAACGGCACAACATCTTAAGGAAACAAAATATCTCATCATACACATCTTGACAGCAGCAAGACTACTGTTCGCGCAAAACTGGAAATTAGACCAACTCCCATCCAAAGACAAAATCGTTGCAAAGATAACAGAGTGTGCTGAAATGGTCAGATTGACACTGGAACTCCAGGAAAAGGAAGAAAGCGAATACTATCTTGTATGGCACCAATGGTATCAATGGCTGGAAAGGAAAATCAGCAAAAATGTAGAGGACAGAAATTAGGGTAAAGACTTGCATAAGGAGATGAACTCATAAGAAATGTAAATTTGTAGTGTAAAATTATAACATTGGAATTAGACATTTATTTAGTTTATTAAACTATATAAGCTCAATGACATATATTCTGTTGATGACAAAAACGTATATGTAAAATGTTAGGTGGGTTTGTAGGTGGTGGGTTTTTTGTTTGTTTTTGTATTGTATTGTATTGTATTGTCTTTATATCTGTGTTTATATTTTAATAATAAAAAAAAATTAAAAAAAAAACAAGAATAAAGTTGTCAAGACTAATCTTCTCCCTGGTCATCCTGATGGAAAACACTTCCAGATGTGCTAATTCTACTTGATTGTAATGCGACATTAACAAAATTTTGCAAATCTGAAAGAACAAATCTCCCACCAACTCTTTTCTCAGCCTGAAAAGTTAGCCAGGATCCTTTCTGAGTTTCTTTCTCTCCCATTATGCAGCTCCAGGATTCTCCCCTCTTCTCTTATCCTTCCCTAGGCAGCCTCACTTCCCCTCATCCCAAAAGTCATTCTCACACATCATTGCACTTCCTAAATAGATTATTGGAACTCTGGTGATATCACTGGATTTCAGTAAAGGACTCACAAACAATTGTGTGATGTGATTAGAAACCTGAGACCTGGATAATAAGTGGATAAAAACTGTCTTCAAAATGATTCTGAAATAGTTTTTAACCCTTTTTAATCTTTCCTATGAAACTTGAAGGTGATGAATAAGGGGGATAACTGTTGCGTATATGGTGAGGAGAAACAAAGAGAAGAAGGAACAATGAATGTCAACATTGGAGAAGCTGAAAAAATTAGAATTATCACTTCAGAAAGATCCCCAAAACAGGGAAGTCAGAAAGGAAATGGAGTTAATGAAACATAAAATTAATATACTAGAACAGGAAGAAATGATAAGGAATATAAAATTGGCAAAACAAAACTATTTTGAATCGGCAAATAAACCAGGGAGATGGCTTGCCCACAAATTGAAAAAAGAAAAAGCTAAAAAATTGGTACAATATTTACGAGACGAGCAAGGAAATTTGCTCCATAGAATTGAGGGGGGAAAATATTATTCAAAATTATTTTCAAATACTGTATAGTCAAGAAAACATTAAAGAAGAAAATATTATAAATTACCTACAGGAGAGGAACTTGCCAAGTATAACAGATGAAGATAGGGAAATGTTGAATGGGGAAATTACATTAACAGAGTTAAGAGAGACAATTAAAAAACAGAAAAATAACAAAACACCAGGGACAGATGGAATTCCGGCAGAAGTATATAAAAAATTTCAGGAAGTTTTGGAAGAAATTATGTTGGATATATATAACAAGGTATTAGAGAAAGCCAAATTGCCAAATTCACGGATGGAGGCATATACAGCATTAATTCCAAAGGAAAGTACAGACAATCAATTCATTCAAAACTATAGGCCAATCTCACTGTTAAATGCCGACTATAAAATCATGGCAACAATAGCAGAAAGACTAAAAAAGATATTAAATAAAATAATTCATTCGGATCAAAACGGGTTTTTACCCAAACGACAAATTAAGAACAATACACGGATTATCATGAATACTCTAGAATACTATGAGGCTCATCCAGAAAAACAATTGGCAGTAATAATGATAGATGCACAAAAGGCGTTCGACAACTTGAATTGGCGGTTTTTAATTAATCAATTAATCAGGATGAAATTTGGCAAAAAATTTATAGAAATGATGAAGACAATTTATTCTAAGCAAACAGAAAAATTATGGTCAATAGAGATCTTACAGAAAAAGTTGATATAAACAAAGGGGTTAGACAAGGCTGTCCATTGTCCCCACTCTTATCCATCCTTTCATTGGAAATATTATTGGCACAGGTAAGGGGAAATAAGGAAATAAAAGGGTTAAATATTAAAGGAGAAGAATATAAAACGCAGGCCTTTGCAGATGACATGGCATTTATATTAGAGGACCTTTGGAAACAGGAGAAAAACTCCTACTAGAAATAGAGAAATTTGGAATAGTAGCAGGCCTGAAAATAAATAAAAACAAAACAAAGATAATTACCAAGAATATCTATAGATATTATTACAGATGCCGGTATCGGAAAGCTGTAAAAATGTAACAAGGATGTTAAAGATATAAATGTTGAATAAAAATTAATTTTAAAACAAAAAACAAAAACAAAATGCCATGGTATCTACTCTTTGGAGCCATTATTCCCTAAGTAAATGAATTGGACAGATCTGTTGAGTTGGTTCTCCTCCTTCTCCTCTGGATTCCTCCTCCAAAGGATCTCAGATTAATGGATCCATATCGGGACCCCCATACCTGCCACGGCTGCAGCCTTGGAGACCCCAAACTCTTTTCTCCCTCCTTCCTTCTCCTACTCCTCAATCTGGAGGAATAAGCGGCATTCAAGGCCTGGGCCAGAGTCTTCATCACACTGTAATATTGATAAAAATTTGGGATAATTTCTCTGTCCCATTCCCATTGGGTCTCCAGTGGGGCTTTCTGGGTGCATCTTCTGCGGCCTTTGACAGAAAAGACGTTCTTTGAAAGAGAACAGCGGAAATAATAATCTTGAAACTTTTCTTCCCCAAAGAAATTGGGTTCAAAGGCAGAATCTCTTGGCCTTTCTTTTACCATAAAAGAAAAGGTCCAAATGCTATGGACATATTTGAAAAGTCTGTGCTTTTCGAATGTTAATGTTCCCACAACTGTACAGATCCAGACTTTCCCTTCAATGGGTCCTGGCAGACGCATAAGTGTTAAATGGAAAGGAAGAATTCTCTCCCAAATTGAAACATTTTCCATGAAGTGAACAAAGACGTTGACTTGTCTCCACTTAGAGAGGGAATCCCTGAGGAATGCTGTATATCCGGTTGTTGAGAACAGTTGTGATATAACAACACAAATTCCACTCCTGACAAGCACAGGAGGAAAAATCCTCATGAATTTCTCTCCATTTTCTGTGTCTGAAGCAAAGAGCCCAATCAGGGTCCATCTGAAATGGAGGAGCAGGGGGACAATTGCTGGGTACTGGAATCCTTCTTTGGGATTCATCCGGTGGAAAAAGGGGAAATTATTTTTATCACCCAGAGCCTCTGAAGCAATGTCATGACTAATCTGAAAAAGCAATGAAGAATGCTGTGTTATATTTGGAGTCAGATCAAGTCCAAAATATTAAATTTTAATAAATCCAACCTGGTTCTCATGAATGTATTAGAATAGTTTGTTAATCAGACATTGTTTAAAATATTAAAGACAGAATATTAGCAAGATTGTATCATAATAATGGAAAATAATAAGCAAATTAAAAAACAATAAAAATGTAAATCATATTACTGTATTCCACCCCTACAATTTATCACAATTAGATTAACATGTGCAAATGCCAACTGGAGTATTCTATTCCAACAAAGGGCCTATTATAATTTTTGAGGATTGCTGCATCTTTTTTTGCTTCTATATCCCAGATTCTTTCTGGAGGAAATTTTTTAACTTCTTTCTCCAGTTATACAAGAAACAGGCAGACCTCGGGACTTCCGGCTTGCTGTTCGTCGCTGCCAGACGTTCCTTTGGGATCGTCAGCTTCCACTGCCTGTCAGAGCCGCCTTCACAACGGAATGGCAGCTCGAAAAAACTCCGTTTCCATGAGGAAATGGAGATAGAACCAGCAGGGGTGGGTAGAACTCTCTGCGGAGTCCCAAAAGTTTTTCTTTTACTTTTGGGACGGAGCGGATGAGATGCCCCATATCCCCAGCCGCTGCTCCGGGCTTTGGGAGACCTCTGCTAATGCAGAGCCAGGCGTCAAAAGCAAGCCTGCAAATTTAACAGATTACTCAAAGAAAATGTGAGCTGGACCTGTAATACTGAACTGCAAGTATTTTACTTATCTTTTAAAAATTACTTAAGAGAAGGGAGGAAAAGAAAGAGGAAAAAAAGCCTTTTAAAATGGCGTCTGCCGCGGCTGGAGGAGAGGCTGAAAGGGAAAGTCCTTCCGTTTTCTATTATTACAATGTAGCGGAATAAATACCACTGGCTACATTTGTAGACAAAACTTCGCTCCTGTGTCTTTTTCTCTCTTTTTCCCCTGGAGACTTGATATTGTTGTTGATTGGAAAGAAGTCTTTTTTCTTGTTTTGTTTTTTTTTAACAAAGCCTGCCTGGGCGGAAACATGGCACTGAGACTTACAAAGTCAGATAAACAAGTAGGGGGGGGGATTCCCCCACCAACAATTTAAAGGAACAAGTTTTAACTCCTCAGTCTCAGAAACCTGATTTTAATATAATAGAATTTCTCTTAGAGGAGATTGAAAGAAGGGAGGAGATTGTGAATCAGCAACTTGAAAAATTTAAGCAGGAAATTAAAGAATTGGTGAAATCTAAGTTTGATTTTTTGGAGAAAAAATTCTCAAAAGTGGCTAATGGTTTTTCAGAATTTATGATACAGTTGGACACAAATACTAATTTATTAGAGTCTAAAATGGGACTTCCGGTTTCCTTGTCTTCGGCGACGGCGGTGCCTTTTGAAGCTCCGCCAGCCCCGCTGCCTGTAGAGCCGCTTCGTGACCCAGAAGCGGCTCGAAAACTTCAAAATCCTTAGGATTGCTGAAGTAGAGATCGCAGGGCACAGGTCGAGCCCCTGTAACCCCCCAGGGAATTGTTTCTGGGGAGAGAACAGGCGCGGCTCCCTTCCAGCCTGCTGAAACTCCGGGCGACGTGGGACGATTCTGCTTCTGCAGAACAAGCCGGCTGCAGGAAACTCAAAGCGAAAAGAACCAGCTTTAATAAACAGCGAAATTACCTGAACCCTGAAACTTGGAAACGCAAGTATCAGCGCTTTGTTGACTTTTCAATCTGAGAAAAATGCGAGTGAGTGAAAGTGCTTTGAAAAAACATGGCGCTCAGCCTTAGAGTTAACGAGCCAGCGAGTGTGGATTGGTGAAGTTATCTTGCTTTGTTACAAAGTTTCCAAGTTGCTACAAAGTTGCTTTGTTTGTAATAAGAGAAACAAGCGAAAAATTTCTCCTTTTTCAATACTTGACTTCAGCTTTTATTTGATCAAATCTGGGGGACTTTTTTAGAAGTTTTTGTGCAGGAGGGAAAGGAAAAGGAACTTCCCTTTTTAGAAAAACTAGATTACGTGGCAGGATGGCCTCAAAGAAGCAGGAAGGGAAGGCAACAGGGGGGGGATCCCCCACACATAAACATGAGACGCAGCTTCCCCCTGCTCAACAGCTACAGACTCAGAAAAAAGAATTTGATGTGGGAGATTTAAAAGAATTTATTTCTAAAACTTTGGATGATAAATTTCAAAAATCTCAAGAGGAGATAGATGATAAACTTCAAAAATCACATCAGGAATTTATGCAGGAAATTAATGAAGTTAAAGATATGGTGAAACAGAATCAAAACAAGGTGACCAAAAAAATATCAGAAGTGGCATCTGGCCTGGCAGAATTTATCGGCAAAGTTGATTTTAAAGTTGAAGAACTTAAATTAGAAGTTAATGTTAAGATGAAAGACAATGATTACAAAATTGCTGATGTTGACAATAAAATGCAAAGAGTTGAAGACGAGATTGTCATGATACAATTCAGGGCAATGGAGTTTGCTATACGGCTTCGAGGAATCCGAGAGGAGGAAAGACAGGATTTGAGACAAGTTTGTTCCGAGGCCTTGGCCAAGATTATACAAGTCAATCCTGATGTGGTTTTTCACAAAATAGACAAAATTTACAGAGTGAATTCTTGGGTGGCCAGACAAAGACAATTACCTAGAGATGTGGTCATATATTTTACAGATAGAGAAATAAGAAATGATATCCTGCAAAAATCTTTTTACACTTCTGTGCAAGTGGGAGGCTCACGAATTGGAATTTATAAAGAATTACCTCCTAAAATGCTGAAAGCTAGAAAAGAATTTGGTTTTCTTGTTAAGGAATTGCAAAATTTACAGATACCTTTCCGGTGGGACGCACCAGCTGGTGTAATTTTCAGATATAAGGGAGAAAGACATCGCTTGAATACCGTGGAGAAGGCACAGCACTTTTACACTACTATTCTTAAGGAAAGAACACCATCTCCACGTACATCCACAGTTTTGGAGATTAAAGAGAGTGAAGAGAAGCAACCTCAACGAGATCTGCAAGGACAGTCTAAGCAGGATTTAGAGGAAATGCAAGGCGCAGAAGGAGGTTTTTTAGATGAGCCCTTGCTGGAATCTTCTCCAATCTTGGATTCGGTTCGGATGATTGAAGTTAAGGATCAACGTATAACTCGAGCTCAATCTAAGCTACTTAAACAAAAGCAACAACAACAACAGGAAAGGCAAGATATGGAGGCAGTTAAGAGTACTGCACAAGAGACTGGAGCCATGGGGGGAGCGAGATCGAAGCTTTCGGAAGACCTTCAATTATTCTGCTCCTTGCTCCAAAAAGAGGGAGATGATGTTTAAGTGTTTATCTTGGAATGTTAATGGGTTGAATTCAGTACAGAAAAGGAAGAAATTATTTACATATTTGAAACAATTTAATAATGATATAATTTGTTTACAAGAAACGCATATCACAACTCAAGATCAAAAATATTTGGTAAACTCCAAACTAGGAACACATTTTATATCTTCAACTTTGCAAAAAAAAGAATGGTGTGGTTATTTATGTAAATAAAAAGTTAACAGCTAAAGTTATAGAAGCAGATGAAGATGGTAGGTTTGTAGCAATTGAATTGCTTACAGCAAATGGCCAAATTCTTCTGATTGGAATTTATGCTCCCAATCAACAACAGGACCATTTCTATAAGATGTTACATACTAAAATACTGCAATGGGACTACAGATCTACTTTAATTATGGGAGACTGGAATGGAGTAATTGATTCTAAATTAGATAAAAAGAGTTTGGCAAAGTCTAGGATTAGATTACCACAGACCTTTTTTGACATGAAAGAAGATATGGAACTAAAAGATGTTTGGAGAATACATAATCCAAAAGAATTGGACTACACTTTTTTTTCTGACAGACACAGATCCTTCTCTAGGATTGACTTCATTTTGTTGTCAGATGATTTACTTGTCAAGACAAAAAGAACAAAGATTTTTCCAAGAACTTTGACTGACCATAGCCCAGTATGGATAGAAATCGAGATGGATAGGGTTGAGAGACGTTCTTGGAGATTAAATGAGAACTTGTTTAGATATGAAAAAAATACAACAGAACTTAAAAAGCATTTGAAAGAACTTTTTGAAATAAATTTGAATAAAGGTACCCCAATTGAAATTGTGTGGGACGCAAGTAAAGCTTATATGAGAGGGGTACTTATCTACATGAACTCTAAACATAGACTGTTTCGACAAAAGAAAAGATCTGAGTTGGAAATAGAAATAAAGAATAAAGAACAGTTACTTATTAAAAATCCAACAGATGAAAGAATAAGCAGTGCTATAAAACTTTTGAAAGACCAATTTCAAATGCTTATGGCGGAACAAGTTGCAACAAACTTACAATATGCGAAGCATAATACATTTTGTAACGCTAATAAACCAGGCAGATGGTTGGCTTACACATTGAGGAAAAAACAAAGTATACGGACTATTGATAGTATTGATATTGGAAGGAAAGAAATTTTTCAACAAAAATTAATTAAAGAAGCTTTTGTGGACTATTATACTAAACTATATGCCAAAGAGGAGGTGCAGAATGGACTTATAGAAAAATATTTAAACGATAAAAGAGTTACAAAAATTACTGATCAACAAAAGGAAAGAATGAATTATCCTATAACAGAGGAGGAGATAATAGTAGCAATTAAACAGTTAAAAACAGCCAAAGCTCCTGGCACGGATGGTTTGACCGCAGTGTATTACAAAACTTTGCAAGCTGAAATGGTGGAACAACTCAGAGATTTATTTTGCAATATCCAACAAGGGGGTAAAATACCCCCATCATGGACAAAAGCTTACATATCTTTGATACCAAAAGAACAAGTCGGTCCTAAAAAACCAGAGAATTATAGACCAATATCTCTTTTGAATACAGATTATAAAATCTATGCGAAAGTATTAGCCAACAGGTTGATGCCAGTAATCCAAAAGGTGATTCATGATGATCAAGCGGGATTTATTGAGGGCAGACACATGAAGGATAATGTAAGGCAAGTAATAGATTTATTGGAATATCTTGAGAAGAATAAACAGATTCCTGCAGTGCTGGTCTTTCTGGATGCAGAGAAGGCCTTTGATAGAGTGGATTGGAATTTTCTACTAAAGACTTTTAAAAAGATGGATTTTGGGGATCAATTTATACAGGCGATTTCAGCAATTTACCAAGAGCAAAAGGCACAGATTATTATTAATGGAAGTTTGACAACAGAGTTTAAAATTGAAAAAGGAACAAGACAGGGATGTCCGTTGTCCCCACTTTTATTTATTCTAACACTAGAAGTCTTGTTAAATACAATACGGGACTCTAATATCTTGAAAGGTATAATGATTAGGCAAGAGGATTACAGAATAAAGGCATTTGCAGATGATCTGGTTGTTACCCTATCACAACCAATGGAATCAATAATCCTGATGAAGGACATTATACAAGACTATGGTAAAGTTTCAGGTTTTAGACTGAATCCAAAAAAGACTAAAATGATAGAGCCTTGATAGTACAAGGGTTTAGTGCACCCTGTTATTAACACAGCTGCCTGCAATTTCTGCTGGTTCGAATCTCTCCAAGGCTCAAGGTTGACTCAGCCTTCCATCCTTTCTAAGGTAGGTGAAATGAGGACCCAGTTTGTGGGGGCAATAAGCTGACTTTGTATAAAATATACAAAAGAATGAAGGCTATTGCTTAAAGCATTGTAAGCCGCCCTGAGTCTCCGGAGAAGGGCGGCATATAAATCAAATTAAAAAAAAAAAAAAGATAGCTAAAAACATGACACAAGATCGTAAACATGAGCTTGAAAGGAGGGCAGGTTTTGAGACTGTACCTAAGGTAAAATATCTAGGAGTTCAGGTTGCAGAATCAAACATGAAATTGTTTCAAAATAACTATGAGGTGTTGTGGCGAAAGGTGCAGAAAGACATGGAGACTTGGAAAAAACTGCAACTGTCTCTACTTGGAAGAATAGCAGCAGTTAAGATGAACATTTTGCCAAGATTTCTTTTCCTGTTTCAAATGATTCCGGTGCTTAAAAGTGATAAACAACTGAAAGTCTGGCAAACTGGACTTAATAAGTTTGTCTGGAACGAGAAAAAGCCGAGAGTGAAACTGAAAATTATGCAAGATGTTCCAGAAAGAGGAGGTCTTAAACTTCCAAACCTACAGTTATATTATGATGCAGCAGCTTTAACTTTAACAAGTGACTGGTTTGGAAGGAAAAAGACTGGAATATTGAATGCAGAAAGTTTTGATCTTGAATTTGGATGGCATGCTTACTTATTCTACGATGACAAAGTTGATAAAGTATTTAAAAGTCATATACTTAGAGACTCTTTGATGAGAGTTTGGAAGAAGCACCGACACAAATGGGATTATAAAATACCGCTATGGCTGGATCTTGGTCATACCTTGTGGAATACAAATATAATGTCACTCGGGGGGTTTTTATACAAAGAGGTTCTTTTTACAGATGCGGGCAGATGGCGGCTGAAGACATTGCAGACACTGTTGGATGAAGGGATTAACTTAACATGGTTACAATATCATCAATTACAATTGAGATGGAAAGAGGACCAAAAAACTGGTATTATGTTGCACGAGGAAGAATTGGTTAGACATATAAAAGAGAAAGGTCCAATGCATATCAAAAGGCTTTACAATGTTTTGCTAGAAAGGGATTCAGAAACTGAATTAGTTAAAGATTGTATGATTAAGTGGGCACAAAATTTTGAAGAACCAGTGATGTTGGAAACATGGGAAAAAATTTGGGTTCAGAATGTTAAATTTACACAGTCGCAGAATTTGAGGGAAAATTTTTATAAAATGTTTTATAGATGGCATTTAGATCCCAAAAAGTTGTCATGTATGTACCCTAATGTTCAGCCAAAATGTTGGAGATGTGAATGTTTGGATGCTACGTATTATCATGTTTGGTGGACCTGTAGGAAAGTTAAGGCTTTTTGGATAAAAATTTGGTGGGTCATGCAGAATGTTTTGAAGAAAAAAATTCAATTTTCTCCACAACTGTTTTTATTGGGTATAGTTAAGGGTTTTACATTGGGTGAAACAAAATTGATATTGTATATGATAACAGCAGCAAGACTGTTGATAGGTAAATACTGGAAGAATGAAGCTTTGCCCACTATTGAGGAATGGACTTTGAAGATGGCCAGTTTTGCAGAGATGGTGAAGATTTCAGCATATTTAAAAGATTGCTCACAAGAGACTTATGAGTGGGAATGGAAAAGGTGGATAGAATATGTTCAGAACAAATATCAAACTAGAAAGTATCAAATAGCTTTCATTTGAAAATAATGTATTAGAAAAATTTTGTAATGTAATGAGATAAAGAGAAAAATTATACAGGGGAGGGAGGGGTTCAAGCTTACATATAAGTGTTATATTAGGGTTCTTTATGAGTATGAGTATATTATAGGGAAGTCTGGGGGGAGGGGAGGGTTAGGGAGGGTTAGGGAGGTTGGGAAGTTTGGGGGAGGGAAGTTTGGGGGGGGAGGTGGGGGGGGGAAAAAGGGGTGAAAATGTAATTGTAAAACTTTTGCAATAAAAAAAAATAAATAAAATAAAATGGAAGAAATTCAAGATAAATTGGACAATAGAACTCAAAAAATTGAAAATGATTTGATAAACACTCAGGATAATAGCTCAGAAGAAAAACCTAAAATGGATGCTGATCAAAAGTCTGGTAATGTAGAAAATTTGCAACAGAGGTTTGAAAAAGAGATTCTAATGGTACAATATAATTTCACAGAATATGCGATAAGATTGAGGGGTTTGCAGGAAAATAACAGAGATGATTTAAGGAAAATATCTTCTGAAATTCTAGCTGGGATTCTAAAGGTTCAACCTGAGGAAGTGTTTTGTAGGATTGATAGAGTTTATCGAATAAACTCCTGGATTACCAAGCAAAGGCAATTGCCTAGAGATGTGGTGATTTATTTTACAGATAAAGAAATTAGGAATAATATCGTGCAAAATTCCTTCAATTCTAATTTGCAATTGTATGGAAGAAAGATTTGGATTTACAAGGAACTCCCACCTAAGATATTAATGGAAAGGAAGAAATTTGGTTTTCTGGTGAATGAGTTAAAAAAGAGAAATATCCCATTTAGGTGGGACACCCCAGTTGGTATTATATTCAGATATCAAGGAGAAAGGTACCAGCTAAATACTGTTGAAAGAGCGGAAGAATTTTATCAAAATAGGTTGAAAATGAACTTAACATCTTCAGGTATAATACAGGATAAGCAGAAGGAGCTGGAAATAAAGGTAAAATATCGAAGTATAGAGACTGTACCAGATAAATTGCCTTTGGATTTATCGGACACCCCAGCTGGACTATCTACAAATTTGAGAGAAGTGGTATCTAACCTTAATGTGATGACTTATCAAGGCAAGAACAAGCATGGAAACCAATTAGGGGATATACAAGGAATAAAAAAGAAACATGAGGCACAAAAACAAAACCAACAAGACCAATCTACAAAGCAGAATGAAAACAGACCAGATGATACACAATTTGTAGAAAGGAAACCAGGATGGAAACCAAACCCACAAAAAGAAAAGAAAAAAAGAAATAGGTTGCATAAAAATAGAAATTTCTAAATCAAGCAACAGTGAAGCCAGTGACTTTAAAATATGAATGATTATGTGTAAACATAGAAGAGGCGACGTATTGGTTAATATTATCCTGAGGATTGTGGCAGATCTCTGCATGGCCGTAATCTGGGGACGTGAAAAGAGCCTTAAACTGATGGATTTGAATTATCCACTTTGGAATTTCTTTTTGTGTTGATAAACATATTATAACTATCTTGAATCACAAGGCAAGAGAATTATGCTGGGGCATGCAGAAGATCGGGTTGTTACCCACTACGATGATGGGAATCAATAATCCTGATGAAACCCACAATTATTACTATATGGAATATAATTATAATGTCACTCGGGTGGTTGTTTTTACTTTTATACATATAAGAAGATAGTTACTACTGATGGGGGCAGATATGATTGAAGATCCTGAATAAACTGTTGCACCAGCAAGCTATGTTACCCTATTATGGATGTTGGTTCTACCAATCTAGTGGAAAGACCTCAAAGAAGATATTATATGGACTATAAATTTAAAGTCATTGTCTTTTCTTTTTTTTATTTAGATATAATGGAATATATAGACATATATTTTTAAGTAGTGTGGGCAGTGAAGCAAAGATATTAAGAATTGTTGTGTATGGTAATTTTGCATGATAGTGGGTGAATAAGCTAGTTAGTAGATTGATTAGTCTAAGAAAAGGGATTTTTAAGTGATATATTTAAGGGAGTGGTGGAAATGGATAGAGTGGAATAAATGTTAAACTAGATTTTATGGGGAAGGCCGCTTTGAAATGTTATAGTAATATATATAGAAGATTAAATGTTAAAGTAGGACTTATCGTATAGTTTTAAAGTGGAAGGTGGTCTTGAATTGTTGTAATAATACGTAGATACAAGCTTGGGAGAGGAGAAAAAGGGCAGATTATTGCCAAATTGGAAGTTATAATACTATTATGCTAAATTAGAAGTTATTCTATAATGTTATAGTATAATGTCTTTTTTTTTCTTTCTTTTCTCTTTTCTGAAATGTACGGATAAAGGGGGATGTTATAATATTAATAATATTTTTAGTAAGTAAAGGTCAATATTTAGAGGAGGGAGTAAGTAATCTGTTATGAATTAGGTTTTTTTTTTTTTGTTATGAAGAAGTCACAGGGGGGGATGGGTGGGGTGGGGGGGTTAGGGAGGGGGAGGGAGAGGGAAAAAAAAGGGGGAAAAATTTGTACTAAAAGAAGAAACAGGCAGACCTCAAAGCCTAATAAGATTTGTCAGTTGCATAATCCAAGTTTGGTCTTTAATTGAAGTTTTGTCTGTTCCAACAGCCACAATTTTCAGAGTCTGCCAGTTTCCATAGATTAAATTTTATGCCAATAATACCCATATTTTCTGAATTTAGACAAAGCAGAACTTCTGTAAATTCCCAAATCAGCTCTGAGGGCAGCAGCTGGAGCCCTTTTACCCACCCCAAGATCCTCCTCAGAGGCTGAGATTGGGTTGGTTCTGCTGGTGGTTTCTCTCTGAAGCCCCAAACATCAGATTGATGTAAGAACATGGGGGAAAACTGGGCCTCAGATACTTTAAGAATTGGGGCTGAGGAAGCTGGAGAGCTGTGAGGTTTTCATTTAAGCACCACTTTCACTCCTGCCCTTTCTCTAACTGAGCTCCTTGGATGATGAGGGAGCCAAGACTCAGGCTCAGAGAAAACAACCCCAGGTAAGGAAAGGTGTTACTTGCCCTAATGGCTGACCATCTATGGCTATGATGTCATTTCACAAAGACCATAACTTTTGAACTTTTGAAATAAAAGGTTTGGAAGGGACCTTGGAGGTCCTCTAGTCTAACCCCCTGTTCAAGCAGGAAACCAGGCATAATAGCAGTAACTGTGAGAGGGATCCTGGAGTCTTAGTGGACAACCAATTAAATATGAGTGAAGAGTGTGCAGCGGCAGCCAAAAAAGCCAATGCAATCCTAAATCGCATTAACGGAGGGATACAATCAAGATCAAGAGAGGTACTAATACCACCCTATAAAGCCCTAGTAAGACCACACCTAGAATCCTGCATCCAGTTTTGATCACCACACTGTAAAAAAGATGTTGAGACTCTAGAAAAAGTGCAGAGAAGAGCAACCGAGAGGATTAGGGGACTGGAGCAGGGGTGGGTTCTAAATTTTTTTACTATTGGTTCTGTGGGCGTGGCTTATTTTGTGGGCGTGGCTTGGAGGTCATGTGACTGGGTGCGTGTGGCTAGCTGGTCATGTGACCAGGTGGCCATGGCTATGTGTATAGGAACTACTCAGAGGGCTGAAAAAAGTCATTTCTGACAGGTCCTCGCACTTTTGACTGGTCCTCACACTTATGACCATCCTCACATTTATGCCCGTGCAGCATTCTTAACAACAACAATGTCAGATGTAAATGCCTTATTCTCTAATGTGTAAATAGTATATGAATGGGGTATCAGGGGTTAACTTATTCTTCATTTCTTAATGTATTCATAATTCACCACTCCTACTTATAGCTCCACCCATTGTATATATAAGGAGCCACCTACACCCTTTTCCCTGCTTCTATCTGTGAATATTCAGTGAATATAGAATGCCTATTGTAAATAAAAGGAAGTATATTTAAACCTTTAACTCTCACTAACTTTATTGAGTCTGATCCTGAAAATATTGCAACAAGCTGGTAGCAGAGGATGGTTAATTGACTCAATAAAAAATTTAAAAAAAAATGTCTAAGAAAGATAGGCCCAACACCAGAGCCTACAGCAAAGAAATGGAAACAGAACAAGAAATAATCAACGAATACACAAACGCAATTTCGAGAGAATCCGAAGAATACACCACTGAAGACGAAGAAATAATAGACGAAAATGATGACCAGGAGGAAATCGAGATAGAGAATAACGAACTCAGGTCAGAAATATTAAAACTATTAAAAAGCCAGAAAAATGATGAAAGCCTCATCGCGAACCTCCAAGAAATGCTGAAGAACAGCGGAGCAGCGAGAGAAAAAAACATCACTAATGAGAAATCTAAAGAACCAAAAATAGTGAGTGATATGACTGCAGAGAAAGTCGTTACGAAGAAGAAAAACAGTGATCCCGCGCGAAATTTTGAATGGCAGCCATCTTGGTTTCAACAGGCCTCCAAGGTGAGCGAAGCAGAGCCAATCAAAATGCTCAATTCAAAATTTCTGGCGCGAAAAACGTTATCAGACAACGAAAATGAAAAAGAAGATTCGAACTCCTCAGAAGAATCAGAATCAGAAAATGAAGATGACCCAACAAAATCCCAAATAAAATCAGCAATGAAAACACTTTTTGCTGCATTTGGGCCAAAACTAAAAATTACCAAAGATCCACCGAAGAAGCGAGCGAGCAAGCCGATACCTCAAGACCTGCCCGCTCCCATCCTGACTTCAAGAGCAACGACGCCCGAACCCAGAGAGCCTTGTCGATTTCGCCCTACACCACAGACCGAAGCAAGTGCCAACGCCCCCAAAAGAAAAAGAAGAGCAGCCGCCGTCGTCAGAACTCCCAAGGCCGAACCAGAGACCGACTCGTCTGAAGCAGAGCAGAGCGAGCGAGCCGCAATGGAGAGAACCTTCCACGACGACTCCAGGGACGAAATGAGCAACGCGCATGCGCGAAACTACGCAGACGGTCCAGGAAGACATGAACTGGCGAGAGAATCACACAGACTCGTTGCGAGCATCCCCATGCCGTTTTGCAATTTTCTACACTTGCGAGACCACGGACTACCTCAGGTCGTAAGTAATGGACAAAATAATGTCGGAAATTTACCCAGTGACTTCCCAAAACTAAGAGTTGATGGCATTAATTTGCAAGAATGGTATCAACAGCTCCAGGTTGTCTTTATGAAAGAAAATTTACTATTTTTTATCACTAGTCCCCCAAAAAGACCTTGGACTTTAAAAATAGATTGTTTACACCATAGAGCATTTTTCCTAATAATATCTAGTGTGTCTCCTGCAATGTATCATAGCATCAAACCTAATCTGACTGTTTCAGAAATCATTCAATGCATGTTTAATTTGTTTCACAGCGATAGTGTGGCTACCACCACAAGAATGTCTAAGGATTTCTTTTCATCCAGAGTGAAACCAGGGGTTTCCATAAGTGAGCATTTAATATCTTTAAACAAAATAAGAGCTGAGCTGCATTTGAGGGGGGAGGTGATTTCAGACCAAACAATGAAAAGTGTTATTATCAACTCACTTGATTCATCATGGGACAGTTTTATGTCACATTTAGACACCATCAATCTAGGATACTTATCCATAGAAAGTCTATCCAATAAATTGATAGCAGAAGACAATTCAAGAAGAAATCGTTCTAGCAATCACACAGAACACAAACCTTATAGGAAAGTAGCTTTCCAAGAAAAATATAATGAAACATTCAAATGTCACAATTGTGGATCCAGGGAACACAGTAGAAGAGATTGTCCCAAAATTTCAAAGGAAAGACATAGGTCAGAATACAGGAACAAATACAATTATAGACAGTCTTCCATAGATAGACATAGATATAGAAGCCCACCAAATTACAAAGAGAATAGAGGGGGCAGAGATAATTCAAAGGATAGAAAATCTGGTTCACTGAATGGATTAAATAAACAAGACAACACTAAAATACAACAAAATGAGAACAATAATTGGCTTATTGATTCTGGAGCAACTAATCACACCACTAATAACAAAAATATATTGTCTTCATTTACAGAAGATAAATTTGTGATAAAAGTAGCTAACCAAGAAAAGGTTCAAGTATTAGGCAGAGGAAATGTAACCTTGCCTGGTCTAGGAAAAATAGAGGGGGTATTGTTAATACCTGAAATACCTCATAACATACTAAGTGCCATAAAACTAAGTAGAGATTCTGACATTAATATAGTTTTCTCAAAGGGAAAAGCGATTTTGGAGAAGAATAAAATAAATATAGGCACTGTAATGATTAAAGGAGGCCTACCTTATTTGATAACAAAGGAAAAATGGTTGCATAACATTGATTCAAATATGGAAGATTGTATTGAAGCAGATGATGAAAATATTAGTAACAGTGACAATGATGAATGTAAAATATCTCATGATCACGCAGATGCACACAATGAAAAAAAGCCAAAAATAGGTAAACCAATTCATGATGAGTGTGCTCACATCTTACATAGGAAGTTAGGACATGCCAGTTTTCCTGTAGTACAAAAAATGACTGAACACGCAGAAGGTGTCAAAATAAAAAATTGTGAAAACTATTTGGAATGCTCAGTATGTAAATCTACAAAACTAAAAACTAGTCCCAGGCCAAGAAAATCTACTAGATCAACTAACAAAATTTTTGACTTAGTACACATGGACCTAGTTGGCCCATTAACTCCATCAATCACCTATAGAAAACGTTACTTCCTAACAATAGTAGACGATTATAGCCGTTATGGGTTTGTTTATACATTAAAACACAAAGATGAAACCTTTCAAAAATTTAAGGAATTTTACAAACGCATAGAAACACAACACAATATCAGAATAAAACAAATTATGACAGATAGGGGATGTGAATTCATGTCTAAAGAATTCTCCCAATGGTTAAAGGATAGAGGAATGCTACATTACACGTCTAGTCCATTTTCTGCGTTTCAGAACGGGATTGCAGAGAGAAAGAATTCCACATTACAAACCATGATTAGATGCACATTGGAGGATGCTGGCTTAAGCAAACAATTTTGGTCAGAAGCCTTACATTATTCAAATTACACCCAAAATAGAACATGGTCCAGTATTGTAAATAAGACACCATATGAAGTAATGTATAATAGGAAACCAAAATTAGCACACATGCACATATTTGGAGTCACTGCAGACGTACACATACCTAAGCAGTTGAGAAGAAAGGGAGAAAACATATCCAGGAGACTCAGATTTATGGGATATGAAATTGGCACCAAAGGGTACAGATTCATTGATAATAATAACAAATTTATAGTTTCCAGAACAGCTGTGTTCCATGAACAGGCTAACTGGTCTAAATTACATCTTAATGAAATATTTCCAAATAAATGTAAAGATGCAAAATCTCATGAGAAAGGGACCATAGAAAAACAGGATATCAACAAATATAAAAGCAAAACCAAAACTTGGACAAATAGTCAACACAAAATAAAGACAGACACTCTAACAAAAAAGGAAGCAAGATATTTGCATGATAACAATAGCAAACCTGAAAGAGTCATTAGAAACAACAGAAATCAAATGCCAAATAAATACAGAGATTACGTAATGCATATGGATGGTGAGCCAATAACACCTAATACTTATGAGGAAGTGTTAAAACTCCCTCGTGAAGAAAAAGAAAAATGGGAATTAGCTATGAAAAAAGAGATGGAAAGTTTACAAGGATTAAATGTATTTACACCTGCAATTGCACCTAAAGATAAAACCATTATTGGTACCAGGTGGATATATAAAATTAAGAACTTAGAAGGAGGCAATACTTTATATAAAGCTAGATTAGTTGCACAAGGTTATGCACAGAAATATCCAGAGGATTATACTGATACGTATTCCCCCACTGTAAGAACAGAGAGTGTCAAAACAGCTCTAGTGGTAGCATCAGCACTCAATCTTGATGTATTTCAATATGACATACAGACTGCGTATCTACACGCAAAACTAGATAAGGAAATATACGTAAGAGCACCTCACAGTCAATACACCAACAAAAATGAAATTTGGCTGTTAAACAAGAGTTTATACGGATTAAAACAATCTGGTAAAAGATGGTATGATTGTTTAGTAAAAGTACTTAAGACCATGGATTTCAACGCTACCACTGCTGATAACTGTTTCTTTGTCAAAAAGGGTGATGATCATATTGAATTTGTGTTGATTTATGTAGATGACATTTTATATATAGGAAAACACAAAGAGAGAAGAGAAACTTTTGTAAATAAGTTAAATGAACATTTCTCGTTGAAATCTCTAGGTAAAGTGAACAAATATCTTGGTGTTCAAATTAATAAGACTAGAAGGGGATTCAAACTTACTCAGAGAGATAAGATTATAGAACTTTTAAATAAATGCAATTTAAGCAATGCCAAACCCTGTGATACTCCTATGCAAACTGATTTTCTTAGAAATACTGATGAATCTTCCCCTGAATTCAAGGATAACACATTTTATAGATCAATCATAGGTTCACTTCTTTATATATCTAATTGGACCAGACCAGATATCGCCTTACCACTCAATCTATTATCCAGACACGTCAGCAAACCAACAATGTATCACTGGGAAGCTGTTAAAAGAATTTTAAGATATCTGAAAAGTACACTAGATTTTTGCTTAGTATTAGAGCCTAGTGATAATAAAGAACCAAAGCTTGCATGTTATGCAGATGCGGACTGGGCTGGAGACACATCATGCAGAAAAAGTACATCTGGTTATATTTTTCTCTTAAATGACTGTCCAGTTTACTGGTATACTGGTAAACAAGAACTAGTAGCCACTTCAACTACAGAAGCGGAATATGTTTGTTTATCCAAAGCTGCAAATAACCTTGTATGGTTTAATGATTTAATTTCAGATGTTTGGAAAAAACCTGCTTTACCTTTTGTTATGCATGAAGACAATAAAGCGGCCATTGAAATATCTAGATCTGATGCCATTGGACAAAGGTCCAGGCACATAGATATAAAATTTAAACATGTGAGGCAATTATCTCAGGATGGATTTATTAAAGCGGTGCATTGTGATACCTCAGAACAATTAGCTGACATATTGACAAAGCCTTTACCTTCTAAGCAACACAAATATTTAACATCTAAATTGTATGTCTTGTATTGTCCTGAGTCAGAATGTAATTGGTGTTGTATAACGAATCGGCATTTAGAGGGGGATTTGTCAGATGTAAATGCCTTATTCTCTAATGTGTAAATAGTATATGAATGGGGTATCAGGGGTTAACTTATTCTTCATTTCTTAATGTATTCATAATTCACCACTCCTACTTATAGCTCCACCCATTGTATATATAAGGAGCCACCTACACCCTTTTCCCTGCTTCTATCTGTGAATATTCAGTGAATATAGAATGCCTATTGTAAATAAAAGGAAGTATATTTAAACCTTTAACTCTCACTAACTTTATTGAGTCTGATCCTGAAAATATTGCAACAAACAACTTAAGTCATTTCACAACTGCTTCTCTTCACATGGTGACAAGATAGGGCAAAAAACGTAAAATGTGAGGACAGTCATAAGTTCGAGGACTGGTCAAAAGTGCAAGGACCAGTCAAAAATAATTTTTTCAGCCCTCTGAGTAGTCCATATGCACAAAAGGACTACCCAGAGGGCTTTAAAAAGTGATTTCTGACAGGTCTTCACACTTTTGACCGGTCCTCGCACTTATGACTGGTCAACATTTATGCCCATTGTAGCATTCTTAACAACCATGTCACTCATTTCACAACTGCTTCTCTTCACCATGGTGACAAGATAGGGCGAAAAACGTAAAATGTGAGGACAGTTGTAAGTTCGAGGACTGGTCAAAAGTGCGAGGACCAGTCAAAAATAACTTTTTCAGCCCTCTGAATGCATATGCACAAAAGGACACAGCAATAGAGAGGGATGAAGGAAGGAGAAGAGAGATGGAAGAAGGAAGGAGAGAGAGGAAAGGAAGAGTAGGGAGGAAGGAAGGGAAGGGAAATTAGAGTAGGAGTGAGGGTAAGAGAGGGAGGAAGAGAGGAGGAGAAGGAGAAAGGAAGAGGAAGTAGGGAGGAGAAGAAGAGGGGGGAGAGAAAGTAAGAAGGAAAGAAAAGAGAGAGGTGGTAGGTTTGAGGAGAAAGATTGCTGTACAATAAAAAAGATGAAAGGGAAGAAAACCACCCCCAAACAAATATAAAGATATTAAGATAAAGAATGAATTGTTAAACTTTAAAGAATAAAAGAGAACAAATATGAATAAATAGTAATAATTAGAAACACACATACAAACATACAATGTATTTTCTTTGAACAGAGTATTTGGCCGGTTCACAAATTGAAACAGTGTTTAGTCATTTCAATTAAATTTACAATTTCTATATTTCCTTTTTGCCATATTTATTCCTCATCTATTTTTTAAAAAAACCAATATTACCCTTCATCCTCATCTCTAATCTTAATCAAATTCAATTTTTCCCTTCTATTCTATATTATACCCCTTCCCATTGTCATCTATTTTTATATCCATCCTCACATTGGTTAATTATGTAACATTACAGTTGTTTAATACAAATTCAACATTTTAATATAAATCAATTAGTTATATAACTATCTTTTTTGTATATTAATCAATATGAACATGAATATTCCAATTATTACCATGCAATCCAATTTCTTACAAATCAATTAATTATATTTACCAATAATAATAGACCAAATAATTTCCCCCATATATTCCTCCAAACCACAACTTAACCATTTCTGCTTTCAACACAATATACAATTAATAGTATCTCAATTATTACAATTCCCTAGTTAAATAGAGCTTTTTTTCTTTTGTGTTTTAAAATCTTGAACTCTCCTCTTTTGCCCTAAATTTCCCATTGTTTGCACCTACCTTTTTTGGTGAGGAAAAAGAAAAGAAATCTGCCTCTGCCTAATTTTCCAACGTAACAGCCAACACCCTGCTTTACTTTCAATTTCGTTTTCAGCTTGATTTGCATAAGGAGAAAAAAAAAATCTGCTCCAGCAATTTAGCTCTTTGCAGCAAGCAGCTGAGCCCTGCCCAAAACAGCTGAGAGCAAAACAGCTGAGAGTCATGAGGCCGATCTAATCAATGGGCTAATTAGCCTATGCTGAAGCTGAAAGGAGTTGTTTTTTCTTGCTGTTTGCTTGCAAGGAGGTAACTGCTGTGAGGCACAGGCCAAAGGGTGGGGGCCACACTCCTTGCCACTTAGCGCCCCCCTGCCGCCCTCTTTTGCCTCTAGCGCCTCCCCTGCCTCCACCCTTGCCTCTTACTGCCCCCCTAAGGCATGGTACCGCCCACTTTGGGAACCATTGGCTTAACTACTTAACTATGGTTCTACCGAAGTAGAATCCCACCACTGGGTCTACCCATTTATTTTTGCAGACACCGGTCTACTCATTTGTTTTCTTTTAACACTGATCAGCTGTAGGGCGGCCCTTTGAAGCCCCGCGGCAAGAGTTTAAACCGTTTTTTCCCTCTAGCCATCAGCTGGGACTCAGGAGGCAGCAATAGATTGGGACTGGGGCAAAATAAAAGGTAAGAATTACGTGGGTGGAGGGGGTGGGCTGTGGGGGAGAACCGGTTCGGTGATGTCATATCGTCACCGCTACCTGCTCGCAGGAACCGGGCCAAACCGGAAGGAACCCACCACTGGACTGGAGGCTAAAACATATGGTGAACGGTTGAAGGAACTGGGCATGGCAGGTCTAGTGAAAAGAAGGACCAGGGGAGACATGATAGCAGTCTTCCAATATTTGAGGGGCTGCCACAGAGAGGAGGGGTTCAAGCTGTTTTTCAAAGCACCCAAAGGCCCGACAAGGAATAATGGATGGAAACTGATCAAGGAGAGATTCAACCTGGAAATAAGGAGGAATTTTCTGACAGTGAGAACAATCAGCCCACGGAACAGAAATTGCCTTCAGAAGTTGTGGGAGCTTCATCACTGGAAGCTTTCAATGTTAGGTTGATGGATCTAACCCAATAACTCACAAGACAAAAAGATATTTTCTATTAATTCTTTTATTGCAGGCCTGAACTAATCTTAGGCCTGTTCAGTTAGTAGCAACTGACCTTTGTCCTTCTCTTACAGGTACACATCTGGAACTGCTGGATGGCCTTGTGATGTGACCTCTTATACCCAAGGGGAGGAGTTAGAGGTAAGGTGGGGATTGTGGGAGTAATGGGATATGTGATAGTGTTAACCCTTGCAGGGCTGTGAGGAATTGGGATACAAGTAAGTTAGACATTTTACATGACAAAACCCCCTCTAAATGTCTAACTGATGGCAGGTACATGGCATTTACATACATATATATTAACATACATAAAATCACGTGATTTACATATAAACACATATTTTCGACATGAGGTATGCGTGTTGTTTGTGAGGTAAAGGTTTGGTAAGTATATCTGCTGTTTGCTCTTCTGTGTCACAGTGTATGGCCTTAATAAACCCGATCTCTGAAAATTGTCTAACATGCTTACACTTAATATCGATGTGTCTTGACCGTTGACCAACAGCATCGGCCTTTGATATCTCAATGGCTGCTTTATTATCCTCGTGAATAATTATGGGGTATGATGGTTCTGTCCAGATATCGTTGAGTAAGTCATCAAACCAGATTTGGTTATTTGCGGCCTTAGACAAGCAGACGAATTCTGCCTCGGTGGTGGAGGTGGCTACTAGTTTTTGTTTTCCTGTGTACCAATGTATTGGGCTGTTGTTGAGAAAAAATACGTATCCGGAGGTGCTTTTCCTACTTTTGATATCTCCCGCCCAATCAGCATCCGCATAACATGATAGTTTTGGTTTCGTGGATAAGTCTGGTTCAAGGCATAAGTGGGCATTAATACTATATTTTAAGTATCTGAGTAATCTTTTGATGGCATCCCAATGGAAAGTTGTGGGTTTACTCATGTGTCTGGATAGTAGGTTGACAGCTAAAGCAATGTCTGGTCTTGTCCAATTAGCTATGTACAGTAGTGATCTTATAATTTGTTATCAGTGAAGGGTTCAGCTTCATTATACATATTCTTTAAGAAGTCTGGTTGCATGGGGGGTTCGCTGGGTTTTGTCTCTGACATATTACATTTTAATAATAGTTCTGTGGTTTTCTCTTTCTGTGAGAGCCGGAAGCCTTTATCAGTTTCGGTCACTTGAACCCCTAAGTATTTGTCTATTTTCCCTAGTGATTTTAATGAGAAGTGATTCCTTAATTCAGTGGCGAACTTGTCACATTTGGTTTTTTGCTTCCCTATGTATAATATGTCATCCACGTAGACAAGGATATCTTCAAATGATTCTTTTTTTCTCTTTATGAAGAAGCATTTGTCTGCTGAAGTGGCGGTGTAGCCCATAGAGTTGAGGGCCTTGGCCAGGCAGTCATACCATCTCTTGCCTGACTGTTTGAGTCCATATAAACTTTTGTTCAAAAGCAACGTGTTGTCTTTTCCTTCATTATATCCCAGTGGGGCCTTGACGTAAATTTCCTTGTCCAATTCTGCATGAAGGTATGCAGTTTGTACATCAAATTGAAATACTTCTAGCCCTAGGATGGTGGCTATCACTAGGGCACTCTTGACACTTTCAGCCCTGACCGTGGGCGAGTAGGTTTCTGTGTAGTCCTCTGGATACTTTTGGGCGAAACCTTGTGCGACTAGTCTTGCTTTGTACAGTACTTTGTTGTCTTCTAGGGCCTTGATCCTGTATACCCACTTGGTCCCGATGGGTTTTTTATTTTCTGGTGTTCGGGCTGGTGAGTATACTTGCAGGTCCCTGAGGCTCTTCATTTCTCTTTCCATAGCTTGTTCCCATTTTTCTTTCTCTTCTTGGGGAAGGTTGAGTATCTCTTCATAGGAGCGGATGTGGTATTGTTTGTTTGTATGGACATGACATAGTCCTCAAGTCTCTTTGGTACCCTGTTTCTGCTTGCTCTGACTGGTCTATCAGGTGGCATGTCTGTTTCGTGCAGGCACTTGGCTTCTTTGTCAGTGAGACTGTCTAAGTTTAAAGTGGGGTGCCCTTCCTTCCATTCTTCGGCCTTCAGTTCGCAGCGTTTGGGCTTGTGTGTTTTGGTCTCTGTTGCTTTTTCACTGACCTGGTTATCATCCCTTTGATTACGTGTGTTTGTATTCCCACCAAGAATAATGTCATTGGAGTGTAGTCTTGACCAATTAGAATGTTCATGAAAGTCCGCTGACCTTGATACAATAAATTTGTTATTGCAGTCTATGAACCTGAAGCCTTTTGTTCCTGGTTCATACCCCATGAACCTTAGTCTTTTGGATATCTTTTCTCCCTTTTTTCTTAATTGTCTGGGGATATGAACATCCACTGGGACACCAAATATGTGCAGGTGGGCTAAGTTAGGCTTCCTTTTATGCATTAACTCATATGGGGTTTTATTAATTGAACTAGACCATAACCTGTTCAATGTATAGTTTGAGTAGTGCAATGCTTCTGACCAGAATGATTGGCCCATCCCTGTATCTTCTAGGACACATCTCATCATTGTTTGGGGCAAGTTGTTTTTACGTTCTATGACTCCATTTTGAAAAGCGGAAAAAGGCAAAGAAGTGAAATGTAATATGCCTCGTTCTTTTAGCCATTTCGTAAAGTCCCTGGCCATGAACTCTGAACCTCGGTCAGTCATTATCTGTTTGATCTTAGTGTCATGTTGTAATTCTACCCTTTTATAGAATTCTTTGAACCTTTGGAATGCCTCATTTTTGTGTCTAAGTGAGTATACATAACCGTATCGACTATAATCATCCACGATGGTTAGGAAAAACCTTTCTCTATACCTAATGGATGGCTTCAGTGGCCCTACCAGGTTCATGTGCACCAATTGAAAGATAGAGTCAGTAGTTCGCCCTGATTTCTTTGGCCTTGCTTTGACCTTAATTTTTGAACACTTACAAACAGAACACTCTAGGTAATTCTCACAATCCTTTACTTTTAAACCCTCTGTACATTCCAACATTTTCTTAACAACTGGAAAACTGATGTGCCCTAGTCTTCTATGGAGAAGGTGAGCACAATTGTCATGGATGGGCTTTCCCATAGATACCGTACCTTTACCTGTTGACTTACAATTGGTTGCCCCCTGGTGTGTTCCCCCCGTTTCTTTGTTTCCCTTTCTCTCATTAACAATGTTTATGTTTAAACTTCCTTTTTCATTTTTGTTAGGTGTAAAGTAAGGTAGCCCATCGTGTATTGTTACCTCCCCAACATTTTCCCCTTTGTTGGATATGTATGCCCTGCCTTCCTTGAACATTATCTCTTTGTCTGTGTCTTGTGTTAGTTTAGTGGTAGCTAATAAGTTATATGGTATCTCTGGCACATATAACACCCCCTCTATTTCTCCTATCCCTGGGATATGCACGCTTCCCTTTCCTATTACTTTGGCACTGCTCTGGTTGGCCACTCTTATCTCAAAATCTGCCTCTGTAAGGGAAATGAATAATTTTGAGTTGTGTGTGGTGTTCCCACATGTTCTCACTTATTTCTTGCCTGGTGTTTGGCTCTCCATATCTAAAACCATACATTGACCCTGGGTTGCTGTCCCGGGAACTGTCCCTACATTCACTATTTCGTCTGGGGTTGGGAGACCACCCACGCCCTCGTTCCCTAAAAGACCTGTGATCTGGTGATCGTCTCCCCTGGTGTTTCCTCCCGGATTCAGGTCTTTCTCTGCGGTCATTGTATCCCCTGTCTCTGTTATTCCTGGGGCAATCCCTTTTTAAATGGTTCCTAGAGCCGCAAGAAAAACATTCTGGAATATTATTTATCCTATCCTGGAATTCAACCCTCTTAGCAGGTCTGGGATCTCTCCTAGATAGATGGCGGTCCCTTCTCAGGTTATCTTCTGCAATTAAGCAATTGGTGAGTGTGTCTAAAGATATGTGTTCTATGCTAAGGCTGTCCAGTTGTGTTACAAAGTTGTCCCAGCTAGGGTCTAATGAGTTTATGATTATGCTCATCATGCTCTCCTCTGTGATTGCTTCCCCCCTCTGTAGCAATTCAGCCCTGGTAGCATTGAGCTTTAACAAATGCTCACTCATGGGAACCCCTGGTCTGAGTCTGGCAGAATAAAAGTCCCTGGATATCCTTGTAGTAGTGGCTCTACTTCTACTGTAGAATAGACCATAAAGTTTTTGCATGACCTCGTGTACCGTCATGTGATTACCTATGCTTGAGTACATGGTGGGTGAAATGCTAGTTAAAAATAGACAAAAAGCCTTGTGATGGATACAATCAATTTCAAATGACCAAGGTTTCTGGGGTGGTTTTGAAATTAGGAAAAGTAGGTTTTCTTTCATAAATATTATTTGTAGTTGCTGATTCCATTCTAAAAGGTTTTTTCCATCTACCTGAAGTTTTGGGAAATTAACTGGTAATGTTCCAGAATTATGTGAATTATTACTTACTGAGGGCAGCTGTCCATGGTCCTCTCCGTGTGGGTGAATTCGCAATAGGGAATAGGTATGCTAAACGCTAGGTTAAAAAAATAGTCAGTCATTTTTTTTTCTTCTCTCCCAGCAGGTTGAAGACTGAGCATGCGCGAAGCTCATTTCGCGCTGGAAGTCGTTGGGTGAGGAGCTCGCAACTGTGGCTCCTAGGCCTAGGCCCAGGCCTGCTGGAGGGAGGTTGGGTCCACCCCTGGAGTACCTGGACTGGGCGCTGGTTGTCCAGAGTTGCTCCTGGATGTCCAATTCTCCACTGGGCATTGATGGAAGGCACGGGAACATCGCGGTCGCTGAATGAGGTCTCCAGGAGTCCAGCGGCTTGGCGGCAGTGGCGGCAGGCTCCGATCCATGGGCGCTGGTCTCAAAGTGAGTAGGGAAGCCCAGTGGAGGCCGCAGGATCGGTGAGTGTCTGACTTGGTCCTCTTCTCTCGGGTCTCGTGTTGGTGGTAGGCAGTGTGGCGCATCTGGGGTTCGTCGTGGGACTGGTGTAGTGTCCGCCGTTGATCGGTAGTCGTTGCAGGCGGTGGTCATTTCCCCGTTGGTCCTTTGTATCTGTGAGGTCTCCTCGTGGTTTGCAGTTTGCGCGGGAGGCTTGAAGGCGGAGCCAAACGCTGCCGCTAGAGTTTCGATATCTTTTTCTATCTCGAGCTCGGTAGGCGAGCTCCTGGTGTTTTGATTTTGTTCCTTGTTGATGTTTTTGGAATATTCTCCATTTCTTTTGGGGTTCTTGCTATTTCGCACCATTGGATTTAAATCCAGGCTCCCCATTGGTTCCAGCGTGTCTGGTCTCTTACCGGGTTGGTGGTGTCTTGTGCTTGTTCCTGGGCTTCCATCGCTGCTCCATGGTTTTCTAGAAGGCTTTGGAGTTTTGCGATGAGCTCTTCATTGCTGGCAGGTGTTTCCATCATTTTTAGTATCAGTTCATCTTTCTCTTGCAGTGCGTCCCTTTTGTGATCGCTTGTTATTTCCTTTTATCTCTCGTTCCTGAGTAGTGAGTCCAGATTGGTGTCCTGCTCACTCTCATCTGGTGTGGTTCTTGGTATGCACCTCCTGGTGTCAGTTGTGCAGCCATTTGCCTGGTGAACGCTCTGGTGTTTATTCTGTTCTTCTTTGCAGAATAAACAGCTTGTTCAGTCATTATTCAGAGTTATGGATAACGATCCTCTGCTACCATTTTGTTAGGTTGATGGATCTAACCCAATAACTCACAAGACAAAAAGATATCTTCTATTAATTCTTTTATTGCAGGCCTGAACTAATCTTAGGCCTATTCAGTTAGTAGCAACTGATCTTTGTCCTTCTCTTACAGGTACACATCTGGAACTGCTGGATGGCCTCATGGTGTGACCTCTTATACCCAAGGGGAGGAGTTAGAGGTAAGGTGGGATTGTGGGAGTAATGGGATATGTGGTAGTGTTAACCCTTGCAGGGCTGTGAGGAATTGGGATACAAGTAAGTTAGACATTTTACATGACATTCAAGAAGAGATTGGACCGTCATCTGTCAGAAATGGTGTAGGGTCTGCTTGGACTAGATGACCTACAAGGTCCCTTCCAACTCTGTTAATCTGTATCTATCTATACTATTCCAGACAAGTGGCTGTCCAGTCTCTTCTTAAAAGCCTCCAGTGATGGACCACCCACAATTTCTGAAGGGGAGACGTTCCATTCCTCACCATTAGGAAATTTCTCCTTAGTTCTAGGTTGTTTCTCTCCTTGATTAGTTTCCATCCACTGTTTCTTGTCTTGCCTTCTAGTACTCCGGACAATAGGTGGACCTCCTCTTCTCTATGGCAGCCCCCCAATTTTTGGTACATTGCAAAAGAGAAATTCATGTCCGGTTATATTATAAATTAAGAAATCAAATTGAAACAGATTTGGAAAAATGGAAAAGTTTACAATTATCTTTAATGGGGAGAATAGTGTTAATCAAAATGAATGTATTGCCAAGATTGTTGTTTCTTTTTCAAACAATTCCAATAAAGTTGGAGAAAAAATACTTTGAAAGTTTGAATAAAATGATGTAAATACATATGGCAAGGGAAAAAAGCGAGAATTAACCTTAAATTGCTTCAAGACTCCAGGTTTAGAGGAGGATTTGGTCTACCAAATTGGGAATTGTATCATCAAGCGGCGATGTTAACATGGATTAAAGAATGGATCTTATTGAGAAATACAAAACTATTGACTTTGGAAGGACGTGACCTACAACTAGGATGGCATGCTTTCTTATGGTATGGAAAAAATCGGATTCATGGATATTTCCAGAGACATTGTGTAAGGAATGGCTTGTTGGTAGTTTGGGAAAGAGTGAAAGAAAAACATTATATGGAAGTACCAATGTGGCTTTCAACAATAGAAGCGTTGACACATCCAAATATGATTAACATAGATAAGATTGTAAGATATAAAGACATTTTAACAGAGAAGGGAGAATTAAAACAGAAACAAGACTTAGAAAAACAAGGGATTGAGACTGACTGGTATACACGGCTGTAGATACAATCAAGATATGATAAAGACTTGAAACAATATGGTTTTAATTTGGCGGAATCAGAGTTGGATCAGATAATGACTGGAAAAGATAAAAAAATGATTAAAAGACTGCATAATTATTTCTTGCAAATTAGATTGGAAGATGAAGAGGTAAAAGTCACAATGATAACATGGGCGAAAAATTTTGGATATGCAATAGAATTAGAGAAATGGCAACAATTATGGGAAAGGAATTATAAATTGACAATGGCAACTGCATATAAAGAAAATCTATATAAAATGTTTTATAGGTGGCATATGCCACCAGAAAGATTAGCAAAGATGTTTAAGGATAAATCAGCCAAATGTTGGAAATGTTTGCATTTGCTGGGCTCATACTATCATTTGTGGTGGTCATGTTTAGAAGCAAAAAATTATTGGTCTAGAATACAGAAATGGTTGGAAGAAATATTACATAAATCTATAGAATTAAAAGCAGAGGCTTTTTTATTGGGTATTCTCCCAGAGAGATATAGTAAAGAAGATGTGTATTTAACTATACATATAATAACAGCAGCAAGAATTGTGTTTGCACAAAATTGGAAGACAGAAAAAATTCCGTCAGAAGGTGAAGTAATAAAAAAGATTTTAGACGGTGCGGAAATGAATAGATTAACTAAGAATAAGAGATAAAGAGGAATCAGTGTATTTCAAGACATGGGGAAGATTTTATATATGGTTAGAAAAGAAATATGAAGATAGGAGGATATATAAATGATTTAGATAATAGAAAGTAAAAGAGGGAGAGGATAAAAAAGAAATAGAAACCCAGATGACACCAGAGTAAATGAAAAAGTGGGGTGGAAGGGGGGAAAAGAAAGAAGATAATAAGAATAAGTGTACAATTATGATTGTTATGTCCTTATAAGGACACCCGCCCGGATTGGCTGCCAGCCTCGGGCGGGAAGTTTGAATAGCTGTCTAGGGGCGGTGCGTCTGCCAGAGAGAATATAAGGAGAGCTCCGGCAGCGCACAGCCAGTCTTGTTACTGTCTCAATAAAGTTACTAAATGTATCGAGCTGGTCACGTCTTCATTTCCTGCGCCTGATGTAACAATGATGATAAATACTGATAGAATAAATCTGAAAAGAATTTGAAAGAAAGTATATACTATTAGAATACAGGAGTTGTTCGGATACCAAAGAAGGTAGAAAGGATTGAGGAGTAGAGGGTAGGAAGAGGAAAGGGAGGGAGAGGAATGGAAGAAAGGGAAAAGGAGAGGAAGGAAGGGGAGGGGATAGGAGTAGGAGAGAAGGTGAGTAGGGGGGAAAGAAGAAAGGGGTGGGGGAAAGGAAGGGGAAGTAGGATGAGGTAGGAGAGGAGGAAGAAGAAAGTAGGAAGAGGAGAGGGAGGGAGAGGAATGGAAGAAAGGGAAAAGGAGAGGAAGGAAGGGGAGGGGATAGGAGTAGGAGAGAAGGTGAGTAGGGGGAAAGAAGAGAGGAGTGGGGGAAAGGAAGGGGAAGTAGGATGAGGTAGGAGAGGAGGAAGAAGAAATAGGAGAGGAGAGGGAGGGAGAGGAATGGAAGAAAGGGAAAAGGAGAGGAAGGAAGGGGAGGGGATAGGAGTAGGAGAGAAGGTGAGTAGGGGGAAAAGAAGAGAGGGGTGGGGGAAAGGAAGGGGAAGTAGGGTGAGGTAGGAGAGGAGGAAGAAGAAAGTAGGAAGAGGAGAGGGAGGGAGAGGAATGGAAGAAAGGGAAAAAGAGAGGAAGGAAGGGGAGGGGATAGGAGTAGGAGAGAAGGTGAGTAGGGGGAAAGAAGAGAGGAGTGGAGGAAAGGAAGGGGAAGTAGGATGAGGTAGGAGAGGAGGAAGGAGAAATAAGAGAGGAGAGGGAGGGAGAGGAATGGAAGAAAGGGAAAAGGAGAGGAAGGAAGGGGAGGGGATAGGAGTAGGAGAGAAGGTGAGTAGGGGGAAAAGAAGAGAGGGGTGGGGAAAAGGAAGGGGAAGAGGAGAAGAAGAAGAAGGGTTGAGGGAAGAAAGGGTAGAAGAGCAACTCCGAATGTAATTAAAATGCCTTATTTTAATGCTTTCTTTAAGGAAAACATGTATATGTAGGATTAATTATGTATAAGAAAATGTACATTTTATGTTACGCGGATAAGAAATAAAGCTGAAAAACTTTTCCAATTTTTTTTTTTGGTACATTGCTATTATTTCATCCCAGTCCTTTTCACTACACTAGATATACCCAATTCCTGCAACTGTTCCTCATAAGTTTTAGTCTCCAGGCCTTTAATCATCTTTTCTAAACTCTTTCCAGAGTCTCTACATCATTTTTATAATATGGAGATTAAAACTGGATGCACTATTCCAAGTGTGGTCTTGTCAAGGCATTATAAAGCGGTACCAATACTTCATGTGATCTTGATTTTATCCCTCTGTTAACGCAGCCTAGGACTGAATTAGCTTTTTTGGCTGCTGCCACATGTAGGGATGGAAGAATTAATTTGGGCAGAATGCAGCAAACTGCTTCCGTTTCTGGTGTCATGTATCTTCTTCCTGGATGATCTCATTCTGGCTCTGGTCTTTGTTATCTGACCTTCCTTCTGAGTGGGGGAACAGGGAGGAGGATTTTCCAATTTGAACGCTTTTGCTTTCCTGCCTTTTATCTGCCTGTATAAAAAATAAAGCTCTCTGCGAGAGCGGGAAAGACATCTTTGATCAGAGCAAATGCCTGACCTCTGATTTTCTACAGCCACATATTGCTCATATTTAAGTGATTGTCCACTAGGACTCCAAGATCCCTTTCACAGTTACTGCTATGGAACCAGGTTTCACCTCATCTGTAAGTGTACATTTGGATTTTCTAGCCTAAATGTAAAATATTACTTTTCTCTACTGTAGGGAAACAATAATATAGAATATAAAATACTGATATACTAGATTTAGTAAAAGCTTGTTATTCTGTAATCATTAGGTTCCTGTAACATATATATTGTGCTTTTGTATCACATATATTATTCCTTTCTATTTGTATCTCCTGTTACAAACATATTGTCATTAGGCCTCTGAAATGTATCTGGTATTTGTCAAACGTATGTCCCTGCCATTTGACCTGAACTCATATCAATCTCTTTCTGTGCCACCTAAAAACATGGTACGTATCTGTTGGAACTCCAGCCATCAACAAAGGGGTAATTTACATCTCAATCCTAATTTATGTCTGATCTGGGTAAGATCTGGTCTTCAGGAGCCAGGGGCTAAGTGGCCAATTAAGTAAACAAAGATAAGACTAATTGGAAGTTTAGATTCCTTTGCAGGGCAACAAAGAATACACAAACATAAATTAAGGGGCCAGAATTGGGGATCTAACTGATGCTTTAAAGGTATAAAACGTGGTTACATCTTCTCTGAAGATGTGAACCCTCCCATATACATATCTCTTTGTATGTGTTTGGAATGGTTTTACCCAGCCTTTTGTCTTTGATCAAAGATTAAATGTTGATTCTTATTCAAGCCTCCGTTTAAGTCTTTCTTTTTGGTTCACTGAGAGCTTAAGCGTATAGCCGGACCTTACATTTCTGGCGCCCAACGAACGTGGGGCTTGAAGGCAACGTTTTCCTTCAAGGTTGCCACATTTGGCCCCCCCATACAGCCAACCCCCTTGTGGTTTGGCGGCCTTCACCAACGGCGGACGGAAGAAACCGGCGAGGACCAGAGACGACGTCAAGAGCGCTCCCGGCAAGTTTAAACCGGTGACTTCGACCTGGTCGGCCGTCGGCAGATTCTGTTTCCAGCCGGACCTGAACGCCCTAATTGAGGCTTGAATTGGGTATTGGGGAAGATTGTCCTCTGCTAGGTGAGTAGAGACTTTTTCTTTTGGGTGGGGAGGGGAGTGTTGCTTTGTGAGTGTGTGAATGAGACGAGGGAAATTCCTCAGAGGTTTGCCCTCGAAGCGATGTGCGGAGATCCAATCTGCGTTTCTGATTATCCGAGAGGAGATCAGCCAGAGACGATCGCTTTGAAAGGAGTGTGACTGTTGGAATAAGAATCTGTAGTGCAGGAGAGGGCTCTGACCAAACTTCGGACCTGCAGGGGAGGTCTGGGAAATCTCTTAGGGAAAAAGAGAGGGTTTGGTTAGGCTTCGCACCGACGGAAAGGTGTGGGAAATCTCCTCAGGAGACAGAGAAAGTCTAGTCAGGCTTTGAGCTGACAGAAAGGAATCCCCTGGAAAATGGGCAACCATGCTGGTAGTCCATTCGGAATGAGTAACTTTGTAAGAAAAACAAAGCCGTGTACCCCTCTGGACTGCGTGTTAGCCCATTGGGACACAGTAAAGCCTATTGCAGAAAAAAAGATTGTTTTAAAAAAGAATAAACTGAAAGCCCTCTGCACATCCATCTGGCCAACCTACTTAATTGGTCCTAACGTAGGAACCTGGCCTCCAGAAGGCAGCCTTGATTTAGATTTTGTCAACAAATTTGCTGAATTTCTGGCTTCCATAGGACGAACTGAAGAGGAGCTTTACATTAGCTTCTTCTCCAATCTCCTTTGTCGCCCAGACATCCAGAAAGCATGTGGGCTCACTCCAACACCCTCTTCTAAAATTTGCCCCATTGTCACTTTTGCAAAAAAGAAAAAGCTATCCAAAGTGACTGAAGAAGAAGAGGAGTTTCCCCCACCATATTATGTTGCTCCCCCTTCACCTGATGTAAACGCTGTGCCTTTAATGGCTCAGGCGCCTCAGGCAACAGCACAATCCGCTATGCAGGATCAGGTGCGTCCAACTGCCCCTCAGATTAATCCACAAGCTCAGGTGCTCCCAACAACATCACAGCCGTCCCAGGCAAATCCACAAAGTTCAACATCCCAGGCAGCCCAAGCTCTGTATCCAGATCTGACGGCTTTAAGTCCTCCTCACACTAGGACGGGACAGACTTACGCACCTGCTGACCAACCGGGTCCCTCAGTCCTAGCCCCCCTTCGACAAGTTCCTATGAAAGATGAATTGGTGTTTGTTCACACACCTTTTACTACCAATGATCTTTTCAATTGGAAAGCAGGACTTCCCTCTTACAGGGAATCCCCCCAAAGTTATGTTGAACTCGTTCAACGTGTGATGGCCACTCATAGACCTAATGTGCCTGATATTTTTACTCTCTTATCGGCACTCCTGTCTACTGAGGAAAAACAACAAGTTCTTAAAGCCACCACGGCACACTACAGAGCTGCTAGAGAACATGGCATTCAAACTAATAACGATGCCCCAGCTTTATGGCCTGAACCCCTGATTCTTTTTAGCCCCAGCTATGAGGTTGATCCCAACACAGATCAGGGTGCCCTCATCCTCCAGAGAGCCAGGGATGCTATCCTTCAAGGACTGAGGCTCGGTGTTCCAAAAATGGTGAACTTTGACCGAGTTCATCAGATCCTTCAAAATCCAAAGGAATCCCTCACTGATTTTTTGAACCGTTTGAAAGATGGATTTCGGAGGTTTACTGACCTCGACCCTGATAGCCCAGCTAATGATGTTTTGCTGAAAATGACCTTTGTGGGACAAAGTGCTCCTGATATAAGAAGGAAATTGCAAAAACTAGAGACCCCTACTGCTAAGGACTTAGAGGCCCTCATTCAAACAGCTTTCACTGTCTATTCCCAAAGGGAGGAAGAGGAAGAAAAGAAAGAAGATAGGAAAATGAGAAAGCAAGCTGCTCTTTTAGCAGCGGCTTTGAGCCCCCCAAATAAAGGCAGGGGGAGACCCCTCCCGAAAAATCAATGTGCCCGGTGTCATCAAACTGGCCATTGGTGGAGAGAATGCCCCAACGAACCACAACGGCCCAATAGGGGACGTGGACAAATGAGGGGAAGGGGAGGATACAGACCTCATCCCCCGCAAGCCCCCCTCATGTCAGCTCAGGCTCCTGAGTTTTATCCAGAAACCTACTGAAGGGGCTCTGGAGGGTCAATTGCTTCCCCAGACCCTCTGATGGAGCTCAAAGTGGGGAACAAATCTTATTCCTTTTTGATTGATACAGGAGCTACCTTTAGCGTCCTGAACGATAAATCCATTCCTTGCCTCTCTTCTAAAACCACCCCCATTGTTGGAGCAACCGGGATAGAAGAGAATGCCCCAATCAGTCACCCAATGGAGGTTGAACCAACCAAGGGACCATCACTCCAGCATTCCTTTCTAATATTGCCACAATGTCCTATCAATCTTTTGGGGAGGGATCTGCTAGGAAAATTGGGGGCAGTTATACAATGCTCCCAGCAGGGAGTTTCCCTTGAAATTCCCCCAGAAAGAGCTTATCTTTGCTTCCTAGAGAAAGAAACAATCCTTAGAGGACCTGATTCAAATAAAATAAATCCCCAAGTTTGGTATCAAGGAATCCCTGGGTTTGCAAAATTTGCTACACCCCACATGGCTCAGCTCCTCCCAGGTGCCCAACCTATCTCTATTCGCCAGTACCCTATCAAACGGGAAGCCCGGCTTGGCATTAAAGCACAGATTGAACTTTTTCTGAAAACTGGGCTCCTTGTCCATACACAATCTTATTGGTCAACGCCAATTTTTCCCGTTCCTAAGCCTGATGGGACTTGGAGATTTGTGCAGGACTTAAGGGAGGCGAACCGTAGGCTCCGCCCACTTCATTCAGTAGTGTCCAATCCATATACGTTACTGACTACACTCTCTAGTGACCAGAATTGGTATACGGTCATAGATTTAAAAGACGCCTTCTTCTGTATCCCTCTGGCTAAAGAGTGTCAGTCATACTTTGCTTTTGAGTGGGAAGATCCTTCTGATGGTTCCAAGTGCCAGCTGACTTGGACTCGCCTACCACAGGGCTACCGTAACAGTCCAACTGCTTTCGCTGCAGCCCTTGCCCAGGATCTTAAAGACTTTGACACCCAACAAACTTCCCTCTTACAATATGTGGATGATTTATTAATAGCTGGCAAAGACCAGAAAGATGTTGAGGATACTTCAATCGCCCTCCTCAATCACTTGGCTGAAAAGGGCTACACAGTATCTAGGAAGAAAGTCCAATGGGCCACTCAGGAAGTACAGTATCTGGGTTTTGATACTGAGACTCCTACATGAGAGCCGCCTACAGGCTATTTCAGCCTTACCTACACCCACTAACGTTAAACAGCTACAGACCTTTTTAGGCATCACTGGCTATGCCCGGCTGTGGATTCCAATGTATTCTGTCATTGCTAAACCCCTTTATCAATTAACTCAAAAGGACATGGCCTGGGAGTGGACAGGGGAACATCAGAAAGCATGGCAGGACTTGAAAGATGCATTGGGCCGTGCCTCTGCCTTGGCTTTACCCGATCAAATGAAAGGCTTTGAACTCTTTGTTTCTGAAATGAAGGGTTGTGCCCTGGGCGTTTTATTGCAAAAACTGGGCCCCGAAAGAGTTCCTGTGGCTTACCTTTAAAAAATCCTGGATCCAGTGGCCAGAGGCTGGCCAGCCTGTCTCCGATCTGTTGCAGCCACAGCCATCCTCATCCAGGAGACTCATAAAATAACTTTGGGGGCTCCCCTTAACGTTTATACGCCTCATTCAGTTCAAGCTCTCCTCGAACAGAAACTCCCAGCATGGGCCACCTCATGCCGGATTTCTAAGTATGCAAGCCAGATTTTAGAATCAGACTCTGTTCAGCTTCATAGATGTGAAAGGCTGAATCCAGCTACCCTTTTGCCTTGCCCCCCCGAGGATGGTCCACAGCATGACTGTTTAGCTGTCTTGGAATCTGTGGTAGGCATTCGTGCAGATCTTAGGACTGAACCTTTTGACAATCCTGAGTCCCAACTCTGGACTGATGGCTCTTCTTTTGTAAAAAATGGGAAAAGATACACAGGACTGGCTGTAGTTTGCAGAGATGGCCCCCTCCTCCTACGACAACTCCCCTCTCACTGGTCCGCTCAAGCAGCCGAGCTTTTAGCCCTGATCGAGGCATGCCATCTGTCAGCTGGACTGCGCACTAATATCTATACTGACAGTCGTTATGCATTTTTGGCTGCACACACTCATGCTGCTCTATGGAAGGCTCATGGCTTTACTGGTGCAGATGGGAAAAGTCTAAAGATGAAGCCCTTGCTAGAAAAACTTGTCACAGCTGTCAGACAGCCATCCCAGCTAGCTATCATTCATTGTCGAGGACACCAGACAGACCACAGTGAAATCTCTCGTGGGAACCGGGCTGCTGACTATTGGGCCCGCCAAGCTGCTGAATCAGGCCCTGCTGTCAATCCCAAGAATCTCTCAGCTTTGCTTCCCTGTGACCCCACGCAACACCTTCCTGCCCTATATGATACTAGGGACCAGCTACACCCTGATGGCAAGTGGTGCGATGGGTGGTGGGTTGTTCAAAACAGAATCCAGCTCCCTCAACAAATGGTGTGGAAACTTGTTCAACGAGCTCATCGCATGTCTCACAGCGGTCCTCGCCCACTCCAGAAGTGGCTCACATCCCGCTATTGCAATCCAAACTTGCGTGGCCTTTGCAAGACTGTTGTTTCTCAATGTGACATCTGCCAAAGGAACAACCCCCGAGGGGGCAGTCCGCTTCCTCTCGGTCGTCTTCGAACTGCCCGATACCCAGGGGAGGCTTGGCAAGTAGACTTTACTGAACTCCCAAAAAGGGGAGCAAAATCTAACCTTCTTGTATTTGTGGATTTATTCACTGGATGGCCAGAAGCCATCCCTACCTCCACCCAAAAAGCCAGAGAGGTGGTGAATGCCTTAGTTGATCACATTATCCCAAGATTTGGGGTCCCTAAGGGTCTTGAGTCTGACAATGGCAGGCATTTCACCTCACAGGTTACTCAGGATGTCAGTAAGTTTTTAGGCATCCCTTGGCACCTCCACTCTGTTTACAGACCACAGGCTTCATCAAAAGTGGAACGTTTGAACAGAACCCTGAAAACACACTTGTCTAAATTATGCCAAGAAACCCAACTCCCCTGGCCTAAGGTACTACCACTAGCCTTAGCAAGAATTAGAGCCCTGCCTTCAGGGAAATTAGGATTGTCACCCTTTGAAATGATGTATGGGAGACCCTTTGTTGCTTCTGCCCTGCCAGATTCTAGTGAAGGGGAAAGAAATATCACCTCATATTTGCATAATCTGGCGCAGGTTTTGTCCTCTATCTCTAAACAGGTCCAATCCGCTTTACCTCCAGCTGCTGACGTGCCACCATTGGCTGAACCGGGCCAGTGGGTAAGAATCAAGGAACTCTCTCCCACCTGCACTCAGCCCAAGTGGTCTACACCCCGTCAGGTTCTTCTGAGCACCCCCACAGCTGTGAAAGTGGACGGCGTCAAAGCGTGGGTCCACGCATCACGAGTCAAGCACGTCCCCGAGCCCCCTGAGCAGTGGCAAGTCCAACAGCTGGAAGGACTCAAGCTGAAACTTCACCGCTCCCCAGCATCGCCTGCTGACCTGTTCACTGATGAACTGGATAGACTGGACACCCATTGAATATATTTGGTTTGCTGTTTTTGTTGTCTTTGCTGTTTTTCTGCTCTGTTGCTGCTGGTTTCCCCGCACATTCTTTGGAAAAGGTGACAATGACTCTGCTCTTTATTTTGGTTCCACAACTTGTCTCAATGTTTTTGATCCTCGGGACTTTTATACCCGCAGCCAAACTCTTCCAGTCCCAGTGTGAACAATGTTTGGTTACCACTCGCCATGGCAATCAAGTTACCAGAACTCTTGTCTATCACTCTCATTATGATTGTCAGGACAGCAATAACACATTTTGTGTCCACAACACTACTACCTATGAGATCTGTCCTAATAACGGAAACCCCATATGTTTTAACCCCCAGGGTTCCCGTTTCATCCTGAACATTGAAGTTACTGGTTATCGAGGTAGTAAAAAATCTGGTGTCTCTCTTGGGAGGAATCAGAGTACTTCTCAGAATCCTCAGGTTCAAATCTGTTTTGATGCCTGTTATGCTATTGAATGTGGTTCTTTAGATTGGCACAAGTCATATCGTACCTTAGAAAAATACCTCTATGAGTTCTGTTACAACCCTCCTGCTATCTCATATGGTGTTTCTTCTCAGTCTTATACATACTGGCACACTAAGAAATCCCAACCTCGACCAGGACCACCCCTAAGTGGTTGTTATGGTTCTAGCTTCTTTAATATCTCCCGGGGAGAGGCCACATCAACTTGTCATCTTTATAAATGCAACCCTATGTGCCTACTTTTCAATGCTCCCCCTCCAGGCACATTAAATGTGGGTCTTGGGATAAACAGACGGGGAACTGACCCCTTTGGCCAGATTGAAATTAAGGTTACCAGAACAGTGCATCAGCCTGAGCGCTTCACAATTTTCCATTCCTTTTATGAGGAAATGGAGAAGAAAGTAGAAATTCCTCCAATAACAAAAAACCTTTTCATAGACTTAGCTGAGAGGATTGCATCATCCCTCAATGTGACTAATTGCTACGTCTGTGGAGGCACGAATATGGGGGAACGATGGCCATGGGAGTCCAGGGAACTAAACCTGAACACTCTTCCCCAACTGAACCTCACATGGTCCTCTCTAGACCGACCCCGAGAATGGATCCTACAAACTTCCATTATTGGAGATATATGTTTTCAAAGACCTGTCTCCTGACTTTTTACAATCCCTTTAGGGGATTTAGTCTGTCAAAACCTTATTGTAGCTGCTAATGCAAGCACCACTTGGTGGTCTGGTGTGAATGCTACTCAACCAACAAACCCCTTTTCTGAGTACAAACAGCTCTCCTCCCTCTGGGATCGTCTCCATGATGCCTCTTCATCTTGGCCTGCCCCAGATGGACTCTTTTGGATTTGTGGAAGAAAAGCTTATGTGTCCCTTCCACGTAAATGGAGTGGTACTTGTGCCTTAGGGACCGTTAAACCTAGTTTCTTTCTTTTACCCATCACTCAAGGAGAGAGACTTGGTGTCCCAGTTTATGATGAAGTAGGACACAGGGATAAAAGATCCGTTACATTTGGGGATCTCAAGATCACAGATCAGAAAACTTGGCATGATGAAGACTGGCCTCCTGAAAGGATTATTCAGGTATATGGCCCAGCCACGTGGGCTGAGGATGGGATGTGGGGTTACCGCACACCAATTTATTTACTCAATCGTTTAATCCGGTTGCAAGCGATTGTTGAACTCATTACCAATACTACAAGCACTTCTCTTACTCTGCTTGCTCAAACTAACACCAAGATTCGCACTGCTGTCTATCAGAATCGTCTTGCCCTCGATTATTTACTTGCTCAAGAAGGAGGAGTTTGTGGAAAATTCAATCTCACTAATTGTTGTTTAGAAATTGATGATAATGGTAAGGTCATAGAGGAGCTTACTGCCAGGATGAGAAAACTCGCACACGTCCCTGTCCAGAAATGGACTGGAGCGGTAGATTTTAACTGGTTCGGCAGTATCTTCTCTGACTGGAAACGAATTGGGTTCATGGTGCTATTGGCTTTTGGGAGTCTCCTTTTTCTCCCTTGCCTCATTCCTTTAATCCAAAAAATAGTCACATCGACTATCTCTGGGATTACAGTTTTAGCATCCTCAGTGCCAACAAGTTCTCGTCAAAAGCCTGCAAATCTCATGATTCTTAAAACCATCCCTACTAAATATGTACCTCTTTTACAGCATGATGGAAAGCATTCCATCGTTTAAATAAAAAGAGTGAAATGTAGGGAAACAATAATATAGAATATAAAATACTGATATACTAGATTTAGTAAAAGCTTGTTATTCTGTAATCATTAGGTTCCTGTAACATATATATTGTGCTTTTGTATCACATATATTATTCCTTTCTATTTGTATCTCCTGTTACAAACATATTGTCATTAGGCCTCTGAAATGTATCTGGTATTTGTCAAACGTATGTCCCTGCCATTTGACCTGAACTCATATCAATCTCTTTCTGTGCCACCTAAAAACATGGTACGTATCTGTTGGAACTCCAGCCATCAACAAAGGGGTAATTTACATCTCAATCCTAATTTATGTCTGATCTGGGTAAGATCTGGTCTTCAGGAGCCAGGGGCTAAGTGGCCAATTAAGTAAACAAAGATAAGACTAATTGGAAGTTTAGATTCCTTTGCAGGGCAACAAAGAATACACAAACATAAATTAAGGGGCCAGAATTGGGGATCTAACTGATGCTTTAAAGGTATAAAACGTGGTTACATCTTCTCTGAAGATGTGAACCCTCCCATATACATATCTCTTTGTATGTGTTTGGAATGGTTTTACCCAGCCTTTTGTCTTTGATCAAAGATTAAATGTTGATTCTTATTCAAGCCTCCGTTTAAGTCTTTCTTTTTGGTTCACTGAGAGCTTAAGCGTATAGCCGGACCTTACACTACAATGAATTTCATTTAGTTAAATAGGCCCAGGATTCAAGTCTATCTAGATCTATCTGGATCTTGAGCCTATTTTGATGTTGGCTATTCCTGCCACTTTAGTGTCATGTGCAAATTTGTTGATTTCCCCATTTCTCCCCTCATCCAAATCATTCATGAAGATGTTGAAGAGAACTGGGCCTAAAATGGAGCCTTGGGGTCCCCCACTGCTTGTTTCCCTCCATGCAGACGTAGTTCCAATGAGGACCACAGGCTGAGCCCATCTGGGGGTGATGCTGTCTATCCCACATATTTTTAGCTTTCCGAGAAATAGATTGTGGTTTCTTTGTCAAAGCCTTTCTGAAATCCAAGTACTGTATACTACATGCACTGCATTTCATTGGTCCAGTTATTTAGTCATTTTTGTCAAAGAATAAAATAATGTTTATTTATGATCTGTTTTTTGATCCTGCATTAGTCCTAGTAAATCATTCATATCTATACTGAAGAACAAGGGTTCAAATATGCATCTTTCCCTTCTCCCTTGGTAAGCATCTTCTCCCTTCTTCTCATGGCTCCATTGAGCCAAAATCTTCCTCTCAAACAAGGGCTTGGATCAGGGCCAACAGGCTGAGCTCCATTTTGAGGGCAAAACATTTTCTCCATATTTCTCTGTTTATTGGGTCAAATGCTGCACTAACATCTAGAAAGCAGCAAACCTTGTTTTACCTCACTGATATAGATGAGATATTTCAGGACAAATTTGTTGCCAATATTAGATTATTAATTTATCCATTATTTCTTATAAAATCTATATAGCTTTTCACTCTACCTAAAAACTTCTGGTTCTTCTGCAAAGAATGCATTTTTCTCAAGTTTAACGAAGAGGATCATGGCATAAATTTTAGCCACAATATCTGCTAGTCTATTTGGCCTATAATTGTTACAGTAATTTTTATTCCACTTTTTAGATGGATAAAATGCTATTATTGCCAACTTCTAACCCAGTGGATATGGCAGACATTATTTATCTATGAAAATGAAGATGCCAATAGAGGCCCCAACAACCAGGGATATTTTTTGATCAGTTAAATAGTTGCTAGAATATCTTCTCCAGGGAATGTATTGCTTGCATTTCAGGCCTTTTATGATTAATCTCAACATGAACATAATGGGGTAAAATATTGAGAATATGGAGAAAAGTAGCTCTTGAATTCCATGGAGAAGACATGATTGCATCTATTCCTCACCCACCACCACCCGCCACTCACTTTACCAGATGGAGAAAAACACACACAAACCTGAGGGACTTTGTAGGTGCCTCCTAATGTTGACATCTGGATGGAGATGTCCCTGACAGCTCTATTAATCAGAGCCAGGAGGTTCTCCTTCCTTCCACAGCTGTAGTTGGGGACATTGGCTTCTCCAATGGACAGCATATCCAGCAAGGCATCTGAAGTGTGGAAAGTACTCAAATAGTTGTTATGGATGTTGTAGCCAAGTGTGAGGTTATGGAGGAGCTGGGAATTCTTGTTGACCGTTTGAATGTTGCAAATGAATCGTAAGCCATATGGAAAACCATAAAGATCCCTATTGTTAAAACATATTATTATAATCAAAAGCAACAATAAATACTGTTTTTAATATATAATCCTTCAGAAGCCTACTGAGCCTTAAGATAACTTTGATCCAAAACCAGTGATCAGTTACACAAATAAGGAAATGGGCTGAGGTACGGCAACTACAACTGATTCCACCACTACTTTAAATAAAATTCATTATTCAAGTGATAAATTAAGGATTGGACTGAGAAAAGAAAATAATCTGGAGTCCTTTCAACTTTTTTTCAGACCCATTTATAGGTGTGAGTCTCTTTCACAAAATCAGACGAAAGAGAGAAGCCATGGAAATCAAAATCATTCAGGAAATTAGACATATTCCCCAATATAGGAATAAATGAAAAATAAAAAACAGAAAAGAAGGAGAGGGTTAGAATGGAGGGAGTGCAACTCCATCACCCTGAATGACTTACGGATCATGGAAAACAAATTGAAGAGAAGGAGCCACATTGAAAAGCAACTTTGTATGCAATCTTTCACTTCCACTGGTGACTATACCAATGAGATGGTCTCCTGGGCTGTAAAAGCTCTGTGGTTGTTTTCCATCCTGGTTCTCCGAATTCAGCGGGCATTTCATTCTCAGCTTCCCAGAGATTGGATGGGACAAAAGCAGCATCAGAAGCAGAAGCAGGAGGTCCATAATTCATGGGGTGAATCAATCAATCTTTTTCCTGTTTCTAAAGAAGAATTAGAAGAATTCAAAGGACTCTCATAAGGTGGAATATGATCCAGTTGCTTTCCTTCTTCAAACACAGAGAAACACTCAGCTTCATCTGGAAAGGAGGGAGACGTACATTCAAGAGCACAGACTCTGCCTGTCCTAAACCTCCATATTTCTCTGCCCAAAGTCTCCCCTGGAGGATTTGACCCAACAGCAGAGCTAAAACTTTTATCATAATTCTCCCTCTCAGGAGGGATCCCTGGATAATTCAACTAGTTCTTGGATTCAAAGGTTGTTGGGAAATTCTCTGGAGGGAAATGAAAGGGAAATAATCCTCATGTGATTCATAATAACAGGGGCAGAGATGGAATTAAATCCGTCATCTAGGATTGAGAGGTTTGGGGTCTCCATGCTTGAAAGTGGCCCTGGGGGAAATACACGGCACCTGTGGCTGAAGAAACAAATAAATCTGAGATTTGTTTGCATAGTGATTAAAGAAAAAATCCCAGGGGCTAGTTAATGCCAGAGCCTGCCACAGATCTGAAATAGCTGCCAGCTGAGTTGGAACCAACATTTACTTTATTTTGAAAGCTAATGCTCAAGGGCATCACACAAAAGGGCTGATGCAATAGTGTGGCCAGACTCCAAGAACAAAATCAACTTTAATGAAAAACTAGTTCTTTGAACGTTGCAGAGTTAAAAAAAATCTAACTGTCTCTGCTAACGGCATAACTGTGGCTGAGGATTATGGGAAACCTGGAACTTGGACTTGGAAAAAGATTCTTTAAAGCAAGCAGCGCCCATTATTTCTCCCAACGCTTGGCAGGAGAGAGAGCTGAAGCCAACCCAGTGAGGGTAATAACCACATTCCCCTTTTAAATTTGGCTTCATAAACACCCAGCAACTCCAGTATTCTTAGGCCTGGCCTAACTGGGAATACTGGAAACCAGCATCCAAAAGCATCTGTGAGGCTCCAAGCAGGAGAAAGAGCATCAAAGTCACTCTGAACACCCATGAAGAGATCTCTGGAAGCCTCTATCAAGCTTTGTCCAGACATTGTGGCAAATCACGGACCCCCTCCATCCACAAAGATTCATTTCTGTCTCTCTCCCATTATCCCAACTCTATTGCCTGAATGCCAAACCTGAAATTGGTTCACACAATGGGCTAAACAATGTATTACAGTGGGTTGCGGAAAACCCCAAAGCCGAAAGCAGAACCTATAAAAAGTTTTCCATCCTGTGTGAAAACAGACTGCGTTGGCCATCATCACATAGCTAGTTGGGGGTGAATCTAGGGGAGTGTCAGCCTATGCTTTTACTGCTTTGGCTGCCATAAGAAATGGGAGGGGGGAGAGCTAGGGGGCCTGGGGGGGAAGCGTGCTGGAGGATTTTGGAAGAAACAAAACTGAATCCTTGGAGTGGCTATCGGGTAACCATCGTGGCATTCCTGATTGATGACACTGCCAGACGTGCTTCCACCTGACCCCTGGGAGACCTTTGGATTGGATGATTTACGATGGACAGTGGGAGGGGATGCTTTTTATATGCCATTTTCGCACCTATTGCTTTAATTTCAGCTTTCCTTTGGTTGCGTTCACTTCATCTTCTAGTAAAAGTACCTTTCTCTATAAATCATGGAGTCTGGGTCATTCTTTCCTGGACTTTGAATGAAGCACACCTGACATTAAGCTGAAATTCATCTCCAGCCATCCCGAATCGAAGCCCTTCACCTGCTACAAATGTGGAAAGGAAGGCCATCGGGCTGCAGAATGTTTCTCCAAGCCAGTGCCAAAATCTACCAGCTCGGGGCTCAAGAAGGCCAACAAAGTACCCACAAAAGGCCGCGACACCACCCTGAAAGGAGAAGTCATTGAGTTCGCTCCCCGAAACCAGGGTGAGTTGGGAACTCTGACCACCGCAGACGACAGCGGGACAGACTCCGACTCTGACTCTGATGATCTGGTGAGTCACACAGAGGACCCCATGGTCATCCCCATAGAAATAAGAGTGCCATCCACAGGGAAACATGCGCAGATGTTAGCCCTGTTAAACTCTGGGTGCACCAGGTGCATAGTCAGCCCGAAAGTGGTGGAGAAACTGGGCCGGAGGCTAAAAACGTTAAAAAGGCCCATTGCGTTCTGTCAGTTGGATGGATCGATTGCAGGAGGGGGCCCGGCCAGCTTTGTGACCGAACCTATTGAAATGCAATTGGGGGATCACGTAGAGAGCCTCAGATTTATTGTGGCCCCTGGCATGGAATGATCCCTAATACTTGGACTGCCCTGGCTCCATAGATGGAACCCACAGGTTAACTGGAAAACGGGGGTCCTGCGTATTCGTACCAGAAAACCGAGACTAGAAAGGGAAGAAACCCCCCTTGAGGAAGGTATAGAGCCCGAAAGAGCGGAAATGGCAGTAGGCCACATTGAAGGAGAGGAGAAGATTCCAAAAGAGTATTGGGATCTCCATGAAGTTTTTAGTGAAAGGGCCTCGGATGTGCTGCCTCCCCACAGAGCTACGGACTGTACCATTGAAATACTCCCTGGGGTGAAGCTCCCTAAGCCAAAAATCTACCCCATGACCCCTCGTGAACTAGGGGAATTGCGAAACTTCATTGATAAAAATCTAGAACGGGGTTTTATCCAACCAGCCAGACCAAGGGTGGCGGCACCGGTATTGTTCCGAGAAAAGAAGGATGGTTCCTTTCGCTTGGTAGTTGATTATAGAAATCTTAACGCTATTTGCGTGCAAAACGTTTATCCCCTACCACTCAAGAAGGACATGCTGTCTCACTTAGGGAAGGGAAAACTCTTCACCAAACTTGACTTACAGGAGGCGTACTACCGAGTGAGATATAAAGAGGGGGATGAATGGAAGACAGCATTTAATTGCCCACTTGGATGTTTTCAGTTTAGAGTGCTCCCGTTTGGACTACAGGGAGCCCCTACTGGGTTCATGGAATTGATTAACGAAGTACTGCATGAGTACCTGTATAAGGAGGTCCTGATCTACTTGGACGACATCCTTATCTACTCTGAAAACATGGACGACCATGTGAAGTTGGTGCGAACGGTCCTGAAAAAACTCAGGGCTGCTGAACTATATGCCAAACTTTCTAAGTGCGAGTTCCACCAAAGCAGAATTGACTACCTTGGATATTGCATATCGCATGAGGGGATAGAGATGGACCCTGGAAAGGTTCGGGCTGTACTGGAATGGGCCGCCCCATACACCCGCAAACAACTACAGAGTTCCGCCCAAGGGTTAAGCTCCACCCACCACCCCCAGACTAATGGGGATTGTGAGAGAACCAATGCCATGTTAGAACAGTACTTGAGATGTTATGTAAATTACCAGCAAGATAATTGGGTGGACCTATTGCCATTTGCAGAGGTGGCATACAATAACTCCATACATAGCAGCACCGGGTTCACTCCGTTTAAGGTAGCGTCTGGTCAGGAGTTTGTGCCAATCCCCGAGGTACCACAGAATAACCCACAGAGCCCCTCTTTAATTGAGTGAATTGAACAGTTACGGGGTACTTGGGCAGTAACTCAAAAAGCTTTAGATGATGCACACCAAGCACATAAAACCCAGGCTGACAAAAAAAGGTCCCCGGCACAAGTGTACAAAGTGGGTGATAGGGTTTATCTTTCCACCAAATATTTACAGAGTTCATACAACACTCTTAATCCAGGTTCATGAAGGAGAACTGCTACGTTGGCATAATGGGCCATGGCAAAAAGCATAAATCAGATGCCAGGTTAGCGTGATGACCTGCTTCACACATGGACACAGGATGGGGGAAGGTTCCCAGGCACCCAAATGTGTGAAACAGAGTCAAACCTATTTCAAAATCTCAGTCCATATTTTCAGGGGCTTCATGGGCGACCAAGGACGAGACCCCTGGTCCTCAGAGGCTCCTTTGGGGATGGAAGGGAGAAGGAAGCCGCTTTGAGATTGGTTCCCTCTAGAACCCAACTCCTTTGCGCCCCCAGACAAGATTCAGGACTGACTGTGGGCAATGCCCAGCTCAGATGCACCCAGCTGTCCTGGAAGGCCTGGGAACATCTGGATGCCCTTAACATCAGCTGTGAACTTGGCCCACTCAAGTCAGCCCAGGAAAGAGGGTTCCTTCCCAATCCAGGTTAAGGAGGCCACACCCTCCCATGATGGTTAAAGGCGTTTGGTCACTCAGCTCAGTTAATCAACCACCTGGTGAGACATTCAGACGTCACTCCTGAAAGGGCTCCGCTGTGGGGTCCTGCAAAGGGGACGGAAGGGGTCAGGGCAGTACTGGATTTGGCTGAGGAGGTCCAGATCCAATCCTGATCCCCCAAGAGGCCTTGAAAGCCCAGTTTAATCTCCCAAGAAACTCTGCTCCTGCCTCAGCCGGATTTTAAATTTGGGGGTTTTATAATTGAGCCAATTATTTAATAATTTTAATTATTTTTAAATTTTATCTGTCTTTGTGCTTTTAATCAGGTTGTACACTGCCCTGAGTCCTTCGGGAGAAGGGCGGTATAGAAATAAAATAAAATAAAATAAAATAAAATAAAATAAAATAAAATAAAATAAAATAAAATAAAATAAAATAAAATAAAATAAAATAAAATAAAATAATAAAATAAAATAAAATAAAATAAAATAAAATAAAATAAAATAAAATAAAATAAAATAAAATAAATAAAATAAAATAATAAAATAAAATAAAATAAAATAAAATAAAATAAAATAAAATAAAATAAAATAAAATAAAATAAAATAAAATAAAATAATAAAATAAAATAAAATAAAATAAATAAATATTCTGGCCAGGACCAAGCTGGTTCCTCTTCACACAACCTCTGACCCCTGGGGGAACAACACCCACCTGCCAGATCCAAAGCTAGCAAACCAGACTTCGATCCCCCCACCTCATTTCCCCCACCTCAGCCCTTCCCTGCAAGGCCAGAGGGACCCCCTCCCTATGGGGTGCCCCACTTCCCAGAGCAGGAGGAAGAAGCATCTGGCTGCCCCAGGGGGAAATTGGCAGCTGACTCCATTTCCTCACTAGACCCCAGGTGCCCAGGGCTCACCTGGGAGGACCTCCTGTCCCCACATGTGACGTCAGAGCCCCTCTCCCTCCCAGCCAATCCCAAAGAGGGCCCCTCCCTCAGAGGAGAGCTTTCTGACAGCACCTGAGCTGCCCAGACCAGATGGGGTGGGGGGGTTCTCCTGACTCCCTCTCCCCCAGCACCCGTCCCTCACTAAGGAGGGGGGAGGATCTCCTGCAGACCCCTTGGCCTGTGTGCCCCCTCCTCACAGCACAGCCACCTGCAAAACTCTGTCCAAATTCACCCCGTTGGAGACCTCTTGACTGGCAAGGAGGAAGCCAGGCGCAGGGAGGCCCCTCAGCCTCAGCCAGCTGGGTGTGGAGGTGGTCAGAGAGCCTCCCAGATCTCCGCAAGGTTGCTCAGAAGTGGTTGCCATTGCCTCTTTCCCAGGGCTCTGAGAGAGTGGCTGGCCCAGAGTCTCCTAGCTGGCTTGGTGCCCGAGGCAGGACTAGAACTCAGGGTCCCCTGGGATTTAACAACCACCACACCCAACTGACTCTGGTGAGATCCAGGCAGCCCACTTAACCTGGTCCCTTCCCCTATGGCCACATTCACATTTGCAACTTTTAACCATGGTTTGTTTCCTGAGGCTGAACCTCTTGGCCGAGGAGTCGGTGGATTATGGGAACTCCGAAAGATCTTAATTCATTGGAGAGAAGCTGAACAAGAGGATACACAGGGAGTCCTCCACTTACGACAGTTCATTTAGTGACCGTTCAAAGTTACAACAGCACTGAAAAATGTGAGTTATGACCGTTTTCCACAGTTACGACCTTTGCAACATCCCCAGGGTCACGTGATCAGAATCCAGATGTTTGGCCACTGATTCATGTTTATGACCGTTATGGCTGTGCCCCAGGGTCACGTGATCCCCTTTTGCGACCGTCTCACGAGCAAAGTCAATGGGGAAACCAGATTCACTTAACAACCGGGCTACTAATTTAAGAACTGCGGTGATTCATTTAACGACAGTGGCAAGAAAGGTCATAAAATGAGGCAAAACTCACAATTTGTCTCATTTAACAGTAGAAATTTTGGGCTCAATTGTGGTCGTAAATAGAGGACTACCTGTATCGGGGACACTTTTCTTCTCGCAAGGACCACGTTCACACCACATACTTGACCAGGCCGGGGTCCTCGCAGCCCCCCTGAGACAAACCAGAGGTCCACGTGGAGCCTCCTCAAAGCCCATAAGAAACTCTGGATGACAACAGCCCCCCCTCCTCCCCTCCTCTGGGGCCTCCCCTGGGACAAAGTCAGGCATTGGGGTGGGCTCATTCCTGACCGAGAAGGGGCTTCCTCCCCTCTGGGCAGAACCCGGCTTCGGTAAGACATGGCTGGGAACATCCTGGAGGAGAACAGAGTCTAATGGCACATCAACCTGGCATTGAAAAGCCACAGCTTGAACCCGGAGCCACCCAGGATCTGGTCTACAGGCCCTGAGAGCGGAATCTGAGGGACGTTGAGTGGGAGAACTTCCAAGTGGTGGACGTGGGATATGAGCCCTCCTCTGTTCTTCCCTGTCAGGATGGACCTGCCTGTCCCTTTAGTCCCCCCTCCTCACTCAGCCCCCCAGTTCCCCCTTCTAGGCCAGGAAGTCCATATTAATGTCCTCTCACCCCCAGTGAAGACACAGGATCCCTGAACAATCGATCCAAAGAAAGCAGGAAGGAAGGAGTTCCAACAGCCCCTTCAAACCCCTCGGAGGATTTTGGGTATAGAAAGTCTCAGCCTCAGAGATGGGAAGGTCAAAGGGGTCCCTCCCCCCCCCCCAAGTACATCCCCACAACAGAGGAAGCCCCACCAGATCTCCAAAAATCATGTCTCTGGAAATCAGGTTGCACCAACCACCACACTGTGGGCCTCACCACCATCTTTGTAGATGATAAGATGGGTGGCCAATAAATTGAATAATAGATAGATAGATAGATAGATAGATAGATAGATAGATAGATAGAGACAGAGAGAGAGAGACAGAGAGGTGATAGATCTCAGCTGCAGACCTTACAGTCCATTCTTTATTTAATAAACTAAGAAAGGTCAAAATATAAAGAATCTTAGTGCATTATATGAACCTGGAAATGACAAGAAAGGAAAAAAAAAACTTCCATCCACTTTATAATTTTCTGCCAATTTACTCAACAATATACTCCACAAGTTGTCACTTTCCTGCTTCTTAATGAGCTGTTATCCAAAATTTAATATTGCTAGAAAAAGATGGGAAATGAGCAATTTTACAGTCAGCTGCAATGAGGATCAATATATGGGATTCTGATATAAAACAGAATCCCAAACAGGCCCCACTCTTAACCTTGGGCAGAGTTGAAGGGCACTGATGGCCTCCTTGGCATTAGAAGACAGGCAACAGGAGAGTTCAACGGCATTGACTTCAAGTGGCCCCAAACTCCATAACTCTGGGTGAGCTTCCCAGCAATCTCTGGAGACAAGAGGCCACGTTGAAGGACAGCAGAAGTCAATTGTCTCCTCTATTGAACTATCTTCCCCAGCATCACTTTCTACATCCTCATAGTGGATTGAGGATTCTTCCTTCCCTTGCGGCCCTTTATTCATTTTTTTCATTGCGGCTGCAGACTTTCGGGATGCTTCGGTTGCAGTCGCTTCTTCCACAGCCTCTTGGAAAGTTATCCTGGGTTTAGCAAGTAGTTGGCTTTGCAGGGTGAGATCCCTCAGTCCCAATACCAACCGATCTCTCATTGCCTCGTCCAGGTTGGAGAATTCACAAGCGGTGGCTATTTCGCGTAAAGTTGCCACAACTTCGCTTATTGATTCTCCCTCCCTTTGGTCTCTCCTGTAGAACTCGTGCCGTCTCACAAGGGATGAGGCTTGGGGTGCGTAGTGTGCTTTCAGGATGCCCTGGAGTGTCGTCCAGGTCATAGTTCTCAGTTCTGCCGGACAGGCTAAAGCTTCCACCATTTTAAAAACAGCTGCTCCACAGTGCGAGAGGAATAGCGCCCTTTTCCTCTGTTCCGACAGGCTCAGCAAGTCGTTTGCTTCCAGGAACATGTGGAATCGCTCCATGTACGATTCCCAGTCTTCTCCCACCGGGTTGAACAGTGTGGGTGGAATTATTGAAGACATCTTGCGCTGGCCGTTGTATTTTCGATGGCCATTGATTGCCACGTGGAGGTTTCAGCAGCCTAGTGTCCTATTGTCCTTCTGAGATCCCACCTTCATCGCCAGTGTTGAGTAATGGTTGCAGACAGAGGAGGCAGGACACGTTCGGCAGTTTAAATAGCTTTATTCGGCTCCAGTACAGCAATGGCAATGTGAGCCGCGGCAGCCCCTTTTAAACGGAGCTGTCCGCGGCTTCAGCCACTGACGTGCTTTTAATTTTCCTGCTCCAGCTACTCACTCCTGATGGGTTCCTGCGCTCGTCTAGTCAATACTTAACAAGTTCCTTTATTAGAGAAGTCATATTGGCACATCTGGGAAAACCCGAATCTGAATTCCTGCGTTTGCCCAACCCCTACACTAAACTCAATCCCTGCCCCTGTCCACTGTCAAGCCCTCACCTGTACCAATCAGGGTCCTGATCCCCAAGTCACCCAGAGTTCAGGGACGCTTGCCCAGGTGTTAGCAAGTGTCCTCGGTCCCACGGGAAAGGAATGTTGTTGTGACTATTCTCTGGCTTCACCCCCTTTCTCCCTCCCCTGATTCCCATCGCAGGCCTCTCTGCTGTGGCAGCCTGAAGATTCAAAATGGATCCGGGGCTGATAGCCTGGATGATGCCACAGGACGCCTCTCGTCTTTCTGGTGCAGAGCTAGTTCATCCATTGTGGTGCACCCTGGAGAAGCTCACGAGCACAAACTAAACAGACTAGCACTCCTCGGTGGTGAAACAAATAGTATGTACTAACACTGTAGTCTCCTGGCTAATTATACCTTTCCCATCTGCTAAATAAATAAATAATTTAGCACTTTAGACATGTGCATTAGAATCCTTTCTTAGTCCTGGTAAGGCATTAATATCCAGACTGAATAACAAGGGTTGCAATATTTTTATTGATTGATTGATTGATTAGCCCTTGGGCCATATCAAAGTGCAGAGTTCCAGAAACAAGACATTACAAAAGTTTGGTAAAACAGTTTAAATGAAATTGGAATAACACATGATTTAAAATGAAATTAGAATAAAATACGATCTAAAATGAAATCGGAATAAAATACAATCTTTTGAGATACAAATTAAATATGATTAAAATTATATTATAATGTCACCCCTGCATCTACCCAATCAGTCTTAAAGCTACTATTAAAATTACATTATTAGATCAAATGATCTTTCCTACAATCTACCACATTCTGCTGCACCAACTTTGTCCTTTTTTCCATCAACTTTACCGCAAATTTGGCAATCCATTTCACCAGCTGCAAGTTAGAACCTAACAGACAATGTTGCAAGAAGCGCTCTTTAGACTTAGGGGTGCTGGCATAAAAGATCCTGCCCAGTTAATGTTCCCTCAAATCTGAGTATAGGGGGCAGTCAAAAATTACATGGGACATTGTTTCAACTTCCCCCGTCCCACATAAACAGACTCTTTCACTTACAGGGATACCCTTATACCTACCCCAAAGCATGTTTGTTTGAAGTTGGTCTAATCTCAATTTGGTAAAAAATCTCCTTATGACGGGAAACAAAGGCACAGTTAAATATTTTTCTATTTTAAAAATTTGTTTATTGGCTGATAACCAGGGGCAAACTTTTACTGCTGTCACCTGTGCAATATCCGATTGTGCACTTATGTCCTTAAATCTCTGTGCAATCCAATTTCGGATCTGCCTATGATCGTACTGCTGCCAATTTAAAGGAATACCAGAGCTAGATACCTGCTTATCTAAACATTATTTTTATTACTTGAGATAATCTGATCCATTAGAGCTAATTTTGATAACCTCCCTTCCTCCATCTCGATTATTCTTAACCAATAATAAACAGTCTTCAACAAGGCCCTAGTGCCAATCGCATGGACTCCCGTTTCTGCCCTTACTACACAGGCTGGGGTTCCAGGGGACACTGCCAGAATTCTCCTCAGGAACTTATTTTGAGGAGTTTCCAGCCCAGGCAACTTAACCGACCCCCATATTTCCGCCCCATAGGTAAGTACTGGTTCGATTTTCGCCTGGAAGACCTTTAGCACTGGGATTAATGAAGATGGAGTTTTCTCTAAAATAAGTTTGTTTAATTGAGCCATCCGAGCCATGGCCTTCCGAGCTCCGGCTTTTACCTGCTTATTCCATTTGCCATTTGTCTGAAATACTAGCCCTAAATAGGTAAATGACTGAACTTGTTCTATTCTTCTGTCATTTAAAACCCATCTCCTTATATTTTGTTGCCTGCTAAATATCATTACCTTTGATTTCTCTACGTTAATTGTCAAGCGATTTTTTTATACAATATGCTGCCAACCTCCCAAGTGACCTTCGTAGCCCCACCTGTGAGGCCCACAGCAAAATTATATCATCGGCATATAACAAGCAATTGACCTGTCTTGTTCCTATACTAGGCCCATGGAGTGATACATCTCCCAAACATTTTGGGAGGTCATTTAAATATAAGTTGAAAAGTGTTGGGGCTAAGATGCAACCTTGTCTGACGCCCTTCTTTATTGGGATTGCATTTGTTACCGATCCTGTCCTATTCACTCGAACTCTTACCTGGGTTTCCGTGTATAACAATCTAATTAGATATAACAATCTAATCTTCTTTTCTATTCCCATGGCCTCTAATTGATCCCATAAAATTTGTCTATCAATTGTGTCGAAGGCTGCCTTCAAGTCTATGAATGCCACGTACAGAGGTTTTTTCCCAAGACTTAAACTTTGTTATTAGATGGTCCAGCACAAAACAATTATCCATAGTAGATCTTCCGCTCCTGAAACCAGACTGTTCTTCAGCTAGAATGTTATTTCTCATTATCCAGGCCTCTAATTTATGAAGCAAATGTTTAGCATAAATTTTTGCTGAAATATCGATTAGACTAATTAATCGGAAATTATCTGGGTTATCTCTAGAGCCTTTTTTATGTAAGGGGATAATTACTGATGAACGCCAACTGGCAGGAATTTGCCCTGTTCTATTGATAAAAGTAAAGAGACCTGCCAGGACAGGCGCCCACCAGGCTGTGTTGTCTTTAAATAAGGATGCCGGGAGCGCATCCTGTCCTGGAGCTTTGTTTCTCTTCAGGGAGGAGGTTAAACGCCTCACCTCCGTGATTGGCACTTCTTCCCACTGGGGTAAGGCTTCATATTCCGGTATCAAGCTCGGAGAGGATATAAGCTCATCAGAGCTTCCCGCTACTGCTGGAGTGGCCAAATGCTTCTCCCAACTTTCTGCACTAATGTTTGAGTCACTTATTGGTTTTCTATCTCTAATAATTTTTGAGACCTCCAACCAGAATAGTGTGGGTGAGGCCAGCTTTTCTGCCTGTTTTAGGCCAGCCCATAAATTGTCAATATAAGAGGCCTTTTTTCTCTTCAATAGCTGCTTATATTTCTGCCTTATGGTGATATACTCCTTCTGTAATTCCATGTTTGGGCTGATTAAGTATCTCCTAAGTGATTTCCTAAGCTGTTTTTTCTTTTCCTTACAGTCGTTATCAAACCATGTTGAGTAACTAGAATCAGACTGGCCCATTGGCTTGGTAGTCATGGAAAATTGCTTCAATTTATGTCATATGTCCACAAAATATACTATAAGTTCTTGTTCACCCGTACTGTTTGAGCATATATGTGCTAAGGCTTCCATAGGTGGTGAATTCATGAATTCAGTCACTGCTTTGCTATCAACCCTCTTCCATGTCAGTCTTCTCTCATGGGCTATTTCTAAGTTGAGGCCTATTTGTTGGATTGTTTGATTCCTTTTCCTTAAATCGGAAGGGATTGCCAGGGACGTCTCAATCGGAAGGTGATCACTTTCTGGCCTTGGTAACGTCAAGACCGAAGTTGCCCCTGATACTAGGTTGTGAGAAACACAAAAATAATCAATAGAACTACATGCCTTGGGGCCAAAAAAAGTTATGGGGTACCTTCTGAGCTCCAAATACTGGCCTACAATTTGAACGTTACAGTTGTATACCATTGTTAGAAATTTCCCCCCCCCCCCATCTTTGTTCTTTTTCCTATCTTGGGAGACCCATGATTGTTGGTTATGTAAATATCCATCTGGAATTGTACCATTTTCAATAAAAGGTTCCAACGAGGGACCCACACGCGCATTAAATTATCAAACGCTCTAGAAAAAGTTCTTTAGCTCTCTAGGGTGTGATCCATGAGAGGTTGGATTTATTAAAAGTGAATATTTTGCCTTTGATCTGGCCTCAAATATAGCACAGCTTTCTTCATTGCTTGTTCAGATCAGTTATGAACCTTCTTCAGAGGCTTTGAGTGAGAAAAGCAAATTCCCCTTTTCCACCAGATGCTCCCCAAACAAGGGTTCCAGATGGGGTCTCCTCCTGCTTGAGCAAGGGGTTGGACTAGAAGACCTCCAGGGTCCTTTGCAGCTCTATTCTGATTCAAAATAGACTCAGAAAATCTTCCCTCTGCAGAGAGCTTTGTTTATATCACCCCAAACTATGGCATATCAAGGACATTTTAGATTTCTTGAAACCCATTAAATGGATTAGATGGAATTACATTCCTGAATAAAAAATCCAGAGGCTTTAGGTTTTCTATTTCACTTTTACTATTAGATTTCCCATTGTGCTCAGGTCCAGTCTTAGTAAAATCCTGCAACATTTGGGGAGGAAGGTGCAGCCCAGCAGCCCTGCCCTGGAGGCCCAGAGGGAGCAGGACAGCTAAAGCGGGCAAAGACCCTGCAGCCTCCTCCATTTTGTGGCCTCTTTTTTCCTGAGGCGATTCTCCCTCCCTCCATTTTGAGGGGAGAAAAAAGGTGAGGGGAGATTTTCTCTCCTCTCCAGCCAGGAGTCGGGAAGGTTCCCCAAAGGGGGGGAGGGAGGTTGGGGGGAGGGGAGATGGGCAGCCCCTCCCGGTTCTTTCAGGGGAGCCCCAGAGGATCCTGTTGAATATTCAAATACCGTCGGTCCCTAGTGGCCAAGTTAGTTACTACCTATGCTCTGATTGGTTGGAAGATGACAGCTCCGGGTATAAAAGGGAGCTGTCAAGCGCGGGAGTTGTTGTTGTTATGTATGCTGAAGTTAGTTGAATAAACATTACTGTTGCCGTTCCCCGTTCGCCTCAGAATCGTTCATCTTCGGCTGGAACATATTAGATCCCAGGGCTGGAGGGGCCCCCAGAGGTCATCCAGCCAGACCCCGGCCCAAGCAGGAGCCCCTCAGCTCTCCTGGAGGTTTCCCTCCGGGGCCTCCGAGCTGCCTGTGGGCCCTTTGAGGGCGGCCTGTGTGGGTGGGTGTGGAGGAGGCCTGCAGAGCGGAGGACCAGGGGCCTCGTCCTGGGTCGGCCATGGAGGCCCTGAAAACAGGGACTGAGATTCCGAAATAGACTCCCTCCATTTCCCTCGTTCTGGTGGGGGGGAACCTTCCCCTCCCTCCCTCTTTCTCCCTCCCTCCCTCCCTGTGTGGATGAGGCTGAGCCCCATCCGGTTGCTACCTTTGGGCCCTTTGAGGGCTCCTGTGGCCCCCACAGCCCTCCTCTCCCCTCCACCTGGACTCAGGGCCTCCTGTGGCCTCCCTGGGCCCCCCTCGGATCAGGCAGAGGACGATGGGCCTTTTCAGGTGGGACGGAGGGCTTCTTCCCACAGGATCCACTTCTGGATCCGGGGCTCTGGGCACCCCCTGCAGGGCTTGGAGGGAACCATGGCTGAGCGAAGGGGGGCTGGAGGGATGGGAGAACCGCAGCAGAGTTTGGCCTCTAGGGAAAAGAGCTGGGATGGTGGGAGAGGGACAGAAACCAGGCTTTGTGAATGGATGGATGGATGGATGGATAGATGGATTTCCGGGATTCCCCACAATCTCTGGACAAAGCTTGATGGAGACTTCCAGAGATCTCTCCGTGTCTCTTCAGAGGATCCACTGGTCACTTTGATTCTCCTCCTCCCACTTGGAGCCCCAGAGATGGCTTTGGATGCTGATTTCCAGAATTCCCAGTGAGGCCATGGCTCAGGATACTGGGGCTGCTCCCCAGAACAGAAAGGCTGGGCATGAATCCCATCAAACTGAAGAAGGGAGAATGTGGCTGTGACCCTCCCTGGGTTCCCTTCTCTCTCTCTCTCTCTCTCTCTCTCCTGCCAGGCGTTGGGAGGAAGAATGGAGGCGGCTGCTTTCACGAGGCTTTTTCCAAGTCCTCTTTATGGATCTCTGTCCTGCCTGAATGGAGTGAATTCCCATCCTCCCCTTCCAAATGAATGGACTTCAGCTCCCATCAGCCACAGCTGTGCCGTTAGCAGATGCCAAAGACGGAGGTTCGGAGGAGGCTGTTCTGTCCCCCAAGGAGGAGCCGGTGGGCTCAGTGGTTACAGCCGGAGAGAAAGAGCCAAGGAGGCTCTCCTGGAAGGTCCTGCCAGCCATTCCTGGTCCGGGGGGGGGGGGGGGGCTGAGAGCCTCACTTGGAATATCTGGGAAGGTTTTGTGACTCTGCCAGAGTCTGAAGGGCCAGGAAGGGGCCGAATTCACAGGGCATCCCGGGCCTTGCTCAATGTTGGCTTAGAGTGTTCAAAGAAACAACCAGGATGTCTTCCAAACCAGGATCAGGGTCTTAGAGTTATAAATCAGTCCAGTTAACTGTGCCATTTTCACTTCTGATGGCCAAAACAATTTATGGTTTCTGCATTATGAAGCCAGCCAAGGAATGATGGTCTCTTCAGGTCTGTTTGTTGTTTTCCAAAATGGTCTGCACCAGTGTTTTTAAAACTTTAAGATGAAAGGACTTCAACCCCCAGGATTCCCCACCCAACAATGCCTGGACTTCATCTCCCAGGATTCACTGGCCACCATGCTGGCCAGGAGGTTCTGGGAATTAAACTCCAATCATCTTCAAGTTCCAAATTTGAAAAATGCTGCTCTATATTCTTCCCTTCTGTCAGGAATTAAAGCCCTGCACAAAAACTTGGCTAATTCTCACATTGCTGAATAAACCGGAGACAGTTTTGTGGATGAATCCTAGTTTATTTGGCTAATCCCTGGTTAGGCTTCCTCCTTTTAACCTGTTGTTTTATATCTCTGGGTTGATTAGCAGCCTCAGCAACAAGCCAGGAAGAAGCGGAGAAACTGCAGATACAACTCACATTTCCAAAATAGTTGCTTGAGGCCGGCATTTATAAGTCTTTGGTTTTAATCGCAATATGTATCTCAAGAGTCACTCTTTATAAAGCTAAATTCTTTTTTCTTCAGAGTTTGATCTTTTTAAAAATCTTTTTTTAGTTTCTGTTTTCTATTCTTGTTCTTTCAAAGTTTTAATTTTTCTTTCATTTTTAAAATATATCTTTTAAATGTTCCTTCATTTTCTCCATCTTTTCTCTCCTTCTGATTCTGGGCTTCATCTGAGCAGGATTTCTTAAAAGAAAGCAGATTTCGCATTCAAATCCTCCAGTTTTCAGGGAAGACAAAAATCCCGCCTCTCTTTCTCTCTACTGGCTGCTTCTATTCCCGCCCCCTTTGCCATGACAACCCTGTAGCCAATCAAAGAGGGGGAAGAGACAGTTGCCTGGGAACTTCCCTGCCCTCAGCCTGATGGAAAAGAGGCTGAAGAAGCCAAGCCAAAGGGGGGGGGTTCAAATAAAGAGCAAAATTCAGAGCTTTGGGGGGGATGAGAGGCAAAAAGTTCCAGAATTGCAGAGGGAGGGGGGGCTTAAGCCCCTTCCCCACAAAAGGCTGCAATGAAGAGGGTCTCCTCAGCTGGGGGCTCTGGAGGGGCCACAGGGGACCCCCATCTTCCTCAGAGTCACGGAGGGCCCCCTCCAGGGTGAGATCCCTCTTGGAAGACCCAGCTTCTCATAGGAGCCTCTCCTGGAAAGACATAGAGCCCAAGCGAGGCTGGAGAAACCCCGGGGGTTGCATCCCCCCAATATTCAACTCTGGGACCCATAAACCATGTTAGTCTCTTCCCAGGAATATCCCAGATCCCCTCCCCCTTCCTGGCCATCCTGGGCTTTCTCTGTGTGTCTGAGCTTTGCTTTCCCCAGTGGGTGCTCCATGCATGGAAAGAGGTGACTGAGCACCATGGGATATGGTCTCCCCCCCCCCCTTCCCAGGACTCAGAAGATGGAACCTGGTGGGTTTTTCCCTTCCCAATCAGGAACCTCCCCAGCTTCCTTCTCCCAAGAGGGGCTCCCCACTCAGCCTGGCAGAGTCCTGTCTGGCATCCCTGCAAGAGCCCCCTTGCCTGGCCTCTGCATGGGAAAGGGTGGCAGGGGAACATAGGATATGGTCTTCTGCATTCCCAGGTCTCTGAAGATGGAAGTTGGATTTTGCAGATCAGCTTTCCATCTGCAACACGAGGGTCCTGAGCTCCCCTTCCCTCCCTCCCTCCCTCTCTCTCTCTCTCTCTCTCTATGATATTTTTAACTCCGCAAAGTTAAAAAAACTAGTTTTTCACTAAAGTTGATTTTGTTCTCAGAGACTGGCTGCACTATTGCATCAGCCCTTTTGTGCGATGCCCTTGAGCATGTTTTCAAAATAAAGCAAATTTTGGTTCCAACTCAGCTGGCAGCTATTTCAGATCTGTGGCAGGCTCTGGCATTAACTGGCCCCCGTAGTTTTGTCTTTCATCACAATGCAAACAAATATCAGATTTATTTGTTTCTTCAGCCATAGGTGCCGTGTATTCCCTCTGGGACTAGTTTCAAGCATGGAGCTCCAAACCTCTCAATTCTAGATGACCGATTTAATTCCATCTCTGCCCCTGTTATTATGAATCACATGAGGATTATTTCCCTTTCATTTCCCTCCAGAGAAATGCCCAACAATTTTTGAGTCCAAGAACTAATTGAATTATCCAGGGATCCCTCCTGAGAGGGAGAATTATGGTAAAAGTTTCAGCTCTGCTCTTTGGCCGAATCCTCCAGGGGAGACTTTGGGCAGAGAAATATGGAGGTTTGGGACAGGCAGAGTCTGTGCTCTTGAATATACGTATCTCCTTTCCAGGTGAAGCTGAGTGTTTCTCTGTGTTGAGAAAAAGCAACTGGAGTTTCCACCTTCTGAGAGTCCTTTGATTCTTCTAATTCTTCTTTAGAAACAGGAAAGAGATTGATTGATTCACCCATGAATTATGGATCTCCTGCTTCTGCCTCTGATGCTGCTTTTGTCCCATCCAGTCTCTGGGAAGCTGAGAATGAAATGCCCACTGAGTTTGGAGAACCAGGCTGGAAAACAACCAAAGAGCTACTACAGACCAGGAGACCATCTCATTGGTATAGTCACCAGTGGAAGGAAAATATTGCATGCAAAGTTGCTTTTCAACGTGGCTCCTTCTCTTCAGTTTGTTTTCCATGATCCGTAAGTCATTCAGAGTGATGGAGTTGTACTCCCTCCATTCTAACATTCTTCTTCTTTTCTGGTTTTTTTTCTTCATTTATTCCTGTATTGGGGAATATGTCTAATTTCCTGAATGATTTTGATTTCCATGGCTTCTCTCTTTTGTCTGATTTTGTGAAAGAGACTCAAAAAGGGGTCTGAAAAAAAGCTGAAAGGGCTGCAGATTATTTTCCTCTCTCTGTTCAATCCTTAATTTATCACTTGAATAATGAATTTTATTTAAAGTAGTGGTGGAATCAGTTGTAGTTGCTCTATCTCAATCAATTCCCATATTTGTGTAATTGATCATTGCTTTTGGATCAATGTTGGTTTAAGGCTCAGTAGGCTTGTGGAGGATTATATATATTATATATAACAAAAGTATTTGTTGTGGCTGTTGATTATAATAACTTTTTTTTCAATAGGACTTTTTATGAATTTTTGTATTGCTTAATATTAATTTTCAACATTCAACTGGCCAACAAGAATTCCCATCTCTTGTACAATCTCACACTTGGCTACAACGTCCATAACAACTATTTGAGCACTTTCCACACTTCAGATGCCTTGCTGGACATTCTGTCCACTGGAGAAGCCAATGTCCCCAACTACAGCTGTGGAAGGAAGGAGAACCTCCTGGCTCTTCTTGATGGAGCTAGAAGGGGCATCTCCATCCAGATGTCAACATTAGGAGGTACCTACAAAATCCCACAGGTTTGTGTGTGTTTTTCTCCATCTGGTAAAGTGAGGGGTGGGTGGTGGTGGGTGAGCAATAGATGCAATCATGTCTCCTCCATGGAATTCAATAGCTGCTTTTCTCCATATTAGCAAAAATGTCAATATTTTACTCCATTATGTTCATGTTGAGATTAATCATAAAAGGCCTGAAATGCAAGTAATACATTCCCTGGAGAAGACATTCTACCAACTATTTAACTGATCAAAAAACATCCCTGGTTGTTGGGGCCTCTATTGGCATCTTCATTTTCACAGATAAATAATGCCTGCCCTATCCAGTCGGACTGAAGTTGGCAATAGTAGCATTTTATCCATCTAAAAAGTGGAATGAAAATTACTCTAGCAATTATAGGCCAAATAGACAAGCAGATATTGGGGCTAAAATTTATGCCATGATCCTCTTAGTTAAGCTTGAGAAAAATTCATTCCTTGCAGAAGGTTTTAGGTAGAGTTAAATGCTATAAAGAATTTTGTAAGAAATAATGTATAAATTAATAATCTAATATTGGCAACAAATTTGTCCTGAAATATCTAATCTATATCAGTGAGATAAAAAATGGTTTGCTGCTTTCTAGATTTTAGTACAGCTTTTGACTCAATAAACAGAGAAATAGGATGGAGAAAATGTTTTGCCCTCAAAATGGAGCTCAGCCTGTTGGCCCTGATCCAAGCCCTTGTTTGAGAGGGAGGTTTGGGCTCAATGGAGCCATGAGAAGAAGGATCTATGCTTACCAAGGGGGAAGGGAAAGATGCATATTTAAGCCCTTCTTATTCAGTGTAAATATGAATGACTTACTTCAACTAATGCAGGGTCAAAAAACAGATAATAAATAAACGTTATTTCATTCTTTGACAAAAATGACTAAATTAGTGGACCAATGAAATGCAGTGCACGTAGTATACAGTACTTGGATTTCAAAAAGGCTTTGACAAAGTAAACCACAACCTATTTCTCGGGAAGCTGAAAATATGTGGGATAGACAGCATCACCCCCAGATGGGCTCAGTCTATGGTCCTCAATGGAACTATGTCTGCATGGAGGGAAACAAGCAGTGGGGGACCCCAAGGTTACATTTTAGGCCCAGTACTCTTCAACATCTTCATGAATGATTTGGATGAGGGGAGAAATGAGGAAATCATCAAATTTGAAGACAACACTAAAGTGGCAGGATTAGCCAACACCCCAGAAGATAGGCTGAAGATCCAGATGGATCTAGGAAGACTTGAACCCTGGGCCTATCTAACAAAATGAAATTTAATGTAGAGAAAAGTAAGGTTTTATACTTAGGCTAGAAAAACCAAATGTCCACTTACAGAAGAGGTGAAACCTGGCTCAATAAATGTAACTTATTGAACAATCACTTAAACATGAGTCAGAAGCAGCCAAAAAACGCTAATTCAGTCCTAGGTTGCATTAACAGGGGGATAAAATCAAGATCACATGAAGTATTGGTACCACTTTATGATGCCTTGTCAAGACAACACTTGGAATAGTGCATCCAGTTTTAGTCTCCATATTATAAAAAAGATGTAGAGACTCTGGAAAGAGTGCAGAAAAGATGATTAAGGGCCTGGAGACTAAAACATATTAGGAACAGTTGCAGGAATTCAGTATGTCTAGTCTAGTGAAAAGGACTAAGGGTGACATCATAGCAAGGTACCAATATTTGGGGGGCTGCCACAAAGAAAAGGAGGTCCACTTATTTTCCAGAGTACTAGAAGGCAAGACAAGAAACAATGAATGGAAACTAATCAAGGAGAGAAACAACCTAGAACTAAGGAGAAATTTCTTAATGGTGAGGAATGGAACGTCTCCCCTTCAGAAATGGTGGGTGGTCCATCACTGGAGGCTTTTAAGAAGAGACTGGACAGCCACTTGTCTGGAATAGTATAGATAGATACAGATTAACAGAGTTGGAAGGGACCTTGTAGGTCATCTAGTCCAAGCAGACCCTACACCGTTTCTGACAGAAGAGGTCCAGCCTCTTCTTGAAAGCTTCCAGTGATGAAGCTCCCACAACTTCTGAAGGCAACTTTATCTCTTTATATCCAGGTTGAATCTCTCCTTGTTCAGTTTCCATCCACTATTCCTTGTCTGGCCTTTGGGTGCTTTGGAAAATAGCTTGACCCCCTCCTCTCTGTGGCAGCCCCTCAAATATTGGAAGACTGCTATCATGTCTCCCCTGGTCCTTCTCTTCACTAGACCAGCCATGCCCAGTTCCTGCAACCGTTCATTGTATGTTTTAGCCTCCAGTCCCCTAATCCTCTTGGTTGCTCTTCTCTACAGTTTTTCTAGAGTCTCAACATCTTTTTTATAGTGTGGTGACCAAAACTGGATGCAGGATTCTAGGTGTGGTTTTACTAAGGCTTTATAGGGTGGTATTAGTTCCTCTCTTGATCTTGATTGTATCCCTCTGTTAATGCAATTTAGGATTGCATTGGCTTTTTTGGCTGCCACTGCACACTCTTGACTCATATTTAAGTGGTTGTCCACTAAGACTCCAGGATCCCTCTCACAGTTACTGCTATTATGTCTGGTTTACTGCTTGAACAGGGGGTGGACTAGAAGACCTCCAAAGTCCCTTACAACTGTTTTATTTTGTTATAAGTTCTGTCATAGGTAGACATGTTTAGCCTGCTAAATTCCTATTGTAATACACTGAGTTTTACAGATAATGTGATATTATCATATTTACACATTGGATTGTATAGACTTGGATTGTTTTGTCTTAATAATTATCTGATAATTTATAAAGCAAGTTCAAAAGTTATGGTCTTTGGGAAATGACATCATAGCCATAGATGGTCAGCCATTAGAGCAAGTAACGCCTTTCCTTACCTGGGGTTGTTTTCTCTGAGCCTGAATCTTGGCTCCCTCATCATCCAAGGAGCTCAGTTAGAGAAAGGGCAGGAGTGAAAGTGGTGCTTAAATGAAAACCTCACAGCTCTCCAGCTTCCTCAGCCCCAGTTATTAAAGTATCTGAGGCCCAGTTTTCCCCCATGTTCTTCCATCAATCTGATGTTTGGGGCTTCAGAGAGAAAGAACCAAGCAGAACCAACCCCATCTCAGCCTCTGAGGAGGATCTTGGGGTGGGTAAAAGGACTCCAGCTGCTGCCCTCAGAGCTGATTTGGGAATTTACGCAACTTCTGCTTTGTCTAAATGCAGAAAATATGGGCATTGAAGTATTCCTTCAGTTGGCATTTGCACGTGTTAATCTAATTGTGGTAAATTGTAGGGGTGATACAGTAATATGATTTACATTTTTATTGTTTTTTAATTTGCTTATTATTTTCCATTATTATGATATGATCTTGCTAATATTCTGTCTTTAATATTTTAAATAATGTCTGATTAACTAATACATTCAGGGGAACCAGGTTGCATTTATTAAAATCTAATATTTTGGACTTGATCTGATTTCAAATGTAACACAGCATTCCTCATTGCTTTTTTAGATCAGTCATAAAATTGTTTCAGAGGCTCTGAGTGATAAAAGTCAATTTCCCTTTTTCCACCGGATGAATCCCAAAGAAGGGATCCAGTACCCAGCAATTGTCCAGCTGCTCCTCCATTTCAGATGGACCCTGATTGGCCTCTTTGCTTCAGACACAGAGAAGGGAGAGAATTTCATGAAAACTTTTCCTCCTTTGCTTGTCAGGAATGGAATTTGTGTTGTTATATCACAACTATTCTCAACAACTGGATACACAACAGCATCCCTCAGGGACCCCCTCTCTGAGTGGAGACAAGTCAACATCTTTGTTCACTTCATAGAAAATGATTCCATTTGGAAGAGAATCCTTCCTTTCCATGAAACATTTATGCGTCTGTCAGGACCCATTGAAGGGAAAGTCTGGATCCTCACAAATTTTGCAGGGTATAAAATGAACAAGCATAGACTTCTAAAATACATCCATAGTATTTGGAACTTTGGTTATCTGGGGGAAAAAAGGCCAAAAGATTCTGCCTTTGAACCCGATTTCTTTGTGGAAGATCAGTTTCAAGATTATTATTTCCGCTGTTCTCTTTCAAAGAACGTCTTTTCTGCCAAAGGCCGCAGAAGATGCACCCAGAAAGGCCCACTGGAGACCCAGGAGAAAAGGAACAGAGGAAGGATCACAAATCACTACCATGATTACAGTTTCATGAAGACTCTGGCCCAGGCCTTGAATGCCGCTTATTCCTCCAGATCGAGGAGGGGAAGGAAGGAGGGAGAAAAGACTTTGGGGTCTCCAAGGCTGCAGCCGTGGCAGGTATGGGATCCCGATATGGATCCATTAATCTTAGATCCTTTGGAGGAGGAATCCAGAGGAGAAGGAGGGGAACCATCTCAACAGATCTGTCCAATTCAATTACTCAGGGATTAATGGATACCATGGTAGTTTAATATTACACACTGCTCATTTGAAAATGCTGTATTCTTTTTTGAAATGAATCACTGTATTTGTGGGTTTGTGATTAGGATGGTGGAATTTCCCCTTTGTTCCGTCCCCACTGCAGGTGGGTCTGTGTGCAGCTCAACAGGCAGCTAAACCCCCCTCTTCTCCTCCAGTGAAAGGGAGCCTGGGGTGGATCTGGGTGTTTCATTGGGAGAAAAGGGCACGGAGAAACTGAGGAAGTGCAAAGAGTGAAAATCAAATATAAATAGGAGATAGGCAGCATTAACTAACAGCCAACAAAGAAGCAGCTGGAACCTCTCCAGCGATGCTCCGTGTGAGGGATTGAGGCCGTCTCCGGATGACCATGTGTCTTGGTTAGGGGTGAAATGCTCCCGGTTCGGACCGGATGGCGGCGGGTGATTCGGAAAACAGGTAGCAAAAATCCCTGCGCACCCCCCAACCACCACCACCATGCCCAGCTGAGTCGCAGAATCATCAGAGGCTTTTTTTTTTTACTTTTAAAAGCATTTTTTCTACAACTTCTTCATCTGAAAAAATACTTTTAAAAGTAGAAAAAAAGCTTCTGATGATCGTGTGGCTCAGCTGGGATCGTCAGAGGCTTTTCAAAGCATTTTTTTAACCACCTCTTCCCCGGAAGAGGTTGCAGAAAAAAATGCTTTAAAAATCTCTCTGACGATCCCAGCTGAGTTGCCTGATGGTCAGATAGGCTTTTAAAAAATTATCTGACGATCAGACAACTCAGCTGGCATCCATCACCTTCAGGTTTCATAGGAAAGATTTAAAAGGGTTAAAAATTATTTGTGTATCGTTTTGAAGACAGTTTTATCCACTTATTATCCACCCCTCAGGTTTCTAATCATACGACACAATTGTTTATGAGTCCTTTACAGAAATCCATTGATATCACCAGAGTTCCCATTATCTATTTAGGAAGCATAATGATGTGTGAGAATGACTTTTGGGATGAGGGAAGGATCAGAGAAGAAGGGAGAATCCTGCAGCTGCATAATGGGAGAGAAAGAAACTCAGAAAGGATCCTGGCTAACTTTTCAGGCTGAGAAAAGAGTTGGTGGGAGATTTGTTCTTTCAGATCTGCAAATTTTTGCTAATTTTGCATTAAAATTAAATAAAATTAGCACATCTGGAGGTGTTTTCCGTCAGGATGACCAGGGATAAGATTAGCTTGACAACTTTCTTCTTGATCAACCCATGCTGTCTGGGAATCAACCTCTTTGTTTTCAAAGAGTTTATGAATCATCTTTTTTTCTCTGTTCATTTTATTTGTCATCTGCTCTAGAATGTTCCCTATAATTGATCAATTGTGTCAATTATATTTTCTCTATATTTTGTCAGTATATGATTGACAATTTTTTTTCAAACTTTTTCATTCACTTTTGAAGATAATGACAGTATCCTAATTAACCATATTTAGAGATTAGACAATTGTAGAAGAAAGATTCAATGTGGGATAAGAAACAAAGTTTTCTGTTTTTCAAATTCCTGGATGTTCCCATTCTAGTTTCATCCCTTTCTGGAGAAGAACGAGTTTTTTAATATTTCCAGCAATAAACTGTACTTGGACCAAAATGGAGAGATAACGGCAGATCTGGGTATTAAAATCTTCTTGGTTCTCCCCAAGGAGGATGTCAGGCGAGAGATTCTGGCGTATTTTGAAAGGCAGAGATTTACTATCCACCAAGATGCTCTTTCACGGCTAAAGTTGCTTAATAAGGTGGGAGAAATTTTGATGTCTTTTCTCTGTTTTCCAAAGCCTGAGGTCCAATTTCCAGTGGGCAAACCTAGAGTCTCCAGGGTGGTTGGCCTTCCATTGCAGTTGGTGTCATCTAATGGAAGTTCTTCAACAGACAGGACCTATCGTATTTTTTGGAGTATAAGACGCACCTTTCCCCCCCCCAAAAGAGGCTGATAATTTGGGTGAGTCTTATACTCCGAATGTAGCTTTTTTGAAGATTTTTTTTCAGCCCTAACAAGGCACCAGCCAAGTGAAGCGATCTCCCCCCGTGCTTTGCCTACTTCTCTCATTGCTGCTTCCTCTCAGCTGTGCCTTAGAAGCTGTTTTTCATCCCCAAGCAGGGAATAAAAAACCAACAAACTAATGTGCTGAGCTGACCAAACTAAGGACACTAGCCAGATGAATACCTGGCAGGCAGATTCCTCCCCCCCCCACTATTTTCCTACCCAAAAACTAAGCTGCGTCTTATACTCCGAAAAATACGGTAAGTAGAGTGGCTTTTCCATGTTTTATGGATACCTTTCAAGATCTTACTGGTCAGAGGTTTCTTTCTTTATCACAGTTTAATTTCGTATTAAAAAAACTAATGGAATAAAAGTTTCCTAAATATTTTACAGTAAACTTTGTTCTCAGTTTTAATAAGAATATATCATCATACATAAATCTTTTTTCAATTCCATTCCTCCTGATTTTTATTAAGTAGAAAAGTACTTTATTGCAATGTTAAATTCCAAAAGGAAAAGGGAAGAACTAAATGAAGAATCTGCCAGTTGGTATATCTCCTGCATCTGTTTAGAAGTAGTCAGAGGTTTCATATTTACCTCAGTGAAGACCAGAGGCTACTTGTCTCCATCCATTTCTCCCTCCATTTTCCATGGATGGAGAGTCCTAACACCTTTTCTTTGTCATTCCTTTTCTTCTGCTCAGTCCCTGCCTCAGTCCAAATGTGTGGAAAGTTGCCGTCCTGGATTTGTCAAGAGGGCTCGAGAAGGAGAGCCAGTTTGCTGCTACGACTGCGTTCCTTGTCCGGAGGGGACCTTCTCCACTCAGGAAGGTGGGTCACACCGAGGAAAATGGGAGGCTTTCTGGAACTGGATCCATCCAGAACCTTTTCATGAAAGTGCAAGTTAAAAGACAGATTGAAGTTCACCTGCTTTTTTTTTTATTTTTATTTTTTAAAAAATTTATAAACTTTATTAACACAAATATAAAACACATATAACACATATAACAAAAACATTAAAATACATTATACAATAAACAATTATAAGTAATCAATCATTTGAAGCGTTTGTTTCGTAATGGTCTTTCAAGTAGTACAGTAATGCTTATTCCCCTAAATCTTAACTTAATAATTTCTTTTTGCCTTTTCTCCCTCTCCTCTCTTCTCCTCTCTAAGACTTCTGCTTTAATAATCTGTATATTATATATTGGGATTATACCTTTACTTTCTAGGCTTCTCTCTGTAAATTTATTTGCCCATAAAAAAGGAAATGTTTGCATACACGCTTGTATTTCTATTCTATCTAACTTCCAATTATGTTTCTTCCGTAATAGCCGAATGCCATTGATACCATTTGTTCCAGACTTTATAAAATTCTGCGTCTTCTTTTCCCTTTAGCTCTTTTGTCAGCCTGTCCATTTCAGCACACTGTGTAATTTTATCCATTATTTCTTCTTCTGTTGGGTTTTTTTTCCAGTTTCCAATTTTTGGCATATGTTATCCTTGCTGCCATTAAGATGTGTATTAACAAGTATTTTATTTCTTTGGGGTAAGTTTTAGTAAAAATTCCTAACAAAAAGGTTTCGGGTCTCGTATCTATTTGTAGTTTAGTGATTTGTTCTAGCCATTTCTTAATATTGGACCAAAATTTATTTGCCGCTGGGCAAGTCCACCATAGGTGATAAAAGGTGCCTTGTGGGTTTTTGCATTTCCAACACACTGAACTGTTTTTCGGGTTTATTTTGGCCAATCTTGTGGGTGACATATGCCACCCGTAAAACATCTTTAGCTGGTTCTCCTTGTATGCCACCGCCAATGTTGTTTTTGTGTTCAGTTGCCAGAATTCTTCCCATCTCTCCAGTTCTATTGAATATTTAAAATTTTGCATCCATTTAATCATCGTGTTTTTAACTACTTCCTCCTCCATCTTATATCTCAGCAGAAATTTGTAAATTTTACTAATTAGTTTCTCTCCAGAATCTAAGATAATTTTATCTAGTTCCTGTTTTTCTTTACATATTTCATACGTTTTTATATATTCCTTGTGTTTCGATTGTATCTGTGAGAAGGTCCACCAATCCATTTCTCTATTTAACTCTGTTTCCAATTGTTGTTTGGATTTCAGATTTCCTTGATGATCAATCAGGTCTTTATATCTTATTATATTTTTGGGTTCTATAAGGTTTAGATGTTTTAAGGCTTCTAAAGGTGAAAGCCAGATCGGGATTTTTGTATATTGTTGTTTTTAAATTTTTAACCAAATTATTAATAAAGCATTTCTAAGTGTGTGTCTTTTAAAATAGGTGTGTGATTTATACTTTTCATCCCATAAGAAGGAGTGCCAGCCCATTTGTAGGTCGTGGTCTTCAATAGATAATATTCTGCTATTGTTCAATTCCATCCAGTCTTTAATCCATACTAGTCCCGCCGCTTGGTAATAAAGTTCTCAATCCGGGAGTGCTGTTCCTCCTCTTTCCTTGGAGTCCTGGAGTAATTTTAATTTTATTCGTGGACGCTTCCCCTGCCATATAAATTTGGAAATCATCTTGTTAAGGCTCACAAAAAATTTTTTATCTAATTTTATTGGGGCGACTTGGAACAGGTATAGCAATTTGGGTAGTGTATTCATTTTGATAGTGTTAGAGTTTTTTTAGTCTTATTTAACGTTTTTAGTCCAATTTCTTCAGTGTCTTAAATATGGCTGCTCCTTCCTTCCATTCAAATCCACATATCTCCTCCTTCGTCTTATTTTTATCGCTGCAGTCGTTAATGTCACCAAAAGGCAGCTTGGTGTTCCTTCAATTCGCCTTAACTCTCAAAGTTCTGTTATTTATTTATTTATCTTGTACTTATTCCTCCACCACTTGGCTGTTTTTCAGAGTCTTAGAGTCACATGTTTCAATACAGCTTAGTCACTCCACGAGGTTATACTTCCTCTCGCTGCTGCTGCTCTGTCCAGGCTTATGCGCTTCTGTCGTAGGTCGCTGCCACAAGTTAAATCCTCAAATCGCGCCCCTTCTCCTCAGCGTTCCTTCTCATCTCGCCAATTCTGGGGATTCTCCGCTCTGCTCTGCCACTCGAAACTGCTTTCCACTATTAGCTTTGCTCTAGACGGCCGCCATCATTCCTGTCTGCCCTAGGGCAGACTTCTTCTCCAACAGATTCGAGGAGTTTGTCTTGTGTCCCCTCTGACGCTAGCGCTGCGTCCAGGGGCTTTAAGGCTTCCCCTCTTGGTTCCCGATCTCTACGGGATTGGAAAAACTCATAAAGAGCTTCTATTAGAGAATGTTTGGGCTCCAGAGATGGCAGCTGCCGTTTCCTCGCCCCGCTCACGATGTCGTCACCACTGGAAGTCCATTTCCACCTGCTTTTTTTTTAACCTGCACAATTTCTTATCTAAAAGGAAGTAAATCAAAAAGACTTGGAAGGAGGGGCTGGGAAAGAGATGGGAGGAGTGGGTGGCAGACTGGTCAAGCTTTACTAACAGCAGAGGAAACATCTCTTCTGCTTTTTAGTTTGGATATGTGCTGCTAAGTTTACCTTTCTTTTTTTTTTTAATTTTTTTTTTTTTGGTAATATTTTTTCCCAAAAGACTAATATGTGGTGAAACAGACAGTGTCATTAATTATAGAAATTGGATTAACAGTTCGTATGAACACCACACTATATACATATACATATAAATACCTCTTCAACTTCCATATAAATATTATCTATTTTTATTTCTGTTGTCTATCCACCTATACCATTTTCCCCACACTGCATAGTATTCTGAATTATCTTTTTCTCTTAATTCTAAAGTTAATTTGTTCATTTCAGCACATTCGAATACTTTTTGAATAATCAGTCCATTTGATGGTAGGTTGTGTTCTTTCCAATATTGCGTGAATGTGATTCTTGCTGCAGTAAGTATATGTAGAATTAAGTATTCTTATTTCTAAGTTTTCCTTTCTAGGAACATCTGAGTACTTTGAAACTTGATGAATTGTTTCAGGTCCACTTTCTGAAAGACCTTTCCATCCACTGTATATTGGATCCTCCCCTTGAGGATCACTGAGAAGGTGTCACTGGTCCATAATCTGATGCTGCGGATAGTTATGGGGGGAACTCATTACACAAATAGTCTGCCAGTCATGTAGATCAATCAATCAATCAATCAATCAGAATAGAATAGAGCTGGAAGGGTCTCTGTCCACCCCCTATACCCATGATGGCGAACCTATGGCATGCGTGCCAGAGGTGGCACGCTGTACCTTCTCTGATGGCACGTGAGCTGTCGCCTCAGTTCAGCTCTGCCACACATGCGCATGTGCCTCCAGCTGGGCATCTGGTGTTCGGGTCTCTGCCGCGCATGTGCGGGGGTGGTGCATGTGCAGGTGTACATGCACATGCGCAAGGGTGTGTGGGGGTATGTTCGCATGCGTGGGGGGCACATGTTATGCACTGGGGCACACGCCATCCACGGCGTACACACACAGGGGCCATGTGTGCATGCCCAAGGTGCAGGGGGCATGCAGGGGGCCATTGCACACACTTTGGGCACTCGGTCCGGAAAAGGTTAGTCATCACTGCCCTATACCATTTCAGACAAGTGACTGTCCAGTCTCTTCTTAAAAACCTCCAATGTTGAAGCACCCACAACTTCTGGAGGCCAGCTGTTCCACTGGTTAATTGCTGTCACTGATAGGAAGTTTCTCCTTAATTCCAGGTTGCTTCCAGATGTTACAAGATACTATAGGTATCCTCCAAGTCCAGGATATGCCATGTGGCAGGATTCAGGATGTTTGCCTAAAAAGATTATATGATTTATTAACCTCTAACAATATAGGTTCCTATGAAGGTTCTACACATTACACAAATAATTAACATCCTAGGACTTCCCTCAATTTCATATACCTAGCTACATTTTTTAATAAAAAAAAATATCCTTCTTATGCTCTTTTTAATGAAATAGCTAAGAAATACTTCTTGGAAAATGCCCCTGGTAACAGCTGTCATCCAAAAATGGTATTTCTTGAAATGTAAAAAAAACAGTATATTAAAGACATATTGTTTTTTGGCTTTCTCAGATACAGAAAAATGCATCAAGTGTACAGATGATAAATATCCAAATGAGGACAGAGTCCAATGTATCCCCAAAGTCATATCCTTCCTGTCTTATGAAGAACATCTGGGCATCATCCTGGTCTCTTTTGCCCTAATCTTGTTCTTAATCACAGACCTTGTTTTAATCATCTTCATTAAATACCGAGAAACTCCCCTTGTCAAAGCCAACAACCGGGACCTCTCCTACATCCTCCTGGTCTCCCTCCTGCTTTGCTTCTTGTCTCCTCTTCTCTTCATTGGTCAACCAAGGAAAGCCACCTGCCTTCTCCGACAAACGGTCTTCAGCATCATCTTCTCAGTTGCCGTTTCTTCTCTCTTGGCCAAAACCATCACGGTGGTGCTGGCCTTCCTGGCCACAAAACCAGGAAACCGAGTGAAGAGATGGTTGGGGAAGAGCTTGGCCAACTCCATCATCCTTTCTTGCTCTGCTGTCCAAATTATCATCTGCTCCATCTGGCTGGGAGTTTCTCCCCCCTTCCCTGACTCTGACCTCCACTCCCAGCCTGGAGAGATCATCCTGCAATGCAACGAAGGGGCCGTTGTCATGTTCTACGTCACCCTCAGCTACATGGGCTTCCTGGCTGCCATCTGCTTCACGGTGGCTTTCCTGGCCAGGAACCTGCCTGGGGCCTTCAACGAAGCCAAGCTGATCACCTTCAGCATGCTGGTCTTCTGCAGTGTCTGGGTGACTTTTGTGCCCACCTACCTGAGCACCAAAGGGAAATACATGGTGGCTGTGCAGGTCTTCTCCATCCTGGCCTCCAGTGCTGGTCTGCTGGGCTGCATCTTCATCCCCAAGTGCTACATTATCCTTCTGAGGCCAGACCTCAACACAAAGGAGCAGCTCACAGCCAGGATAATTGTAAAAACATAAGATATAACACCATTGTGATATTGGAAGAATTGTTAAAGTTTTTTTTATTTGAAAGGAGCTATTCTTTCCATTTAGATAGTATGCAGGAAAAGAAAAAAATATCTGTTTCAAAATGGGAAACTGTTGAACGATTGGAATTCTTGTATCTCTCTTTTCAGCTCAATAAATCTTACTAAAGAGAACTCTGTGAAAGTCATTCAGAGGAATTTGCTGTTCAGCAACAGCTACTAAATATGACATCTTATAAAAAATGTGAGCACTTGTTCCTACTGACAGCAGCTAAAAGTGTGTGTGTGAGAGAGTGAGGAAGAAAAGAGGCCAGGAGGAAGCTGAGGGAACCAGCCTGGTTGCCTGATCCTCTCCGTGAAAATGCTGGAATGATGTGAAATGCCATGTTTGACTGGCTCTCAGCTGGGGAGGGAAATCTTCATCACTCTTATATGATTCTTTCTTGATTTCCTCATAAAAACCTCCTTTGCAGAAAGTGTTCAGCAGAACAGCTGTCTGGGATTTCAGTTTGGGATTTTTTTTTTTTTTAATTAAATAACATAATAGTACAATTCAACGTTTTTGGTTTGGCTACGTGTAGTCATGCTATATACCTATATAAGTGGTTTATACTTATAAACTATTAATTATAATATAATATATATTATAATGTATATTATTACTTAAGATATATAGGTTACATACATGGTTTGATACTACCCTTCTTAATTCAAATTAACATTTACGTTTATTTTCCAACTACCTATACCACATTTCCCATACTGTGTAGAATTCTGAGTCCTCATTCTCATTTAGCACATGTGTTAACCTGCACATTTCTGCGTATTCTAATATTTTTCTGATTATCTGTTCTTTCGTTGGGCATCCTTTCTCTTTCCAGTATTTTGCATATGTTAATCTAGCGGCTGTGATGATGTGTATGATTAGACATTTCTTTTCCTTCCTATATACCCTTTTTAGTACTCCCAGGAGGTAAATCTCTGGCACCAGATTGATATTTTCCTCTATTACTTTTTGAATCCATTTTTGTATTATTCTCCAAAATTTCGTTGCTTCAGGACACGTCCACCACATATGGTAGAAGGTACCTTGACAGTGACCACACTTCCAGCACTTTGGGCTTGTGTTCGGATATATTTTTGCTATCCTGGATGGTGCTAGGTGCCACCTATACAACATTTTGTACTGGTTCTCCTTGTATGTTACTGCCTTTGTCAATTTGAGGTTATTATTCCAAATTTCTTCCCACTTGTCTAAATTTATGTTGTGACCGAAATTTTTCCCCCAGACAATCATCTGATCCTTAACTATTTCTCCTTCCCTGTCGTATTCGAGCAAATACGAATATAATTTGGCTAGTAATTTATTCTCTACTCTCATCCATATCTTGTCAAATCTATTGGTCCCCAATTCTATACCATATTCCTCCCTATCCTTTTTGTATTGTGATTTAATTTGTAGGTAGGGCCACCAGTCGATGTGGGTCCCTTGCTCCTTCAAGGCCTCATTCGTTTTGAGATTACCTCTGTCATCTAAAATATCCTGATATCTAAACATTTTCTCCATGCCTAGCATATTTGGATAGATCATTGCCTCCATTGTGGAGGTCCATTTTGGAATTTTAGTATAGTGTGTATGCCTAATTTCCTTCCAGGTCCGGATTAATACATCTCTAATTTTGTGCCTATGAAAGTACGTCTCCACCCCTTTTTCTTTGTCCCACAGATAGGCATGCCAGCCTCTCTGCAGGTCGTACCCTTCCAGTGTCAGAATTATTTTATTTCCTAATGTAGTCCAATCCCTTAACCACACTAGGTTGGCAGCTCTATGGTACATTTCCCACACTGGGAGCCCAAATCCACCCCTGTTCCTTTTTTCCTGCAATGTTCGAAGTGCGATCCTCTGTTTATTTTATTTATTTCTCAAATTTATTTATTTATTTCTCAAATTTCTATACCACCCTTCTCCTTTCGGACTCAGGGCGGTGAACAGCCAAAATAAAACATTTGTGCACAAAAGTTAAAATAAGTTTAAAATAATCAAATAAGATTTGGCCCATAATTTAAAATATTTCGATTAAAATCAATATCAAAATTTTAAAACCAACCATAAAATCAGGACAGCCCGGCTAACTGGAAAAAATAGGTTTTGAGGGCCCGACGAAAAGTCCGGAGGTCTGGGATCACTTGTATCTCTGGGGGTAGATTGTTCCAGAGGGTAGGTGCTACCACAGAGAAGGCTCTCCCTCTGGGGGTCGCCAGCCGACATTGCCTGGCCGACGCCACCCTGAGGAGGCCCTCTCTGTGGGAGCGAACTGGCCGGTGGGAGGCAATTGGTGGCAGAAGGCGGTCCCGTAAGTACCCCGCCCTAAGCCATGGAGCGCTTTAAAGGTGATCACCAACACCTTGAAGCACACCCGGAAGTCCACCGGGAGCCAATGCAGCTCACGCAGGAGTCACATGGGAGCGCCCCATCGCTCCCATTATCCCCCGCGTGGCCGCATTCTGCACCAGTTGGAGCCTCCGGGTGCACCCCAAGGGGAGCCCCATGTAGAGAGTGTTACAATAGTCCAGACGAGAAGTGACGAGTGCTTGAGTGACCGTGCGTAGGGAGTCCCAATCCAGAAAGGGGCGCAACTGGCGTATCAGGCGAACCTGATAGAAGGGTCCCCTGGCCACGGCCGTCATATGCTCTTCTAAAGACAGCCGTGCTTCCAGGGGGACACCCAAGTTGCAAGCCCTATCCGTGGGGGCCAATGATTCGCCCCCAATAACCAGCGATGGCATCAGCTGGCTATACTGGGACGCTGGCAGCCACAGCCACTTGGTCTTGGAAGGGTTGAGTCGAAGCCTGTTTCTCCCCATCCAGACCTGCACGGCCTCCAGGCACTGGGATATCACTTCCAAGGCATCGTTGGGGTGGCCTGGGGTGGAGATGTACAGCTGGGTGTCATCAGCGTACTGATGGAACTCCACCCCGAAGCCACGGATGATCTCACCCAGCGGCTTCACATAAATGTTGAACAGGAGGGGCAAGAGGACCGACCCTTGTGGCACCCCACAAACAAGGTGCCTCGGGGTCGACCACTGCCCCCCTGTCAACACAGATTGCGGCCGGTTGGAGAGATAGGAGGAGAACCACCGCAGGACGGTGCCCCCCACTCCCAGTCCCTCCAGCCGGCGCAACATGATCCAAGAGCAAAGGAGAGAAACTCCTGGACACAGAGAGACCCCCCCATCACAGCCCCTCCCTCTTGCCAGGGTTCAGCTAAGAGTCACTGCCTGTAGGGGGCAGCATAGAGTCTGGCCCTGAAGTCCTAGTTGGGCCCTGGGAATTGAAATCGGGGCCTCCAGGTGATTGGCTCAAAGCCAGTGGTGGAATTCAGTCGGTTCGCATCTGTTCGCCCAAACCGGTAGCTAACCACGCCCAGCCACGCCCCTTGCCCCTCCCAGCCACTTGCCTCGGATGAGGCTGATATGTCTGACAATGGCTTTGCCATGTTGCCCCCGAACTGAGCCTTTGGCCGAAGGGGCAGGTCTGGAGCGGGTCTCCCTCCCATGGTATGCTGCCTCCCGCATTTAATTTTGGGGCCACCTGGGTGAGGGCACCCCCCACCTACCCCACAAGTGGTGATCCCTGCCACCATCATGCAAGCCAGCCAGCCCAGCCCAAACCCAGGAGCGAAGGAACGATCGCTCTCTACCAGCCGGCCCTTGCCCGCCTGCCCCCTCCCCCTGTCAGGTTGTGGGGGTGCCTGGCCTCCCAGCTGCCCCCCCGCCCTCTGGAAGGGCAGCAGCAGCAGCAGCTCCGTCGTCCCAGCAACGCTGCACAGCCTCTGCGGCCTCGTGTTGCGCTTCCCGGCTGCCTGGGGAGCGAGGGGGAAGAAAGAGGCCAGCCGGCTCTTCAGAAGCACCGCTGGCTCTGCCCTCCTGCCTCCGCTCTTGCACAGGGGGAGGCGGCGCCTTCTCTCCCGGTCAGCAGAGGCTCCTGGGTGGGAAAGGCGGCCGGGGCCGGTCCGAGCTTGGCTGGGAACCTCACATAACGCCCGGAAGGAATCCTGGTGTTGCAGCCGCCAATCTGGGCGCTAGCCAGGCAGGAGACTGCAAGCTCCGGGGTCTTCCGAGGAGCCCGGCCGAAGGTTCACCCGTGGAGGCTCCGGGACTCCCGATGACGTGATGGGGTCCTTTGGGCACCCAGGAGCTCCAGCCCAGCCTCCGCTGCAGCGAGTGGGGCGCGAAAGTCCGGCCGGGCTCCTGGAGAGGCAGAGGTGGCAGGAGGCCGATCCGGGGCTGCTTGTAGCACAAAGGTTCCTCCTGGGCTTTGAGGCTCCTGGCTGCAACGGGCAGCAAAGCTCGGCTCGTCCCTCTGATCCAGCAGCTGGGAAAGGGGGTGAAGGAAAAGGGTCCCGTTGCCCAGGTACGTGCAGGTCAGAGGGGGGAAGAAATGCCCACTTCGGGCTCCTGGTGTGGTGCGGGGCTTTGGGCAAAGGCTGGAGGGAAGGGCCTCTGGCTCTCTCGCCCTCCCTCCCCAGCCTCGGGTGATGCAGGCAGAAGCTCCCGTTGCCCTTTCCAAGGCCGCTGCCGGAGAAGCTGGGTGCCGGTGAGGGCTGGCCTTTTGCCTGGCTTTGTCCGGCTGTTGGGGGGAGAATGGACAGGGGCCTGGGGAGGAAGCCATGCTCCCCGGACAGCTGGACAAAAGGATGCAAAGAGCCAGCCCTCACCGGCTCCTCCGACAGCGGCCTCGCACAAGGCAATGGGGCTCCGCCTGCAAGCAAGCTAGACTGGGGAGGGGGGAGCACGAGGGAGCCCAGAGGAGGGAAGGCAGGCAAAGGGCGAGCGAGGGCAGCCGCAGCATCCTGGAGCACCTGCGCTTTCCCTCCGATCGGCTCCCCGCCTCTCCTCTCCCCCCATTAGCCAGCCTGCCAGACGGAGGGGAGTTGGGGGGCTTCATTGCGTTCCAGGCATTTCCCACCCGAAGGGCACGCCGCCTTTGCAATGGGGGGAGGTGTTTGGGGAAGGCAGCGGGGGGAATGGGGTGGGGGCAGAGGAGCCGCTTTCAAGCCATTGGTTTTTGCGGGGTGGAGAGTCTCCACACAGGCAGAGGCACTCTGCCCATTTCGGTAGCCCCCTCCCCCTCTTCCTAGGGAAAATATTTTTTTTAAAAAAAAACTCTGCAAATGGTTTGTACAAGATGAGAAGCTTTGCCTCCGCTGGGCAGTAGAGCTGCATCTCTCCTGAGTGCGGAGAGGCTGAGGAGAAGGCTTGGCTGCCTGCCAGAAAGTCTCTCTGGGAGCCTCACCTGTGGCAGAGATGAGACCGTCACCTGGCTCCAGCCCCCAATTCCCCTTCAGTCTTGCCACATGAGGAGCAGCCCTGGCAGACTCTCCAAGCCTAAAGCAGAAGGGAAGGAGGGTGGGAGAGAGAGACCCAATCCAACCTCTCTCTGTGTGTGTGTGTGGGAGAGGGAGGGAGGGAGAGGGAGAAAGAGGGAGGGGGAGGGTGAGAGGAAGGGGGAGAGGGAGGGGGAGGGGAGGGGGAGAGGGAGGGGGCTTTTTGGGGGTCCATTTTGGAGAAGCGTCAAGGGAAATGCCAAAAGGCCAATCAGTTTGGGATTAAAGTCCAAATGAAATGGGGTCTTCAGGAAAAGGAGACATGAAGAACTTTCAATTGCAGGATTCTAAAACTCTCCTTGAAAGGAATGTCTGGAGGCAGCTCTCGAACTCCTCAGTCCAGAGGGAGCAAAAGAGGGAGGGTCCCAGTGAGGGTCTTAGCCAGTGGTGGGTTCTAAGCGCTATTACCACCGGTTCCCTTCGTCCATGCGCTTCGCCTGCCATCTCCCTGAACTGGGGAGAACCGGGAGCAACTCACCTCTGGTCTCAGCTGTTTAGTTTAGGAATAACAGAATAACAGAGCTTAAAGGGACTTTGGAGGCCTTGTAGTCCAGGGGCCCCCAAACTTGGCAGCTTTAAGGCTTGTGGACTTCAACTCCCAGAATTCTCCAGCCAGCCGTGCTTGAAGTCCACAAGTCTTAAAGCTGGCAGGAGAATTCTGGGAGTTGAATTCTTCTGTGGGGGCAGAGCCCAGATTGAAATGTCGCCCCTTGGATCTGGAATGAAAGCTCCAGAGAGTCCAGGATTTCCTCTCCAGGCCCAGATGATGAAGGGGAGCTGAGAGGGAAACACCACAAAAGATTAAATATTATTCGTATCCAAAAGGCCTTGTGAAAATGTACCTAAAGGAACACAGGGGTCTTTGCCAGCTTTAGGTGTCCTCCTCGCTGCCTGCAGAGGCCAAGTATGGCTTAAAAGACCAGAGTATAGGCTGCCCCCTACAGGCAGTGAGAGGGACCGCTAACTCATGGAAGGACCCGGTGGAGGAAGGACCCTGAGTGCTGACTGGAATTCTGGGAGTTGAAGTCCACACCTCTTCAGTTTGCTAAGGCTGAGAAAGACGCTCTAGTAAACCCTTCACTGGGCAGTTGGAAGGATGACCTCTGAGGTCTCTTTCGACTCCATTTGTCCATTATTCTAACTCCTCCACTCTTTACAGAGGGCAAAAGAATCCTCTCCAAAAAGGGACTTGGGCAACAAAATGGAGGATGCGGGGTCTTTTCCAGCTTTAGCTGTCCCTCTCACTGCCTGCGGAGGCCAGGTGTGGCTTAAAGGCCAGACCGCAGATTGCCCCCTACAGGCAGTGAGAGGGACAGCTAAAGCGTATAGTCCATTTTGTGGCGGGAACCTCTAGTAGAAAGAGGGAAAGGAGGAAACTGGATGTAGCTAGAATTCTCTTCGTGGCTTTTTTCATCCCTTTTCAAACTCTGTTCTGTGTGTGGAACTTAATCTCTTCTTTTGGCTCCTTGAATAAAGTCCATCTTGGTTTAAGCCCCGGAGTTTCCTCAGGGCCTCCCTGTCTCCCCCTCAGGCCAACTGAGCCCCTGAGTCCCAAGGCCAGAGCTTCTCCCCTCGATCCCCTCCTGGCTCCCCAGAATTAGAATATTATGAATTATCCTCAGAGAAGCAAATAGCGCTGCTGTTTTCAGATGCACAAAAGGCGTTTGATAACGTGAATTATTGCAATTTATGATAAAAGAGTTGAAAATGATGGATTTTGGAGACAGATTCATAAATATGATCCAAACTATATAGAGAGACCAAATGGCAAAGGTGAAATGACAAAGAAAATAGAAATCAGAAAAGGAACAAGACAAGGATCCCCTTTGTTATATATTGAGTTAGTACTGGGTGTTCTGATTGGTCGTTGCAGCCCCGGTTTTCATTGGTTGATAGTTGACAGCTCGGCATATAAATAGGAGCTGCTTAGCGCGGGATGTTGATTCGGTTGTACTTGTTACGGTTAATAAAGGTTGTGTATTGGACTCAGACTCCGTCCTGTCAGCCGGTCTCTTGGGATGAAATAGTGGCGACGAGGGTGGGATACGGTAGAAACCCTGCTGGACTGCGTTAAAAGGGTTTCCCGTAACTATAAAATTCTCGCCGACCGGCTCAGCTGTAGCGGATCGGGAAGCACTGAGGGAAAGAAATGGCGTCGCCTCAGAGCTTTGCTCCTTTCAACGCAGCCACGGAGTCTTGGGAAGCGTTTATAACCCGTTTTGAGTGTTTCCTGATTGCCAATAACTACCGTGAGTTATCAAGTGAAAGGAAACGAGCATACTTCTTGAGTTTATGCGGGCCAGAGATGTTTGAGACTGCCATGACTCTCATGGCCCCGCTATCTGTTCATGAGGGGACTTGGGAGGACTTTATATCTAAGTTAAAAAAGCATTACGCCCCGCACCGTCCCGTATAGCGTGCCGCCAGCATTTTTATCACAGGGACCAAGCAGAGGGTGAGTCAATAAGTCAGTATATTGCAGCATTACGTAAAGCGGCGTGGCATTGCCAGTTCGTCGATTTAGATGATTACCTACTGGATAGATTAGTCAGCGGGGTGCGTGACGAGAACCTCAAAAGACGGTTAATAGCCAAGTCGGAGCTATCATTCCAAGAAGCCGTAGATGAAGCCTGCGCTGCAGAACTGGCCACCCTGTCGCTAGCTGATTTGCCCAGGGGACAGAGTCGCAGTAAAAGTAACGCTGAGCCAGTACATTATAATGAAACGGAGTATAGCGATGAGGACTACACTGTGGAGGATAGTGACGTGGATCGCATCAAGGAGTCTCAGCGCCCCATGAGACAGGCTAGACAAGCACTAGGAGACTGCCGAAGTTGTGGGGGCAGTCATATGAGAGCAACCTGCCGTTTCAAGGATGCTACGTGTCACAGGTGTGGGCGCCAAGGACATATTGCTCGTGTATGCCGCTCCCAGAAGTTAAAGGAAAAGACAACCCCCCCACAGGGGCCTGCCCGGGGGCCTCGAAGAAGGGAGGGGGGCCCGAGGACAAACACTGGTTGGGGACGTGAGCCTGGAGGGGTTAATGGGGTGTATCCCGCCCCGCGCGCTGTCGGCCGGCCGAAAATTGAAGTGTCCGTCTCCATTGAAGGCCGTCCGTGTAGGATGGAGGTGGACACTGGTTCGGCCAATTCCATTGTCTCCTGGAGTACGCTTAAGCGGCTAGCGCCACACATGTCTAAGCGCCGCCTGGACCCCTGTCATCTACAGCTCCGAGACTATCAGGGCAACCCCATTGCCATTTTGGGGTGTGGACAGTTCCGGATCCAATTTAAGTCTTTTTCTGGCCGCTTGCCGTTAGTGGTCGTGGAAGCCCCACTACCAAGTTTATTAGGGTTGAATTGGTTCCAGGCTCTGGGGTTTACAATTCAGGGGATAAATGCAATCCACGCATCTGAATTGGATTCACTGATTCAAGAATTTCCGGCAGTGTTCGATGGCAGCCTGGGCTGCTATAAGGGACCCCCAGTTTCATTTAGCCTGGATCCTAACGTGCCCCCTCGCCGGCTAAAACCTCGCAGGGTTCCTTTTGCCTTGAGGGAGAGAGTTGACACGGAACTGGATAAATTAATCTCTCAGGGGGTGTTAGAACCTGTTGAATTTGCAAATTGGGAGACGCCTATTGTCACACCTGTTAAAGCGGATGGTTCAATCCGCATTTGTGCTGACTATCGGGCAACTCTAAATAAGGCCCTCCTGGGTCATGCTTATCCTGTACCTATAGTGCAACATCTGCTGCACTCCTTGGGCCAGGGGTCTGTCTTTGCAAAACTGGACCTGGCCCAAGCGTATCAGCAATTGCAGGTAGACGATCAGACTGCTGATGCGCAGACAATTGTGACCCACCGGGGGGCGTTCAGGTGTCGCCGGTTGCAGTTTGGGGTTAGTGTCGCCCCGGGGATTTTCCAGAGCATGATGGAACGTATGCTTCATGGAATCCCCGGGGTCATTCCTTACTTCGACGACGTCCTCGTCGCAGCTACCTCGACGTCACAGTTGATGGATCGCTTGAGACAAGTCCTTCGGAAGTTTGACGCTGCGGGACTCAAGGTCAAAAAAGATAAATGTCAAGTTGCTGTACGCCAGGTAGAATTCCTAGGGTTCCAAGTAGATGGTTCGGGAATTCATCCGACTGCTGCAAAGACCGCTGCTATTATGGATGCGCCAACCCCCAAGTGCAAGGCTGACCTTCAATCCTTCCTGGGGCTGCTTAACTTTTATTCAGTTTTTATTCCCCATAAAGCATCGGTGGCCGAACCCTTACACCGTTTATTGCACCGAACTGTGAATTGGCGTTGGGGTGCCAGGGAGGAGGCTGCTTTCCTGGCCGTGAAACGTCTCCTCATCTCCAATTCCGTTCTCACACAATTTTCCTCCCACCTCCCCGTTACCTTGGCTTGTGATGCTTCTCCGTATGGGGTGGGGGCGGTGTTAAGCCATGTCTTGCCCTCGGGCCGCGAGCTCCCGGTTGCATACTTTTCTAAGACCTTGGCTCCTGCAGAACGTAATTACTCGCAATTAGATAAAGAGGCTCTCGCTTTGGTGGCCGGGGTCAAGCGATTCCACCATTACCTGTATGGCCGCCCCTTTGTTTTATATACGGATCACAAGCCTTTGTTAGGTATATTGGCTGGGGATCGTCAAGCCCCCCAAATTCTGTCTCCCCGAATGACTCGTTACTCTGTTTTTTTAGCCGCTTACTCCTATAAACTGTTGCACCGTCCGGGCAAGGATTTGGCTCACGCGGACGCATTGAGCCGCTGCCCTGTTCCGGACCTTCTGGCGGACCCGGTTCCGGTCTCCTCTGTTTTCTTACTTGCTGATTCTCCCCTGTTGGTCACCGCATCGGACGTAGCACGATTCTCGGCACAGGACGCTATCCTGACTAAAGTGATGGACTGGATGGCCAGGGGTTGGCCTCAGGGACCGTTTGCTCCGGACTTTCAACCATATGCCACGCGGCGCCTCGAACTGTCCACCCAAGCTGGTTGCCTCCTCTGGGGCCACCGGGTGGTTATTCCTCCGCCACTTCGCCACTCCTTGTTAAAACAATTGCATAGGGGTCACCCGGGGGTGGTGCGTATGAAAGCTTTGGGCCGATGTTACATGTGGTGGCCGTTAATGGATCGGGACATCTCCGATTGGGTGTCCACCTGCACTCCGTGTCAGGTTAACCTGCCATTACCAGCCAAGGACCTGCCGGGGACGTGGGAAGCTCCTGGGGCCCCCTGGTCACGGTTACATATAGACTTGGCTGGTCCGTTACAGGGCCAGTCATTCCTGGTCCTGGTCGATGCATTATCCAAGTGGGTGGAGGTAATACCTTTGCGCTCCACTACAGCGGGGGCCATCATTAACGCTTTGCGCAATCTTTTCATTACCCATGGACTGCCTGATGTTATTGTTTCGGATAATGGTCCTCAATTCACGGCTGCCGAGTTTGAGGGGTTCCTGACACATCGGGGAATCCGTCATTGTTTAATCTCGCCATTCCATCCGTCTAGTAACGGATGTGCAGAACGCGCGGTGAGATCTGCGAAGGAGGCTCTCAAGAAGATTGGGCACGGGACTTGGGGGGAAAGGGTAGAGGAGTTCTTAATTGCACAGCATACCACACCGTGCCAACTCACTAATAGAAGCCCCGCCGAACTGTTAATGGGACGCAAGCTTCGCACAACTTTAGACAGATTACACCCCTCTTATGGGCACTCCAAGCCATTAGATTCTCAGAGACAATACCGTCAGTTTAGCATAGGGGACTGGGTATATGCCAGGAATTATGGGGGCTTGCCGTTGTGGCGAGCAGGGACGGTAGTAGGATTAGCGGGGCCGTGTTCGTACCACATCGAGATCGAACAAGGAAGAATTTGGAAACGCCACAAGGATCAATTACGGACACGGAAACAACTGCCAGACAATAGGGGACGAGAGGAGGAGCCAGACACACAGGAAGATAGGCAGGAAGGGGGTGGCGCGGAGAATCACCAGCTAGATAGAACACACACACCAGGTGCTGAAGGGTCAGGGGGCTTACCATCACTAGTCAGAAGCGACCGGGCCAGGGAGGTTGGGTGCGAGAATAGACCACGGGAAGAGGACGATCGAGTCCTGAAGGATAGTTCAAATTCACCGCCAGGGGAAGGGGTGGAGATCCGGCGTTCCGGACGAATCCGTAGAAGACCGGCCTATTTAAGTGATTACGCATGCGCCTGGCTTGGCGCACGCTCATCTTGGTGGGAAGGGGTGTTATATATTGAGTTAGTACTGGGTGTTCTGATTGGTCGTTGCAGCCCCGGTTTTCATTGGTTGATAGTTGACAGCTCGGCATATAAATAGGAGCTGCTTAGCGCGGGATGTTGATTCGGTTGTACTTGTTACGGTTAATAAAGGTTGTGTATTGGACTCAGACTCCGTCCTGTCAGCCGGTCTCTTGGGATGAAATACCCTTCATCTCCGTTATTATTTATAATGGCATTAGAGGTTTTAAATAGAAAAGTGAGACAGGAAAAGGAAATAAAAAGAATGAGAATTAAAAAAGAAGAATATAAACTACAAGCATTTGCAGATGATTTGGTGTTTATCATGGAAGCTCCAATAGAGACAGCGCCAAACCTATTAGAGCAAATAGAAAAATATGGGAAAATAGCAGGACTGAAAATCAACAAAGAGAAATATTAGTTAAAATATGAGAGAAAATCAAAAAAAGGAGATGATGGAGAAACTGAACATCCAAATTGTGAAGAAAGTGAAATATTTGGGCATCCATCTGACATCAAGACGTGCAATGCTCAAGGAAGACAATTATTATAAACTGAAAAAACAAATCGAAACAGACCTGGAGAAATGGAGAAACTTGCAATTACCACTAATGAGTAGAATAGCATTAATAAAAATGAATGTATCACCAAAAATATTATTTTTATTTCAAACTATACCAATAAAACTGGAGAAAAAAATACTTTGAAGAGCTGAAGAAAATAACATGGAAATATGTGTGGCAAGGAAAGAGCAAGACTTAACATTAAAATGCTACAAGATGCAAGAACTAGAGGTTGCTTGGCTTGGTGGGCGTGGCAGAGGAAGGTTACTGCAAAATCTCCATTTCCTCCCGATCAGCTGGGACTCTGGAGGGAAAGAATAGTTGGGGGCGGCACCAGTCAGAGGTGCAATTTACTGGTTCCCCAAACTACTCAAAATTTCCACTACTGGTTCTCCAGAACTGGTCAGAACCTGCTGAAACCCACCTCTGTTCTAGTCGTGCCTTAGTCCTTTTTGATTGGGGGTGTGAAACTTGGAAAAATGTTCTGAGATTGATGTGGGATATCAGAATTGGGGATTCCTAGAGTATGAGATGGCTGAGTGTTCAATATTGTGTGGTGTGATAGAGGAAAGTGAAATTGTGGGAAAACACCAGTTCCATGTTGGGAAAAGCCATAAGTCTCTCTGCCTTCTGCTTGTGGGAGAACCAGAGGGATTTGTGTGGTCACTGTGAATCTTAGACTGATCTTGGTCTGATCCATCAGAGCTTTTCTTATTATCTTTAAAATAGAATTTTCAGAGGGATTCCATTCACAATTAAGAGCCATTCTGAGGCCTAAACAGATTCCCAATTGAAGAGCAATCTGTGTGGTTGGAGAGCAGAACATCTTCCATGGGTGCCTCTTCCTAGAAACCTGGAAGTCCCCCCCCCCACCCTCTATTCACTCCCTTCTAGGACCTGGATGAATATTATGCAGCATTGAACATTTGTGATCTGGTCAGTGATGCGGCTGCCTTTAGACAGGATCCCCTCAACCTCCTCCTGGGGAGAATCTCAAGGTCCCCTTTCTCTGGACATCTTCTCCAGCCCTTCACAGACAAGACAAGCTTGGAAGACGAGCAGAGAAATTGCTTTAGGTAGAAATTGTAGAATGGAAAATTAAAGGGTCTGAAAACTGCTATTTTATTTCTGTGGTTGATGAAAGAAAAAAAATACAGTGGAAATTTCTTTACACTTTTCATTTTCTCATTTACCTTTTTTAAATTTTGGTATGAAGTACACTCCAAAATAAAAACAATCCCAAACTAAAATCCCAGACAGCTGCTGAACACTTTCTGCAAAGGAGGTTTTTATGAGGAAATCAAGAAAGAACTATATAAGAGGGATGAAAATTTCCCTCCCCAGCTGAAAGCCGCTAAAACACGGCATTTCACATCATTCCGGCATTCTCACGGAGAGGATCAGGCAACTAGGCTGGTGTTTGGTTCTCACAGCTTCCTCCTGGCCTCTTTTTCTCCTCACTCTCTCTCTCTCACACTTTTAGCTGCTGTCAGTGGGAACAAGTGCCTGAATTCTTTTCTATAAGGTGTCACATTCAATAGCTGTTGCTGATCAGCAAATTCCTCTGAATCACTTTTACAGAGTTCTCTTTAGCAAAATGTATTGAGCTGAAAGGAAAGGGAACTACAAGAATTCCAGTCGTTCAACAGTTTCCCATTCTGAACTAAATAGAAATGATTTTCTTTGATTGCTGCATACTATCTAAATGGAAAGAATATCTCCTTTCAAATAAAATAAACCTTTAACAATTCTTCCAGTATCATAATGGTGTTATATCTCATGTTTTTACATTTGTTCTGGCTGTGAGCTGCTCCTTTGTGTTGAGGTCTGGCCTCAGAAGGATAATGTAGCACTTGGGGATGAAGATGCAGCCCAGCAGACCAGCACTGGAGGCCAGGATGGAGAAGACCTGCACAGCCACCATGAATTTCCCTTTGGTGCTCAGGTAGGTGGGCACAAAAGTCACCCAGACACTGCAGAAGACCAGCATGCTGAAGGTGATCAGCTTGGCTTCGTTGAAGGCCCCAGGAAGATTCCTGGCCAGGAAAGCCACCGTGAAGCAGATGGCAGCCAGGAAGCCCATGTAGCTGAGGGTGACGTAGAACATGACAACAGCCCCTTCGTTGCACTGCAGGATGATCTCTCCAGGCTGAGAGTGGAGGTCAGAGTCAGGGAAGGGGGGAGAAATTCCCAGCCAGGTGGAGCAGATGATAATTTGGACTGTAGAACAAGAAAGTGATGGAGTTGGCCAAGCTCTTCCCCAACCATCTCTTCACTCGGTTTCCTGGTTTTGTGGCCAGGAAGGCCAGCACCACCGTGATGGTTTTGGCCAAGAGAGAAGAAACGGCAACTGAGAAGATGAGGCTGAAAACCGTTTGTCGGAGAAGGCAGGTGGCTTTCCTTGGTTGACCAATGAAGAGAGAAGAAGACAAGAAGCAAAGCAGGAGGGAGACCAGGAGGATGTAGGAGAGGTCCCGGTTGTTGGCTTTGACAAGGGGAGTTTCTCGGTATTTAATGAAGATGATTAAAACAAGGCATGTGATTAAGAACAAGAATAGGGCAAAAGAGACCAGGATAATGCCCAGATGTTCCTCATAAGATAGGAAGGTTACGATTTTGGGGATACATTGGACTCTGTCCTCATTTGGATATTTATCACCTGGACACTTGGTGCATTTTTTCGTATCTGAGAAACCAAAAAGCAACTTTTTTTAATAATCTGTCCTTTTATCTTACTAGAAATAACATTCATTTATATTCCTTATAGAAGGATATAAGAAGATATAAGGATATAAGGGTATATATAAGGATATAGGAGATATAAGGATATAAGAAGGATATAAGAAGATTCATTTCTATTCTTTATTCCTTATAGGAATTTACATGCAAATTACATGCATTTACCAAGAAGTATTTCTTAATAATTTCCTTAAACAGTCACTTCTCTGAAATGGTATAGGTCTCCTGCTAGAGCAGGGGGTAGGACTAAAAGACCTCTAAGGTTCCTTCCAGCTGTATTCTGATTGATTGATTGTACATGACTAGCAGAATCCTCAAGGGGAGGATCCAATATACAGTGGATTGCAAGGTCTTTCAGAAGGTGGACCTGAAACAATTCATCAAGTTTCAAAGATCTCAGATGTTCCTAGAAATGTAAACTTAGCAGCACATATCCAAACTAAAAAGCAGAAGAGATGTTTCCTCTGCTGTTAGTAAAGCTTGCCCAGTCTGCTACCCCCTCTTCCCATCTCTTCCCAGCCCCTCCTTCCAAGTCTTTTTGATTTACTTCCTTTTAGATAAGAAATTGTACAGGTTAAAAATAAAAAAAAATGTAGGTGAGCTTAAATGTGTCTTTTAACTTGCACTTTCATGAAAAGTTTCTGGATGGATCCAGTTCCACAAAGCCTCCCATTTTCCTCAGTGTGACCCACCTTCCTGAATGGAGAAGGTCCCCTCCGGACAAGGAATGCAGTCGTAGCAGCAAACTGGCTCTCCTTCTCGAACCCTCTTGACAAATCCAGGATGACAACTTTCCACACATTTGGACTGAGGCAGAGACTAAGCAGAAGAAAAGGAATGCCAAGGAAAAGGTGTTAGGACTCTCCATCTATGGAAAATGGAAGTAGAAATGAATGGAGACAAGTAGCCTCTGGTCTTCATTGAGTTAAATGTGAAATCTCTGACTACTTCTAAACAGATGCAGGAGATGTAACAACTCGCAGATTCTTCATTTTGTTCCTCTCTTTTGATTTTGAAATTTAATGTTACAATAAAGTACTTTTCTACTTAAAGTCTTGAGGGATGGAATTGAAAAAAGATTTAAGTATGATAATATATTCAAATTAAAATTGAGAATAAAGTTTGATGTAAAATTTTAGGAAACTTTTATTCCATTCAATTTTTTAATTACCCTGGAGACGATAGGTTTAACCCACTTGAAATGGGACCTCAGAGTTTGGAAAACAGAGAAAGGACACCAAAATTTGTCCCACCTTATTGAGCGACTTTAGCCGTGAAAGAGCATCTTGTTTGATAGTAAGTCTCTGTCTTTGAAAATACGCCAGAGGCTCTCTCCTGACATCCTCCTTGGGGAGAACCAAGAAGCCCCAAATGCCCATATCTGCCATTATCTCTCCATTTTGGTCCAAGTACAGTTTTCTTCGAGAAATATTGAAAAACCCGTTCTTCTTCAGAAAGGGATGAAACTAGAATGGGAACATCCAGGAATTTGAAAAACAGAAAACTTTCTTATCTCACATTGAATTTTTCTTCTACAATTGTCTAATCTCCAAATATGGTTAAATAGGATACAAATACTGCCATCAGTTTCATAAGTGAATGAAAAAATGAGAAAAAATTGTCAATCATACACTGACAAAATATAGAGAAAATATAATTGACACAATTGGTCAATTATAGGGAACATTCTAGAGCAGTTGCTAGTTAGTTCCAGTACTCAAAGTCATTCCATTAGGTATCCTCCAGGTTTTCAAGGTTGATCCTCTAGTAACCATAAAGTAGATAAGTATAGAACAGTAGATAATACAGGAGACCTCCAGGTGTTGTTATTCTCTTATCAAAATTTTCCAAGGTTGTTTTATTATTCTAGGAGTATGACATAGTATATATCCATTCACCAGTAGATGGTGACTTCATCTTAAAAATCAACATTAAAAATCCATTTTTAAACTATTCTGCCAGTTATACATTTCAAGTTGATTCAAACAGAATATTCAATCAACAGTCAGATGTTCAGCATTTTAAAATGCCTGATCAAAGTCATGCCAGTAAGATTTATACATCGAGTCTTTTTGTATTTTATATCTTTTGCTTATTTCCTGTTAGGGTGCAATTTCTCTCTGCCTCTCCTTAATTGCAGCTTAAAAACATTCCAGAGAGCCTCTTTTCCCAGATTGATTTTCTTTTTGAGTCAAATCAGTGGTGAAATGTAAGATTTGTTACTACCAGTTCTGTGGGCAAGGCTTGGTGGGGGGTGGTAATGTGACTGGGTGGGCATGGCCACCTTTTTTTTTTTTACTTTTAAAACCATTTTTTTCTACAACCCCTTCTCTGAACCACCACCCGCCATCGCTACCGGATCAGGCGATCCAGTCGGAACCGGGAGCATTTCACCCCTGGGTCAAATCCTAAGCAAAAATTAAAATTCACCTTACCCAGCTCTAAATCACTGTCCACTCTCACCGCTCCAGCACAAGCTTAGTTTCTTTGGCTGCCCCTGATTCACAGCAGCCATGATGGCTGCCACGTCTTCGGCAGAGAGGGAAGAAACCCTGGGTCCAGTAGTAGAGCTGACGCTCTCTGTGACCTGCAGGGTGCCCCTTCGTGCCCCTACAGGGCGACATTAGCCCATTGGGTGCTCTCCAATGAAGAGGATTCAGCATGGGGGTGCGGAGACCCACTCCCCTGCGTCAATCTCACAGCGACATCACCGGAAGCACTGTTGAATGCTGTTTCTCTCAGCTGCAGCGCTTTCCGGATGGGACTTAGAGGAAAGCAGCGGCTCACAGCTGCAAAATTATACAAGATACTCTCTCTCCCAGCAAGAGCAGTAGCGAAGAGAAAAAGCTGCCAACCCAAAGAGCACATGGAACATCTCCGCGAGTGACTAAGACTCAGCAAGGGACGGCTGCAAGATCTCTGCTGCAGCACTTTCCGGATGGGACTTCTTACAGGTAAGAAGAACTGTCCAGGTCCGGTGCTTTGGCCTGAGGGGCCATAGTTTGAGGCCGGGGGGGCAGCATGCAGGCAGAGGCTCTGGGGCAAGACTGGAGCTGGGGATTGGTGCATTCCCCAACCCGGCTGAGGCAAAGGACAAATGGGTGGAGGCTCTGGGGTAAGGCCGGAGCCAAGGAATCACACTTTCCCTAACTCAGCTGAGGTGAAGGGTCAGTGGGCGGAGGCTCCAAAGCAAGTCTGAAGCCAGGGAATGGCACGTTCCCTGACCTGGCCAATGTGAAGGGTGAGCGGCCGGAGGCTCCAGGACCAGGCTGGAGCTGGGAAATGGTGCATCCCTGAGCCCCAACCCGAGGCAAAGGGTGAGTGGGCAGCATGCTTAATTTGGTGAGCAGAGCGGGTGAGGCATTGAGGCAAGGCATGGAGATTAGCTGGGCCACATGGCGAAAGGGAGATAATAGACTGAGTGGCTATGGATGCCGGCGTCTCGTGTTCTAGAAGTTCCATTAATTTTGATGGGGGGGGGGTTTGAGTGCTTCCTCCTGTCGAGAGGGCCCGCAACTTGGGTGTCCTCCTGGATTCCCGGCTGTCTTTGGAAGACCATCTTACGGCCGTGACCAGGGGGGCCTTCACCCAGGTTTGCCTGGTGCACTAATTGTGCCCCTTCCTAGACAGAGATGCCCTCCGTATGGTCACTCATGCCCTGGTTACTTCTCGTTTGGATTACTGCAACTCCCTCTACATGGGGCTGCCCTTGAGGTGCACCTGGAGGCTCCAACTGGTTCAGAATACGGCCGCGCCAGTGGTTATGGGAGCTCCCCGTTACTCCCTTAGGTCTTTGCAGGACCATCTCCTACCCACCTCCCACCGTCCTGTCCGCTCTCACAGGGCTGCCCTCCTCAGGGTACCGTCGGCCAGACAATATCGGCTGGCAATGCCCAGGGGTAGAGCGTTCTCTGTGGGTACCCCTGTCTTCTGGAACGAGTTACCCACCGAGCTTCGGATGGTGCCTGATCTCTGCTCCTTCCGTCGGGACTTAAAGACCTGGCTGTTTCAACAAATGGGTTGACCATGATCCTTGGGTTTTTCTTATTTTGATTATCGTTCTTTTAACTGGGTTTTAATCATTTTGATCTTTTATCATTGTATGTTTTTAACTTGTGTTCGCCGCCCTGAGCACTTAGGGAGAAGGGCGGCATATAAATTTTTGGTTATATATATATAACCAAACATATATGTTTTTCCTCTAGCCAGGTTTTCCCTACGTAACCAAGGTTTTTCTGCAGCCCCAGCTCAGTAGAATCACATCCACTCGATTCTGGGCTTTTTTCTTTTCTAGCAGCCAGCCAGCTCTTCCTGCTAGGTGGGAGACCTATATAGATCTATTTCCAGCTCGTTTGCTTTCATCAGTAGGCCACACCCACATCTTGTGGCGTTTCCTCTGGGTGAGCGAGGCCAGCCAGTGGTGGAATTTGCCAATTCTCCCAACTGCGCAAAATCTTAACAACCGGTTCTCCTGAATCAGTCCAAACTGGCTGAATCCCACCCCTGCCTTGCAATTGAAGGAGAATTCGCAAAAAATCTACGTAAACTTCAGGGAAGGACAATGAAGCCAAGGAAGAGATGAAAGGAGCTGCTCTTAGCCTTGAGGAAAGAGAACAAGGAGAAGAGCTGAAGATCAGGAGGAGTCTGGGAGCCCCTTTTCCAACTGACACAATCTCTCGGTTGGAGAAGGGAGGATGCAGCCCTCTTCCAATCACTGACACAGGTTACACACGAGTATAAGATCTGCTCACTGTTATTCCAGAGTGTCAGACATGGAAATATGAATTCAGTTACAAGAGAGGAGATTTTAGCTGAAGGAGAGAAAAAAATATGATAAAAGGATGAGCTGAGCCAGTAAAGCAGAGAAATTTAGTCTCCTCTTCATGGATTGTCTGAATGCAAAGACTGAGCAGCCATCAGTCAGAGACTGGGATTCTTGCAGAGAGGAGAGGTTGGGCTAGATGGCCTCAAGGTCTCCTTCACATTTATAAAAGTTGTCATGTCACAACATGTAAATATTGTGCTGTTGTTGCTCTAGCCCCACTGCTGGCCAGAGGTAAATAAGCTGAACTGTATGGTCTGAAGCCAGACTCCCTTTTCTGTCAGCCTTTGGAGGAGATGGAAGCAGCCGGTTTGACCGAGACACATGGTCATCCGGAGGCCTCCGTCCCTCACACGGAGCATCCCTGGAGAGGTTCCAGCTGCTTCTTTGTTGGCTGTTAGTTAATGCTGCCTATCTCCTATTTATATTTGATTCTCACTCTTTGCATTTCCTTCCCCCAGTTTCTCCGTGCCCTTTTCTCCCAATGAAACACCCAGATCCACCCCAGGCTCCCTTTCACTGGAGGAGAATAGGGGGGTTTAGCTGCCTGTTGAGCTGCACACAGACTCACCTGCAGTGGGGACGGAAGAAAGGGGAAATTCCACCATGCTCATCACAAACCCACAAATACAGGAATTCATTTAAAAAAGAATACAGCATTTTCAAATTAGCAGTGTGTAGTATTAAAATGCCATGGTATCTATTCTTTGGAACCCTTATTCCCTGAGTAATTAAGTTTGCCAGATCTATTGAGATGGTTTCCCTCCTTCTCCTCTGAATTCCTTCTCCAAAGGATGTAAGATTAATGGATTTATATCGAGAAACCTTACCTGCCACGGATGCAGCCTTGGAGACCGCAACGTCTTTTCGCTCTCTTTCCTTCTCATCCTCAATCTGGAGGAATAAGCGGCATGCAAGGCCTGGGCCAGAGTCTTTATGAGACTGTAATATTGATAGTGATTTGGGATCCGTCTTGTGTTCCTTTTCTCCTGGGTCTCCAGTGGGGCTTTCTGGGTGCATCTTCTGCGGCCTTTGACAGAAAAGACGTTCTTTGAAAGAGAACAGAGAAAATAATGATCTTGAAACTTTTCCTCCACAAAGAAATGGGGTTCAAAAGCATCATCTTTTGGCCTATTTTTTGCCAAAAAAGCAAAGTTCCAAATACTATGGATATATTTGAGAAGTCTGTGCTTGTTTAGTGTGTACCCTAAAAAATTTGTGAGGATCCAGACTTTCCCTTCAACGGTTCCTGGAAAAAGCATAAGTGTTTCATGGAAAGGAAGGATTCGCTCCCAAATGGATGCATATTCTATGAAGTGAACAAAGACATTGACTTGTCTCCACTTAGAGAGGGCCTCTCTGGGGGCTGCTGCATGTTCAGTTGTTAAGAATCTTTGTGATATAACAACACAAATTCCACTCCTGACAAGCAACGGAGTAAAAGTCCTCATGAAATTCTCTCCCTCCTCTGTGTCTGAAGTAAAGAGGCCAATCAGGGTCCATCTGAAATGGAGGAGCAGTTGAACAATTGCTGGGTACAGGATCCCTTCTTTGGGGACCATCCGGTAGAAAAAGGGGAATTTACTTTTGTCACTCAGAGCCTCTGAAGCAGTTTCAAGATTGAGCTGAAAAAGCAATGAGGAATGCTGTGTTACATTTGGGGTCAAATCAAATCCAAAATATTAGATTTTAATAAATCCAACCTAAATCTCAGAATGTATTAGAATACTCTGTTAATCAGACATTGTTTAAAATATTAAAGACAGAATATTAGCAAGATTGTATAATAAAAGTGGAAAATAATAAGCAAATTAAAAAACAATAAGCAATGTAAACCATATTGCTGTATCACCCCTACAATTTACCGCAATTAGATTAACATGTGCAAATGCCATGATTCTATTTCAATAAAGGGCCTATTATAATTTTTGGGAGTTGTTGCATCTTTTTCTGCTTCTATATTCCAGATTCTTTGAGGAGAAATTTTTTTAGCTTCTTCTCAAGTTATACAAGAAAGAGGGAGACCTCAGAGCATAATTTGATTTGTCAGTTATGTAATCCAAGATTGGTCTTTAATTGAAATTTTGTTTGACACAATTTTCAGAGTCTGTCAGTTTCCATAGATTACATTATAGGCCAATATCCATATTTTCTGAATTTATACAAAGCAGAAATTGTGTAAATTCCTAATACAACTGTGACGGCAGCAGCTGAAGTCCTTTTGCCCACCCCAAGATCCTCCTCAGAGGCTGAGATTGGGTTGGTTCTGCTGGTGGTTTCTCTCTGAAGCCCCAAACATCAGATTGAAAGAAGAACATGGGGGAAACTGGGCCTCATATACTTTAATAACTGGGGCTGTGGAAGCTGGAGAGCAATGAGGTTTTCATTTAAGGACCACTATCCTTCAGCCTAGGATTGCACTGTTTTTTTTTTTGTTTTGTTTTTTTTGTTTTTTTTGTTGTTGTTGTTTTGGCTGCTACCACACATTGATGGCTCACATTTAAGAGATTGTCCACTAAGACTCCAAGATCCCTCTCACAGTTACTGCTATGGAGCCAGGTTTCACTTAATCTGGAAGTGTACATTTGGTTTTTTCTGCTTAAGGCTAAGCTTTTACTTTTGTCTACATTAAATTTCATTTTCCAGTGTTCAAGTCTATCTAGATCTATCTCGATCTTGAGCCTATTTTGATGTTGGCTATTCCTGTCACTTGTGTCATCTGCAAATTTGATGATCTCCCCATCTATTATCCAAATCATTCATGAAAATGTTGAAGAGAACTGGGCCTAAAATGGAACCTTGGTGTCGCCAACTGCTTGTTTCCCTCAATGCAGACCTAGTTCCATTGAGGACCACAGACTGACTCCATCTGGGGGTGATGCTGTCTCTCCCACATATTTTCAGCTTCCCGAGAAATTGGTTGTGGTTTACTTTGTCAAAGCCTTTCTGAAATCCAAGTACTGTATACTACATGCACTGCATTTCACTGGTCCACTAATTTAGTCAGTTTTGTCAAAGAATAAAATAACGTTTATTTATGATCTGATTTTGGATCCTTCATTAGTTGAAGTAAGTCATTCATATCTAGACCTAATAATAAGGGTTCAAATATGCACCTTTCCCTTTCCCCTTGGTAAGCATAGATCCTTCTTCTCAAGGCTCCATTGAGCCCAAACCTCCCTCTCAAACAAGGGCTTGGATCAGGGCCAACAGGCTGAGCTCCATTTTGAGGGCCATCCATTTTCCATATAATATTGCTCTGTTAATTGTGACAAATGCCGCACTAACTTCTAGAAAGCCTGCAAACCTTGTTTTACTTCACTGATATAGATTAGATATTTCAAGACAAATTTGTTACTAATATTAGATTATTAATTTATGCATTATTTCTTTTAAAATCTTTATAACTTTTCACTCTACCTAAAACCTTCTGGGTCTTCTGCAAGGAATGCATTTTCCTCAAATTTAACTAAGAGGATCATGGCATAAATTTTAGCCACAATATCTGCTAGTCTATTTGGACTATAATGGCTAAAGTCCTTTTCATTCCACTTTTAAGATGGATAAAATGCTTCTATTGCCAACTTCAGTCTGACTGGATAGGGCAGGCATCATTTATGTGTGAAAACGAAGATGCCAATAGATTTTATGATTAATCTCAACATGAACATAATTGGGTAAAATATTGATGTTTTTGCTAAGAAAAGCAGCTCTTGAATTCCATGAAGAAGACATGATTGCATCTATTGCTCACCCACCACCACCCACCCCTCACTTTACCAGAAGGAGAAAGACACACACAAACCTGTGGGACTTTGTAGGTGCCTCCTAAAGTTGACATCTGGATGGAGATGCCCCTTCTAGTTCCATCAAGAAGAACCAGGAGGTTCTCCTTCCTTCCACAGGCATAGTTGGGGACATTGGCTTCTCCAATGGAGAGAATGTCCAGCAAGGCATCTGAAGTGCAGAAAGTGCTCCAATAGTTGTTATAGATGTTGTAGCCAAGCGTGAGATTGTGCAGGAGATGGGAATTCTTGTTGACCATTTGAATGGCGAAAATTAATCCTAAGCCATATAAAAAACCATAAGAATTCCTATTGTAAAAAAAATATTATAATCAACAGCAACAACAAATAATATTTTTAATATATAATCCTCCAGAAGCCTACTGAGCCTTAAGACAACATTGATCCAAAAGCAAAGATCAGTTACACAAATATGGGAATGGGCTGAGGTACAGCAACTACAACTGATTCCACCACTACTTTAAATACAATTCATTCAAATGATAAATTAAGGATTGAAGTGAGAAAGGAAAATAATCTGCAACCCTTTCAGCTTTTTTTCAGACCCATTTTTGGATGTGAGTCTCTTTCACAAAATCAGAGAAAAGAGAGAAGCCATGGAAATCTAAATCATCCAGGAAATTAGACATATTCCCCAATATAGGAATAAATGAAAAAAAGCAGAAAAGAAGGAGAGTGTTAGAATGGAGGGAGTGCAACTCCATCACCCTGAATGACTTACGGATCATAGAAAACAAACTGAAGAGAAGGAGCCATGTTGAAAAGCAACTTTATATACAATATTTTATTTCCAGTGGTGATTATACTAACAAGATGGTCTCCTGGCCTGTAAAAGCTCTGTGGTTGTTTTCCATTCTGGTGCTCTGAACTCAGCGGGCATTTCTTTCTCAGCTTCCCAGAGACTGGATGGGACAAAAGCAGCATCAGAATCAGAAGCAGGAGATCCATAATTCATGGGGTGAATCAATCAATCCTTTTCCTGTTTCTAAAGAAGAATTAGAAGAATTCAAAGGACTCTCACTAGGTGGAATCTCCAGTTGCTTTTCTTCTTCAAACACAGAGACACACTCAGTTTCATCTGGAAAGGAGAGAGATGGACATTCAAGAGCTGAGACTCTGCCTGTCCCAAAACTTCATATTTCTTTGCCCAAAGCCTCTCCTGGAGGATTCAACAAAAGAGTAGAGCTGAAACATTTATCATAATTCTCCCTCTCAGGAGGGATCCCTGGATAATTCAACTAGTTCTTGGATGCAAAGATTGTTGGGAAATTCTCTGGAGAGAAGTGAAAGGGAAATAATCCCCATATGGCACATAATGAGAGGGGCAGAGATTGAATTAAATCTGTCATCTAGAATCGAGAGGTTTGGGAGCTCCATCCTTGAAATTGGTCTCAGAGACAATATACAGCATTTGTGGCTGAAAATAAAAGGAAATGTGACATTTGTTGACATTGTGGTTAAAGAGAAAATCCCAGGGGCCAGTTAATGCCTGTGACATTAACATGTCACATAGCTGCCTGCTGAGTTGGAGGCAAAATTTACTTTATTTTGAAAGTTAATGTTCAAGGGCATCACCACAAAAGTACAGCCATTCTCTATGAAAAAAATCAAGTTTAGTTTAAAACTAGTTACAAGAATTTAGCAGTTACAAAAAAACAGAGAGAGAGAGAGAGGGAGAGAGAGAGAGGGAGAGAGAGGGAGAGAGAGAGAGAGGGAGAGAGAGAGAGGGAGGGAGGGAGGGAGAGAGAGAGAGAGAGGGAGAGAGAGAGAGGGAGAGAGAGAGAGATATTTCTGCCAGTGTCTATCAAGCTTTGTCCAGAGATTGTGGGAAATCCCTGACCCCCCTCCATCCATCCACAAAGCTTCATTTCTGTCCCCCTCCATTCATATTAAAGTTTGAAAAACACTGATGCATGCCAACAACTCTCCACATGTTGCCTCCATTTTGGAAAACAACTAACAGACCTGAAGAGACCACAAGTCATTGGCCGTGTAGGGAAACAATAATAAGGATAGAATATAAAATATTGATATACTAGATTTAGTAAAAACTTGTTATTCTGTAACCATTAGGTTCCTGTAACATATATATTGTGCCTTCATATTTGTATCACATATATTATTCCTTTATATTTGTATCTCCTGTTACAAACATATTGTTATTAGGCCTCTGTAATATATCTGGTATTTGTCAAACATATGTCCCTACCATTTGACCTGAACTCATATCAATATTCTTCCTGTTTTTCTTGTGCCATTTAAGAGCATGGTACCTATCTCAGTTGGAACTGCAAACATCAACCAAGGGGTAATTTACACCTCAGCCCTAATTTATACCTTTGTTCTGGATAAGCTCGTGCCTTGCAGAACCACGGGGTCAAATGGACAATTGAGAAAACAAAGGAATGCTCAAGGATGAGATAAGACTAATTGGGAAGTTTCTATTCCCTTGCAGGGCAACAAGGAATACACAAACATAAATTAGGGGGGCAGAATTGGGGATTAAACTGGTGTTTTAAGGGTATAAAAAGAGGTCACATCTTCTCTGAAGTTGTTGGCCCTTCCATATACATGTCTCTTTGTATGTGTTTGGAATGGTTTTACCCAGCCTTTTGCTTTTGATCAAAAATTAAATGCTGATTCTTATTCAAGCCTCCATTTAAGTCCTTCTTTTTGGCTCACTGTGGGCTTAAGCGTACAGCCGGACCTTTCATTTCTGGCGCCCAACATGGGGCTTGAAGGCACCATTTTCCTTCAAGGTTGCTACATTTGGCTCCCCCTACAGCCAACCCCCTTGTGGTTTGGCGGCCTTCACCAACGCGGACAGAAAAAACCGGCAAGGACCAGGGATGACGTCAAGAGCACTCCCGGCAAGTTTAAACTGGTGACTTCGACCTGGTCGGACGTCAGCAGATTCTGTTTCCAGCTGAACCTGAACACCCTAATTGAGGCTTGAACTGGGTATTGGGGAAGATTGTACTCTGCTAGGTCAGTAGAGACTTTTTCTTTTGGGTAGGGTCGGGAGTGTTGCTTTGTGAGTGTGTGAATGAGACGAGGGAAATTCCTCAGAGGTTTGCCCTCGAAGCAACATGCGGAGATCCAATCTGCATTTCTAATTATCCAAGAGGAGATCAGCCAGAGACGAACACTTTGAAAGGCATGTGTCTGGTGGAATATTAAAAGTGTGTAGTGTAGGAGAGGGCTCAAACTTCAGACCGGCATGGGAGGTCTAGGAAATCTCTTAGAGTTTGGTCATGCTGGTGGCTCAGCAGACTAATAGCATTGTGATTAACACCATCTGTCTGCAATTACTGTAAGTTCGAATCTCACCAGGCTCAAGTTTGACTCAGCCTCCATCCTTTCTAAGGTAGGTAAATTGAGGACCCAGTTTGTGGGGGCAATAAGCTGACTTTGTATAAATATACAAAAGTATGAAGGCTATTGCTTAACGCATTGTAAGCCACCCTGAGTCTCCAGAGAAGGACGGCATATATACAAAAGTATGAAGGCTATTGCTTAACGCATTGTAAGCCGCCCTGAGTCTTCAGAGAAGGACGGCATATAAATCAAATTCACTGCCCTGAGTCCTTCAGGAGTAGGGCGGTATATAAAGTCAATAAATAAAATAAAATAAAATAATGCTTCACACCGACGGAAAGGTGTGGGAAATCTCCTCAGGAGACAGAGAAAGTCTAGTCAGGCTTTGAGCTGACAGAAAGGAATCCCCTAGAAAATGGGCTACCATGCTGGTAGCCCATTTGGAATAAGTACCTTTGTAAGAAAAACAGAGCCGTGTTCCCCTCTGGACTGCATGTTAGCCCATTGGGACACAGTAAAGCCTATTGCAGGGAAAAAGATTGTTCTTAAAAAAAAAAGCTGAAAGCCCTCTGCATATCCATCTGGCCAACCTACTTAATTGGTCCTAACGTAGGAACCTGGCCTCCAGAAGGCAGCCTTGATTTAGATTTTGTCAACAAATTTGCTGAATTTCTGGCTGTCATCGGATGAACTGAAGAGAAGCTCTACATTAGCTTCTTCTCCAATCTCCTTTGTCGCCCAGACATCCAGAAAGCATGTGGGCTCACTCCAACACCCTCTTCTAAAATTTGCCCCATTGTCACTTTTGCAAAAAAGAAAAAGCTACCCAAAGTGACTGAAGAAGAAGAGGAGTTTCCCCCACCATATTATGTTGCTCCCCCTTCCCCTGATGTAAACGCTGTGCCTTTAATGGCTCAGGTACCTCAGGCAACAGCACAAACTGCTGTGCGGGATCAGGTGCGTCCAACTGCCCCTCAGATTAATCCACAAGCTCAGGTGCTCCCAACAACATCACAGCCATCCCAGGCTAATCCACAAAGTTCAACATCCCAAGCAGCCCAAGCTCTGTATCCAGATCTGACGGCTTTAAGTCCTCCTCACACTAGGACGGGACAGACTTACGCACCTGCTGATCAACCGGGTCCCTCAGTCCTAGCCCGCCTTCGACAAGTTCCTATGAAAGATGAATTGGTGTTTGTTCACACACCTTTTACTACCAATGATCTTTTCAATTGGAAAGCAGGACTTCCCTCTTACAGGGAATCCCCCCAAAGTTATGTTGAACTCGTTCAACGTGTGATGGCCACTCATAGACCTAATGTGCCTGATATTTTTACTCTCTTATCGGCACTCCTGTCTACTGAGGAAAAACAACAAGTTCTTAAAGCCACCACGGCACACTACAAAGCTGCTAGAGAACATGGCATTCAAACTAATCACGATGCCCCAGCTTTATGGCCTGAACCCCTGGTTCTTTTTAGCCCCAGCTATGAGGTTGATCCCAACATGGATCAGGGTGCCCTCATCCTCCAGAGAGCCAGGGATGCTATCCTTCAAGGACTGAGGCTCGGCGTTCCAAAAACGGTGAACTTTCACCGTGTTCATCAGATCCTTCAAAATCCAAAGTAATCCCCCACTGATCTTTTTGAACCGTTTGAAAGATGGATTTCGGAGGTTTACTGACCTCGACCCTGATAGCCCAGCTAATGATGTTTTGCTGAAAATGACCTTTGTGGGACAAAGTGCTCCCGATATAAGAAGGAAATTGCAAAAACTAGAGACCCCTACTGCTAAGGACTTAGAGGCCCTCATTCAAACAGCTTTCACTGTCTATTCCCAAAGGGAGGAAGAGGAAGAAAAGAAAGAAGATAGGAAAATGAGAAAGCAAGCTGCTCTTTTAGCAGCGGCTTTGAGCCCCCAAAATAAAGGCAGGGGGAGACCCCTCCCGAAAAATCAATGTGCCCGGTGTCATCAAACTAGCCATTGGTGGAGAGAATGCCCCAATGAACCACAACGGCCTAATAGGGGACGCGGACAAATGAGGGGAAGGGGAGGATACAGACCTAATCCCCCGCAAGCCCCCCTCATGTCAGCTCAGGCTCCTGAGTTTTATCCAGAAACCTACTGAAGGGGCTCTGGAGGGCCAATTGCTTCCCCAGACCCTCTGATGGAGCTCAAAGTGGGGAACAAATCTTATTCCTTTTTGATTGATACAGGAGCTACCTTTAGCATCCTGAACGATAAATCAATCCCTTGCCTCTCCTCTAAAACCACCCCCATTGTTGGAGCAACCGGGATAGAAGAGAATGCCCTGATCAGTCACCCAATGGCGGTTGAACCAACCAAGGGACCATCACTCCAGCATTCCTTTCTAATATTGCCACAATGTCCTATCAATCTTTTGGGGAGGGATCTGCTAGGAAAATTGGGGGCAGTTATACAAGGCTCCCAGCAGGGAGTTTCCCTTGAAATTCCCCCAGAAAGAGCTTATCTTTGCTTCCTAGAGAAAGAAACAATCCTTAGAGGACCTGATTCAAATAAAATAAATCCCCAAGTTTGGTATCAAGGAATCCCTGGGTTTGCAAAATTTGCTACACCCCACATGGCTCAGCTCCTCCCAGATGCCCAACCTATCTCTATTCGCCAATACCCTATCAAACGGGAAGCCCGGCTTGGCATTAAAGCACAGATTGAACTTTTTCTGAAAACTGGGCTCCTTGTCCATACACAATCTTATTGGTCAATGCCAATTTTTCCCGTTCCTAAGCCTGATGGGACTTGGAGATTTGTTCACGACTTGAGGGAGGCGAACTATAGGCTCCGCCCACTTCATTCAGTAGTGTCCAATCCATATACGTTACTGACCACACTCTCTAGTGACCAGAATTGGTATACGGTCATAGATTTAAAAGACGCCTTCTTCTGTATCCCTCTGGCTAAAGAGTGTCAGTCATACTTTGCTTTTGAATGGGAAGATCCTTCTGATGGTTCCAAGTGCCAGCTGACTTGGACTCGCCTACCACAGGGCTACCGTAACAGTCCAACTGCTTTCGCTGCAGCCCTTGCCCAGGATCTTAAAGACTTTGACACCCAACAAACTTCCCTCTTACAATATGTGGATGATTTATTAATAGCTGGCAAAGACCAGAAAGATGTTGAGGATACTTCAATCGCCCTCCTCAATCACTTGGCTGAAAAGGGCTACACAGTATCTAGGAAGAAAGTCCAATGGGCCACTCAGGAAGTACAGTATCTGGGTTTTGATACTGAGACTCCTACATGAGAGCCGCCTACAGGCTATTTCAGCCTTACCTACACCCACTAACGTTAAACAGCTACAGACCTTTTTAGGCATCACTGGCTATGCCCGGCTGTGGATTCCAATGTATTCTGTCATTGCTAAACCCCTTTATCAATTAACTCAAAAGGACATGGCCTGGGAGTGGACAGGGGAACATCAGAAAGCATGGCAGGACTTGAAAGATGCATTGGGCCGTGCCTCTGCCTTGGCTTTACCCGATCAAATGAAAGGCTTTGAACTCTTTGTTTCTGAAATGAAGGGTTGTGCCCTGGGCGTTTTATTGCAAAAACTGGGCCCCGAAAGAGTTCCTGTGGCTTACCTTTAAAAAATCCTGGATCCAGTGGCCAGAGGCTGGCCAGCCTGTCTCCGATCTGTTGCAGCCACAGCCATCCTCATCCAGGAGACTCATAAAATAACTTTGGGGGCTCCCCTTAACGTTTATACGCCTCATTCTGTTCAAGCTCTCCTCGAACAGAAACTCCCAGCATGGGCCACCTCATGCCGGATTTCTAAGTATGCAAGCCAGATTTTAGAATCAGACTCTGTTCAGCTTCATAGATGTGAAAGGCTGAATCCAGCTACCCTTTTGCCTTGCCCCCCCCGAGGATGGTCCACAGCATGACTGTTTAGCCGTCTTGGAATCCGTGGTAGCCATTCGTGCAGATCTTAGGACTGAACCTTTTGACAATCCCGAGTCCCAACTCTGGACTGATGGCTCTTCTTTTGTAAAAAATGGGAAAAGATACACAGGACTGGCTGTAGTTTGCAGAGATGGCCCCCTCCTCCTACGACAACTCCCCTCTCACTGGTCCGCTCAAGCAGCCGAGCTTTTAGCCCTGATCGAGGCATGCCATCTGTCAGCTGGACTGCGCACTAATATCTATACTGACAGTCGTTATGCATTTTTGGCTGCACACACTCATGCCGCTCTATGGAAGGCTCGTGGCTTTACTGGTGCAGATGGGAAAAGTCTAAAGATGAAGCCCTTGCTAGAAAAACTTGTCACAGCTGTCAGACAGCCATCCCAGCTAGCTATCATTCATTGTCGAGGACACCAGACAGACCACAGTGAAATCTCTCGTGGGAACCGGGCTGCTGACTATTGGGCCCATCAAGCTGCTGAATCAGGCCCTGCTGTCAATCCCAGGAATCTCTCAGCTTTGCTTCCCTGTGACCCCACGCAACACCTTCCTGCCCTATATGATACTAGGGACCAGCTACACCCTGATGGCAAGTGGTGCGATGGGTGGTGGGTTGTTCAAAACAGAATCCAGCTCCCTCAACAAATGGTGTGGAAACTTGTTCAACGAGCTCATCGCATGTCTCACAGCGGTCCTCGCCCACTCCAGAAGTGGCTCACATCCCGCTATTGCAATCCAAACTTGCGTGGCCTTTGCAAGACTGTTGTTTCTCAATGTGACATCTGCCAAAGGAACAACCCCCGAGGGGGCAGTCCGCTTCCTCTCGGTCGTCTTCGAACTGCCCGATACCCAGGGGAGGCTTGGCAAGTAGACTTTACTGAACTCCCCAAAAGGGGAGCAAAATCTAACCTTCTTGTATTTGTGGATTTATTCACTGGATGGCCAGAAGCCATCCCTACCTCCACCCAAAAAGCCAGAGAGGTGGTGAATGCCTTAGTTGATCACATTATCCCAAGATTTGGGATCCCTAAAGGTCTTGAGTCTGACAATGGCAGGCATTTCACCTCACAGGTTACTCAGGATGTCAGTAAGTTTTTAGGCATCCCTTGGCACCTCCACTCTGTTTACAGACCACAGGCTTCATCGAAAGTGGAACGTTTGAACAGAACCCTGAAAACACACTTGTCCAAATTATGCCAAGAAACCCAACTCCCCTGGCCTAAGGTACTACCACTAGCCTTAGCAAGAATTAGAGCCCTGCCTTCAGGGAAATTAGGATTGTCACCCTTTGAAATGATGTATGGGAGACCCTTTGTTGCTTCTGCCCTGCCAGATTCTAGTGAAGGGGAAAGAAATATCACCTCATATTTGCATAATCTGGCGCAGGTTTTGTCCTCTATCTCTAAACAGGTCCAGTCCACTTTACCTCCAGCTGCTGACGTGCCACCATTGGCTGAACCAGGCCAGTGGGTAAGGATCAAAGAACTCTCTCCCACCTGCACTCAGCCCAAGTGGTCTACACCCCGTCAGGTTCTTCTGAGCACCCCCACGGCTGTGAAAGTGGACGGTGTCAAAGCGTGGGTCCATGCATCACGAGTCAAGCCCGTCCCCGAGCCCCCTGAGCAGTGGCAAGTCCAACAGCTGGAAGGACTCAAGTTGAAGCTTCATCGCTCCCCAGCATCGCCTGCTGACCTGTTCACTGATGAACTGGATAGACTGGACACCCATTGAATATATTTGGTTTGCTGGTTTTGTTGTCTTTGCTGTTTTTCTGCTCTGTTGCTGCTGGTTTCCCCGCACATTCTTTGGAAAACGTGACAATGGCTCTGATCTTTATTTTGGTTCCACAACTTGTCTCAATGTTTTTGATCCTCGGGACTTTTATACCCTCAGCCAAACTCTTCCAGTCCCAGTGTGAACAATGTTTGGTTACCACTCGCCACGGCAATCAAGTTACCAGAACTCTTGTCTATCACTCTCATTATGATTGTCAGGACAGCAATAACACATTTTGTGTCCACAACACTACTACCTATGAGATCTGTCCTAATAACGGAAACCCCATATGTTTTAACCCCCAGGGTTCCCGTTTCATCCTGAACATTGAGGCTATTGAGGTAGTAAAAAATCTAGCGTCTATCTCGGGAGGAATCAGAGTACTTCTCAGAATCCTCAGGTTCAAATCTGTTTTGATGCCTGTTATGCTATCGAATGTGGTTCTTTAGATTGACACCAGTCATATCGTACCTTAGAAAAATACCTCTATGAGTTCTGTTACAACCTTCCTGCTATCTCATATGGTGTTTCTTCTCAGTCTTATACATACTGGCACACTAAGAAATCCCAACCTCGACCAGGACCACCCCTAAGTGGTTGTTATGGTTCTAGCTTCTTTAATATCTCCCGGGGGGAGGCCACATCAACTTGTCATCTTTATAAATGCAACCCTATGTGCCTACTTTTCAATGCTCCCCCTCCAGGCACATTAAATGTGGGTCTTGGGATAAACAGACAGGGAACTGACCCCTTTGGCCAGATTGAAATTAAGGTTACCAGAACAGTGCATCAGCCTGAGCGCTTCACAAGTTTCCATTCCTTTTAAGAGGAAATGGAGAAGAAAGTAGAAATTCCTCCAATAACAAAAAACCTTTTCATAGACTTAGCTGAGAGGATTGCATCATCCCTCAATGTGACTAATTGCTACGTCTGTGGAGGCACGAATATGGGGGAACGATGGCCATGGGAGTCCAGGGAAATAAACCTGAACACTCTTCCCCAACTGAACCTCACATGGTCCTCTCTAGACCGACCCCGAGAATGGATCCTACAAACTTCCATTATTGGAGATATATGTTTTCAAAGACCTGTTTCCCGACTTTTTACAATCCCTTTAGGGGATTTAGTCTGTCAAAACCTTATTGTAGCTGCTAATGCAAGCACCACTTGGTGGTCTGGTGTGAATGCTACTCAACCAACAAGTGAGTACAAACAGCTCTCCTCCCTCTGGGATAGTCTCCATGATGCCTCTTCATCTTGGCCTGCCCCAGATGGACTCTTTTGGATTTGTGGAAGAAAAGCTTATGTGTCCCTTCCACGTAAATGGAGTGGTACTTGTGCCTTAGGGACGGTTAAACCTAGTTTCTTTCTTTTACCCTCACTCAAGGAGAGAGACTTGGTGTCCCAGTTTATGATGAAGTAGGACACAGGGATCCCTTACATTTGGGGATCTCAAGATCACGGATCAGAGAACTTGGCACGATGAAGACTGGCCTCCTGAAAGGATTATTCAGGTATATGGCCCAGCCACGTGGGCTGAGGATGGGATGTGGGGTTACCGCACACCAATTTATTTACTCAATCGTTTAATCCGTTTGCAAGCGATTGTTGAACTCATTACCAATACTACAAGCACTTCCCTTACCCTGCTTGCTCAAACTAACACCAAGATTCGCACTGCTGTCTATCAGAATCGTCTTGCCCTCGATTATTTACTTGCTCAAGAAGGAGGAGTTTGTGGAAAATTCAATCTCACCAACCGTTGTTTAGAAATTGATGATAATGGTAAGGTCATAGAGGAGCTTACTGCCAGGATGAGAAAACTTGGACACGTCCCTGTCCAGAAATGGACGGGGCGATAATTTTAACTGGTTCGGCAGTATCTTCTCTGACTGGAAACAAATTGGGTTCATGGTGCTGTAGGAAGTTAGCACCCACCCCTTTCCTGGAAGAGTGAAATATTTTAGGAAATATGAAAAAGGCAGAATATTATATTTCCCTGGATGAGAAATGGAGAAGCATATGAGAAGTGGAGAAGCATAGTCTCCATGTGTCCAGTGTCTTTTTCCCCACTTGGAGCAGAACCTAGAAGGATGTTTCTTCCAACAATTGGCGAGCCAGTGGGACTCCAAGCTAACCTAACCAATGGACCAGGCCCAGGTAAGCCTCCCTTGCTAGCAACAGACCCATTGAGTCTGTGGGTATGTTTTCGTGGACCTTGGCCATTTGGAACTAGGTTTTAAAGGGGTTTTGAGTTTGAGCTCAAAGGCTGCTTGGAAAGAAGGTGAGAACCTCTAAATTTTAATTTAAAGCATGGGGGAAAACATGGGAAATGTGTGTATGCCTCCATGTGTGTGAGTGAAGGCCCTTCTCCCAATCACAGCTGGATCTTGCTTCCTCTGTGCATTTCCTAACCGCAGAAAGACTAACAGTCTGGAGAGCATGGGGGTTTTGCCAGAGCACAGGACCTTCTGTTAGGGAAGGAGGAAGTGTGTGTGTGGGATTCCACCTGGAAAACAGTCTGATTTCACCTCTTTGAGTGACTTCTAGCCGCACCTCTGCCTACTGCTAGCTCCACCGAGCCATGACCAGTAGGATAGAGAAAACAAGGGGGGGTTGCCAAATGTGGAACTTTGTGTTTAAAAGGAATGGAAGCTGAGTGAAAGCCAAGCGTGTGAAGGGGGGGAATAAATTGTGAAAGGGAAACCCGGGTTTGTCCAGCCCAGACACGGGCGAGTGTGTGTGTGTAAGAGGAGGTGCCCACACCTGGCTCCAGGGGTCAGCAGGTCCTCGCGGATCCCCTTTTTGGATCCGAAAAGTTGTGGTGATTCCCTGGAGGAAGGGGCCCATACTTCGCAAGGGAATCGAATCCTTCCCAGAGCTTTTTCTCTGCAAACTTGAGGCGGGCCACCCGGCTAAGCCGAAGTGATACTTCAAGTGAAAAGACAGGGTCATGGGTAGCAGTAGTTCGCAGGTGGCAGGAACCCCGATTGGAAGAAGTGCTCGAGGCCTGGGACGCCAGGCGGATGCCCATTTTAAATGGCATGGATCGGAAACGAGCGGGAAAATTGTGTCAAAAGTGGGCTCTGCTAAGAGATAACACCGGGAGACAAATTTGGCTAAATAAAGGTACTTAAAAGAAAAGGGAAATATATAAATAGGAATGTTGGGGTTTTTGTTTGGTTTGTTTCTTTGTCTCTTTCTCTGTCTTCTATGTAACCACGTGGTATGTTTCTTAAGATTTGTGCCTTCCCTAATTTAACTGAGATTTACGTGGGAATGATCAGTGTGTGTGAAATCTCAGAGTTCTGTTTTCTTCTCTTTGTCTTCCTTGTTTTATGTGTGTGTGTCTAAGTCTTTGTGCGTCCTCGAGGTAATCGTAACTGTAAAATGTATCTGATCTCTAGAGACAAGAATTTTAAATTGTTAGGAAAAAAAAAAGTTGAAGCAATGAAAAATGGGAGAGAGAGAGAGAAAAAAAGAAAGAAAGAGCCTTTGCCCTGTGTTTGTCTGGCCAACAAAGACAGAGTAAGGAGACATTTTATTTCTGTTTTTTTTTCTCTCCTTCCCTCTCTGTATCTTAAAGTAACAACTCAAGTTTATGAGGAAATGTTTTAAGTTTATTTACAAGGAAAAAAATCAGTCTTGCATTTACTGTATGTGTTTAAATAGGTTTACCTGTTCATCTCTTTCCTGAAGCATGTGAATCCAGTTTTTCTTATCTGTTGTGTCTCCATTTTGTTGAAACTGCATTATCTGTTTAGTAACTGCAATACTGTTCTGTTGGTTCTTTTCAAACTCTGCCTGCAAGCTATCTACCACCCCCCATCTGTAATCCTGTTACAATGCATTTCCTGGGAAGATTACCTACAAAGAGGGGAGGGGACCCTGTTCTAATGTCTTTCAGCCCTGCACAGATGACTCTGCAACTGTGGAAGCAGAGCACATGGATCCAGATGCTGCCTCCAAAGGAGAACTTCCATCGGTTTGAACCAGAAATTGGGTTTGAATCCAGTCTCCACTGAAAGTCAGCACAGCAACCAGAGTGGAGCAGACCTTCCCAAGCCTGACTGACCAGCCTTACCACCAAGCATTTTACCAGCAGACATGAAAGAAAAGACCCTGAGATGTACAAGTAAAGACCAAAAGACTCTTTTCAATTCCCAGAAGACAGCTGAAAAGACTATGGGGGAGGGTGGAAATTCATTGTAAGGTTTTTTTTTCTTGTCTCATTTATATTGTAATCAGTTTTTTGTAAGAATTGTATTTGGGAGTGGTTGCCACAGCAAGTTAAGTACACTCTAGATTTCTGTCTGGTGGGGAGGAGAAATATGTCCAAAATATTTGTATTGTCTGTATTGTCTGCATACACATGCACACACAGAGAGACACACTATTCAGAATTAGATTGAAACTATTTCCTTCACTTACCCCCACACAAAGCTTCTCCTAGGTTGATTTTTGCTCTGTGGCACTAAAAGCCCAAGGAGTCATATCTCCCTGCTAATTCCATGGGGAGGGGGCAATCCCCCTCAGGCAATTCCCTCACTTGAAGAGATAGCAGAAAAGTGATATCCAAAACCCAAGCCCTGACTGTGACTCACAAATGATGCTGCCCAGTTCCCCAGTAAAGGAAGATATATTGCACTGGTGGTCTCATGAGTAGAAATCCCAGGGCTCATTATGTGTAACACCAAAAAAAAAAGGAAAAAAAAGAAAAAAAAAGAATGGATATTGTACACTGGCTAACCTCATTTTGGACTCACAAATCCTGGATGCACTAAACTAAGAGCTAGGGCAGGTTTAGTAACCAACCCATTAAATGGGCAGCCTGTAATTTAAAGGAAAACTATGGCTGTGAAAATTTTTGGGACATGTGCTTGCTTGAAACCTGACTGGAAGCTCACAGAAAGTAATATCTGAAGTCTGAAATTAATTGGCATGGAAAATTGGATACTGTAAAATTCTTACCAGAAATTTTTTCCTGGCTGCTAGACCTTCATGGTTGAAAGCTTTCAGGAGCCACTGAAGGAATCCTTTTCTGTTGCCCCTATCAATGCCTTCCCCTTTGCATTAGAAAATTAAAAGCACCCATCAAGCCTCCCTGATCTGATCAATTTTAATCTTTTGCCAAGAACAAATCTATTTAATTATTTTAATTTTTAATTATTGTTATGTCTTGTGTTTTAAACTGGCTGTACACCGCCCTGAGTCCTTCGGGAGAAGGGCGGTATAGAAATAAAATTATTATTATTATTATTATTATTATTATTATTATTATTATTATTATTATTATTATTATTATTATTGTTTCAAAACTCACGTTTTGGAAAAAAAAGTAGGGATTGTAGGAAGTTAGCACCCACCCCTTTCCTGGAAGAGTGAAATATTTTAGGAAATATGAAAAAGGCAGAATATTATATTTCCCTGGGATAAGCATGTTTTGAAGCAGCTCCCACCTTCCTGCCCCCCACCCTTTGTCAATGGGCCATTAAGGCCTGGGCCAGTCTATTCTACATAACAAAGATCTACCTCCTTCAGGCAGAGCCAAAGTAGGAATTGCCAAAGATCCAACAAAGATAGGATTAGCCTTCTACACAATAGCAGCAGAAACTCACCACATGTGGCCTGGGAAGCACATGTGACCATCAGCCAGCAAGGCCCCCACCCCTTGGGAGTCTGACAACCAATCAGGATACTGATCAGGGGCCCAAGAAATGCAGAGCCAGAGAGAGCATAAAAACCCGAGGATCTACTGTATCTGCCCTTTTTCTGTTCAGGAACTCAAGCCATGTGATCCTGTCCACCATTAAACCATCTTTCCAAGCAGTCTCCATGTTTCCAGTGTCTTTTTCCCCACTTGGAGCAGAACCTAGAAGGATGTTTCTTCCAACAGTGCTATTGGCCTTTGGGAGTCTCCTTTTTCTCCCTTGCCTCATTCCTTTAATCCAAAAAATAGTCACATCGACTGTTTCTGGGATTACAGTCATAGCATCCTCAGTGTCGACCACTCCTCGTCAAAAGCCTGCAAATCTCATGATTCTTAAAACGATCCCTACTAAATATGTACCTCTCTTATAGCATGATGGAAAGCATTCCATCGTTTAAATAAAAAGAGTGAGATGTAGGGAAACAATAATAAAGATAGAATATAAAATACTGATATACTAGATTTAGTAAAAGCTTGTTATTCTGTAACCATTAGGTTCCTGTAACATATATATTGTACCTTTGTATTTGTATTACGTATATTATTCCTTTCTATTTGTATCTCCTGTTACAAACATATTGTTATTAGGCCTCTGTAATGTATCTGGTATTTGTCAAATGTATGTCCCTGCCATTTGACCTGAACTCATATCAATCTATCTAAAAGCATGGTACGATCTCAGTTGGAACTACAGCCATCAACAAAGGGATAATTTACACTTCAGCCCTAATTTATGTTTGATCTGGATAAGCTCCTGTCTTCCAGAGACAGGGAGCTAAATGGTCAATTGAGTAAACGAAGGAATCCTTAAGATAAGACTAATTGGGAAGTTTAGATTCCCTTGCAGGGCAACAAAGAATACACAAACATAAATTAGGGGGCCAGAGTTGGGGATTTAACTGGTGTTTTAAAGATATAAAAAGAGGTTACATCTTCTCTGAAGGTGTGAGCCCTCCGATATACATATCTCTTTGTATGTGTTTGGAATGGTTTTACCCAGCCTTTTGTCTTTGATCAAAGATTAAATGTTGATTCTTATTCAAGCCTCCATTTATGTCTTTCTTTTTGGTTCACTGAGAGCTTAAGCGTATAGCCGGACCTACACTAGGAAGCAAGAGATCCTGAGTTCAAGTCCTGCCTTAGCCCTGAAAGCCTGTTTGCTGACCTCGGGAGAGACAGTCTCTTTCAGACAAGCCCACCTCACAGGGTGATTGTTGTGGGGAAAAGAGGAGGAGGAAGAAGAGTTGGACATGTTCACCTCCGTTAGGTATTTGAAAAAATAATAAAACAATGGGGAAAAAGCTAACAAAAATAAAAACCGGCTTTCTTGCTTCTGTTTGCATGGAATCTGTCACAGCCTTGTGCAGATACAGGAATTTCTCTTCTCACAAGGAGGAAGAGGTTTTTTTTTATCATCCCTTCCAATTTCACTCCCCTTTTTTTGCAGCCTTTGGGGGCATCAGTGGGGGCATCGGACCCCCTCCCAGCCCTGGGACACAGCGGGTTTCTCTGTTTCTTTGGGAAAGATTCCTTCCCCAATCAGAGTCTGACTGGGCCCCATCATCCACTTCCCTCCCTGCCTGGGGTCAGCTGAATTCCTCCATTCAGACAATAGGAGAAAGGGAGTTTGCACAGAGCCTCTGGGTCAGCCTCCATTCTTCAACACAGAGGGTCCCACTCACTCCATGTAGCCAAATTCTCCCTCAATTCTTGGCTACCTCCACACATCGCTCGGCTGAGCTCACAGCAGGGCCAGGACGCCTGGGAAATTGGGACCGAAGGGACTACAAACCTTTCCAGCCACAAGAGACACTTGGACACAGACTGTGGTCTGACAGAAGCTCCTATGGTGCCTTTATGTGGGAGTGGGAAGGGTTATGGGATCAATCTCACAATAAACACTCACCCTATAGGGCTGCCCCATCAGTTGTCCCTGGTGGCAGATGGAAGATTGTGAATCCCACTACTGACACCAATTTCTGTGGAATCAAACACAGGAGCTAAAAAACCAATAATCCAGGTTCACTGCAGTTGTTATTTATTCAGTGTCCACTGGAGGAATTTTGCTCCATAAAATAGTGGGAGGAAATATTTAGAGACAAAAGGATGCACTCATATTTAAACATTCCAGGAAAGGAGGAGAAAATGATAATCATACATATGCATATTTCATTTAACAGATGATGTGAGCATGAATATTCAGAATTAGCAAGACACAAGTTATCTCCCCACCCTTGTATTGTTGCTACCCTCAAGAAAGAGTTATTGTGTAAACAAAAAGAAACTTCTCAGTTGCCACAGCAGTTTGGGTGAAATGTACTGAGAAATGAGGGTATCAACGTTGCTCCATACAATCCTTCTCTATTTCTGTCTTGCTAACATGCTCTCATTTCTCCAAGAAATTGGTCTCCTCACAATCTTCCACACACCCTTTATTTATTTCAAGAAAAATAGTTGGGCCACTCATGCATGCAGAACAGCTTGGACCATTTTCTATGTTTGGAGTGTGGAACATGTTAAAAGTTGAAATTCCTCAGTCTCACATTTACACATTTCTTCTGGCTGTAAGCTGTTCTTTTGTGAAGGATTCAATAATTTCCAAATTTGAAACATATACATATGATTTTCTTTGACTCCTGCATACTATCTAAATGGAAAGAATATCTCCTTTCAAATAAATGAACCATTAACAATTCTTCCAATATCACAATGGTGTTATATCTCATGTTTTTACATTTGTTCTGGCTGTGAGCTGCTCCTTTGTGTTGAGGTCTGGCCTCAGAAGGATAATGTAGCACTTGGGGATGAAGATGCAGCCCAGCAGACCAGCACTGGAGGCCAGGATGGAGAAGACCTGCACAGCCACCATGGATTTCCCTTTGGTGCTCAGGTAGGTGGGCACAAAAGTCACCCAGACACTGCAGAAGACCAGCATGCTGAAGGTGATCAGCTTGGCTTCGTTGAAGGCCCCAGGCAGATTCCTGGCCAGGAAAGCCACCGTGAAGCAGATGGCAGCCAGGAAGCCCATGTAGCTGAGGGTGACGTAGAACATGACAACGGCCCCTTCGTTGCATTGCAGGATGATCTCTCCAGGCTGGGAGTGGAGGTCAGAGTCAGGGAAGGGGGCAGAAACTCCCAGCCAGATGGAGCAGATGATAACTTGGACAGCAGAAGAAGAAAGGATGATGGAGTTGACCAAGCTCTTCCCCAACCATCTCTTCACTCGGTTTCCTGGTTTTGTGGCCAGGAAAGCCAACACAACTGTGATGGTTTTGGCCAAGAGAGAAGAAACGGCAACTGAGAAGATGAGGCTGAAGGCTGTTTGTCGGAGAAGGCAGGTGGCTTTCCTTGGTTGACCAATGAAAAGAGAAGGAGACAAGAAGCAAAGCAGGAGGGAGACCAGGAGGATGTAGGAGAGGTCCCGGTTGTTGGCTTTGACAATGGGAGTTTCTCGGTATTTAATAAAGATGATTAAAACAAGGTCCGTGATTAAGAACAAGAGTAGGGCAAAAGAGACCAGGATGATGCCCAGATGTTCTTCATAAGACAGGAAGTTTATAATTTTGGGGATACATTGGACTCGGTCCTCATTTGGATATTTATCATTTGGACATTTGGTGCATTTTTGTGTATCTGAGAAAGCCAAAAAGCAATATTTCTTTAATATACTGGGTTTTTTACATTTCAAGAAATACCCTTTTTGGATGACAGCTGTTACCAGGGGCATTTTCCAAGAAGTATTTCTTAGCTATTTCATTAAAAAGAGCATAAGAAGGATACTTTTTTTAATTAAAAAATGTAGCTAGGGGTATGAAGTTGGAGGAAGTCCTAGGGTGTTAATTATTTCCTGTGTAATGTGTAGAATCTTCATAGGAATCTGCATTATTAGAGGTAAATACTGCATCATATAATCGTTTCAGGCAAACATCTTGAGTCCTGCCACATGGCAGTTAATATCCTGGACTTGGAGGATACATACAGTATCCTGTAACATCTGGAAGCAACCTGGAATTAAGGAGAAACTTCCTATCACTGAGAGCAATTAACCAGTGGAACAGCTGGCCTTCAGAAGTTGTGGGTGCTTCAACATTGGAGGTTTTTAAGAAGAGACTGCACACTTGTCTGAAGGGGTATCGGGTATAGGGGGTTGACTATGTTATGGTTCGCCAGCAGCCTGCGGAGCTGGAAGCGGAGGCTGAGGAAGAACAGGGGTCAGTCCTGGAGGCTGGGGAAGGCCCGGATGAGGGCTCTGCGTCAGAGGCAGAGATGGGGCCAGGGCCATCGGGGAGTGAGGTGCGGACTCCAGAGCCTCCAGAGACTGATAGGAATGAGCCAGAGGAACAGGAGGAGCTGTTCCTAATGCCCGCATGAGAAGAGCTGCCAGAAGGCAAGAGCAGCTCTGGCAAAGAGGACAAGTTGGGAGTAGGGCCAAGAGATGGTTGGCCCCTCCCATAAGGCTTAAAACAGACCAGCAATGGCGTTTGGGCTTTGCTGGAAAATGTTGGTAGCTTTGTCTTCTTCTTCGTCTATGTCTTGCATTTATTTTTCTATCTGTGAGTTCTGAACGTTTGCCAAGGCCTTTGGCACTTTGCCCAATTGGACAAAGGTTTGTGATTGACAGGAATTTGTGTTGGGAGGAATTTGCTTTAATTTAGTTGAACAACGCTGGGAATGAAGTAATTCTCAGCTGTTCGAATAAAGTTTGTTTGTTTTTTCACTGACTGATTTTCCTACTACTTACTTGGGCCTGGGTCACAACAGACTAAGAGACCTCCAAGCTCCCTTCCAGCTCTATTCTATTCTGACTGATTGATTGATTGATTGATTGATTGATCTACATGACTGACAGAATATTTGTGTAATGAGTTCCCCCCATAACTATCCACAGCACCAGATTATGGCCCAGTGACCCCTTCTCAGTGATCCTCAAGGGGAGGATCCAATACACAGTGGATTGAAAGATCTTTCAGAAAGTGGACCTAAAACAATTCATCAAGTTTCAGAGAACTCAGATGTTCCTAAAAAGATAAACATAGCAGCACATATGCAACAGTGGTGGGTTTCCCGTGGTTTGGACCAGTTCGCAAGGACCAGTAGTAAAACCGGTAGGAGGCTCCGCCCACCAACCCGGACGTCATCATAGGCGATCTGCACATGTGTAGAAGTGCACACGCTCCCATTGTGAACTGGTGGTAAAGGTAAGCAGAACCCAGCCCTGAAATCCAAACTAAAAAGCAGAAGAGATATTTCCTCTGCTGTTAGTAAAGCTTGCCCAGTCTGCCACCCCTCCTCCCATCTCTTCCCAGCCCCTCCTTCCAAGTCTTTTTGATTTACTTCCGTTTAGATAAGAAATTGTGCAGGTTAAAAATAAAAAAAATACAGGTGAGCTTCAATCTGTCTTTTAACTTGCACTTTCATGAAAAGGTTCTGGATGGATCCAAGTCCACAAAGCCTCCCATTTTCCTCAGTGTGACCCACCTTCCTGAGTGGAGAAGGTCCCCTCCGGACAAGGAACGCAGTCATAGCAGCAAACTGGCTCTCCTTCTCGAGCCCTCTTGACAAATCCAGGATGACAACTTTCCACACATTTGGACTGAGGCAGGGACTGAGCAGAAAAACAAGGAATGCCAAAGAAAATACGTTAGGACTCTCCATCCATGGAAAATGGAGGTAGAAATGGATGGAGACAAGTAGCCTCTGGTCTTCATTGGGGTAAATATGAAATCTCTGACTACTTCTAAACAGATGCAGGAGGTAAAACAACTGGCAGATTCTTCCTTTAGTTCCTCCCTTTTTCTTTTGGAATTAAACAATGAAGTACAATGAAGTACTTTTCTACTTCCATTAGAATTCCATTAGATTTTTTAATGTAGAGTAAAACTATGATGAAGAAAGAAACCTCTGACCAGTAAGATCTTGAAAGGTTTCCATAAAACATGGCAAAGCCACTCTACTTAGGTCCCGTCTGTTGAAGAGCTTCCATGAGATGACACCACCTGGCATGGGAGGCCAACCACCCTGGAGACTCCAGGCTTTCCCCACTTGAAATGGGACCTCAGGCTTTGGAAAAGAGAGAAAAGTCACAAAAATTTCTCTCACCTTATTGAGCAACTTTAGCCGTGAAAGAGCATCTTGGTCGATAAAAAGTTTCTGTCTTTCAAAATTCGCCAGAGTCTCTAGCCTGGGATCCTCCTTGGGGAGAACCAAGAAGCCTTCAATGCCCAGATCTGCTATTATCTCTCCATTTTGGTCCAAGTACAGTTTGCTATCAGAAATATTCCAAAATTCATTCTTCTCCAGAAAGGGATGAAACTAGAATGGGAACATCCAGGAATTTGAAAAACAGAGAACCTTGTTTTTTATCCCACATTGAATCTTTCTTCTACAATTGTGTAATCTCCAAATATGCTTAATTAGGATATAAATGCTGCCATTATCTTCAAAAGTGAATGAAAAAGTTGGAGAAAAATTTGTCGATCATATACTGACAAAATATAGAGAAAATATAATTGACACAATTGATCAATTTTAGGGAACAATCTAGAGCAGATGACAAATAAAATGAACAGGGAAAGAAAAAAGATTATTCATAAACTCTTAACAACAGGTTGATTCCCAGAAACATGGGATTATCCAGAAAAAAGTTGCCAGGCTAATCTTCTCCCTGGTCATCCTGATAGAAAACACCTCCAGATGTGCTAATTCTACTTAATTGTAATGTGACATTAACAACATTTTGCAGATCTGAAAGAACAAATCTCCCACCAACTCTTTTCTCAGCCTGAAAAGTTAGCCAGGATCCTTTCTGAGTTTCTTTCTCTCCCATTATGCAGCTGCAGGATTCTCCCCTCTTCTCTGATCCTTCCCTAGGCAGCCTCTCTTCCCCTCATCCCAAAAGTCATCCTCACACATCATTACGCTTCCTAAATAGATTATGGGAACTCTGGTGATATCACTGGATTTCAGTAAAGGACTCTGTAAGGTAAGGTGACCAGATTTTAACATTGGTAAAGAGGGACATTGTGGGTGTGGCTTATTTTGTGAGCGTGGCTAGCTGGTCATGTGACTGGGTGGGCGTGGCTAGCTGGTCATGTGACTGGGTGGGCGTGGCTAGCTGGTCATGTGACCGGGTGGCCGTGGCTATGTGTATAGGGTAAGGTGAACAGATTTTAACATTGGTAAGAAGGACACCATTGTGGGCGTGACTTATTGTGTGGGCGTGGCTTGGAGGCCATGTGACTGGGTGGGCGTGGCTAGCTGGTCATGTGACCGGGTGGCCATGGCTATGTGTATAGGGACTACTCAGAGGGCTGAAAAGTCATTTCTGACAGGTCCTCACACTTTTGACTGGTCCTCACACTTATGACCATCCTCACATTTATGCCCGTGCAGTATTCTTAACAACCATGTCACTCATTTCACAACTGCTTCTCTTCACCATGGTGATAAGACTGGGCAAAAAATGTAAAATGTGAGGACAGTCGTAAGTTTGAGGACTGGACAAAAGTGCGAGGACCAATCAAAAATAACTTTTTCAGCCCTCTGAGTAGTCCATATGCACAAAAGGACTAACCAGAGGGCTGAAAAAAGTCATTTCTGACAGGTCCTCGCATTTTTGACTGGTCCTCACACTTATGACCATCCTCACATTTATGCCCATGCAGCATCCTTAACAACCATGTCACTCATTTCACAACTGCTTCTCTTCACCATGGTGATAAGATAGGGCAAAAAACGTAAAATGTGAGGACAGTCATAAGTTCGAGGACTGGTCAAAAGTGCGAGGACCAGTCAAAAATAACTTTTTCAGCCCTCTGAGTAGTCCATATGCATAAAAGGATACAGCAATAGAGAGGGATGAAGGAAGGGAAGGGAAATTAGAGTAGGAGTGAGGGTAAGAGGGGGAGGAAGAGAGGAGGAGAAGGAGAAAGGAAGAGGAAGTAGGGAGGAGAAGAAGAGGGTGGGAAGAGAAAGTAAGAAGGAAAGAAAAGAGAGAGATGGTAGGTTTGAGGAGAAAGATTGCTGTACAATAAAAAAGATGAAAGGGAAGAAAGCCAACCCCAAACAAATATAAAGATATTAAGATAAAGAATGAATGGTTAAACTTTAAAGAATAAAAGAGAACAAATATGAATAAATAGCAGTAATTAGAAACACACATACAAACATACAATTTATTTTCTTTGAACAGACTATTTGGCCGGTTCACAAATTTAAACAGTGTTTAGTCACTTCAATTAAATTTACAATTTCTATATTTCCTTTTTGCCATATTTATTCCTCATCTATTTTTTTAAAAAAACCAATATTACCCTTCATCCTCATCTCTAATCTTAATCAAATTCAATTTTTCCCTTCTATTCTATATTATACCCCTTCCCATTGTCATCTATTTTTATATCCATCCTCACATTGTTTTTTTTTATTGCAAAAGTTTTACAATTACATTTTCACCCCTTTTTCCCCCCCCACCTCCCCCCCAAACTTCCCAACCTCCCTAACCCTCCCTAACCCTCCCCTCCCCCCAGACTTCCCAACCTCCCTAACCCTCCCTAACCCTCCCCTCCCCCCAGACTTCCCTATAATATACTCATAATCATGAAGAACCCTAATATAACACATATATATAAACTTGAGCCCCTCCCTCCCCTGTATAATTTTTCTCTTTATCTCATTACTTTAAAAAATTTCTAGTACATTATTTTCAAGTAAAAGCTATTTGATACTTTCTAGTTTGATATTTGTTCTGAACATATTCTATCCACCTTTTCCATTCCCACTCATAAGTCTCTTGTGAACAGTCTTTTTATCTCATTACTTTAAAAAATTTCTAGTACATTATTTTCAAGTAAAAGCTATTTGATACTTTCTAGTTTGATATTTGTTCTGAACATATTCTATCCACCTTTTCCATTCCCACTCATAAGTCTCTTGTGAACAGTCTTTTAAATATGCTGAAATCTTCGCCATCTCTGCAAAACTGGCCATCTTCAAAGTCCATTCCTCAATAGTGGGCAAAGCTTCATTCTTCCAGTATTTACCTATCAACAATCTTGCTGCTGTTATCATATACAATATCAATTTTGTTTCACCCAATGTAAAACCCTTAACTATACCCAGTAAAAACAGTTGTGGAGAAAATTGAATTTTTTTCTTCAAAACATTCTGCATGACCCACCAAATTTTTATCCAAAAAGCCTTAACTTTCCTACAGGTCCACCAAACATGATAATACGTAGCATCCAAACATTCACATCTCCAACATTTTGGCTGAACATTAGGGTACATACATGACAACTTTTTGGGATCTAAATGCCATCTATAAAACATTTTGTAGAAATTTTCCCTCAGGTTCTGCGACTGTGTAAATTTAACATTCTGAACCCAAATTTTTTCCCATGTTTCCAGCATCACTGGTTCTTCAAAATTCTGTGCCCACTTAATCATACAGTCTTTAACTAGTTCAGTTTCTGAATCTCTTTCTAGCAAAACATTATAAAGCCTTTTGATATGCATTGGACCTTTCTCTCTTATATGTCTAACCAATTCTTCCTCATGCAACATAATACCAGTTTTTTGGTCCTCTTTCCATCTCAGTTGTAATTGATTATATTGTAGCCAAGTTAAATTAATCCCTTCATCCAACAGTGTCTGCAATGTCTTCAGCTGCCATCTGCCCGCATCTGTAAAAAGAACCTCTTTATATAAACCCCCCCCGAGTGACATTATATTTGTATTCCACAAAGTATGACCAAGATCCAGCCATAGCGGTATTTTATAATCCCATTTGAGTCGGTGCTTCTTCCAAACTCTCATCAAAGAATCTCTAAGTATATGACTTTTAAATACTTTATCTACTTTGTTGTCATAAAATAAGTAAGCATGCCATCCAAATTCAAGATCAAAACTTTCTGCATTCAATATTCCAGTCTTTTTCCTTCCAAACCAATCACTTGTTAAAGTTAAAGCTGCCGCATCATAATATAACTGTAGGTTTGGAAGTTTAAGACCTCCTCTTTCTGGAACATCTTGCATAATTTTCAATTTCACTCTCGGCTTCTTCTCGTTCCAGACAAACTTATTCACTCCAGATTGCCAAACTTTCAATTGTTTATCACTTTTAAGCACCGGAATCATTTGAAACAAAAAAAGAAATCTTGGCAAAATGTTCATCTTAACTGCTGCTATTCTTCCAAGTAAAGACAGCTGCAGTTTTTTCCAAATCTCCATGTCTTTCTGCACCTCTCGCCACAACACCTCATAGTTATTTTGAAACAATTTCATGTTTGATTCTGCAACCTGAACTCCTAGATATTTTACCTTAGGTACAGTCTCAAAACCTGCCCTCCTTTCAAGCTCATGTTTACGATCTTGTGTCATGTTTTTAACTATCATTTTAGTCTTTTTTGGATTCAGTCTAAAACCTGAGACTTTACCATAGTCTTGTATAATGTCCTTCATCAGGATTATTGATTCCATTGGTTGTGATAGGGTAACAACCAGATCATCTGCAAATGCCTTTATTCTGTAATCCTCTTGCCTAATCATTATTCCTTTCAAGGTATTGGAGTCCCGTATTGTATTTAACAAGACTTCTAGTGTTAGAATAAATAAAAGTGGGGACAACGGACATCCCTGTCTTGTTCCTTTTTCAATTTTAAACTCTGTTGTCAAACTTCCATTAATGATGATCTGTGCCTTTTGCTCTTGGTAAATTGCTGAAATCGCCTGTATAAATTGATCCCCAAAATCCATCTTTTTAAAGTCTTTAGTAGAAAATTCCAATCAACTCTATCAAAGGCCTTCTCTGCGTCCAAAAAGACCAGCACTGCAGGAATCTGTTTATTCTTCTCAAGATATTCCAATAAATCTATTACTTGCCTTACATTGTCCTTCATGTGTCTGCCCTCGATAAATCCCGCTTGGTCCTCATGAATCACCTTTTGGATTACTGGCATCAACCTGTTGGCTAATACTTTCGCATAGATTTTATAATCTGTATTCAAAAGAGATATTGGTCTATAATTCTCTGGTTTTTTAGGACCAACTTGTTCTTTTGGTATCAAAGATATGTAAGCTGTTGTCCATGATGGGGGTATTTTACCCCCTTGTTGAATATTGCAAAATAAATCTCTAAGTTGTTCCACCATTTCAGCTTGCAAGGTTTTGTAATACACTGCAGTCAAACCATCCGTACCAGGAGCTTTGGCTGTTTTTAACTGTTTAATTGCTACTATTATCTCCTCCTCTGTTATAGGATAATTCATTCTTTCCTTTTGTTGATCAGTAATTTTTGTAACTCTTTTATCGTTTAAGTATTTTTCTATAAGTCCATTCTGCACCTCCTCCTTAGCATATAATTTGGTATAATAGTCCACAAAAGCTTCTTTAATTAATTTTTGTTGAAAAATTTCTTTCCCTCCAATATCAATACTATCTATAGTCCGTATACTTTGTTTTTTCCTCAATGTGTAAGCCAACCATCTGCCCGGTTTATTAGCGTTGCAAAATGTATTATGCTTCGCATATTGTAAATTTGTTGCAACTTGTTCTGCCATAAGCATTTGAAATTGGTCTCTCAAAAGTTTTATAGCACTGCTTATTCTTTCATCTGTTGGATTTTTAATAAGTAACTGTTCTTTATTCTTTATTTCTATTTCCAATTCAGATCTTTTCTTTTGTCGAAACAGTCTATGTTTAGAGTTCATGTAGATAAGTACCCCTCTCATATAAGCTTTACTTGCGTCCCAGACAATTTCAATTGGGGTACCTTTATTCAGATTTATTTCAAAAAATTCTTTCAGATGCTTTTTAAGTTCTGTTGTATTTTTTTCATATCTAAACAAGTTCTCATTTAATCTCCAGGAACGTCTCTCAACCTTATCCATCTCAATTTCTATCCATACTGGGCTGTGGTCAGTCAAAGTTCTTGGAAAAATCTTTGTTCTTTTTGTCTTGACAAGTAAATCATCTGACAACAAGATAAAGTCAATCCTAGAGAAGGATCTGTGTCTATCAGAAAAGAAAGTGTAGTCCAGTTCTTTTGGATTATGTATTCTCCAAACATCTTTTAGTTCCATATCTTCTTTCATGTCAAAAAAAGTCTGTGGTAGTCTGATTCTAGACTTTGCCAAACTCTTTTTATCTAATTTAGAATCAATTACTCCATTCCAGTCTCCCATAATTAAAATAGATCTGTAATCCCATTGCAGTATTTTGGTATGTAGCATCTTGTAGAAATAGTCCTGTTGTTGATTGGGAGCATAAATTCCAATCAAAAGAATTTGGCCCTTTGCCGTAAGCAATTCAATTGCTACAAACCTACCATCTTCATCTGTCTCTATAACTTTAGCTGTTAATTTTTTATTTACATAGATAACCACACCATTCTTTTTTTGCGAAGTTGAAGATATAAAATGTGTTCCTAGTTTGGAGTTTATCAGATATTTTTGATCTTGAGTTGTAATATGCGTTTCTTGTAAACAAATTATATCATTATTAAATTGTTTCAAATATGTAAATAATTTCTTCCTTTTCTGTGCTGAATTCAACCCATTAACATTCCAAGATAAACACTTAAAGGTCATGAGCCTCTTTTCGGAGCACAGAGCAAAATACTTGAAGATCATCCGAAAGCTTCGATTTCGCTCCTCCCATCGCTCCAATCTCTTGTGCAGTACTCTTAACTGCCTCCTTGTCTTGTCTTTCCTGTTGTTGTTGTTGCTTTTGTTTAAGTAACTTAGATTGAGCTCTAGTTATACGTTGATCCTTAGATTCAATCATCCGAACCGAGTCCAAAATTGGAGAAGATTCCAGCAAGGGCTCATCCAAAAAACCTCCTTCTGCACCTTGCACTCCTTCTAATTCCTGCTTGGACTGTTCTTGCAATTTTCGTTGAGGTTGCTTCTCTTCACTCTCTTTAATCTCCAAAACTGTAGATGTACGTGGAGATGGTGTTCTTTCCTTAAGAATAGTAGTATAAAAGTGTTGTGCCTTCTCCACGGTATTCAAACGGCATCTTTCTCCCTTGTATCTGAAAATTATCCCAGCTGGTGCGTCCCACCGGAAGGGTATCTGTAAATTTTGCAATTCCTTAACAAGAAAGCCAAATTCTTTTCTAGCTTTCAACATTTTAGGAGGCAATTCTTTATAAATTCCAATTCGTGAGCCCCCGACTTGTACAGAAGTGTAAAAGGATTTTTGCAGGATATCATTTCTTATTTCTCTTTCTGTAAAATATATGACCACATCTCTAGGTAATTGTCTTTGTCTGGCCACCCAAGAGTTCACTCTGTAAATTTTGTCTATTTTATGAAAAACCACATCAGGATTAACTTGTAGAATCTTAGCCAAGGCCTCAGAACAGACTTGTCTGAAATCCTGTCTTTCCTCCTCTCGAATTCCCCGAAGCCGTATAGCGAACTCCATTGCCCTGAATTGTATCATAACAATCTCGTCTTCAACTCTCTGCATTTTATTGTCAACATCAGCAATTTTATAATCATTGTCTTTCATCTTTACATTAACTTCTGATTTAAGTTCTTCAACTTTAGAATCAACTTTCCCAATAAATTCTGCCAGGCCAGATGCCACTTCTGATATTTTTTTGGTCACCTTATTTTGATTCTGTTTCACCATATCTTTAACTTCATTAATTTCCTGCATAAATTCCTGATGTGATTTTTGAAGTTTATCATCTATCCCCTGATGTGATTTTTGAAGTTTGTCATCTATCTCCTGTTGAGATTTTTGAAATTTATCATCCAGAGTTTTAGAAATAAATTCTTTTAAATCTCCCACATCAAATTCTCTTTTTTGAGTCTGTAACTGTTGAGCAGGGGGAAGCTGCGTTTCATGTTTGTGTGTGGGGGATCCCCCCCCTGTTGCCTTCCCTTCCTGCTTCTTTGAAGCCATCGTGCCACGTAAGCTAGTTTTTCTGAAGAGGGAAATTCCTTTTCCTTTCCCTCTTCCACAGAAAGTTCTAAAAAAGTCCCCCAGATTTAATCAAGTGAAACTGAAGTAAAACAAAGTCAAATTTTAGAAAAAGAAATTTTTTCTTTAGATAGAGCAACTTTGTAGCAGCTTTATAACTTTGTAACAAAGCAGGAAGGCTTCACAAATCCACTTTCATTAGCTCGTTAACTCAAATGCTGGGCGCCATATTTTTTCAAATCACTTTCACTCACTCGCTTTCTCTTTTAAATTAAAAAGTCAACAAAGCACTAATACTTGCAATTTTCAAGTTTCTGAATTCAAGTTGATATTTCCGCTGTTTGTTAAAATTAGTTCCTTTTGCTTTAAGAGTTTGCTGCTGCCGGCTTGTTCTGCTAATTAGCAGAAACGTCCCACGCCGCCCGGAGTTTCAGCAGGTTGGAAGGGAGCCACGCCTGTTTCCTCCCCAGAAACAATTCCCTGGGGGGTTACAGGGGCTCAACCTGTGCCCTGCTGTCTCTTCTCCTTCAATCTTCAAGATTTTGGAGTTTTCGAGCCGCTCCTCGATCGCGGGGCGGCTCTACAGGCGGCGGGGCTGGCGGTCTTTAAAAAAACACCGCCGTCGCCGAGGCTCGCAAACCGGAAGTCCCCATCCTCACATTGTTTAATTATGTAATTATGTAATACAGTTGTTTAATACAAATTCAACATTTTAATATAAATCAATTAGTTATAAAACTATCTTTTTTGTATATTAATCAATATGAACATGAATATTCCAATTATTTCCATGCAATCCAATTTCTTACAAATCAATTAATTATATATACCAATAATAATAAACCAAATAATTTCCCCCATATATTCCTCTGAACCACAACTTAACCATTTCTGCTTTCAACACAATATACAATTAATAGTATCTCAATTATTACAATTCCCTAGTTAAATACAGCTTTTTTTTTCTTTTGTGTTTTAAAATCTTGAACTCTCCTCCTAAATTTCCCATTGTTTGCAGTTTTTCACCTACCTTTTTTGGGGAGGAAAAATAAAAATAAAAATAAATCTCTCTCTGCCTCATTTTGTCACGTTGCACCAAAGATCCTGGTTTCGGTTTCGTTTCTGCAGCTTAGCTAGGGGGAAAAAAAACTGCTTCAGGAACTCTTTACGCTGATTGCCTGTAGGGCAGCCCTTTGAAGCCCCGGGCAAGAGTTTAAACAGTTTTTTTTTCTTCTAGCCATCAGCTGGGGCTCAAGAGGCAGCGGGACTCAGGAGGCCGAATGAAAAATCGGGACTTTTTTGAAACGCCGCGGGACGCGGGACAAATTGCTAAAAATCGGGACTGTCCCGCCAAAAGCGGGACGTCTGGTCACCTTACTGTAAGGTCCGGCCTCAGCTCCTCATTCAGGAAAGTACAGACTCTTGAAACTTGGCCTTTCAAAAGGAAGCTTTTATTGGGAAGGAGTGGTGGAAGGATGGAATCAAAGGAGGCTCTGAGGGCTCTCAGGCAATACAGTTAGAATAAAGGAAGGTAGAAACCCTCCCAACAGTCCAGTGGGATTCAGCCAATCCGCAGGTGTGAAGATGTTATTGAACCCGCGGCTCTGAGAAAGTGATAAGGGAACTTTCCCAGGGTCATCTTCTGACACATGGCCCTCCCTCCCCTTACGCTCCCCAAAAGGTGAGAAAATGCCAGGCCGCTTAGGCGCCAGGCTAAAGGTTATAAATCAATCAGCTGCAGGATACAAGATACATGGGGGGAGGAAAGGGTAGAAGGTAAAGTATAAATGTAATCCAGGATCCCCTCCTTCCCCCAAAGAAAGGCAGATTCATAGATCTGACAGACTCACAAACAATTGTGTGATGTGATTAGAAACCTGAGGGACGGATGGTATGATAACTAAGTGGATAAAAACTGTCTTCAAAATGATACACAAATAGTTTTTAACCCTTTTCAATCTTTCCTAGGAAACCTGAAGGTGATGGGTAACAATTTGCCATTGGTCATCAATTTGTCTAAGTTGTCATTAATACAGTAATTAATACGATCTTAGAATAAGCTAATTTGATGTGATTTAAAGAATATAAAGTCTTTCAACTGACAAGCCTTATTTGAAACTTCATTTAAAACGTTTGATAAAATAACAATGGTTTTAAATCAACTTAAAGGCGATAATCAGAAGCAAGCAACAATTGTTGAATCGGATGGATTGGATGGATGGACTGGAACTGAATTTGCTGCTGGCATCCCTGAAGGAGGAGTCTGGTTTGAAGGCAGGCTGCTTGGAGATGGCTGGAGAGGCCATGGACCCTGAAGACTCAAAGTGGGCAGAACGGATGACTGAAGAAATGGATTCTTTCAAGAAGACTGAGGGAATGGACTTGTCATACTTAACTGGAAAACAAGTCTTAAGAGTTGTTGTGTTTCAATTTACAGGAGGTCCTGTGACTTTGGGGAATGGAAAGCAGTTGTTGGGAAAGATCCTAATTAAAGTTTTAAGGAAATGAATTATTATTAAGAATCAAGCAAAGGTGTTTAAACCTGGACAGATTCTGGATGGATCAGAGATGATGATTGTGGTGGTCTGTGGTAGATAATAAGCCCCTGCAAATTTTCTCTGAGTTAAATAGAATAGCAGATAATAGACCATTTTGAAGTTTTGAAATTTAACTTTATTGTTGGATTGCCTGTTAAAAACATTTTTATATACAGCAGATAGATGATAGATGTGTAGTTTATAATTGTGGGCCAATTTTGCAAGGGGGAGAAACTATTATTGCTGTATTTTATTCAACTGGGGGGACAATATGCATGTTTTTGTCTGTTTTTAATGCACAACTTAAAAAAATATATTTTGTCTCGTTTTGTTTTGTCTTTGTAATAGTTTTATTTTCCAAAATTTGTATTTTACCTTTTTGAATAAAATAAAATTTAATAAGAGGAATATCAAGTTTCCAGAACCAATATTTATGATTAGGACAGAGAGAAGGGTACATGAGTAAAAAGCAATAGAAAAATATCTGAATTTTAGCAACTAGGACTTGACTAACAATAGAGTCTCATATAAGAACACGAATGATGTACTGGAAGAAGGATGAGGGATATCAAACTTGATATGCATGTTTGTGCAAATGATCTCAAAATCGCAGTTAACTGGAAACAGAATCTGAGTCAGCAGGGAGATGTTCATGGAAAGAAGGAAAATGCAGCCATAAGTGTTATGTATTGATACTTTTGAGCGAGAGTTTCAAACCTGCTATCGTTTCTGATTGGCTGACAGTCCCTCCTGGATTGTATATAAGGAGGGCTGCAGCCTCTGAGTTTTTGCTGAAGTCTCACTGTATATTAAAGAGCTGTTGTCACTTGCTTGGTTGTGCCTCTCGTTATTCCCGAACCACTTCATTGGCGATGAAGGTGGGCCAAGAAGCGAACCAGTGAGACCACGAGCTTCAGCTAGGCGACGAGGCGAACTACAGGAGGCATTCCGAACATGTCTGCCTACGTTCCGCCCAAGCCTTTTGATCCGACCCGCGAAAAATGGGTCTCGTACCTAACGAGGTTCGAATGCTCACTCGAAGCCAGTGACATGCAAGGGCTCTCTGCTAATCGGAAGAGGGCCCTCTTCCTAAGCCACTGCGGACCAGACGTGTTCGAGATGGCAGAGTCACTGTGTGAACCAACGCCGGTCCAGACCGTCTCCTGGGACACCCTGATGGCTACACTCCGGGCTCACTATGCTCCCGTACCCTCCAAGTTCGTGCAACGATACCAACTCAGACAGCACGTTCAGCGAGAGGGAGAACCAGTCAGCGCATACATGGCCAGCCTGAGAAAAACGCAACCCATTGCAACTATAGAGACTTGCGTTGCTTGAGCAACTTATCTGTGGTGTTCGGGACATTAGGCTGCAACGGCGCCTGCTCGGCAAGCCTGATTTGACGCTTGCTGGAGCCCTAGACGAGGCCAGGGCTCATGAAGCCTCCACAAAAGCCGCAGAAACGCTGCAGCGTCCGCTGACCAGCAAAGACAACCCCAAGTCTTCCCCGGTGCACAGAGAAGACGCCGGATCCAGCTCGGAGTCCGAGTCGGATGAGGACGTCTTCCGAACGGAACACCAGAGAAAAGACACAGGCAGCCCTCGGCGAAGCTGCCCCAGCTGTGGAGGGCACCAAGATAGACTGTCCTGCAAATACAGGGAGGCTATTTGCAGGCATTGCGAGAAAAAAGGGCACTTGGCGCAAGTCTGTAGAGCCATTCTGCCCAGAAAACACCAACCACGTGAGCGCCGCAGCCAACCAGATTCAATGCGCCAGAAACAGCCAACGAGAGAAGGTGGCGCGAAAAAACGGCGCGAATTTGAACCGCGAGATGGCCGCAGCATTCACATAGACCAGGCCAGCGCGGAAATCGAGGACAAAGTCAGCATGGTGGTCAAAATCAACGGCAAGCCATGCTCGATGGAGATCGACACCGGATCAGCTCTCTCCATAATGTCATGGGCAACCCTAAAGACCCTCCTGCCGTCGTTCCGGAAGGACCAGCTCTCCAAACAGAGACTGTGCATCCTAGACTTCCAGGGGAACCGAGTCCCCCTCGAAGGCGTGGGCACGTTCCGAGTCACCTACGGAGACTACGAAAGAGACCTGCCACTGACCATCGTCACGAAGCAGCTCCCCAGCCTTCTCGGCATGGGGTGGTTCCGAGCACTAGGCATGGGCTTCACCAGCGTCCACCAGATGCTCAAGTCATCGTTAAAGGACAGTCTCCTGACCGAGTTCCAGGACGTTTTCGGGGACACGTTGGGCAAGTATGTGGGGACCCCTATCTCCCTTAATTTAGACCCCAACGTAGCCCAGATAAGACTCAAGGCCAGACGGGTGCCTTTCGCATTGAAACCAAAGATCGATGCGGAACTGGACAAATTAATTAAACAAGGGGTGTTGGTTCCCGTTGACCATGCAAAGTGGGAAACCCCTATAGTGACCCCAGTAAAGTCTGACGGCTCAATTAGGATCTGCGCCGACTACAAGTGCACGATCAACAAGGCTTTGCAGCCGAGCGCCTATCCGGTGCCGATCGTGCATCATCTACTACACTCCCTGGGGCCCGGAAAATTTTTTGCCAAATTAGACCTGGCTCAGGCCTATCAACAATTACCAGTTGACGATGCCACGGCAGAGGCGCAAACGATTGTAACTCATAGGGGTGCATTCAAATGCACCAGGCTCCAGTTTGGGGTGAGCGTCGCACCCGGCCTGTTTCAAAGCACCATGGAGCGCCTTCTGCAAGGGCTCCCCGGAGTGGTGCCCTATTTTGATGACGTTCTAGTCAGCGCTCAGGACGAACGTCAGCTAGGGGACAGAGTAAGGAACGTCCTTTCTAGATTTAGGGAAGCGGGACTAAAATTAAAGAAAAATAAATGTATGATCGCTGTCCCCTCCATTGAATTTTTGGGGTACAGGGTGGACGGCACAGGCATCCACCCTACCGAAAGCAAGGTGAGAGCTATTAAGAGCGCACCTGCCCCCAAGACCAAAGCAGAGCTCCAAGCCTTCCTTGGACTGCTCAATTTTTACTCAATGTTCCTGAAAGACAAGGCTACCGTCGCAGATCCCCTACACAAACTATTGGGGAAGAATGTACCATGGGTCTGGGGGGAACCACAAGCAGCCGCTTTTGAGGCAGTAAAGAGACTTCTATCGGAAGACAGTTTCCTAATCCAATACAACGCAGTGCTACCGCTTGTATTGGTTTGTGACACCTCCCCCGTAGGAGTTGGTGCTGTCCTAGGCCATAGACTGCCGAACGGCCTAGAGGCGCCCATTGCGTTTTACTCTCGCACCCTGTCAAGCGCAGAGCGGAACTATAGTCAGTTGGACAGAGAGGCTCTGGCTGCAATTGCGGGGGTTAAAAAGTTCCACGAGTACCTCTATGGCCGACAATTCAAACTTGTGACTGACCACCGGCATTTGCTAGGACTTTTGGCGGGCGATAGGCCAACCCCCGCTGCCCTGTCCCCACGTTTGACCAGATGGGCCATTTTTTTGTCGGCCTATTCGTATCAGCTTGTCCATCGACCCGGACGGACCTTGGGTCACGCGGATGCCCTCAGCCACTGCCCCCTTCCTGACCTCCTCGCCAACCCAACGCCAGAAGCCTCCGTTCTTTTGCTGGACACTTTGACTTTGGGGCCTATTTCCTCCTGTGAGGTGGCGAAAGCCTCGGCTAGAGACCCAACCATTCGCACTGTAATGGGTTGGGTGCTGAAAGGGTGGCCGGTCAAAGTGGACGGGGGGGGAATACCAAGGTTATGTTAACAAACGTAACGAACTGTTTATGCAAGGGGGTTGTTTGTTGTGGGGTGACAGGGTGGTAGTACCAACGAAACTACGAACAAGGGTCTTAGAATTGCTGCACGAAGGGCATCCGGGCATTGTCAGAATGAAAAGTTTAGCCCGCAGTTATGTTTGGTGGCCCAACATGGACCAAGTTATCTCCGAGTGGGTGGGGAAGTGCAGACCCTGCCAGGAGTCTCGCCCCGATCCCCCAGTAGCGCCCATCCGAGAGTGGGAAAAACCAAAAGGGCCATGGGGGAGAATCCATATTGATTTCGCTGGCCCTTTCCATGGGCAAACATTTTTAATCATAGTCGACGCCTTTTCGAAATGGCTCGAAATAATCCTAATGCCCTCTACCACAGCCGAGGCAGTCATTAAAGCCTTTCGCAAACTATTTGCCACACATGGCCTACCGGATACTTTAGTATCTGACAACGGCCCTCAATTCACAGCAACCCTGTTCGAGGGCTACTTGGCCGGACTGGGCATCCGCCATGCCCTATCGGCCCCGTTCCACCCGGCTTCTAATGGATTGGCCGAACGTTTTGTAAGAACGGCCAAAGAAGCACTATCCAGACTAGATAACGGGGACTGGCAGGCCAGGAAAGACCAATTCTTAGCTGTCCAGCATGCCACACCATGCACAGCCACAGGGAGAAGCCCAGCAGAACTCCTCATGGGCAGGAAGCTTCGGTGCGTGCTAGACAGGCTTCACCCTAACTACTCGCATGAAAATTTCAAGGGAGAAACCTCCGGACTAAGACAGTTTCAGGTTGGGTCCCCGGTGTTCGCTCGCAATTATGCCAGCAGACCTCTATGTGTTGCAGGAACCATAGTGGGCATAACAGGCCCGAAATCTTATACGGTAGACGTAGGGGTAGACAGACTCTGGAAGCGCCACATAGACCAACTGAGAAAAAGGATAGTCGCCGAAGCAAACATCAATTTAGACATCTCCGAGCCTAACTATAACAACTTTCCCAAAACAGCTAACTCAAGCCCGGGTTCGCGAGAATACTTAGCTGACAAGCCCTGGTTCCAGCGCTGCCCCAGCGAGTCGCCACTCCCAACCGGGGATAACCACGCCCCGGACAAAATCCAGGAGGTTCCATTGGCGGAGCCGGGAGAGACAGAAAGTCCCTCCGACCAGCTCGATGCCCCACCAGACACTGAACTGCGCAGGTCAACTAGAGCGAGAACTCGTCCTAGGCACCTGCGAGATTTTGTGTGTACATATGTAAATTTTTGAATGTCAGTGCTTTCTGGGAAGGGAGGAGTGTTATGTATTGATACTTTTGAGCGAGAGTTTCAAACCTGCTATCGTTTCTGATTGGCTGACAGTCCCTCCTGGATTGTATATAAGGAGGGCTGCAGCCTCTGAGTTTTTGCTGAAGTCTCACTGTATATTAAAGAGCTGTCGTCACTTGCTTGGTTGTGCCTCTCGTTATTCCCGAACCACTTCAATAAGAATCTCAGGAAGTGAACGTTCTGGTTTGGGGAGACTCCAACTCAAGGACCAGGTCCCCTTGCAGGCACCAAGCTTGGAAGAGAATTTGCACAAAATCTACGTAAACTTCAGGGAAGGAGAAATAAGCCAAGGAAGAGATCAAAGGAGCTGCTCTTAGCCTTGAGGAAAGAGAACAAGGAGAAGAGCTGAAGATCAGGAGGAGTCTGGGAGCCCCTTTTCCAACTGACACAATCTCTCGGTTGGAGAAGGGAGGATGCAGCCCTCTTCCAATCACTGACACACGTTACACATGAGTGTAAGATCTGCTCACTATTATTCCAGAGTGTCAGACATGGAAAAATGAATTCAGTTACAAAAGAGGAGATTTTATCTGAAGGAGAGAAAAAAATATGATAAAAGGATGAGCTGTTTTAGAGCTGAGCCAGTTAAGCAGAGAAGTTCAGTCTCCTCTTCACGGATTGTCTGATTGCAAAGACGGAGCAGCCATCAGTCAGAGAAGCTTTAACTGGGATTCCTGCAGAGAGGAGGGGTTGGGCTAGATGGTCTCAGGGTCTCCTCCAAATGTATGAAGGTTGTCATGCCTACAACATGTAACTATTGTGCTGTTACATTGTCCCGAGTGGCCAAGGGCAGATAAGCCTAACTGTATGGTCTGAAGCCAGACTCCCTTTTCTCTCAGCCTTTGGAGGAGACGGAAGCAGCCGGTTTGACCGAGACACATGGTCATCCGGAGGCCTCCGTCCCTCACACGGAGCATCGCTGGAGAGGTTCCAGCTGCTTCTTTGTTGGCTGTTAGTTAATGCTGCCTATCTCCTATTTATATTTGATTCTCACTCTTTGCACTTCCTCAGTTTCTCCGTGCCCTTTTCTCCCAATGAAACACCCAGATCCACCCCAGGCTCCCTTTCACTGGAGGAGAAGAGGGGGGTTTAGCTGCCTGTTGAGCTGCACACAGACCCACCTGCAGTGGGGACGGAACAAAGGGGAAATTCCACCATACTCATCACACACCCACAAATACAGGAATTCATTTAAAAAAGAATATAGCATTTTCAAATGATCAGAATTTAATATTAAAATGCCATGGTATCTACTCTTTGGAACCATTATTCCCTGAGTAATTGAATTGGACAGATCTGTTGAGTTGGTTCCCCTCCTTCTCCTCTGGATTCCTCCTCCAAAGGATCTAAGATTAATGGATCCATATCGGAACCCCATACCTGCCATGGCTGCAGCCTTGGAGACCCCAAGATCTTTTCTCCCTCCTTCCTTCTCCTCCTCCTCGATCTGGAGGAATAAGCGGCATTCAAGGCCTGGGCCAGAGTCTGAATGATACTGTAATATTCATAGAAATTTGGGGCCTGGATCCTGTCCCTTTTCTCCTGGGTCTCCAGTGGGGCTTTCTGGGTGCATCTTCTGTGGCCTTTGACAGAAAAGACGTTCTTTGAAAGAGAACAGCGGAAATATGGATCTTGAAACTTTTCTTCCACAAAGAAATGGGGTTCAAAGGCAGAATCAATTGGCCTTTTTTTTAACAGATAACCAAAGTTCCAAATACTATGGATGTATTTGTAAAGTCTATGCTTGTTCATTTCATACCCTGCAAAATTTGTGAGGATCCAGATTTTCTCTTCAATGGGTCCTGGCAGACGCATAAATGTTAAATGGAAAGGAAGAATTCTCTCCCAAACGTAATCAAATTCCATGAAGTGAACAAAGACGTTGATTTGTCTCCACTTAGAGAGGGAATCCCTGAGGGCTGTTGTGTATCCAGTTGTTGAGAATCGTTGTGATATAACCACACAAATTCCACTCCTGACAAGCATAGGAGGAAAAATCCTCATGAAATTCTCTCCATTTTCTGTGTCTGAAGCAAAGAGGCCAATCAGGGTCCATCTGAAATGGAGGAGCAGTTGGACAATTGATGGGTACTGGAATCCTTCTTTGGGGAACATCTGGTGGAAAAAGGGGAATTGACTTTTATCACTCAGAGCCTCTGAAGCAGATTTAAGACTGATCTGAAAAAGCGATGAAGAATGCTGTGTTATATTTGGGGACAGATCAAGTCCAAAATATTAGATTTTAATAAATCCAACCTGGTTCTCATAAATGTATTAGAATAGATTGTTAATCAGACATTGTTTAAAATATTAAAGACAGAATATTAGCAAGATTGTATCATAATAATGGAAAATAATAAGCAAATTAAAAAACAATAAAAATGTAAATAATATTACTGTATCACCCCTACAATTTATCACAATTAGATTAACACGTGCAAATGCCAACTGGAGTATTCTATTCCAATAAAGGGCCTATTATAATTTTCGAGGATTGCTGCATCTTTTTTTGCTTCTCTATCCCAGATTCTTTCTGGAGGAAATTTTTTTAACTTCTTTCTCCAGTTATACAAGAAACAGGCAGACCTCAAAGCCTAATAAGATTTGTCAGTTGCATAATCCAAGTTTGGTCTTTAATTGAAGTTTTGTCTGTTCCAACAGCCACAATTTTCAGAGTCTGTCAGTTTCCATAGATTATATTTTATGCCAATAATACCCATATTTTCTGAATTTAGACAAAGCAGAAATTGTGTAAATTCCCAAATCAGCTCTGAGGGCAGCAGCTGGAGTCCTTTTACCCACCCCAAGATCCTCCTCAGAGGCTGAGATTGGGTTGGTTCTGCTTGGTTCTTTCTCTCTGAAGCCCCAAACATCAGATTGATGGAAGAACATGGGGGAAAACTGGGCCTCAGATACTTTAATAACTGGGGCTGAGGAAGCTGGAGAGCTGTGAGGTTTTCATTTAAGCACCACTTTCACTCCTGCCCTTTCTCTAACTGAGCTCCTTGGATGATGAGGGAGCCAAGATTCAGGCTCAGAGAAAACAACCCCAGGTAAGGAAAGGTGTTAGTTGCTCTAATGGCTGACCATCTATGGCTATGATGTCATTTCACAAAGACCATAACTTGCTTTATAAATTATCAGATAATTATTAAGACAAAACAATCCAAGTCTATACAATCCAATGTGTAAGTATGATAATATCACATTATCTGTATAAATCAGCGTATTCCAATAGGAATTTAGCAGGCTAAACATGTGTATATAACAGAATTTATAACAAAATAAAAGGGTTGGAAGGGACCTTGGAGGTCTTCTAGTCCAACCCCCTGTTCAAGCAGTAAACCAGACATAATAGCAGTAACTGTGAGAGGAATCCTGGAGTCTTCATGGACAACCAATTAAATATGAGTCAAGAGTGTGCAGCGGCAGCCAAAAAAGCCAATGCAATCCTAAATCGCATTAACAGAGGGATACAATCAAGATCAAGAGAGGTACTAATACCACCCTGTAAAGCCTTAGTAAGACCACACCTAGAATATTGCATCCAGTTTTGGTCACCACACTATAAAAAAGATTTTGAGACTCTAGAAAAAGTGCAGAGAAGAGCAACCAAGAGGATTAGGGGACTGGAGGCTAAAACATACAATGAACGGTTGCAGGAACTGGGCATGGCTGGTCTAGTGAAGAGAAGGACCAGGGGAGACATCATAGCAGTCTTCCAATATTTGAGGGGCTGCCACAGAGAGGAGAAAGGGGGTCAAGCTGTTTTCCTTTTTTTTTTTTAATTTTAAAAAGCAAAACTTTATTCATTCTTAAAAGAAAAACATTTAAAACATACAAAGCCTTGATTAAGTTAAACGTTAACTTATCAAGAAACAAATTTGCATATACATATACAATAATCAACTTCAATTACTAACTAATTATATATATACAGATATACAAACCTACAGTGATATATTTCATTTTCTATCTATCTGACAGTGCTTTCATTTTACTTATAGTAATTTCATCTAATTTTCATCTCTACCCATTTGGTCTCCTTTGATTTATCCACTGGTACCATCTATTCCAAATTCTAAAATATTTTGAGTCCTCCTTATCTTGTAATTCTAAAGTTAATTTGTCCATTTCTGCGCATGTATATATCTTTTGTATTAGCTCCTGATCAGTTGGCAATCTATTTGTTTTCCAAAGTTGTGCTACTGCTAGTCTGGCCGCCGTTATTATGTGAAGTATTAAGTATTTTGTATCATTCCTAATGTTCTTTTTGATCATACCTAATAGAAAAATTTCGGGTTCTAATTCAATTTCGCAATCTGTTATTTCTGCTATCCATGTTTTAATCTTGTTCCAATATTTCTTAATTTCTGGGCAGAGCCACCAAGCATGATAAAAAGTTCCCTGTGCTTTTTTACACTTCCAGCAAGTCGGATTTACATTTGGGTACATTTTTGCTAATCGTGCGGGGGCCAGATACCATCGATACCACATTTTATAGTGATTTTCTTTGTAGGCCACCGATTTTGTCATGGAGTAATTATTTTCCCACACTCTTTCCCATTCTTCTAATTGTATGCTGTGACCAATGTTCCTCACCAGGCTATCATCTGCCCTTTAACCAATTCTTCTGCCAAATCATATTCAAGTAGATATTTGTAAATTTTCGAAATTAACTTTCCTTCTTTGGATTCTAATAATTTGTCTAATCGGTTTTGTTTTATCTCTATTCCTCCGTCCTCCTGATCCTTCCTATATCTTGTTTTTATTTGTGAGTATGGCCACCAGTCTATTGCTATTCCTTGTTCCATTAATTCTTCTCTAGTTTTCAGATTCCCCTGTCTATCTAGTATTTCTCTGTATCTTAGTATTTTTTGTTTAGGTAGTATATTGGGATAGGTTATTGCTTCTATCGTTGATAGCCAGCCGGGGATTTTCATGTAGTGTTTGTGCCGAATTTGTTGCCATATATTAATTAGAGATTTTCTGATGGTATGATTATTAAAGTTAAATATTTTAATATTTATTTAAATAAAATATTTAAATATTTTATTCCCTGTATTCCAAATAAAGGCATGCCAACCCTTCATCAAATCGTGTCCCTCCAAATTTAACAACCTTTGGTTATCCAAAGTTATCCATTCCTTAATCCAAAGTAGACTTGCAGCCTTATAGTATTTTTGCCATGCCGGCAAGCCAAATCCCCCTCTGGTTTTATCATCTTGTAGTATATTTAATTTTATTCTTGATTTTTTCCCTTCCCAGACAAATTTTGTGGTTATTTTATCCAAATTATCGAAAAATTTCTTGTCCAATTTTATCGGTATTGTTTGGAATAGATAAAGCAGCCTTGGCATTATGTTTGATTTTATTGCTGCTATCCTCCCCAGCAAAGATAGTCTTAATTTCCCCCATTTCTCTAAGTCTTCTTTTATTTTTTGAACTAAAGGTTCATAATTATCTTGTTTTATTGTTATGGTTCTAGCTGTCAACTGTATCCCCAGATATTTCACTTTTTTTTTTTTTATTGAAAAAGTTTTCAAATACAAATTTTTTCCCCCTTTTCCCCCCCCTCTCCCTCCCCCTCCCTAACCCCCCCCTCCCCACCCATCCCCCCCTGTGACTTCTTCGTTACAAAAAAACCCCTAATTCATAACAGATTACTTACTCCCTCCTCAAAATACTGACCTTTACTTACTAAAAATATTATAAATATCATAACATCCCCCTTTATCCATACATTTCAGAAAAGAAGAGAACAAAAAAAAAACAAAAAAACATTATACTATAACTATTATAAAATAACTTCTAATTTAACATAATAGTGTTTTATATCTATATATTATTACAACAATTCAAAACCACCTTCCACTTTAAAACTATACGATAAATCCTACTTTAATATTTAATCTTCTATATATATTACTATAACATTTCAAAGCGGCCTCCCCTTAAAATCTAATTTAACATTTATTCCACTCTATCCATTTCCTTCACTCCCCTAAATATATCACTTAAAAATCCCTTTTCTTAAACTAATCAGTCTGTGGTTAGCTTGTTCACCCACTGTCCTGCAAATTTACCATACACAACAATTCTTAATATCTTTAATTCACTGCCCACACTACTTAAATATATATATATATATATTCCATTATATCTAAATAAAAAAAAAGAAAAGACAATAACTTTAAATTTATAGTCCATATAATATCTTCTTTAAGGTCTTTCCACTGGATTGTTAAAACCAACATCCATAATAGGGTAACATAGCTTGCTGATGCAACAGTTTATTCAAGATCTTCAATCATATCTGCCCCCATCAGTAGTAAATATCTTCTTATATGTATAAAAGTAAAAACAACCACCCGAGTGACATTATAATTATATTCCATATAATAATAATTGTGGGTTTCATCAGGATTATTGATTTCCATCATCGTAGTGGGTAACAACCGGATCTTCTGCATGCCCCAGCATGATTCTCTTGCCTTATGATTCAAGATAATTATAATATATTTATCAACACAAAAAGAAATTTCAAAGTAGATAATTCAAATCCATCAGTTTGAGGCTCTTTCCACGTCCCAAAATTACTGCAATGCAGAGATCTGCCACTATCCTCAGGATGATATTGACCAATATGTCGCCTCCTCTATGTTTTCACATAATCATTCATATTTTAAAGTCACTGGCTTCACTGTTGCTTGAGTTAGAAATTTCTATGTTTATACAACCTATTTCTTTTTTTGTTTTCTTTTTGTGGGTTTGACTTCCATCCTGGTTTCCTTTCTACAGATTGTGTGTCAACTGGTCGGTCTTCATTCTGCTTTGTAGATTGGTCGTATTGATTTTGTTTTGGTGTCTCATGTTTCTTTTTTATCCCTTGTATATCCCCTAATTGGTTTCCATGCTTGCCTTGATAAGTCATCACATTAAAATCAGATGGCACTTCTCTCAAATTTGTAGATAATCCAGCTAGGGTGTCCGGTAAATCCAAAGGCAATTTATCTGGTACAGTCTCTGTAATTCGATATTTTCCCTTTATTTCCAGCTCCTTCTGCTTATCCTGTATCATTCCTGAAGAAGTTAAATTCATGTTCAACCTATTTTGATAAAATTCTTCCGCTCTTTCAATAGTATCTAACTGATATCTTTCTCCTTGATGTCTCAGTATAATACCAACTGGGGCGTTCCACCTATATGAGATATTTCTCTTTTTTAACTCAGACACCAGAAAACCAAATTTCTTCCTTTCTGCTAATATCTTAGGTGGGAGTTCCTTGTAGATCCATATCTTTCTTCCATACAATTGCAAATTAGAATTAAAGGAATTTTGCACAATATTATTCCTAATTTCCTTGTCCGTAAAATAAATCACCACATCTCTAGGCAGTTGCCTTTGCTTAGCAATCCAGGAATTTATTCTGAAAACTCTGTCAATCCTACAAAACACTTCCTCAGGTTGAACCTTTAAAATCCCAGCTAGAATTTCAGAAGATATTTTCCTTAAATCATCTCTATTATTTTCCTGCAAACCTCTCAGTCTTATCGCATATTCTGTAAAATTATATTGAACCATTAGAACCTCTTTTTCAATCCTCTGTTGCAGATTTTCTACATTACCAGACTTTTGGTCAGCATCCATTTTAGGTTTTTCTTCTGAGCTATTATCCTGAGTGTTTATCAAATCATTTTCAATTTTTTGAATTCTATTGTCCAATTTATCTTGAATTTCATCCATTTTAGACTCTAGTAAATTAGTATTTGTATCCAACTGTATCATAAATTCTGAAAAACCATTAACCACTTTTAAAATTTTTTGCTCCAAAAAATCAAACTTAGATTTTACCAGTTCTTTAATTTCCTGCTTAAATTCTTCAAGATGCTGATTCACAATCTCATCCCTTCTTTCAATCTCCTCTAAGAGAAATTCTATTATATTAAAATCAGGTTTCTGAGACTGAAGAGTTAAAACTTGTTCCTTTAAATTGTGGGTGAGGGAATTCCCCCCCCCTTCTTGTTTATCTGACTTTGTAAGTCTCGGTGCCATGTTTCCGCCCAGGCAGGCTTTGTTAAAAAGAAAAAAAAAAGAAAAAAAAAAACAAGAAAGAAGACTTCTTTCCAGTCAACAACAATATCAAGTCTCCAGGAAAAAAAAAAAAGAAAGAAAAACACAGGAGCGAGGTTTTGTCTACAAATGTAGCCAGTGGTATTTATTCCGCTACATTGTAATAATAGAAAACGGAAAGACTTTTCCTTTCTGCCTCTTCTCCAGCTGCTGCAAGCGCCATTTTAAAAAGCTTTTTTCCCCTCCTTTCCTTTCCTCTTTTCTCTTAAGTTATTTTTTATTTTTAAAAGATAAGTAAGATACTTGCGGTTCAGTATTACAGATCCAGCTCACATTTTCTTTAAGTAATCTGTTAGATTCACAGGCTTGCTCTTGACGCCTGGCTCTGCATTAGCAGAGGTCTCCCAAAGCCCGGAGCGACGGCTGGGGATATGGGGCATCTCATCCGCTCCGTCCCAAAAGAAAAAGAAAAACTTTTGGGACTCTGCAGAGAGTTCTACCCACCCCTGCCGGCTCTATCTCCGTTTCCTCATGGAAACGGAGTTTTTTCGAGCCGCCGTTCCGTTGTGAAGGCGGCTCTGACAGGCAGTGGAAGCTGACGATCCCAAAGGAACGTCTGGCGGCAGCCAGCAGCAAACAGGAAGTCGATATTTCACTTTTTTAACTGCCTGTAATCCTGAAACTTTTACTAATTTCTCTACTTGTTTTGTTGTCATGTTTTTTGTTATCATATTTGTCTTTTCCTTGTTGACTTTTAGACCTGCTACTTTTCCGAATTCTCCAATCTCTTCTAATAATTTCGGGGTTGTTTCCAATGGGTTTTCTATAAAGAAGACAAGGTCATCGGCAAAAGCTTGGACCTTGTACTCCTCTCTCTTAATCTTTAGTCCTTGTATTTCTTTGTTTGTCCTGATTCTAATTAGCAAATTTTCCAAGGTTAAAATAAAAAGTAGGGGTGATAGGGGACATCCCTGCCTTACTCCTTTAACTATTCCAACGGGGTCAAGCTGTTTTCCAAAGCACCCAAAGGCCGGACAAGGAATAATGGATGGAAACTGAACAAGGAGAGATTCAACCTGGAAATAAAGAGATAAAGTTGCCTTCAGAAGTTGTGGGAACTTCATCACTGGAAGCTTTCAAGAAGAGACTGGACCGTCATCTGCCAGAAATGGTGTAGGGACTCCTTGGACTAGATGACCTACAAGGTCCCTTCCAACTCTGTTAATCTGTATCTATCTATACTATTCAAGACAAGTGGCTGTCCAGTCTCTTCTTAGAAGCCTCCAGTGATGGACCACCCACAATTTCTGAAGGGGAGACGTTCCATTCCTCACCATTAGGAAATTTCTCCTTAGTTCTAGGTTGTTTCTCTCCTTGATTAGTTTCCATCCACTGTTTCTTGTCTTTCTTCTAGTACTTTGGAAAATAGGTGGACCTCATCTTCTCTGTGGCAACCCCCCAAATATTGGTACATTGCTATGATGTCACCCTTAGTCCTTTTCACTAGACTAGACATCCTGAATTCCTACAACTGTTCCTCATATGTTTTAGTCTCCAGGTTCTTAATCATCTTAGTTCATCTTTTCTGCACTCTTTCCAGAGTCTCTCCATCTTTTTTATAATATGGTGACCAAAACTGGATGCCCTATTCCGAGTGTGGTCTTGCCAAGGCATTATAAAGCGATACCAATACTTCATGTGATCTTGATTTTATCCCTCTGTTAATAGAACCTAGGACTGAATTAGCATTTTAGCTGCTTCTGGCTCATATTTGATTGTCCACTCGGACTCCAAGATCCCTCTCACTGTTACACTTATTGAGCCAGATTTTACCACATCTGTAAGTGGACATTTGGTTTTTCTAGCCTAAGTATAAAACCTTACTTTTCTCTACATTATTATTTTTTTAAAAAAATTGATTTATATGCCGCCCTTCTCCGGAGACTCAGGGCAGCTTACAATGCGTTAAGCAATAGCCTTCATACTTTTGTATATTTGTACAAAGTCAGCTTATTGCCCCCACAAACTGGGTCCTCATTTCACCTACCTTAGAAAGGATGGAAGGCTGAGTCAACCTTGAGCCTTGGAGAGATTTGAACCAGCAGTAAATTGCAGGCAGCTGTGTTAATAACAGGGTTCGTAGACCAAAATTTCATTTTGTTAGATAGGCCCAGGGTTCAAGTATATCTAGATCCATCTGGATCTTCATCCATCTGGGTTGTTGGCTATTCCTGCAACTTACTTACTTTCTTCTTTCTTTCTTTCTTTCTTTCTTTCTTTCTTTCTTTCTTTCTTTCTTTCTTTCTTTCTTTCTTTCTTTCTTTCTTTCTTTCTTGTTTAGATTTCTATACTGCCCTTCTCCCGAAGGACTCAGGGCGGTGTACAGCCATGTTAAAACAATACAAAAACAAATCAACACCTTTAAAACCAAATTAAGAGAATTATATAAACTTGGCCAGCGTTAAAATCCCGATAAAACCAATTTAAAATTTAAATTAAAATAGTTCAAGTAATTTAAAACACCCATTAAGCCATTACACTTTAGTGTTGTCTTCAAATTTGATGATTTCTTCCCTCATCCAAATCATTGATGAAGATGTTGAAGAGTACTGGGCCTAAAATGGAACCTTTTTTTATCAATTAAATAGTTGGTAGAATATCTTCTCCAGGGAATGTATTGCTTGCATTTCAGGCCTTTTATGATTAATCTCAAGATGAACATAATGGGGTAAAATATTGAGATTTTTGCTAATATGGAGAAAAGCAGCTCTTGAATTCCATGGAGAAGACATGATTGCATCTATTGCTCACCCACCACCACCCACCCCTCACTACCAGAAGGAGAAACACACACACAAACCTGTGGGACTTTGTAGGTGCCTCCTAATGTTGACATCTGGATGGAGATGTCCCTCTCAGCTCCATCAAGAAGAGCCAGGAGGTTCTCCTTCCTTCCACAGCCGTAGTTGGGGACATTAGATTCTCCAGTGGAGAGAATGTCCAGCAAGGCATCTGAAGTGTGGAAAGCGCTCACATAGTTGTTATGGATGTTGTAGCCAAGTGTGAGATTGTGCAAGAGATGGGAATTTTTGTTGGCCAGTTGAATGTTGAAAATGTATCGTAAGCAATAAGAAAAATCGTAAGAAGTCCTATTGAAAAAAAAAGTTATTATATTCAACAGCCAAAACAAATACTTTTGTTTTATATAATATATATAATCCTCCAGAAGCCTATTGAGCCTTAAACCAACATTGATCCAAAAGCAAAGATCAGTTAAACAATATGGAAATGGGCTGAGGTACAGCAACTACAACTGGTTCCACCACTACTTTAAATAAAATTCATTATTCAAGTGATAAATTAAGGATTGAATTGAGGGAGGAAAATAATCTGCAGTCCTTTCACCTTTTTTTCAGACCCCCTTTTGAGTCTCTTTCACAAAATCAGTCCAAAGAGAGAAGCCATGGAAATCAAAATCATTCAGGAAATTAGACATATTACCCAATATAGGAATAAATGAAGAAATAAAAAACTGAAAAGAAGGAGAGTGTTAGAATGGAGGGACTGCAACTCCATCACCCTGAATGACTTACGGATCATGGAAAACAAACTGAAGAGAAGGAGCCACATTGAAAAGCAACTTTGTATGCTGTATTTCCTTTCCATTGGTGACTATACTGATTAGATGGTCTCCTGGTCTGTAGTAGCTCCATGGTTTCCCATCCTGGTTCTCCAAACTCAGCGGGCATTTCATTCTCAGCTTCCCAGAGACTGGATGGGACAAAAGCAGCATCAGAAGCAGAAGCAGGAGGTCCATAATTCATGGGGTGAATCAATGAATCCCTTTCCTGTTTCTAAAGAAGAATTAGAAGAATTCAAAGGACTCTCACAAGGTGGAATATGATCCAGTTGCTTTTTCTCAATACAGAGAAACACTCAGCTTCACCTGGAAAGGAGGGAGACGTAGATTCAAGAGCACCGACTCTGCCTGTCCCAAAACTCCATATTTCTCTGCCCAAAGTCTCCCCTGGAGGATTGGGCCAAAGAGCAGAGCTGAAACTTTTATCACAGTTCTCCCTCTCAGGAGGGATCCCTGGATAATTCAGCTAGTTCTTGCAGTCAAAGATGGTTGGGAAATTCTCTGGAGGGAAATGAAAGGGAAATAATCCCTAAGTGATTCAAAACAACAGGAGCAAAGATGGAATTAAATCCATTATCTAGAATTGAGAGTTTTGGGAGCTCCATGCAGGGAATACATGGCACCTGTGGCTGAAATAACAAATAAATCTGACATTTGTTTGCATAGTGATGAAAGATAAAACTGGGGGGGGGCAGTTAATGCTGGAGCATGTCACAGATCTGAAATAGCTGCCAGCTGAGTTGGAGCCAAAATTTACTTTATTTTGAAAGCTAATGCTCAAGGGCATCACAGAAAAGGGCTGATGCAATAGTGCAGCCAGTCTCTAAGAGCAAAATCAACTTTAGTGAAAAACTAGTTTTTAGAACTTTGCAGAATTAAAAAACCAAGTGAAAAGAGATGGAGAAATCAAGGCTGCCTCTCAGCCCATGTGGGGACGGGAGGGAGGGAGGGAGGGAGGGAGGGAAGGGGAGCTCAGGACCCTCGTGTTGCAGATGAAAAAGCTGATCTTCAAAATCCAACTTCCATCTTCAGAGACCTGTGAATACAGAGGCCCATGTCCCATGTTCCCCTGCCACCCTTTCCCATGCAGAGGCCAGGCAAGGGGGCTCTTGCAGGGATGCCAGACAGGACTCTGCCCGGCTGAGTGGGGAGCCCCTCTTGGGAGGAGGAAGCTGGGGAGCCTCATAGTGGGGAAGGGAAGCAGATCTGCAAAATCTCCCTCCAGGTTCCATCTTCTGAGTCCTGGAAACAGATGAGATCATATCCCATGTTGCTCAGCCACCTCTTTCCATGCATGGGGCACTCAGGGGAAAGCAAAGCCCAGACCCACGGAGAAAGCCCAGGATGGGCAGAAAGGAGGAGGGGATCTGGGGCATTCCTGGTTTATGGGTCCCAGGGTTGAATATTGGGGGTGGGGATGCAGCCCCTGGAGATTCTCCAGCTTTGTTTGGGCTCCGTGTCTTTCCAGGAGAGGCTCCTGTGGGGAGAAGCCATGCAGGGCTGGGTCTTCCGAGGGGGATCCGGGGTTGCCCTGAGGGAAAAGACAGCCAGCCTCACCCTGGAGGGGACCCTCTGTGACTCTGAGGAAGATGGGGGTCTCCTGTGGCCCCTCCAGAGCCCCCAGCTGAGGAGACCCTCTTCATTAGAGCCTTTGCTGGGGAAGGGGCTTAAGCCCCCCTCCCTCTGCAATTCTGGGAGCTTTTGCCTCCTTCTCATCCCCCCCAAAGCTTTGAATTTTGCTCTTTATCTTCAGCCTCTTCTCCATCAGGCTGAGGGCAGAGAAGCTCCCAGGCAACCGCCTCTCCTTCCAACTTAAGAAAGTAAAGACTCTTGAAACATGATAGTTCAAAAGGATCCTTTTATTAAGCAGAAGTGATAGCAACCCAGTTAAAGAAAGAGCTGAATACCCTTAGGCAAAACAAGTAGGATTAAAGCAGTAGAGACCCCTCCTTTTAAGTCAGAATGCAGCCAATACACAAGTGTGAAGATGTTTTCTTTACTAGTTTCCCTGAGAACTGAAACAAACATGCATTCCCACCGTTATCCTTTAAAGTGAAACAACTCACACGGCTATCATAAACATTCCTCCACGTTAAGAGGATCTCAGGGCTCTTTGGTGCCAGGATATAGGTTGTAAAATATCTGTTGACACAGGCAATGCTAATAAATCAAATCCAAGTCTCCCCCTTCTCCCAATTGATTGGCAGTATCACTTTTAGGGATCTGACAGGTGGTTTAAATTGATTGGTTCACACTACAGGTGGGAAATTCAAGAGATCTCAGTGGCTGAGCTGTTAGACAGCTCCCTTTAAAAGAGGGAAGTGAGCTGTGACATTCACTCACTGACTTCTTGTACCAGTCTACCAAATAAACGAGCTGTTGTCTTAGCCGAGAGTCCTGCCTCTTCACTCGACCTACACTTAACACTTTCCACACTCCGTGCATGGATCTGGTTTCCTCCTGAGGGGATCCTTTGATGGGAAGGGAGGGATCTCCTCTTCCTGAGACTCTTTCCACCCTTCATTAGTTGAAATGGCTTCTCCTCTTGGCTCTCTGGCTGCTTTTCCTCCGGCCTTTTGGGGTCCTCATTGAGATGGAGGGGACTCTCCTCCCGGGTTACGTACAGTTCCTGGCAAGATTTGGCTCATCCACTCCTAGACACAAATAAAGAAACTCCCATTAAAATACAAGAACAAGAGATCCATTTACCTACTTTGTGTGTCTTCTTTGACCCTCACCAATATTTTTTCCCTGAGATTGTTTTCCTTATAACTCCGTCCCAGACAATTTAAGGCCTCCTTGCTGGGCCTTTCCTGTCGGTCACAAGAGAAACTGATTTGTTTCTATTCCTAAGTGGGTCCCACTTCCGTTAGACTCAGAGAATGAGGGAGTGGCAGGAAGGACCGGACTAAAGAGGAAAAAGTCACCTCTAAGAAACCGTAAACCTTTTTTCCATCTCCTGCAGAGGGGAGTGAAATGGGGCCTGAAGGAGTTTTTCCTCCAGGAGCCCCTCCTGCTTCTAGAAAGCCCCCTCCTTCTCCTTGTTTCTGCCCCTCCACAAGGGGAGACTTTGCTTCTTGGAGCACCCACAACTTTCCTTTCCTCTCTTTGGGAAGACAAAGGGGTCCCGGGAAGAGAGACCAGGGTCCTTCTCCAGGTGCCTGAAGGTCCCAGCGCTTTGGATGGGGGACAAAACCTTCAGCTGAACCTGGCAGGAGTGAAGGGGGCTCCTGAGTTGTTTTCTCCTTTTGGTTCTGGGACTTTATCACCTCTGAGGATGGATGGGAGGGCACCAGCCCAGACCCCCCCACCCAGGGCCTGATCTGGGGGTCCTTCTGGAGCCACAACTCCTGCCTGAGGATCAGGGGGCAGCCGTAGTTAGGAGGGGCCATGGCAGAGTTTTGGGTTTGCCTCAGTCACTCCCTTTCCTGGGCCACCTGGCTCCCTTCACGGCCACTCACCCCCTGCTCGCCCCCAGGATGGACTACTGCAGAGCTCTCTCTGTGGGGCTGCCCTTGGAGAGCATCCGGGGACTCCGACTGACGCAGAAGGCAGCTGCGAGGACAGTTGTGTCTCTGCTGAAACAGCGATGGACAAAGAACAAAGGGACCTCGACTTACAACAGTCCTTTTAGTGATGGTTCAAAGTTACGAGGACACTAAAAAAGGACTTATGACCGTTTTTCACGCTTACAATTATTGCAGTATCCCCATGGTCACGGGATCAAAACTCAGATGCTTGGAAACTGTCTCAAATTTATGACGGTCGTAGTGTCTCGGACTCAGGTGATGGCATTTAGGGACCTTCTGGGAAGCAAAGTCAATGGGAAGCCAGATTTGCTTAATGACCATGTTGCTAACTTAACAACTGTGGTGATTCACTTAACAACTGAGACAAGAAAGGTTGTAAAATGGGGCAAAACTCACTTAATGACTGCCTTATTTAGCAACATAAAATTCTAAGCTCCATTGTGGTCATAAGTCGAGGACCGTCTATAGACCTATTTGGAAGCCTCCTTCCCAAATGGTGAAGTGACATTCGACACAAAGACACACAATCGCGCACAAAGGGCCAGAGTGCGACTGTGACAGAAGGGGATGAATGGAGGCAGGTGGGAAGTCCTGGGACTTTGCTGCCTTCAGATGGAGCCCTTCCTCCCCTGGGATGAGCCCCGAGTTAGATCCCCCAGGGAGATCACACAAACACACACACACACACACACACACACACACACACACACAGAGTGTGGCTGTTTTGGGGGGGGGCTGTGCAGGTTCCCTCTTGCATGGGAGGGGTCCCCTCCATGACAGCCTCTTCACCTGGAGGCCAAGAAAAGGGGGAGTCAAAGGTAGCAGCCAAGAAGGGCTGAATTCAAACTCTCTGCTGCCATTTTGCCAGCTCTGAGCCAGCCAGGAGAAGGGAAACGATCCGGGCAAAGCAAAGGGGAAGAGAGATTTTTTCTTTCCGGCCTCCGTCCCAGAAAAGACCAGCAGGGAGGCATGGAAGATGCAGGAAAACGGATCAGCTCTTCTCCCCTGTTGGGAATCCTCCCCCTGCGGCTCCTCCTCCTCTTCCGGACTGAGGAAGAAGCCTTCTGCTGGGGAAAGGTCTCCCCTCCCCCGTCCCAAATCCAGCTCTGGTCTCCAGGGACAGGATGGCCGGAGCCGCTCTGGGACCCCCAGGTGCCCCATCTGAGCTTCTGGGGTCTTCCTGCTTCAGCCACAAAGGATGGTGGAGGCAGCTGCCGTTTTCCCAGGGCCCCTCTGGGTAACACAACTCTTGAAGTGGGGATGTTGTAGACCAAAACTTGTGTGGTTCCTTCCTGTGGATTGTCTGTCCTGAGGCTTGGCCAGAGCTTCCCAAGAGGCCCATTTCCCAGAATGATGAGGGGGGGGGGCTTTTCCCCACCTCTGCCGCCCTGCAAAGCCTCTTTTCCATGGGGCTGATATGGAACCTCCTGGACCTGCCAAGAGGAAAGTGGTTTCTGGAGCCCAGGAATTCCCTCGGCCTGTTCCAGGAGCTCTTTACCCCCTCCAGACAGGGAGAAGTTTCCCTTCTCACAAGAGATCCTTTCCTCTCTCCAACCAATCCTATGGATCTGGATCTTGTTAGGAAAACACCTCCAGATTAAAGAGTAATTTGGGGGGTGCAATCCGATGGGATGCAGCTGCCCCTCTTCCCCCCCAAATAACCAGCATTCCCCCAAATACAGTCCTGGTTAGGCTGTTTTCTCCTTTGGCTTTGCAAAGGGGGATTTTTCTCATTTCTCTTGATCTGAAAGGGTTCGGGGCAGCCAGCAGCACATTCTGGGGCCTCTGCCCACCTGCTCCAGGCACAGAATCCGCCTCCGTCCCTTTGGGCCAGCACCAGCGGTTCTTCCAGGGTCTCTGGTTGAGAAGGGCGTCCAAAGTGCCTGGGATCTCTGGTCCCTCCAGGCTGGCTCTTCAGGACCAAGCAAGCATCCCTCTCTGGGGTCCCAAGTGGGTCCCCTAAGTGGCTGGAGGGAGTCTGCCCAGGGCTCCCTTCCTTGGAGTTGGACAGAAACGGCCCTTCCCAACCTTCTCCCTCCCTTTTGGCCTCCCATCTGCAGAGGGGAGGGGGATCCAGCCAGGCTGAGTCTTGGACGGGATTAGCCCTCCAACCTCACAGTCCAGCTGAGGGGCCATAAGGGGCCAGCCAGGCAGACATTTTGACAGATGTAACAGTAGGGGGCTTAGATCCGACTCCCTCCCACGAGGGTCCCCCAACCTCCCCCCACCTGAGTCTTGGATTGACCCTCCCAACTTTCTGTTGGAGATCCATAAGGGCCCCAGATAGACACACAGACAAACACAGACAGAGGGAGGGGAAAGTTTGTCTCGCTGTCTCTCCAAGGAGGGGTCCCAAAATGCCCGCCTCCCAGCCCCCTGAATGGAACCCCCAGCAACGCTGCCAGCAGCTTCTTTCCTGCAGAGAAATCCTGGATTGTCCGGGGGGCTAGTGGGGGGGAACAGTGGCTGCCCACCTTTTACTTGGCAATGCTGGGGAGACCCCCGAAGGGCAGGAGGGATTCCTTCCTGGGGCTCCCAGAGAGCATCCAAACTTTCCTGGCATGAAGAGGAAAAAAAGCCTAAAAGGAGAGAAATTCCTGCGTTGGCTGCGATTGTGGCTGGGAGGAGATAGGAAACCCCCCTCCTTGCAAGACCCCCCCCACTGCAGCCTTCCATCTGGTGGGACCCCCTTCCTGGGGATGCTCCTCCCAGCCCCTCCCTCCCTGCCAGGCCCCCTTGCAGCCTTTTGGCCCCGGAGGGGGGGCTGGGTGGGTGTCTGGGTGCAAAGGGTGGGGGTGAGGGGACCCCCGTGCTTTTCCATCAGGTGGGGGAGCAAGAGAAGCAGAGATGGGCAAAGGGCAGAGGCACATGCTCAGTTCCCTTCTGAGGCTCACAGGCTGCCAGGAGTTCGCCGCCTGCGGAGGGAGCCCCCTGGTGGTCCCCGCCAGCCACAGCAGCTCCGCTTGCAGGAGACGTGTCTTTGCCTCCTTCGTGCCGCCATCCAAGCGGTGTTGAGATCTGACGGGTGGGGGGAGTGGATGACGGGACACAGAGGAGAAAAGGCCCAACACCAACTGACTGCCTGTAGTCTGCATACATAGGCCACAGCATCTACGTCGGTCTGATTGAGGCGCAGCGCAAGGTTAAGGCCAAAGAGGTGTTGAGTCCTAGAGCAGAAAGGAGTTCCGGCTTCCTTGCAAAAGATCCTCCCACATGGAATTCTCCTCCTCCATCCGGGAGTGACTGTGGACAACGCTCCCTTGCGCATGCTCCGTTTGTCCTCTGAAGCTGCCAAGGCCACTTCTCCCAGGCGTTCTGCGCGTGAGGCTCGGAGGCTTCCCTCAAGCTGGGGAGTTGGGGGGGAAGGAGAGGTTATCCTCTCAACTCTGCCCCCCCCCCCCGCAAGGAGGCAGGGCCAGGGGAACTTGGCCCCTCCCTTTTCCCTGCGTTGAAGTGTTCGGATGGGCGCCGTCGGGGGTTTGAGGGGCCTGTGGGGGGGCTACAAGGGCCCTTTCTGGGTCCCCCCTTTGGCAGAGTAGGGGGGGGGAGGGACTCTTGGCGGGTGCTGCTAAAAGGGCCTGGGTGCCCCTCCCCATGGGAAAGGAGCAGTGGATTATCCCATGGGGGAGGGGGGACAAATATGGTATTAAGAGGGAATTATGGCTTTTTGGTCCAGGATATCTGTTGGAGGGTGGAGTTCTGGGGATGTTCTAGTGTTTCTCTCTTTTTTCCCTCCCCCCCCTCTCACACAGACACAAACTATCACAAATGACAGAGTAGAATTATTAATAACTACCCAGCCCAGCAAAGTGACGTCTCTCTTCCACATCTGGAGGAGCCCCAAAGGTCCCATTCCCAGCCAACTCCCCAGTGGAAGAAGGGGAAAGTTCTTACCCCACCACATCTGGAGGGCCCAGGATCCCCAACCCTTCTACATGATAAAGAGGGGCTTGCAGTGGGGGCGTTGAAGGGGGACAATACAAGGGGCTCAACAAGAAACTTGCACCTGTTGGAAGAAAGCAGAGCTCTCTTTTGGGAAGATGGAAAAGGGGGATCTTTTGGGGGGTGATCCTGGGCAGTAGAAAGAGGGCTCCCTTTGCCCTCAGCTCTTCTTTTCTCGAGATTATCCCCCTTTGATGGGAAGGGATCCAGGCAGCCCTGATCTTCAGTGGGAAGGGAAGTCCAGAGTCTGAAATTGTTCAGTGAAACTTTTTGCCTGAAGCCAAGTTCTCTGGCAGGAAAAGTTTCCATTCGGGGCCTTCAGGGTCAGGGGAAGAAGACAGAAGCTACCTACAAGTCCCTGGGTCTCTGCCCAAAGTCTCCCCCAGAAGATTCAGCCAAACAGCAGAGCAGAAACTCGGAGGGTAATAATTCTCCCTCTCAGGAGGGATCCCTGGATAATTCAACGAGTTCTTGAACTCCGAGATTGTTGGGCATTTCTCTGGAGGGAAGTGAGAGGGAAATAATCCCCATGTGGTTCATAATGGTAGAGCAGAGATGGAATTAAATCTGTTATCTAGAATTGAGAGCTTTGGGATCTACAGCCTTGAAATTGGCCCCAGAGGGAATTCACGGCACCTGTGGCTGAAGATAAAAAGAAATATGACATTTGTTTGCATAGCAGTTAAAGAGAAAACCTCGGGGGACAGTTAATGCCCGAGCATGTCACGGATCTGCTTGTTGAGTTGGAGCCAAACTTTACTTTACTTTGAAAGCTGATGCTCAACGACAAAAGGGCTGATGTAATAGTGTGACCTGACTCCAAGAACTAAATGAAAAAATAGTGAAAACTACTTATCAGAACTTTACATAGTTGGAAAAAAAAAACCACATGCACACACAAACAGAGAGAGGGAGAAGTGAGAGAAAACCAAGTGAACAGAGATGGAGAAATAAAGGAAGCAATTCACCTCTGGAAGGGAGGGAGGGAGGGAGGGATATGGAAAGCAGTTATGCAAAATCCCCTTCAAACTTCCATTCTCTGAGACCAAGGAATGAGGAAGCCCATATCCCATGTTCCCCTGCCTCCCTTTCCCATGCCCAGGCCAGGCAAGGGGGCTCTTGCAGGGATGCCAGGCAGGACTCTGCCTGGATGAGTGGGGAGCCCCTCTTGGGAGAAGGAAGCTGGGGAGCCTCGTGTTGGGGAAGGAAAGCAGAGCAAAATCTCCCTCCAGGTTCCATCTTCTGAGTCCTGAAAACGGGGGAGACCATATCCCATGTTCCACTGCCACTTCTTTCCATGTATGGGGCACTCAGGGGAAAGCAAAGCCCAGACCCATAAAGAAGGCCCAGGATGGCCAGGAAGGAGGAGGGGATCTGGGGCAACTCCCCACCCTCCACCCCCCATTCCTGGTGTTGGAAGGGAAAATCCATTTGGTTCAGTTCCAATCCGGAGAAAGACGCTGGAAATAAAATGGAGGCTCCTTGGGAAGAAGGTCCATTTGTTGATCAAGCAGAACCACCAGGGCTCTGGACCAGCTGAACAACTAGCTGGACGAAGGCCAGGATTTTGTGCAGGTCCTGAAATGCTGCTGGGGGGTGGTGAGGGGTGAGGGGTTGTGCAATCCCTGAAATGCCCTTAGGAAATTGAGCCATGTAGTGAGCTCTGTGTCTTCTGCTAAATGGTGGTGGGTTAATTCTAAATGGTCCTGTCCTGTTCTTAGAATTTGGGAGGAGAAGGCAAATTTTCAGTCCCATCGTTGGAGGCGAAGGTCTTTTGTTTCTTAATGGGCACAAAATATTTGCTGGGGTCTATTAAGAAAGACCGAGTCTGCTTTCTGTCTTTAAAAGCCTCTTTCTCCATTTCTCCTTTAGGGATATATAATATTCTGCCTTTTTAATATTTCCCAAAATATTTCATTCTTTGGGGGGAGGGGGGGCTTCCCACACTGGGAATAGACAAACCTGGTTTATGGGTCCCAGGGTTGAATGTTGGGGGGACACAGCCCCCGGGGTTTCTCCAGCTTCCCTTGGGCTCCGTGTTTTTCCAGGAGAGGCTCCTGTGGGGGAGAAGACATGCAGGGCTGGGTCTTCCAAGGGGGATCCGGGGTTGCCCTGGAGGAAAAGGCAGCAGGCTTCACCCTGGAATAGAGTAGAATTCTTTATTGGCCAAGTGTGATTGGAGACACAAGGAATTTGTCTTTGGTGCAAAAGCTCTCAGGGTACATAAAAGAAAAGGTATGTTTGTCAAGTGGGGAAAATCGGACAGGGAGGGGAGGGAGGCTGGTGCACTTTTGCCTGCTCCCTTAGGGACCTCTTAAGAAGCGCGTAAAGTCCATGGTAGACAATTGAAGGTCAAAGGTGAGAGGATCAGGTAGAGTGTTCCAGATGTTTCCTATTCTTAGGGCTGAAGTATTTTCTGCAGTCAAAATTAGAGGGGATGGATTGCATGTGGTTTGAAGGGATGGATAGCCCTTGTGATATTGCAGTTGAAGTTAAAGTGGGCATTAACAGGTAGGATATTATGGTAGATGATCTTGTGTACTAAGCTGAGGTCAGGACGGAGGCTGCCTAGTTCAAAGCTATCCAGGTCTAAGCTTTCACGTCTGGGGCTATAAGGGATTTCATGGCGAGCAAAATGACTCTGGACCAGTGGTGAAATGTAAAATTTGTTACTACCGGTTCTGTGGGCGTGGCTTGGTGGTGGTGGTGGGGTAATATGATTGAGTGGGTGTGGCCAACTTTTTCTTTTTCTTTTACTTTTAAAACCATTTTCTCTACAATCTCTTCGGCCGAAGAGGTTGTAGAAAAAATGCTTTAAAAAACCTCTGATGATCCCAGCTGAGCCGCGCGATCATCATAGGCTTTTTTTTTTTAACTTTTCAAAGCATTTTTTCAGCCAAAGAGGTTGTAGAAAAAATGCTTTTAAAAGTTAAAAAAAAAAGCCTATGATGATTGCGCGGTTCACTTGGGCATGGGGAGGGGGAGGTGCATGGATTTTTGCTACCGGTTCTCCGAACCACCCATTGCTACCGGATCGGGTGATCCAGTCCGAACCAGGAGCATTTCACCCCTGCTCTGGAGCCTCTCTAAGGCCTCGGCCTCCGAAAGACAGCCAGGACTCCAGGCAGCCTCCAAGGACAGGCCTGGCCAAGGTTTCGGAGGCCCCACTTGGAAGCAGAGCCTTCAAGGGAGGAAGGTTCCCCCCCACCAGAATGAGGGAGACGGAGGGAGCCTATTTCGGAATCTCAGTCCCTGTTTTCAGGGACTCCACGGCCGACCCAGGAAGAGGCCCCTGGTCCTCCGCTCTGGCAGGCCTCCTCCACACCCACCCACACAGGCCGCCCTCAAAGGGCCCACAGGCAGCTCAGAGGCCCTGGAGGGAAACCTCCAGGAGGGTGGAAGGGCTCCTGCTTGGGCCAGGGGTCCGTCTGGATGACCTCTGGGGGCCCTTCCGGCCCTGGGATCCTCTGGGGCTCCCCCGAAAGAACCAGGAGGGTATGTTGATCTCCCCTCCCCCAACCTCCCTCCCCCCCTTTGGGGAACCTTCCCGACTCCTGGCTGGAGAGGAGAGAAAATCTCCCCACAGCTTTTTTCTCCCCTCAAAATGGAGGGAGGGAGAATCGCCTCAGGAAAAAAGAGGCCACAAAATGGAGGACGCTGCAGGGTCTTTGCCCGCTTTAGCTGTCCTGCTCACTGCCTGTGGGGGCCAGCTGGGGCTGAAAGGCCGGACTGTAGGCTGCCCCCTACAGGCAGCGTGAGGGACAGCTAAAGCGTGGAAAGAGGACCCCGAGTGCTGGACAGGGGATTCTGGGAGTTGAAGTCCAGAGGCCTTTGCTGAGGTTGAGCCACCTGCCCTGGGAGGCCCTGCACTGGACACTCGGACACGGGGGCAGGAGGGGGATATGGGACACTGGAGGGCAACCAGGGAATGAAGGATTTTTCCCTCTTTTTTAACATATATATAAAATATTTCTTTTCCTCCTCCATCAGCAGAGGATCTAAAGCCTCCACCTTCTTCCTTCCGGTTCCGTTGCTGGGCAGAGGCCGAGGCAGAGCCGGGGGATCCGAGGTGAGAGGAAGGGCCAGGCCTCCCTTCCCCCCTCAGAGCCTCCATCCTGGCTTCTCTCCTCAGGGGGGACCTGCTGGCCGATCGGCCCAGGAAGCTCTTTGGGGGCCCCGAAGCCTCTGGATCCAGGGGGGGAGGAAGGTGGGAGCCTGGATGGAGACCATGGGAGAGAAGCCGGAGAGGCTCTTCCTCCTGCGAGGCTCCTCTTCAGCCCAGACTCTCCTCCGCCCAGTGTGGGGAAAGGTCCCCCCGGCCTCCCTGAGAGGAAAGCGGCCCCAGCCGCCCCTGCCCCCCTCCCCTGGGCCTCTCCTGGGCCCCCGTCTCTGGCTCCCTCCCCTCTGGGCCCCTCCAGGCTCCAGGGAGACCCGGCAGAGACCCTCCGGGAGGAGAGAAGCCCCTTCCCAGGCCTCCGCCTGGCCTTCCACCCAGAGCCCCCCAGGACCTCCTAGCCAGGCCCTGAGAGGAGAACCTGGGATGGGGACCCTCCTCTCCCTTCAGATCAGCCCCCTCCCCAGTTCTCCCCCCTGGGCAAAGCGGAACCTCTCCGTCTTCCTCATCCAGAGAAGAGACACAATCCTCAGCTTCAAAGCACTCGGAGGCTTTTTAGGGAAGGGGGCTTCACCCCACAGCCTCAGAGATGGGAACGTCAGAGGGGTCCCACTTTTTAAAATCAGCTCCAATTTATCAAGTTCTGATATAAAAGAAAAGCCCAAACAGCCCCCACTCTTCACCTTAAGCAGAATCCAAGGGGACTGATTGCTTCCTTGACCTTAGAAGAAAGGCAGCACAAGAGTTAAGGGTCACCAACCTGAAGTGGCACCAAACTCCATACTTCTGGGTGACCTTCTCCAGCAGACTCTGGAGACAAGAGACCCTGTTGAAGGACAGCAGAGGTCAATTCCCTTGTTATTGAACTATTTTCCTCCAGCATCACTTTCCTGACATGTCCTGACAGGAAGGACCACAACCATGACAGGAATTGACCCCAGGAGTGTAGTTGTGGCTTTTCACAAAGAAGCTTTTCTCCATCCTCTCCTCTGCACATGGAGCCCAGAAGAAGCTCAGGATCCCAAGAGGAGAAGTTGCTTCTCCCTGTAATTAATAATGATTATCTGGGCCTTGGAGATCTCCATACCTGTGATAGAGAGAGCAGATTGAAGCCATATGCAAAGGATCTTGTATCAGAAAAGGATAAATTTGTCAAGCTCTGTAGGAAAAGGTTTGGGACAGGCAGGATCTGTGCTCTTGATTGTTCCTTTTTCTCCTTTCCAGGTGAACCTGAGTGTTTCTCTGTTTATGTCAGGAAAGTCGCTGGCATTTCCATCTTCTGAGAGTGCTTTGAATTCTCCCAACTGTTCCTGCTGTGGGTGTTAGAAACAGGAAGAGGATTAATAAATTATGGACTTCCTGCTTTTTCTTCTGATGCTGCTTTTGTCCCATCCAGTCTCTGGGAAGCTAAGAAGGAAATGCCCTCTGAGTTTGGAGCACCAGGATGGAAAACAACCATGGAGCTTTTACAGGCCAGGAGACCATCTCATTGGTATAGTCACAACTGAAACACAAGTATCACCTATAATGTTGCCTTTCCACAGGGCTCCTTCTATACCTTCTCATGCGTAAGTCATTCAGGGTGATGGAGGTGCATCCCCTCCATTTGCATTCTGACACTCTCCTTCTTTTTTGTCTTATTTCACTTACTTTTATATTATAGGACTTGTCTATTTTTCTGAATGATTTTGATTTCTATAACTTGCCTCCTTTTTTATTTTGTAGAAATCCAAAGATGGGGTTAAAAAACCTGAAGGCAATGCAGATTATTTTCCGTTCTCCCCGTTCACTCCTGAATTCATCACTTGAATTCATTTTGTTTAAAGGAGGGACTGAAACAGTTGTAGTTGCCTCTGCCCAGCCCATTCCCAGATTTCTATAACCGATTATTGGTTTTCGATCAATATTGGCTAAAGGCTCAGTAGGCTTGTGGAGGCAAAAAGGAATAAATTCTTTTTAAAAGTTTGTTGTTACTGTTGATAATAACTTGAACATTTTTCTACAGTGTGTTTTCTTCTAGTTTTAAATACACCCTACAATTCATTTTCAACATTCAAGGGGTCAACAAGAACTCCCAGCTCCTGCACAATCTCACACTGGGCTACAACATCCATGACAACTATTTGAACACTTTACGCACTTCAGATGCCTCGCTGGACATGTTCTCCACTGGAGAAGCCAATGTCCCCAACTACAGCTGTGGAAGGAAGGAGAACCTTCTGGCTCTTCTTGATGCAGCTAACAGGGACATCTCCATCCAGGCGTCAACATTAGCAGCACCTTACAAAGTCCCACAGGTTTGTGTGTCTTTTTTCTCTCTCTGGTAAAGTGAAGGGCGGGTGAGCAATAGATGCAATCATGTCTTCTCCATGGAATTCAAGAGCTGCTTTTCTCCATATTAGCAAACATGTCAGTTATGTTTTTTTTCTCTTACATTCTTGTTCAAATTTCTCATACAAGGCCAGAAAAGCAACAAGACGGCAATAGTAGCATCTATGTGTGTGTGTGTGTGTGTGTGTGTAAAAAAGGTTTAAGTAGAGTAAAAAGTTTCATAAAGTTGTATAGTAATCAATCAATTAATAATCTCCCCATGTGTGAGCATGCTCCCAGCTCAGCCACAGCTGGCCAGGGGGTTACGAGAGGAGGAGGGGGAGGAGGGTCCCTGGAGAGTGCAGGAGCGAAGCTGCCCTGGACCTGCTTTCGTCCCACATTTGCACCTAAGGCAGCCTCCACTTCCTGCTGCTTCGGGATGGAGTCCAAAAAACGAAATAAGGGGGGCGGGGCCAATCAGTGATGGGAGAGGAATGGAAACTCCTCACTTTGAAATGGCAACACAAATCCCCAAGGTAATTCCTATCCATGTTGGACAAGAGAGAGAGGAACACATTGCTTTGGCAATTCCATGACTTCCTAATATGCAACTATGACACCTCCACAAGAACTTTTCAATGGCCTCAACAGAGTTCAAGTTCCTCCCTCAGGAAAGACTCTCCCTCCGCACACAGCCGAAGAGCTGCCAGGGGTGGGCGATGACATGGACGGCTCCATGACTGGAGCATTAGTGCAGGAGAGAAGCCTTGTCCTGTTAAGACCCTCCTTAAGCAAGCGCCCCCCCCGCATGCGCCTTTGCTGCGCTTTGCTCCCGGCCAAGGTGATACATAGAGAGCAGGTGAGAGGGGAAGAGAGGGAGAGGGACAGACCGAGGGATACATAAAGGGAGGGGAGAGAGAGAGAGAGACATAGAAAGACACACACAGAGTGATACATAGAGAGCAGGTGAGAGGGGAAGAGAGGGAGAAGGACAGACCGAGGGATACAGAAAGGAGGGGAGAGGGGGAGAGAGACATAGAGAATGGTTGTGTGGCTGGATGGGACTGGGGGACTGGGTGGGAGTGACTGAGTGGGAGTGAGTGACATCGAGTTGGCCATGCCCACCCAGGTTTTGTGGCTCCCGGTGTGGTTTTTTTTCTGTAGGAAACAGGTCCAAGTGGCTCTTGGAGTGTTTAAGGTTGCCGACCCCTGGCGTGGACTCTGGAGAAAAGGTGGCTCCTACTGAGAGAATAATTCTGATTATTGATCAATCAAAGTCAAAAGTTTTGGTCTTTGGAAAACAAATGTGGCCAATGCAGCAAGTAACACTTTTCTTTACTCAGTGTCACTTTTCTCTGAGACGGAATCTTGGATCTGCCATCATCAAAGGAGCTCACCTAAAGCAATGGCAGGATTGAACTTAAAGTTTAAATGATGAACCTGGAAAAGGAAATCATAGCTATCCAGCTTTCTCCCCAATTATTAGACGAGTATATAATGCCAAAGTTACCCCCAGGCCCTTCAATTGAACTGAAGTTTGGGGCTTAATACCCACCTCTACTGGAACAAGCCCAATCAGAGCACCTGAGGAGTATTTTGGGGGTGGATAAAAGGACTTCAGGTGCTGACTCAGAGCTGAGTTGGGAATTTCCACAATTTCATCTTTCTCTAAAATCAGAGGAAATACAGTCATGTGAAAAGGAAAGTCCACCCTCTTTGAGTTCTTACGATTTTATGTATCAGGACATCTGATAAAAAACTACTTGCTCTTTAGCACTTCTTAAAAGTAGGTAAATACAACCTCAGATGAACAACAAAATAGGACATATTACACCATGTGATCATTTCTTTCACAAAAAGAAAGCCAAAATGGAGAAGCCATGTTTGAAAAACTAAATGCATCTTATGATACAATAGCTTGTAGAATCACCTTTAGCAGCAACAAGTTGAAGTAATCATTTTCTGTATGACTTCATCAGTCTCTCACATCCTTGTGGGAGGAATTTTGGCCCCCTCTTCTTTACAACAGTTCATTGAGGTTTGTGGGGGTTTGTTTCTGCACAGCTCTCTGGAAGCCCCACCACCACATTTCAATTGGGTTGGGGTCTGGCATTGACTGGGCCATTGCAACGCCTGGATCCTTTCCTTTTTCAGCCACTTGCTGGTCTGCTTGGGGTCATCAGCCTTTTGCATGACCCAAAGTCCACCAAGCTTCAGCTGTCAGTCAGATGGTCTCACATTGGACTCTGGAATGTTTTGGTAGACAGAGGAGTTCATGGCCGAGTCAATGATCGCAGGGTGCCCAGGTCCTGTGGCTCCAAAAGAAGCCCAAATCCTCACCCCTCCATCTCCGTGCTTGGCAGTTGGTGTGTCATGATGCTGATATGCTGTGTGTAGTTTTCACCAAATGTGGCTCCGTGCATTATGGCCAAACTTCTCCACTCTGGTCTCGTCTGTCCAAAGGAGAATGTTCCAGAAGTCTTGTGGTCTCTTCAGGTGCAACTTGGGAAACCTCAGCCGTGCTGCCATGTTCTTTTTAGAGAGAAGTTTCCTCCTGGCAACCCTTCCAAACAAACCAAACTTCTTCAGTCTTTTTCTGATTCTGCTGTCATGAAATGGAACATTTAACAGGCTCACTGAGGCCTGTAGAGTCTCAGGTGGAACTCTTGGTCTTTTTTTGCCATGTCTCTGAGCATTTCACGGTCTGACCTTGGGTGAACTTGCTGGGATGGTCCCTCCTGGGAAGATTGGCAGCTGCCTTGAATGTTTTCCCCTTCTGAATAATCTTCTTTGCTATAGAATGATGGACTTTAAATTGTTTGGAAATGGCCTTGTAATTCTTCCCAGATTGATAGGCAGCAACAATGGCTTCTCTCAGATCACTGCTGGAGTCTTTGCCCTTTGGCATTGTGTTAACACACCCCTCAATGCTGGAGACCAGAAAACTCCTGAAACTTTGGCTTTTATAGAGGCCGTCACACTTGTGATGATCGATTAATCCAGGTCCCTTGATCAGCAGCACCAGGCTGCCTCTCAGCCTCTTCACACCCATGGAAACAGTCAGGGTGTCCTTAGCCTTTCACACCTGGCTCCTCCATTTCGGCTCTCTTTCTGTAAAATAAAGGAGGACAGGTTGTTATATCTCCTGTGTTGCTGTTCACCTGAGGTTGCATTTACCTCCTTTTAAGAACTGCTGAAGACCAGATGCTTTTTACTGTGTCCTGATATGTGAAACCACAGAACTCACAGAGGGTCTCCTTCCTTTTCCATTGGATGAATTTCTTAGTGTACAATTAAACCTCTGGAACCTGACAGAGTCCCCAAGTTCTCTGGGTTAGAAGATGCAGAATTTCAAATAAAGCTCTCTAGGATGATGCATCTGACAAATTATATTAGGAGCTGTGGTCTCCCTATCTCTTGTGTAACTAGAGAAGAAGCCCAGAAATAATCAAGGTGGTAGATAAATAAATAAACAAATATTGCTTCACCAAGAATCTGGAATATTGAATGTCAACTGCATAAGAAAGAGAGAGATGAGAGTCTTGGGCTGCACATTAGACAAACAACCTATTGGGAAACTTTTGTTAAAGCAACACATTTGCTGTTCAGTCAGAATTAAAGATATAATACGGTCCTTTATTGGAACGAAACTCTCACTTGACACCTGGACATCTGGATCTGATTGTCCCAAAGGTGTTTTTTTCAAGAGGCAACTGGACTTTCTGGGTTTTTTTTGAAGACCTTTTGCTTCTCATCCAGAGCTGAAGAACCTGGACGACTGAGAATCTCCATAGACACGTGGGTCTGATTGCAATAAGTTGTGATACAGAAATATGTTTTTTTGTTCTTATTCTTATTTATTTAATTTGTTTCTTGGGCTCCATTTTTATATACAGTGTCCTTAACACTCTGTGCTTAATATTCTGTTTATTGATATGGCATAATTGCTAATCAACAATAACATATTTAATTTGTTCATCGATACCAAGTTGAATTTATTAAAAAATAAAGTTTTGGACTTTATCTGACCCCCAATATAACACAACTTTCTTCATTGCTTTTCAGATCAGTGCTACTATTGTTTTGGATGCTCTGAGAGATAAAAGGAAATTCCCCTTTTTCCACCAGATCTTCCCCAAAGAAGGATTCCAGTACCCAGCAATTGTCCAAGTGCTCCTCCATTTCAGATGGACCTTGATTGGCGTCTTTGCTTCAGACACAGAGAAGGGAGAGAATTTCATGAGGATTTTTATTCCTATGCTTGTCAAGAATGGAATTTTTGTGGTTATATCACAACTGTCCTCAACAACTGGACACACAGCATCTCTCAGGGAGGCCCTCTCTAAGTGGAGACAAGTTAACGTCTTTGTTCACTTCATAGAAAATGTTCCCATTTTGGGGAGAATTCTTCCTTTCCATTTAACACTTATGCGTTTGCCAGGACCCATTGAAGGAAAAGTCTGGATCTATACAGCTTTGGGAAGATTAGTTTTGGGAAAGCACAGACTTTACAAATACATCCATAGTATTTGGAACTTTGGTTATCTGGGGAAAAAAAGGCCAATGGATTCTGCCTTTGAACCCCGTTTCTTTGTGGAATATGCGTTTCGAGATCATTATTTTTTCTGTTCTCTTTCAAAGAACGTCTTTTCTGTCAAAGGCCGCAGAAGATGCACCCAGAAAGCCCCAATGGAGACCCAGGAGAAAAAGAACAGAATAAAGATCACAAATTATCACCTTGGGTACAGTTTCATTCAGACTCTGGCCCAGGCCTTGAACGCTGCCTATTCCTCCAGATGGAGGAGGGGAAGGAAGGAGGGCGAAGGGAGGTTGGGGGCTCCAAGGCTGCAGCCGTGGCAGGTATGGGGGTCCTGATATTGTGGGATGTGAAGAGTTGCTTCTAAAATAATGTTTCATTACAGCTTCCACTTCTGCGTAATAAATAAAGAAAATAAGGAACTAGAATATTAAGGAATTTTTTGAAAAACTGGTTAAAATGGTATTGTTCTTAGAGTGAACAAAGTGGTTCAGAAAAGTCTAGAAAGAAAAGGGGGGGGCTTTCTGAGCAAGAGCTTAATGGACACATTTCAAAATATAACTGATTTACGCAAAAGAACAATGGAAAGTTACTGATGCAGAATCACACCAGGCCATGGAGACAGGGGGTTGCTGGGGAAAATAAGGCCAGGAGTTGAAAAGGATCTCCGGATAGGCCGAGAGCTTGCTAGTCCTTCAGCCAATAGAGAAGCAGGACAGGGTTGAGTGACGAGAGGATTGGCATAAAACCTCTTGCATGCTTTGATCCGGCTCCACCTGGTGGATTTGAATAGAATAGAATTCTTTATTGGCCAAGTGTGATTGGACACACAAGGAATTTGTCTTGGTGCATAGGCTCTCAGTGTACATAAAAGGAAAAGATATGTTCATCAAGAATCATAAGATGAGTTAGCTTAATGGAAGTTTGTACTTTCTCCAGGCGAAAATTGATACTTTAAAACTCTATATGTATTATATTACTCTCTGCAATTCTATCCATATTATTATATTTTTTTCTGTATTTTTTAATAATTTTCAATAAAAAATTTAATTAAAAAAAGAATCATAAGGTGCAACACTTAATGATAGGCATAGGGTACAAATAAGCAATCAGGAAACAATATCAATATAAATCGTAAGGATACAAGCAACAAAGTTACAGTCATACAGTCATAAGACGGAAGAGATGGGCGGTGGGAACAATGAGAAGATGAATAGTAGTGCAGACTTAGTAAATAGATTGACGGTGTTGAGGGAATTATTTGTTTAGCAGAGTGATGGCGTTCGGGGGAAAAACTGTTCTTGTGTCTAGTTGTTCTGGTGTGCAGTGCTCTATAGTGTCGTTTTGAGGGTAGGCGTTGAAACAGTTTATGTCCAGGATGCAAGCGGTCTCTAAATATTTTCACAGCCCTCTTTTCGACTGGTGCAGTAGACAGGCCCTCCATGGAAGGCAGGTTGGTAGCCATTGTTTTTTCTGCCATTCTAATTATCCTCTGAAGTCGGTGTCTGTCTTGTTGGGTTGCAGAGCCAAAGCAGACAGTTATGGAGGTGCAGATGACAGACTCCATAATTCCTCTGTAGAACTGGATCAGCAGCTCCTTGGGCAGTTTGAGCTTTCTGAGTTGGTGCAGAAAGAACATTCTTTGTTGAGCTTTTTTGATGATGTTTTTGATGTTGGGTGTCCATTTTAGATCTTGCGATATGGTAGAACCTAGAAATTTGAAGATCTCTACTGTGGATACTGTGTTGTTGTCTAGTATTGTGAGAGGTGGAAGTATGGGAGGGTTTCTCCTACAGTCCACCACCATTTCTATGGTTTTGAGTGTCTTCAGTTCCAGATTGTTCCGGTCGCACCACGAGGCTAGTTGTTCAACCTCCCGTCTGTATGCGGATTCATCATTGTCTCAAATGAGGCCAATCACTGTTGTGTCATCTGCGAACTTCAGTAGTTTAACAGATGGATCGTCAGAGATGCAGTAATTGGAATACGGAGAGAAGAGAAGTGAGGAGAACACACAGCCTTGGGGGGGGGGCTGTGCTAATTGTTCAGGAACTTGCTGCAATAAATAAATTTTGGTTTTAAATACTACTTTGAAAATAATGTATGCAGGATGTTTAAAAGGATGTCTTTATGGGTTTGTGGTTAGCATAGTGCAATTTTGGTTTAGGTTTAGGTTTAGGTTTATTTGGATTTATATACCGCCCTACTCCCGAAAGACTCAGGGCGGTGAACAGCCAAAGATAAAATTTAAAATTTAAAAAACAATTTAAAACATATTAAACAAATTTGGCCCATACTAATTAAAACACCCCTTTTTTAAAAGCAAATTAAAATTAAGCAATTAAAAAGAGTTAGGCCAGCCCAGCTTGTTGGAATAAAAAAGTCTTGAGGGCACGGTGGAAAGTGCGTAAATCCAGGATCCTCCGTATCTCCGGGGGGAGCTCGTTCCAAAGGGCAGGTGCCCCCACAGACAAGGCTCTCCCACTGGGGGCCGCCAGTCGACACTGTTTGACTAACAGCACCCTGAGGAGCCCCTCTCTGTGGGAGAATACTGGCCGGTGAGAGGCTACCGGTGGCAGAAGGGGGTCTCGTAGGTACCCAGGTCCTAAGCCATGGAGCGCTCTAAAAGTGGTAACCAATACCTTGAAGCGCACCCGGAAGACCACTGGGAGCCAGTGCAGCTCACGCAGGAGAGGTGTTACATGGGAGCGCCATGTCACTCCCATAACCACCCACGCGGCCGCATTCTGGACCAGTTGGAGCCTCCGGGTGCTCCTCAAGGGGAGCCCCATGTAGAGAGCATTACAATAGTCCAGGCGGGAAGTGACGAGGGCATGAGTGACCGTGCATAAGGAGTCCCGATCCAGAAAGGGACGCAACTGGCGAATCAGGCGAACCTGATAGAAAGTCCTCCTGGCCACAGCCGTCAGATGTTCTTCTAAAGACAGCCATGTATCCAGGAGGACACCCAAGTTGCGAGTCCTCTCTGTGGGAGCCAACGATTCGCCCCCAATAGTCAGTGATGGCACCAACTGACTATATCGGGATGCCGGAAACCACAGCCACTCGGTCTTGGATGGGTTGAGCCTGAGTCTGTTTCTCCCCATCCAAATCCGCACGGCCTCCAGGCACCGGGACATCACTTCAAGGGCATCATTGGGGTGGCCCAGGGTGGAAATGTACAGCTGAGTGTCATCAGCATACTGGTGGTACTTCACCCCAAAACCATGGATGATCTCACCCAGCAGCTTCACATAAATGTTGAACAGAAGGGGTGAAAGGACCAACCCTTGTGGCACCCCACACACAAGGCGCCTCGGGGTCGACCTCTGCCCCCCTGTCAACACAGACTGCGATCGGTCAGAGAGAAAGGAGGAGAACCACCACAACACAGTGCCCCCCACCCCCAACTCTTCCAACCGGCGCAGCATGATACCATGGTCGATGGTATCAAAAGCCGCTGAGAGGTCTAATAGGACAAGGACAGAGGAACAACCGCTAACTTTTATAAAGTTAAAATTTTAACTTTATAATTTTAAGGAGACCCTGAGATAATCTAGAAGGAGACCCTGAGATCATCCAGTCCAACCCCTCCTCTCTGCAGGAGTCCCAGCCAAAGCTTCTCTGACTGACGGCTGCTCAGTCTTTGCCTCCTCAGTGAAGGGGAGGCTGAACTTCTCTGCTTGGAGGGCTCAGCTCTGAAATGGCTCCTCTTTTCAGGGTCTTTTTCCGCTCCTTCAGCCAGAATCTCCTCCCTTCTGACGGAGCTCATTGCCCCATTTCCCCCACCTCCCTCTGGAGCAAGATTGAGGAGATCTGGAGCTTCTGTGCAACTTCTTCCAGTTATTGGAAGAGGCAGGATGGGATTTACGACCACAACTGAGCTCAGTATTTCTGTTGCTAAGCAAGACGGTTGTTAAGTAAGTTTTGCCCTATTTTATGACTTTCTTGCCTTTTCTTGTTAAGTGAATCATCGCAGTTGTTAAGTCAGCAACATGGTTGTTAAGTGAATCTGGCTTCCCTATTGATTTTGCTTGTCAGAAGTCGCAAAAGGAGATCAGGCAACCCTAAAACTCTGCAACCATCATAAGTGGCTGCCAAGAATTCAGATATTGATCACCTGGAGACCCTGGGGATGCTGCCATGATCCTGGGAAAAACTACCATGGCACTTTTTTCAGTGCTGTTGTAACTTTGGAATGGTCACTAAATGAACCATTTTTCATAATCAACCTGATGTTTTCTAGGCGTTTATGAATAATCTTTTTTTCTATGATCCATTTTATTTATCATCTGCTCTAGAATGTCCCCTATAATTTACCAATTGCATCAATTATATTTTGTTAATATATATTTTGCCAATATAATGGTTGAGCAATTTGCTGAACTTCTGTTTTATTTATGAAGGTAGTAATGGCTATTTTTCTAAATGTATATTTTGATGTTAGGCAGCTGTAGAAAAAAGATTCAAATGTGTAAAGGCTAAATGGGATTTTTAAAAAAAGCTTTCAGATTTTAAACTTCCTGGATGTTCCCCTTCTAGTTCCATCCTTTCCTGCAGAAGAATGAGTATTGCAATATTTCTGACAGGAAACTGTACTTGGATGAAAATGGAGATGTAGCAGCAGATCTGGGAATTGTGAGCTGGTTGATTCTCCCCAAGGGGAATCCCATCGAACTTCGAATGGGGACTTTGGAAAGACAGAGACTTATTATCCCTCATGGAGCTCTTTCACGGCTAAAGTTGCTCAACCAGGTGGGAGAAATTTTGGTGTGATTCCTGTTTTTCCCAAAGATTTGGGACCCATTTTATGTGGACTAAGCCTAGTTTCCAGAGTCCATGACCTTCACTGGGAATTGAACATGGGGAGTAGAAACCTTATAGTTTTCTTTCTATAGACCACTTGGGGGGCTTCAGTACTTTAGACCAAGCTGTTCTTCAGCTGCTGTAATACTGAAGACTCTTTGTAGCTGGTTCAGCCATGTCCAACCTGGGATGAGAAACCCTCAAGTGCTGGAGGTTGTGTTGTTAAGAGCCTCAGGTTCGCTTGTTCCTTGTCCTGAAAGAGCAAAGCAGAAGGGGATTCTGTTGAAGAGACCCTGAATTGAGGTTTGGACTGAATGAGATGAAATTGGATCATGGCTGGATGGAGCTCCTGGGGGTCCCATTGGGAGAGAAGCTTCCTCTTGTCCTGCTTAGGGAAAGGCCATTGGGAAATGGTTCTCTGAAAGGGCAGGTCCATGGTCTGTGATGTTTTTAAGTAGTCCAGACGTGGTCAAAGCCATATCTGTCTTTGGGGGGAGCAATTGACCTTCTGCCCCTAGGAAGGAGGTCCAAGGCTTTCAGTTCACGTAAAATGACAGTGACCAGTGAGAGAATCCCTTGACCCAGAAACCTAAAACACAACTTTAGTTCAAAGAAAAGATCTTCCCGATATCAGAAGTAAGGAGACATATTGTGACAGGAAATGCTACTTAGATTTGGCCTTTGCTAATTAAGAGGGCTCTTCATCTGAAAATGAATGGCCTTGTTTATCTTGAGTGTTAGCCACCTTCAGTCCCTCTGCTTGAAAAGGAGTCTCCAAATTCAACTACTATTAAATGTGGGTCTGTCTTTCCATGCCAGTTGGAGTCTCTTAATAGGAGTTCTTCAACACAAAGGACTTTTTCTTGGATAACTGGATGGGCCTCAGAAATATCCCCTCCTGACCCAGGACTCACACTCATTTCCCCTCTGTTGCAGCCAAAGGTTTGCGACTTAACCTTTTTCAGGGACACCTTCTCATGATCTCCCCTCAATCTCACTACAGTTCTAGAAACTATGCAGAAACCTTCAGTCTTAATAAAGGAGAATATCTGTAGCTCAGGGCTGACATGAGGGCTCCTTGGTGCTCTCTGAGCTTCCTTGTTTTCTTGCAGGCGTTTCATTACCCAACTGGGTAACATCATCAGCTATAATTTATGAGGAATTTTTGCTTTGTCTCTTAACAGGGAGACTGTTTTGAACTAGTGTCAAAGGGGACCAGCTTTGCAAGGCTTTCTGTAGTCCAGAAGAAACCTTTCCAGACCCTACTGGTCAGAAGTTTCCTTTTTAATAACGTTTTACTCTACTTAAATAAATCTTTATTAAATAAAATAATTTAATAAATCTTTGACAATGACTGTATTTAAAAATTTAATATGATCATCATCACCATGGATAGATAAATGAAGAGTGGAGGAATGCATTTTAATACAGTCATGAGGGGGAACCTTTAAGTTTCTCACAATGCTTAAATCTTTTCTCAATTCCGTCCTTCAAGACTTTATTAAGTAGAAAAGCCCTTTATTATTCCAAAGTGTTGTGCCAGAAGCAAAAGGGAGGAACTAAAGGAAGAACCTGCCAGGGTCACATCTCCTACACCTGTTTGGAAGGAGTCAGAGATTTCATATTTACCTCAGTGAAGCATAGAGGCTACTTGGCTAATGTCCATTTCTCCCCCCATTTTCCATGGATGGAGAGTCCTAACATATTTTCTTTGGCATTCCTTTTTTTTCTACTCAGTCCCTGCCGCAGTCCAAATGTGTGGAAAGTTGTCATCCTGGATTTGTCAAGAGGGCTCGAGAAGGAGAGCCAGTTTGCTGCTACGACTGTGTTCCTTGTCCAGAGGGGACCTTCTCCACTCAGGAAGGTGGGTGACACAAGAGGAAAGGAAGGCCTGGTGGAAATGGACTTATCCAGAGCATTTTGATGAAAGTGCAAATTAAAACATGCATTGAAGCTCAACTCTTTTTTTGTTTATTCAAAATGCACTTGAAATCCTCTGATTTCATATTCCTTAGCTATAAAAGTATTAGAAAATTATATTATCATTTTTTTTCCCTGTGGAATGGTTAAACAACATATCTTGGAAAATATTCCTGGAATCGGTTTTGTCCAAAAAAGTTATTTCTTGAAATGTAAAGGACAGAATATTGAGGAAATATTGGTTTTTCCTTTTCTCAGATACAGAAAAATGCACCAAGTGTCCAGATGATAAATATCCAAATAAGAACAGAGTCCAATGTATTCCCAAGGTTATAACTTTCCTGTCTTATGAAGAACTTCTGGGTATCACCCTGGTCTCTTTTGCCCTATTCTTCTTCCTAACCACAGGTCTTGTTTTAATCATCTTTATTAGATACCGAGAAACTCCCCTTGTCAAAGCCAACAACCGGGACCTCTCCTACATCCTCCTGGTCTCCCTCCTGCTTTGCTTCTTGTCTTCTTCTCTCTTCATTGGTCAACCAAGGAAAGCCACCTGCCTTCTCCGACAGACGGTTTTCAGCATCATCTTCTCAGTTGCCATTTCTTCTCTCTTGGCCAAAACCATCACGGTGGTGCTGGCTTTCCTGGCCACAAAACCAGGAAACCGAGTGAAGAGATGGTTGGGGAAGAGCTTGGCCAACTCCATCATCCTCTCTTGTTCCGCTATCCAAATTATCATCTGCTCCACCTGGCTGGGAGTTTCTGCCCCCTTCCCTGACTCTGACCTCCACTCCCAGCCTGGAGAGATCATCCTGCAATGCAACGAAGGGGCCGTTGTCATGTTCTACGTCACCCTCAGCTACATGGGCTTCCTGGCTGCCATCTGCTTCACGGTGGCTTTCCTGGCCAGGAACCTGCCTGGGGCCTTCAACGAAGCCAAGCTGATCACCTTCAGCATGCTGGTCTTCTGCAGCGTCTGGGTGACTTTTGTGCCCACCTACCTGAGCACCAAAGGGAAATCCATGGTGGCTGTGCAGGTCTTCTCCATCCTGGCCTCCAGTGCTGGTCTGCTGGGCTGCATCTTCATCCCCAAGTGCTACATTATCCTTCTGAGGCCAGACCTGAACACAAAGGAGCAGCTCACAGCCAGAACAAATGTAAAATCATGAGATATAACACAAATATGATATTGGAAGAATTATTAGATTTTCTTTTATTTGAAAGGTGATATTTTTTCCATTTAGATAGTATGCAGGAGTCAAAGAAAATCATATATATATGTCAAAATGGGAAATTGTTGAATGACTGGAATTCTTCTAGCTCTCTTCCCTTTCAGCTCAATAAAGAGAACTCTGTAAGAGTCATTCAGAGAAATTTTCTGTTCAGCAACAGCTACTGAATGTGACACCTTATAAAAAATAATTCGGGCACTTCTTCCTACAGCTAAAAGTGTGTGTGAGAGAGAGAGAGCAGGAAAAGAGGCCAGGAGGAAGCTGTGGGAACAGCCTGGTTGCCTGATCCTCTCCGTGAAAATGCCGGAATGATGTGAAATGCCATGTTTGACTGGCTCTCAGCTGGTGAGGGAAATCTTCATCTCTCTTATATAATTCTTTCTTGATTTCCTCATAAAAACCTCCTTTGCAGAAAGAATTCAGCAGAACAACTGTCTGGGATTTCAGTTTGGGGTTGTTTTTATTTGTTGTTTGGTACTTTACACCAAAATAAAAAAATAAAGTAAATTAAAAAAAATTAAGTGTGTAAAGAAATTTCCACTGTATATTTTTTCTTTCATCAACCAGAGAAATAAAATAGCAGTTTTCAGGCCATTTAATTTTCCACTTTACAATTTGTACGTAAAGCATTTCTTGTCTGTGAGGGCTGGAGAAGACGCCCAGAGAAAGGGGACCTGGAGACTCTCCCCAGGAGGAGGTTGAGGGGATCCTGTCTAAAGGCAGCCGCATCACTGACCAGGTCACAAACCTTCAATGCTGCATAATATTCATCCAGGTCCAAGAAGGGGGTGAATAGAGGGGGGGGACTTCCTGGTTTCTAGGAAGAGGCACCCATGGAAGCTGTTCTGCTCTCCAACCACACAGATTGCTCTTCAATTGGGAATCAATGTTTAGTTCTCAGAATGGCTCCTAATTGTGAATAATTTGCAAATTCCATTTTAAGGAGCTAAGAAAAGCTCTGATGGATCAGACCAAGATCAGTCTAAGATTCACAGTGGCCACACAAATCCCTCTGGTTCTCCCACAAGCAGATGGCAGAGAGACTTATGGCTTTGCCCAACATGGAACTGGTCTTTTCCCACACTTTCACTTTCCTCCATCACACCACACAATATTGGACACTCGGCCATCTCACAGTCAAAAATCCCCAATTCTGGCATCCCACATTAATCTGAGAAAATATTTTCCATGTTTCACAGCCCCAATCCAAAAGTACTAAGGTGGGATTAGAACTCAGGAGTCTCCTAGGGATCAGCCCAAAGTCACTGAGGAAACTTTCACGTCTAAGGGAGGATTAGAACTCAGAGCCTCCGAGACCTTGGCTCAAACTCACCCAGCTGGCTTTCATGCCTGAGGCAGGACTAGAACTCACAATATTCTAACGATTGTCTCAAAGTCGCCCATGTGGCTTTTATTTGAAAGTTTGGATCTCTGCCCCTCCCAGGGCACTCCTGGCCCCCCTTATTCCCCCCCCAGAACAAAAGGTTCTTTCTACGCTGCTTCCCTTCTCCCCTCCCCCGTCGCCCAAACAGACAGCTGTCACTCAAGCCCCTGTCCTGCCGCCTCCCTCGCGCCCCCCCTTTTGATCTGCCTCCAGGGAAAGGGGCTTCCTTTGTCCCTCACCCCACCCGCCCCTCCCACCACGGCGCTCCTCCTGCCTGGCAGCTGCCTGCCCAGAAGCCCTGGAGGGGCAGCCAAGGACCCTTCAAACCCCCCCCCCAGGACCGAAAAGCCCCCTTTCTGCCTCTCTCAAGGGCTGCGCTGAGGCCCCTTCGCTCCCAGACCCCCCCCCCAGTACCCGGATCTTCTGGGGGGGAAGTTGCGGGGGGTGATGGGGAAGCTCAGCCTGTCTTCACCCCCCCCAACTACCGACGGCAACATCTGGGCTAGGTGAGGCTTCATCCACCTTGCGGGAGATACAAGAGATGGGAGCCCTCCAGATGCCTCCCGCCACTCTTCAGAGACCGAAGCCCTGATCGGAGGAGGTTGTGGGTTGAAGAGGCGCTTAAGAGAAAGGCTGGTTTTCTAGACCTGAAGGGGGGGAAATGGAGGTTGTGTGGCTGGTGTGTCTTGTCCCACGTTCCCCAGATGCAAAGGGAGTGGGACAGGGAAGGAGCGGGCTGTAAGTTTGGGCAAGGCGAGAGGAGGGCAGGGAGACACCTTACTATCCGTCCATCCATCCATCCATCCGTCCGTCCATCCATCTTCCATCCATCCTTCCTCCATCCATCCATCCTCCATCCATCCATCCATCCATCCATCCTCCATCCATCCTTCCTTCCTTCCTCCATCCATTCATCCTCCATCCATCCATCCATCCATCCATCCTCCATCCATCCATCCATCCTCCATCCATCCATCCATCCATCCATCCTCCATCCATCCATCCATCCATCCATCCACCCATCCATCCTCCATCCATTCTCCATCCATCCATCCATCCATCCATCCTCCATCCATCCATCCACCCATCCATCCATCCATCCATCCATCCATCCATCCTCCATCCATCCATCCATCCATCCATCCATCCATCAATCCATCCTCCATCCATCCATCCGTCCATCCGTGCCTGAGACTAGGTTGAGTGTACATCTCTCTCCGTTAAATAAACCCATAAAGAGAAGGTGGGATTTCTCTCTAATCTCCTGTCAACGGCCTCATCAAGGCCCCCCTGGAGAAGGAGGGATTTGCATGAAGTCTGCCTGAGTTGGGGGGAAACGGGGAGGGAAGGAGGGGTTGTAAGAGGAGGGGGAGGAGAAGGGAAGGGGAAGAAACCCCCATCATCTTTCCTTGTCTTTGGGTGGTTTTGTAAGTTACAAATAGCTGAAGAAGAATCAGCCTGACCTGCTCAAAACTTCCGAGATCAAAGCAATCCGAAGGCCGCCCTCTTCAGAAGGGACCCCCTGCAGCTGTCTGGGCTTCTGGGCATTTGTAGATTTCTCTCCCTCCCTCCCCCCTCCCTCTCCCCTCCCTCCCGTCTTTTCGGTCAACGGACTTTCCCTCCCTCCGCACCTGCCACCAGGTGTCCGCAACATATTTGTGACCTTCCCTTACGCAGCAGAGCAAACCCCACCCAGCCAGATCAAGGTCCCTGCCACAGTTGAAGAGGAAGGGATCCAGTGGGACGGCCAGTCTGAGAAGTTTGACCGAAGAAGGGAGGGTCTCCTGGGACTGAAGGGGCCTCTGCAGATCCCCAGAGCCAGAAGGTCTGGAGGGGAGGAACCGGGTCCACCTGAACTCGAACAAAAGGAGGATTTCTCCCCTCCCCCCAATCTGGGCAGCTGCATCTTTTCTCTCCTCCCCCAAAGCAGAGGAAGCCCCTCCTTCTCCAGATGTTGCTGGCTACAGTTGTGGGAGTGAAGAAGGGCCCAGTTGTCTCAATCACCTCCCTCACCTGCAACTTCCAAATAAACCCGACCCCGAGATCGGGCTGGGGGGGAGGTTTGGGAGCCCCCAGGCCTCAGCCCAACTGCTGCCCACAAAGGCAGAAGGAGAAGGGGGAAAGGGGGGGTCTGGCCTTGGGCACAGCTCCCCTCGTCCCTCCCTCCATTCGCCTCTCAGCCAGCAGCTGCCGGGCAGGAGGAGCAAAGTGGGCGAGAGAAGAGCGGGGGGGTGGGGGCGGGGGGGTAGAGGAGGATTTGTCCTAGGCCGCCTGCAGGATAAGGGGGGCAGTCTGCGCTCTTCCCTCCATCACCAGGTCAGGGCTCCGATTACAGAGCCTAAGCGGGGCTTGAGCCTACGCAGGACCTTTCCATGGCAGGGGGAGCCTCCTTCGGCACCTCCAGGGGAGACACTGGACCGGCCCCTCGGCCTCCAGAACGGGGCTCCCCAAAAGCCGCCCGGAGTTCTTGCCCTTCTCTGCGCCCGGATGGGGAGGAAAGATGCTGGGTTCGCCGGGGGGTGCAGGCAGTTCTGAGAGGCGACATTGCCCAGCTGTTGGGTGCAACAGTCCCAGGGGCTTCCTTGGCTCAAGGTCTCCAAGGAAGCATCGCCCAAGTCTGGGCTCCATTGTCCAAAGGCATCGGAAGGCCACGGGCTTTGCGAGGGGCCTGGAGCCTCTCTGGAGCTGGGATGGGATTCTTTAGGAGGATGAAAAGCCTTCAGTGAAATTGTCCCTTCCTTGTGTCTCTTTCCTGCCTGATGTGGGCAGCAGGAACTGGCATGGGGGTCAGTGACGGGTGAGCCATTGGCCCTGCGCCCACCTGGCTGGACCCTGAGCTGAGAAGCTGGCAGATCATCAGGGAAGGACCTCCCCATCGCCCACACCCCATGGACCCCTCCCTCCCTCCCTTCCTTTGGGGCAGGGCTGGTTAGCTGACTCTATTTCAAGATGGAGGCTAAGAACTCTTCAGCCACGTCTTCATTCTTGGCCTTTTGCGGAGGCTTGGAGGCTTCTTCTGAGGGGCTTGTCCAGAGCAACAGAGGCAGGGGAAGACACACAAGTGGGAGGCCGCCACTCAGGATGACTCATTGCAGGGGATTCTTCCTCTTTCCTGGAACTGAGGAGGGAGGCAGGAAGTGGGAGACGGGAAAGAGCTCCTGGGTGCAAACATGGAGTCCATCTCCAGAAGGGGATCCAGGAGACGTCTTAATCTGTCCCTGGGATGGATTTCCTCATCTTGGCAGTTTCAGATAGGTAGAGTAAAGACCATTGTGCCACAAGACACAAAGACACACAAACACACACACAGAGTTCACAAGACTTTCATCTATGCAAGATATAAAGGTTTTTGCAAGAGTTTCAGGAAAGGATACCCATAGTTATAGCAGCCAAAGCCCAGTTGACATCTTGAAGTAACTGTTCAGAAGCTGCAAGTAAGAGCAGGATTTCCTTGAGGAATCAGGCCCACAAATTTCTCCTTCCAAGGTTGGAGATCAAAAGGCAGAGAGGCCACTTCTGTGCTCTCTCCATCAAGATCATAGACTTGAGATGCCCTTCAAGAGGAGAGGGGCCTGGGCAGTTCCTGGGAGCTACCGGTCCATGTGAAAGTCCAAGGATCTGCTCACTAATGTTGAGCTCCGCTGTTATTTTAGGTCTCCCGGGGCTGCAGCAGCAGACACAACATCAAAGGTTCGGTCTCCGGTCTACAAACGGAGCAGCACCAGTGTTGGCAAACACATCTGGGTCTTTCTCGGAGGAAGGTGGACTTGTTGCCAAGCATGAATCAGGACCAGGCATTCATTCACATCTGGAGGCCATCAGATCTGGGCAGGCTGTTCTAAGTCATTATCAGCAAGTAACAGAGACTTAACAGCAATGAATGAACAGGCCCCTGTCCAGCAATTAAAGGTTGGTTCTGCCCTATTTATGAAATATGATCACTGCAACCTCAAAGTGATGGTGCATTTTTTTAAGTCAGAAGAATTGTTCCTTTATCTGAGGAAAGTATTCACTACACGGGGAACAGTCAACTCTATCATATGTCTTTTTAAATACTCTTCTTGGTAAATCGAATTGCATCAAATCAAGTTTATTACATCAAAGACCAGAGATCAGAACAAATAAAAACACTCAAGGAATATCCAGTTAAAAATTCTAGAATGAAATAATAAACAGATAAACTCTATATTAAAACCACAATTTCGCATCCAATGTCAGTTACACATGGCCTAAGGATATTATAATTTCACTCCTTAAACTGTGAGGCCCACAGTCATTAAATGCAAAGGAGTTGTAATGCAAAAGGATTTGTTACTTTAGTTGTGTGAAATAGCTATGGTGGATTATTCCGTGTTTCCCATGAATCCCCAACACTGCTGCGGAGAATCTGGCCACCTTTGCTGTAACCACAGTCTGTTCCTCCTTAAGCAGCCACTGGAGCTAAGCAGCCTCAGAATGGCCAGGATGCCTATTGGTTATTGGTTTAAAATATCTCCATAGAAAGAGCATCATGTCCAACTGTCTGTCCAGGAGAGGATGGAGGATTGGGGGAGGGAGGGAGGGAGGCAGGTGGGGTGGGGGACTTGCTACCTTGTGTGCCAGGTGAGTCTGGCCAGAGCCGGATCTGGGAGCCAGAACTGAGCAGCCGAATAGGCTGAGCAGTCGGGGGCCGAACAGCCCACAGGAGAGGAGGAGAGAGGAGAGCAGCCAGAAGCTGGAGGGGAGCCCAGGGGTCCCCAGGAGAGGCCGAGGGGGAGCAAAGACACCCAGAGGCTGCAAAGGCTGAGGGAGCAGGGGGGCAGAACGGGAGGACAGGGCTGGGTGGAGGGTCTCAGAGGAGGCAGAAGCTCCTGCTGCTCCAGAGCCTCTCAGGGGAAGCAAGAGAAGGAGGAGGCCATGCCTAACATCTACCTGCCCTTTTGCTCCCCCACACCCTCATGCAGACACCCCATACCATCCCATTGATGGCCTCTCCCACCGGTCAGACCAGCACATCCACACCACACCAGACCCAACTCTCAGCCCATAAAGAACCTGGCAAACCTCCCATTCAGCCCCTCTGGCTCTGAGCCTCTGGGGAGCCCCCCAAACATACTTCATCAAGCCCAGGGAACTCAACCAACAGGAACAGTCCAAGAGGGTTGGAAGAGACCTTGGAGGTCTTCTGGTCCAAGCATTGCTCCAGCAGGCTAAGAGTTGAGTCTTTAAGAGAGCTGACTCCAACAAGCTAAGAGAGATCTAACACAATGAAATCCAAAGTAGAGAAAAGTAAAGTCTTACACTTGGGTAAGAAAAACCAAAAGTACACATATAGACTGGGTGAAACCAGGCTTAAGAGCAGTAACTTTGAGAGGATCTTGGAGTCTTAGTGGACAACCAGTTAAATATGAGCCAGCAGCCAAAAAAAGCCAATGAAATCCTATATTGCATTAACAGAGGGATACAATCAAGATCAAGAGAGGTACTATTACCACCCTATAAAGCCTTAGTAAGACCACACCTAGAATCCTGCATCCAGTTTTGGTCACCACACTATAAAAAAGATGTTGAGAGTCTAGAAAAAGTGCAGAGAAGAGCAACCAAGAGGATTAGGGAACTGGAGGCTAAAACATACAATGAACGGTTGCAGGAACTGGGCATGGCTGGTCTAGTGAAGAGAAGGACCAGAGAAGACATGATAGCAGTCTTCCAATATTTGAGGGGCTGCCACAGAGAGGAGAAAGGGGGTCAAGCTGTTTTCCAAGGCACCTGAAGGCCACACAAGGAATAATGGATGGAAACTTCCGGGTTTGTCTGCCACCGGCAAAGACGGTCGCTTCTGAAGGACCGCCAGCCCCGCCGCCTGTAGAGCCGCTCCGAGTGAGGGGAGCGGCTTGAAAACTCCAAAATCCCGAGGATTTGAGGAGAAGAGGGAAGCAAGAGGCAGGTTGAGCCCCCGTGAACCCCCAGAAGTCTGCTACTGGGGAGGAAACGGGCGCGGCTCCCTTTTAACTTGCGGAGACTCCGGACGGCGTGGGACGACTCTGCTTGTCAGAGCAAGCTGGCTGCAGCAAACATTTTAAAAAAATAATTTTGTTATAACACAACCTCAACCCCTAAACCAAGAAACTGCAAGTATTTTCCTGTTTTTGAACTTTTGATTTGGGAAAAGTTAGAGCGAGCGGAAACGGCTTGAAAAAATGGCGCCGCTCCAGTGTTAACGAGCTGAAAGGGAGAGTGATCTCGCAAAGCTATTTCAACAAGCTACATTGTAGCACTGCTTGTAGCAAGCGAACAGAGAAGAGTGGAAGAAAAATTCCTTTTTAAAATAAACTTGAGCTTGCTCCAGCTTACTTAATTTCTAATTTGATCAAATCTGGGGGACTTTTTTAAAGGACTTTGTGGAGGTGCAAAGGGGGGGAAAAAAGACTTCCTTTTTTCAGAAAAGTTAATTTACGTGGCAGAATGGCTTCAAAGAAACAGGAAGCAAAGGTTGCAGGGGAGGGATCTCCCACTCACAAACCGGAACAGCAGCCCCCTCCCAGTCAGCAGAGTGAGGGAAAGGATTTTGATGTACAAAGTTTGAAAGATTTTATTACCCAGGCTCTGGATGATAAATTTCAAAAATCACAACAGGAAATGAAGAAAGAAATTAATGAATTTAAAGAGGCAATGAAAGAAAATTATGACAAGGTGTCTGACAAATTGTCAAATGTGGTTTCTGATTTGGCAGAAACCATTACCAAAGTGGATTCCAAACTGGAAGAATTTAAATCAGAAGTTAATGTCAAACTGAAGGATACTGATTCTAAAATTGTTGATGTGGACAATAAAGTGCAGAGAGTTGAAAATGAGATTACAATGATACAGTTTCGATCCATGGAATTTGCTATAAGGCTTCGAGGAATAAAAGAGAATGATAGGCAAGATCTGAGACAGATTTGTTCGGATGCCCTGGCTGTATTGTTAAAAATTGACCCAGCAGACGTGGTTTATAAAATAGACAAAATTTACAGAGTGAACTCATGGGTGGCTAGACAAAGAAAATTGCCCAGAGATGTGGTGATATATTTTACTGACAGAAGAATAAGAAATGATATTTTGCAAAGATCCTTTCTTTCCTCTGTGCAAGTGGAGGGAGCTCAAATTGGAATCTACAAGGAATTACCACCTAAGATGTTAAAAGATCGAAAAGAATATAGGTTTCTAGTGAATGAATTGCAAAAGCAAGATATACCATTCCGGTGGGATGCCCCAACTGGTATAATTTTGAAATATAATGGAGAGAGCCATCGATTGAATACTTTTCAGAAGGCGGAATATTTTTATTATAATATTCTTAAAGAAAGATCATCATCCCCACGTACATCCACAATGTTGGAGACAAAAAGTGACAAGGAAAAGCAACCTCAGCATGAGAGGGAACAACAGTCCAAGCAGATGGAATTAGTGGAAATGCAGGGAGCTGTTGGAGGAGGAGGTTTTATGGAGGAATCCCTGTTAGAATCTTCACCAATTTTGTCAACAAGAGATGCTGCTTTGGATCTAGCTCGGATCCCTGAAGTTAAGGACCAGCGCATAACTCGTGCAATTTCTAAGCAAATAAAAGAAAAACAACAACAAGAAAGTCAACATAAAAGGGGAGCTAAAAGCACCACACAAAGTGAAGCCATGGGGGGAGCGAGGCCGAAGACCTCAGAAGAAGCGAGGCAAGGCAGCTCATCGCTTCAGAAAGGTCAAGATGACAATTAGGCTTTTATCTTGGAATGTTAACGGATTAAATTCACCACAAAAAAGGCAGAAGTTATTTACATACCTGAGACAATTTAATAATGACATAATTTGTTTACAAGAAACTCATATTCGAACTCAAGATCATAAATACTTGATAAACTCTAAATTAGGAACACATTTTATAGCTTCAACCTCGGAAAAAAAGAATGGTGTGGTTATCTATGTAAATAAAAGATTGTCTGCTAAAATCATAGAAGCAGATGAAGGTGGTAGGTTTATCGCAATTGAATTGCATACGGCAAGCGGTCAAATTCTTTTGATTGGAATTTATGCTCCGAACCAACAACAGGATCATTTTTATAAGACTTTACATAATAAAATATTGCAATGGGATTACAGATCTATTTTAATAATGGGAGACTGGAATGGAGTAATCGATTCTAAACTAGATAAAAAGAGTTTGGCGAAAGTAAGGCTCAGACTACCACAGACTTTTTTTGACATGAAAGAAGATTTGGAATTAAAAGATATTTGGAGAATTTATAACCCAAAAGAATTGGACTATACTTTTTTCTCTGATAGACATAGATCTTTTTCCAGGATTGATTTTATCTTGTTATCAGATGATTTACTTGTTAAAACAAAAAGAACAAAGATATTTCCAAGAACTTTAACCGATCATAGTTCTGTATGGATAGAAATTGAGATGGGAAAGACTGAGAGAAGGTCATGGAGACTAAATGAAAATTTGTTTAGATATGAAAAAAATATAACAGAACTTAAAAAACAGATGAAAGAATTTTTTGAGATGAACTTGAATAAGGGTACCCCAATTGAAATTGTATGGGATGCGAGTAAAGCGTATATGAGAGGGGTACTCATTTATATGAACTCTAAACACAAACAGAATCGACAAAAGAAAAGATCCGAATTGGAAGTAGAAATAAAGAATAAGGAACAGCTACTCATTAAAAACCCAACAGATGAAAGAATATCTGGTGCTATAAAACTTTTGAAAGATCAATTTCAAATGCTCTTGGCGGAGCAAGCTGCAACAAATCTACAATATGCGAAACATAATACGTTTTGTAATGCTAATAAACCGGGAAGATGGTTGGCCTACACTTTAAGGAAGAAGCAGAGCTTGCGGATTATTGAGAGTATTGATATTGGAGGGAAAGAAATTTCTCAACAAAAATTGATTAAAGAAGTTTTTGTAGACTATTATACTAAATTATATGCTAAAGATGATATACAGAATGGACTTATAGAAAAATATCTAGAAGAGAAAAGAGTTTCAAAAATTACTAGCCAACAAAAAGAAAGATTGAACTATCCTATAACTGTTGAGGAAATAATCGCAGCAATTAAACAACTGAAAACAGCTAAAGCTCCTGGAACAGATGGATTGACTGCAGTATATTATAAAACTTTACAAGCAGAAATGGTGGAACAACTTAGAGATTTATTTTGCAATATACAACAAGGGGGTAAAATACCCCCATCATGGAAATCAGCATATATCACTTTGATACCAAAAGAACAAGTAGGTTCTAAAAAACCGGAAAATTATAGACCAATATCTCTTTTAAATAATGACTATAAAATTTATGCAAAAGTATTAGCCAACAGACTGATGCCAGTAATCCAAGAGGTGATTCACGATGACCAAGCGGGATTTATAGAAGGCAGATACATGAAGGATAATGTAAGGCAAGTTATAGACTTATTGGAATATCTTGAGAAGAATAAACAGATCTCTGCAGTGCTGGTTTTTTTGGATGCGGAGAAGGCCTTTGATAGAGTGGACTGGAATTTTCTACTAAAGACTTTAAGAAAAATGGGATTTGGAGACCAATTTATACAGGCGGTCTCAGCAATTTACCAAGAACAAAAGGCACAGATTATTATTAATGGAAGTTTGACATCAGAGTTTAATATTGAAAAAGGGACCAGACAAGGCTGTCCGTTATCCCCATTGTTATTTATTTTAGCATTAGAAGTCTTGTTGAACACAATACGGGATTCGAATAACTTGAAAGGTATAGTGATAAGGCAAGAGGATTACAGAATAAGGGTATTTGCAGATGATCTGGTTGTTACCCTAACACAGCCGATGGAATCAATAATCCAGATGAAAGACATTATACAAGATTATGGTATAGTATCAGGTTTTAGATTGAATCAGAAAAAAACTAAGATGATAGTTAAAAATATGACACAAGATCGACGACATGAACTTCAAAATAAGGCAGGTTTTGAGATTGTACCAAAGGTTAAATATCTAGGAGTTCAGGTTGCAGAATCAAATATTAAATTGTTTCAAAATAACTATGAAGTACTGTGGCGAGTTGTACAGACAGATATGGAGATGTGGAAAAAACTGCAGCTGTCTTTACTTGGGAGAATAGCAGCAGTTAAGATGAACATTTTGCCAAGATTTCTTTTTTTGTTTCAAATGATTCCGGTGCTTAAAAGTGATAAACAATTGAAAGCTTGGCAAACTGGAGTGAATAAGTTTGTCTGGAACGAGAAAAAACCGAGAGTGAAATTGAAAATTATGCAAGATGTCCCAGAAAGGAGAGGTCTTAAACTTCCAAACCTACAGTTATATTATGAAGCAGCAGCTTTAACCTCAGCAAGTGATTGGTTTGGAAGGAAAAAGACTGGAATACTGAATATAGAAAGTTTTGACCTTGAATTTGGATGGCATGCTTATTTATTCTATGACAACAAAGTGGATAAAGTATTCAAAAGCCATATACTTAGAGATTCTTTGATGAGAGTTTGGAAGAAGCACCGATTCAAATGGGATTATAAAATACCGCTATGGCTGGATCTTGGTCATATTATGTGGAATATAAATATAATGTCACTCGGGGGGTTTTCATACAAAGAGGTTCTTTTTACAGATGCGGGCAGATGGCAGCTGAAGACTTTACAGACACTGTTGGACGAAGGGATTAATTTAACTTGGTTTCAATATAATCAACTACAATTGAGATGGAAAGAGGACCAAAAAAATGGTATTATGTTGCATGAGGAAGAGCTGGTTAGACATATAAGAGAGAAAGGTCCAATGCATATTAAAAGACTTTATAATGTTTTGTTAGAAAGGGACTCAGAAACTGAACTAGTTAAAGACTGTATGATTAAGTGGGCACAAAATTTTGAAGAACCAGTGATGTTGGAAACATGGGAGAAAATTTGGGTTCAGAATGTTAAATTTACACAGTCGCAGAATTTGAGGGAAAATTTTTACAAAATGTTTTATAGATGGCATTTAGATCCTAAGAAATTGTCGTGTATGTACCCTAATGTTCAGCCAAAATGTTGGAGGTGTGATTGTACAGATGCTACATATTATCATATTTGGTGGACCTGTAAGAAAGTTAAGGCTTTTTGGATAAAAATCTGGTGGGTCATGCAGAATGTTTTGAAGAAAAAAATTCAATTTTCTCCACAATTGTTTCTTTTGGGTATAGTTAAGGGTTTTACAGTGGATGAAACAAAATTGATTTTGTATATGATTACAGCAGCGAGATTGTTGATAGGTAAATATTGGAAAAATGAAGCTTTGCCTACTGTTCAAGAATGGACTTTGAAGATGGCCAGTTTTGCTGAGATGGCGAAGATTTCAGCATATTTAAAAGACCGCTCGCAAGAGACTTATGAATGTGAATGGAAAAAGTGGATAGATTATGTGCAGAACAAATATCAAACTAGGAAGTATCAAATAGCTTTTCACTGAAAGTAGTATTATATTAAGATAGTATTATATTATATTATATTAAGATAGAAATATTTGAACTATCTGAAGATGAAAAATGATATGGGGGTTGGGGGGGGGTTTAGAGTTCAAGGCTTTTTTTATATAAAGGGGATAATGATGGGGTACATTCTAAGGAAGTCCGGGGGGGAGGGGAGGGTTAGGGGGGGCTAGGGAGGGGGGGTTTGGGGAGGTTGGGGTGGGTTAGGGGGGTGAAAATGGGGTGAAAATGTAATGGTAAAACTTTTACAATTAAAAAAAAAAATGGATGGAAACTGAACAAGGAGAGATTCAACCTGGAAATAAGGAGAAATTTTCTGACAGTGAGAGTAATCAACCCACCGAACGGAAGTTGCCTTCAGAAGTTGTGGGAGCTTCATCACTGGAAGCTTTCAAGAAGAGACTGGACTGCCATCTGCCAGAAATGGTGTAGGGTCTCCAGTTTGGGGGGAAGGGGGTTGGACCAGATGACCTACAAGGTCCCTTCCAACTCTGTTAATCTGTTTCTAGTTTCTAGAGAGACTGGGAAGGATTCCATGTGTGAATGACCTAAATGGTGAATGCAGAAATGCTTAATTTTTTCTTTGAATCTCTTTTAGGCAAAAAGAAAAAAAAAACTAAAATATGAAAAGAACACTCAGATAGATAGAATTGGGATACAATTCCGAATAGGCACAAAATTCCTAAGGTGGCTGACCAACCGGACCCAGTGAGTGATCCTTCATGGAGCTACATCTACATGGGGGGAAGCATTCGGTGGGGTTCCTCAAGGTTCTGCCTTGGGCCCAGGACTCTTCCACCTCTTCCTCAATGATCTACGTGAGGGGACAGAAAGGGAACTCATCAGGTTTGCAGATGGCACCAAACTTGTGGGAATTTTTAGAACATCAGCTCAATTATCCAGAAGGATCTTGACAGACTTGAACGTTGGACCCCACCTAGCAAGATGCATTCACTGGTGAGAAAAGCCGGGATCTGCAGGATCCTTAGCAGGAATCCCCAATGCCTAGCTACAGAACGGGCGGCACCTGGCTCAGCAGTGGTCCCTGTGAAAGGATCTCGTGGCAAAGCACTTAAGGATCTGCCAGAACTCTGCTGCAGATGACAAAAGAGGCCAAGGCAGCCTTAGGCAGCCATAAAAGAGGGGGAGACTCAAGATGGAGAGAAGTTCTGGTACTGCTTTATGTCTCACTGGTCAGACCACCCTCGGAATACTTTGTCCAATTCCGGTCAGTCCCAAAAAGAAAAAGTTGTGGAGATTCTGAAGAAAAGAGGAACAAAGATGATTTAAGGTCTGGAGTCTCAATCACTTGATGGACGGTTGAGGGATTTTGCTATGTCTGGCTGAGACAAGGTGGGAAGGATTGGGCAGCCATGATAGAATCTTCCGGCACTTTTAGGGGCTCTGACAGAGAAGAGGGGAGGGGCTTCATCTCCAGAGCACTGGAGGGAAGGACAAGAGGAAATGGGGGGGGGAGTTTGTGAAAGAGAGACCCAATCTGGAAGTCAGGAGAAATTTTTCATACAGTAGGAACAATCGAGCAATGGAATAGGTTGCCTCCCAAAGGAGTGAGGGCTCCATCTCTGGAAGTTTCCAAAGTGGACAAGAGAACCGGATGGTATAAAGTCCCTGCCTTGAGCAGAGGGTTGGACTAGAAGACCTCCAAAGTCCCTTCCAGCCCTATCAATCTCTCTCCTATGTTCTTCCATCCCTAAGACGACTTCTCCACCCACCGGCCACTGACCAGATCTAGTTGGCCTTGGTGGCCCCCGGCTCCCCCCTCCTGTTGCTCCTCTCTTGCAGCCTCTGGAGCAGCAGGAGTCTCTGCCTGCCCCCGAGACCCTCAACCCAGCCCTGTCTTCCAGCTCTGCCACCAGCTCCACCAGCCTTACGGCCTCCGGGGGTCTCTGCTGCCTCTGGGCATCTCCTGCAGACCCCTCAGCTCCCACTTCGGCTTCTAGCTGTTCTCCTCTCTCCTCCTCTCCTGCGGCTGCCCTGCTCCCAGCTGCTCAGCTCCTTCGGATGCTCAGTTCTGGCTCCCAGATCTCTGCTCTCCCCACAGCAGAGCCCTCACCCTCATCACTGCTGCCCCTCAGCCTCAGCTGGCACTCCGAAGGTTGGATCTGAGCCTGGGGACTCACTGTTACCAACCTCACCTTACCACTGCCATGGCCATCACCTCTACCCTCTTTCTTGGCTCGGATCCCTGGGATTCCTCCGTGCTCTCAGGCCCTGATGCTGGGTGGCTGGGAGGCTTTCAGCTCAGCTGGCGGTCCTGCATTGACTGGTAAGGTGGGGTTAAGGGAGGGGCTTCCCCTGGTAAGGGTGGGGCTCCCATGACTCCCCTGGCACACTGGGTGGCAAGTCAAGGGAAGGGAGGGGAAGAGTCTCTTTTCTTTTTCAAATGAGTAAAAGGCCCCCATTCCTCCATTCCAGCTATGGGAAGAGAGTGTCAGCAAAGTTCTGCCATGTGCTGGTCACTCAGGAGTGCCAACATCATTTCTGAAGAAGCCCACTTGGCTGGTGACCTCTCTGTGGAGATCTTCTCTGACTTTCTCCAAACACCTGTCCTGAAGCTCTGATTCTTGGATGGCCATTCTGACCTGGTTCACTCCTTCTCGGTTGTCCTCCAGAGTTTTCTGCTGGTCTTCCATTGTGGCCTGGTAAACACAGCTCTGCTGCTGATGCCGATTGTTGAGGTGCTTCTTCTCATTTCCCCTCACATTCTGAAGAGGGGTGACTTTCTGCCTCAGTTAGCTGGAGGGGCTTTTCTCCACAAAGTGGAATTTTGGTCCCTCTCAGCCAGTTAATGCAGCAGACTCTTCTTAAGTTCTTAAGAAGGTTCCAGACCTCTTTGAGGAGTTTCTCAGAAGTTCTAAGGCAGCCTTCTCAAGTCTAAGGAAGGCACTTGGCTAGTAACCTCAGACATTTCTTCAGTGTGTTTCACCAAAGACTTGTTCTCTAGCTCTAACTGGTGGATCATCATGTTGGCATGGTCCAACCTTCCTTTGTTCTCCAGCAAAGTTTTCTGCAGGTCTTCAGTTGTGGTCCGAAGTTGATCCACAGTCTGCTTGAGACAACTGTGCTGCTCTTCCATCCGTTGTTTGTCTTTCTTGAATTCCTGGATCTGAAAGTCAAAGGAATCTCTCAGGTGGTTAATCTGGAGATGGAGGCCATCACTGCTCGCTGAGAGATACCCCAAGGATCTTCCCTAAAGGACCTTTTCTTCCCTGGTGCTGACCTGTTTGAAAAATGGAGAGACACGGTCATTTCCTCTCTCAGTTCAGGGGACATTTTGCTAACCGGCCTTAAGTCCACAGATGCCTTCAAGGGGCCCAGTTTGAGAAACACTGACAGAATCCATCACAACTGGTCTCCCTTCAAACTGTCCTGACTTCCCATTTGATTCTGGCTCCAATTCGAGGCATCTCATCTATCAAAACTCTCCAAAGGAGTCAGAATCAGCGATCGATCAATTCGGCCATCTCTGGCACTGCTAGGGGGCTTCTGATCACAGGGAAAGGAGGAGGTGACCATTCGGATTAGGAAAGAGCCCCCCCTCCAAGGACTTACCAGTCCCATCCAAGGCACGAAAGCCTGGAGGGTCACCTTGGGCCAGTCCCTCCCTCTCAGCCGTAGCCTACCTCACAAGGTTGTTTTTGTGAGGTCGATGGAGTCTTCAGTATGTTCATGCCTTGAGCTATTTAGAGAAACAATAAAGGTGGATAAAAATCTAAGCAATAAAAAATGAAAACATATAAATAAGTCAATTACCAGGCCGAGTCTGTTTGGGGAATAACTACATCTGGACAACGGAATCCCTTTTTAGGTTAATTTCCCTGGTCAGTTTCTAGCTTTGGGGTCTCAATGCCTCTCCAACTGGGACATCCCGAAGCCAATTTTTTCCCTAGTTCATATCGCTGCCCCCCAGCCGCCCGGCCCCAGCCCCTTTCCCGAGACAAGGACCTTCGACATGGTGGATGAGGAGTTTGGTGACAGGTATGGAGGCTGCAGACACGGCAGGTATCAGCACGTCTGTTGTCTTTGGTTGAACCCCATTTCACTCATCTCCCCCCCCCTTAATTCTGCCTTAAAGGGGAGGGTCTCTCCCTCCGGAGGAGCCCAGGCGAGGGAGGCCCTGCAATGCCCCCAGTGCTGCCATCCAATCCAGCCACTTTCCAGGGATGTTGAGCAGAGCCTCCATGATGTGGTCCAGACTCCCCAAGGATGCTGGCGGTTGCCATGGTGAGCTCCAGCCAATGAGCTCAGGAGGAGCCTCTGACGTCACAAGCCAAGGCTCTGAATAGCCACCAGCCAGCTGCCTTCCCCTGGGGGCGTGGCTTATTAATGGATGAGCCAATCCTGAAGGGGCTTCGCGCCCCCAATTCGCTTCAGCCAGAGCGGCTCCTTCTGAAGGGGGAACCGTCGGTCGCCTGGGGAGGTCGGGGAGCCCCGGATTCTGCCCCTTCTGTGGGGGTGGAGTCCAGATTGGGAATGTTACCCCTTGGATCTGGAATCTGGTATTAGGGATCCAGGGGATCCAGGTTTTCCTCTTCATGCCCAGATGATGAAGGGGAGGTGAAACGGAAATAGGCCTAAAAGATCAGATGTGATTCATTTGAAAAGGCCTTGTGAGAAGGTGCCTAAAGAAACAGTGGATCCAATTTTGTACAGTCCCAAACGGTCCCTACAGGAAGTCCTCGATTTATAGCCATTCATTTTGCGACAGTTCCAAGTTCCACGGCCATTAAAAAAGAAGCCATCTATGATGGGTCCTCGCGCTTATGACTAGCGCAGCATCCCCTTGGACACATAGTTGCCAGACACTATTTGGGTGCCTGGCAATCAACACGGATTTATGACCAGGAAAATCAGTGGGCGAAACAGTGTTTGTTTCATGACTGCAGGATTCACTCAACAACCCCAGTGATTCACTTAACAACTGTGGCAATAAACATTGTAAAATTCAGAGAAGCTTCATCTAGCGACCGCCTAGCTTAGCAATGGCATTTCTGGTCCCAATTCTGGTCGTAAGTGGAGGACTATCTGCAGGATGCAGCAGCAGGCTGATTTGGAAAAGTTTAAGCAGGGCTGGGAGACCACCAGGAAATGCCAGGGGTAGGTTGAGAAGAAGGCAGTGGCCAACCTATCTTGCTATGAAGAAAAGTAGGTGGGGGCCCTTTAATGACTTTGAACCAATCAGTAAGTGACTCTGAGTTCTAGTCCCACCTTAGGCATTCAAGACAGCTGGGGGCTTTGAGCCAATCAACTGGAGGCCCCAATTTCAGTTCCCAGGGCCCAGCTAGGACTTCAGGGCCAGACTCTATGCTGCCCCCTACAGGCAGTGAGTCTTAACTGAGCTCTGGCAAGAGGGAGGGGCTGTGATGGAGGGAGGGGCTCTCTGTGTCCAGGAGTTTCTCTCCTTTGCTCTCGGATGGGGCTGTTCTACCCCAGAAAGATACGAGGGGGGGGGGTTGAGGGTCCAGCTGGAACAGGAGGCAGCAGTGGTGACCAGCAGGGCCTTTGCCTAAAATCCGCCCTGCCTTAACATTGACAATGTTTAAGGCATCAGGCTAGGAAGCAAGAGATCCCGAGTTCAAGTCCTGCCTTAGCCCTGAAAGCCTGTTTGCTGACCTCGGGACAGAAACTCTCTTTCAGACAAGCCCACCTCACAGGGTGATTGTTGTGGGGAAAAGAGGAGGAAGAAGAAAAGTTGGCTATGTTAATCTCCTTTAGTTATTTGTAAAAATAAAAAAACACTGGGGAAAAATCTACCAAATATTAAACCGGCTTTCCTGCTTCTGTTTGCATGGAATCTGTCACAGCCTTTTGCAGATACAGGAATTTCTCTTCTCACAAGAAGGAAGAGGTATTTTTTTTAATCATCCCTTCCAATTTCACTCACTCCCTTCTTTTGCAGCCTTTGGGGGCACCAGTGGGGGCATCGGACCCCCTCCCAGCCCTGGGACACAGCAGGTTTCTCTATTTCTTTGGGAAAGATTCCTCCCCCACTCAGAGTCCACCTGAGCCCCATCATCCACTTCCCTCCCTGCCTGGGGTCAGCTGAATTCCTCCATTCAGACAACAGGAAAAAGGGAGTTTGAACCAAGCCTCAGGATCAGTCTCCATTCTTCCACACAGAGGGTCCCACTCACTCCTCAAAGCCAAATTCTCCCTCAGTTCCTAGATACCTCCAGATATCACTCGGCTGAGCTCACAGCAGGGCCAGGGAGGCTGAGAAATTGGGATGGAAGGGACCACAAACCTTTCCAGCCACAAGAGACACTTGGACACAGACTGTGGTCTGACAGAAGCTCCTATGGTGGCCTTTTATGGCAGTGGGAAGGGTAATGGGATCAATCTAACAACGCTCATCCTGTAGGGCTGCCCCATCTGTTGTCCCCAGTGGCAGATGGAAGATTGTGAATCCCACTTCTGACACCAGTTTCTGTGGAAAGAAAAACAAAGGTCCCCAAAAAACCAATAATCCAGGCTCACTGCAGTTATTATTTATTCAGTGTCCACTGGAGGAATTTCCCTCCAGAAAATAGTGGGAGGAAATATTTAGAGACAAATAGATGCACTCATATTTATACATTCCAGGAAAGGAGGAGAAAAGGACAATCATACATATGCATATTTCATTTAATAGATGATGCGAGCACGAATAGTCAAAATTAGAAAGACTCAAGTTACCTCCACAGCCTTGTATTGTTGCTACCCTCAAGAAACAGTTATTGTGTAAACAAAAAGAAACGTCTCAGTTGCGTTGCCACAGCAGTTTGGGTGAAATGTATTGAGAAATGAGGGCATCAACGTTGCTTGATACGTTCCTTCTATATTTCTGCCTTGCTAACATGCTTTTATATTTATTCTGCCCGTAAGCTGCTCCTTTGTGTTGAGCTCTGGCCTCAGAAGGATAATGTAGCACTTGGGGATGAAGATGCAGCCCAGCAGACCAGCACTGGAGGCCAGGATGGAGAAGACCTGCACAGCCACCATGGATTTCCCTTTGGTGCTCAGGTAGGTGGGCACAAAAGTCACCCAGACACTGCAGAAGACCAGCATGCTGAAGGTGATCAGCTTGGCTTCGTTGAAGGCCCCAGGCAGGTTCCTGGCCAGGAAAGCCACCGTGAAGCAGATGGCAGCCAGGAAGCCCATGTAGCTGAGGGTGACGTAGAACATGACAACGGCCCCTTCGTTGCATTGCAGGATGATCTCTCCAGATCATGAATTACATCTCTTTCTGTTAAAATTGACATTGTATGTTCGGGCATATTCATTAATTGGTCTTCCTCTAAAATTTCTTGGGCAATTTAACCATATTTAACCATATTTGGAGATTAGACAATTGTGGAAGAAAGATTCAATGTCGGATAAGAAACAAAGTTTTCTGTTGTTCAAATTCCTGGATGTTCCCATTCTAGTTTCATCCCTTTCTGGAGAAGAATGAATGTTGGAATATTTCTCGAAGAAAACTGTACTTGGACCAAAATGGAGAGATAACAGCAGATCTTTTCATCAAAATCTTCTTGGTTCTCCCCAAGGAGGATGTCAGGAAAGTGACTCTGGCATATTTTGAAAGGCAGAGACTTACTATCGACCAAGATTCTCTTTCACAGCTAAAGTTGCTCAATAAGGTGGGAGAAATTTTGCTGTCTTTTCTCTCTTTTCCAAAGCCAGAGGTCCCATTTCAAGTGGGCAAAGCCTAGAGTCTCCAGGGTGGTTGGCCTCCCATGCCAGGTGGTGTCATCTCATGGAGCTCTTCAACAGATGGGACCTAAGTGGAGTGGCTTTGCCATGTTTTATGGAAACCATTCAAGATCTTACTGGTCAGAGGATTCTTTCTTCATCACAATTTAACTTCATATTAAAAAATCTAACAGAATAAAAGTTTCCTAAATATTTTACAGTAAACTTTTTTCAATTCCATTGAACTAAATGAAGAATCTGCCAGTTGTTTTACCTCCTGCATTTGTTTGGAAGGAGTCAGAGATTTCATATTTACCCCAATGACGATCAGACGCTACTTGTCTCCATCCATTTCTACCTCCATTTTCCATGGACGGAGAGTCCTAACACCTTTTCTTTGGCATTCTTTGTTTTTCTCCTTAGTCTCTGCCTCAGTCCAAATGTGTGGAAAGTTGTCATCCTGGATTTGTCAAGAGGGCTCGAGAAGGAGAGCCAGTTTGCTGCTATGACTGCGTTCCTTGTCCGGAGGGGACTTTCTCCACTCAGGAAGGTAGGTCACACTGAGGAAAATGGGAGGTTTGTGGAACTGGATCCCTCCAGAACATTTTCATGAAAGTGGAAGTTAAAAGACAGATTGAAGCTCACCTCATTTTTTATTTTTAACCTTCATAATTTCTTACCTAAAAGGAAGTAAATCAAAAAGACTTTGAAGGAGGGGTTGGGAAGAGATGGGAGCTGAGAGATAGTGGCTGGCTCAAACCTATCTATTCCGATTTCAAGTGAAAATTTCTCTTTAGTGTGGATGTTTCCTACCACATTTAACTCTCTGGGACCATCCGAGTTCTTTGAAACTTGAAGAACTCTCTTAGGTCCATCACCTGGAAGGATTACTATGATACCTTCTACATGGGCCTTGCCTTGAGGATCTCCGAGTTGCTGGTCCACAGGGAGGTAGTGTGGACAGTTATGGGGGAACCTCATTACACGAATATTCTGATGGCCAATTAGATATCCCAGGATAGGAACCCTCTGAGTCAATATATGAAGAAGTGCCATGGGTCAGATCTCAGGATGTTTGCTTAGAAAGATTAGCTGATTCATTATTAACCTCTAATAATGTAGGTTCCTATGAAGATTCTGCACATTAACCAGGAAATAATTAACATCCTAGGACTTCCTCCAGTTTCATAGACTTTGCTCTACATTTGTTTGAAAATACCTATTCTTTTGATGAGATTGTTAAGGAACACATCTTGGAAATTGATTCTGCTATCAGTTTAAGATCTTTGTTGAAAGATAGAATGATAGAATATTAAAGAAATATTATTTTTTGGCTTTCTCAGATACACAAATTTGCACCAAGTGTCCAGATGATAAACATCCAAATGTGGACAGAGTCCAATGTATCCCCAAAGTTATAACCTTCCTGTCTTATGAAGAACATATGGGCATCATCCTGGTCTCTTTTGCCCTCCTCTTGTTCCTAACAACAGGCCTTGTTTTGATCTTCTTCATTCAATACCGAGAAACTCCCCTTCTCAAAGCCAACAACCGGGACCTCTCCTATATCCTCCTGGTCTCCCTCCTGCTTTGCTTCTTGTCTCCTTCTCTCTTCATTGGTCAACCAAGGAAAGCCACCTGCCTTCTCCGACAAACGGTTTTCAGCATCATCTTCTCAATTGCAGTTTCTTCTCTCTTGGCCAAAACCATCACGGTGGTGCTGGTTTTCCTGGCCACAAAACCAGGAAACCGAGTGAAGAGATGGTTGGGGAAGAGCTTGGCCAACTCCATCATCCTTTCTTGTTCTGCTGTCCAAGTTATCATCTGCTCCACCTGGCTGGGAGTTTCTCCCCCCTTCCCTGACTCTGACCTCCACTCCCAGCCTGGAGAGATCATCCTGCAATGCAACGAAGGGGCCGTTGTCATGTTCTACGTCACCCTCAGCTACATGGGCTTCCTGGCTGCCATCTGCTTCACGGTGGCTTTCCTGGCCAGGAATCTGCCTGGGGCCTTCAACGAAGCCAAGCTGATCACCTTCAGCATGCTGGTCTTCTGCAGTGTCTGGGTGACTTTTGTGCCCACCTACCTGAGCACCAAAGGGAAATCCATGGTGGCTGTGCAGGTCTTCTCCATCCTGGCCTCCAGTGCTGGTCTGCTGGGCTGCATCTTCATCCCCAAGTGCTACATTATCTTTCTGAGGCCAGATCTCAACACAAAGGAGCAGCTCACAGCCAGAACAAATGTAAAAACATGAGTTAGAACACCATTGCAATATTGGAGAATTGTTAAAGTTTCTTTTCTTTGAAAGGAGATATTCTTTCCATTTAGATAGTATGCAGGAATCAAAGAAAATGATATCTAAATGTTCCACAATGGAAATTTTTGAATTACTAGAATTCTTGTTGTTCCCTCCCCTTTCAATAAATCTTGCTAAAGAGAACTCTGAAAGTTATTCAGAGGAATTTGCCAGCTACTTTATGGGACACTTATAGAAAATAATGTGAGCACTTGTTCCTACTGACAGCAGCTAAAACTGTGTTTGTGAGAGAGAATGAGTAGGAGAAGAGGTCAGGAGGAAGCTGTGGGAACCAAGCACCAGCCTGGTTGCCTGATCACCTCCATGAAAATGCCGGAATGATGTGAAATGCCATGTTTGACTGGCTGTCAGCTGGGGAGGGAAATCTTATATAATTCTTTCTTCTTTTTTTTTCCAAATCATTTTTTACTTTAAAACAAAAAAAGAAAAAGAAAACATACAAACATCGTTCATTCAATCAAGTACAGACAGTACATCGGTCGGTTTGCATCCCTAGTGCCCTCTCCTCTCTTCACAATAGTGCTACATATCCAAAATTTAATCTTACATGAAATATATCAGTTGTATCATCATTTAAGTATTTTGACATTTGCTTACATATCACCATTTTTTGTTATCTACCCAGTGGTAAAATAAATCCCATATCAAATAATATTGTTTTTCTTCCTGCTCTCTTATTTCAAATGTCAGTTTACTCATTTCGGCATAGTCCAACATTTTCCTAATAATTTCTTCATCCGAAGGTATCATTTCTTCTTTCCAATGTTTTGCAAATATAATTCTAGCTGCTGTTAACAGATTCACGATTAAATACTGCAATTCTTTGTTGTATATTTCTGGTAAAATCCCTAATAAAAATATCTCTGGTTTAAAGTCTATGTGTCTCTTGGTCATTTTTTCCAACCACATGTGTATCTCAGTCCAATATCTCCTTCCTTCTAGGCATGTCCACCACATGTGGTAATAGGACCCTGGGGTCTGATGACATTTCCAACACTTCTCCAATTTGTTCTGGAACATTCTGGCGATTCTCGATGGGGATAAGTGCCACCTGTAAAACATCTTATACAATTTTTCCTTATATGCTGTAGACATTGTCATTTTATAATTATGAGACCACAATTTTTGTCATTTTTCTAAATCAATCCCATAACCAAAATTTTTTCCCCCATGCTACCATCGATTCTTTTAACTTGTTCTTCTTCCAGTTTTAACTCTAGCAAAAACCCATACAAATTTTTAATAATATAATCATCAGCTCCCATTAAAATCTTATCTAAATTAGTCAAAGCATTGTAAAACCCTTCTTGTTTACAATCTTCTCGATACCTAGAAAATATTTGCATATATGAAAACCAATCCATCTTAAATCCCTGTTCCTTTAGTTTCTGTTTTAATTGGAGTTCACCCTTTTCATCCAATAGTTCACTATACCTGATAGTTTGTTCCTTTGTAAATATTACGGGATAAGAAAAAGCCTCTGCTATGGATATCCAAACAGGTATTTTCAAATAATAAAGTTTTTTAACCTTCTCCCAATTCAAGCATAAAGCTTCACGTATTTGATGTCTTCTAAAACACCCTTGTATTTTTGTTCCTTTATACCATAAGAAAGCATGCCAACCCATCAACAAATCATGTCCCTCCAAATTTAATAGTCTAGTATTCCTCAGAGTTATCCATTCTTTTATCCACGTTAAACTTGCAGCTTGATAGTACCATTCAAAATTGGGCAGACCGAAGCCCCCCCTTGATTTAGCATCTTGTAACAGCTTTAACTTTATTCTCACCTTTTTCCTTTGCCATATATATCTCGTTATCATTTTATCTAAGTCTATAAAAAATTCTTTATCCAACTTAATTGGAATTGTACAAGATTCTAGGCAAGACATTCATCTTAATGTTTGAAATCCTGCCAATCAAAGACAATCACAAGTTGCCCCATTTCAACAAATCTTGCCCTATCTGTTGTTTAAGCTTGTTGTAGTTGTTTTCTTTCAGAGCACTACATCTTGGTGTTAAATGTATCCCCAAGTATTTCACTTTGTTTGTGATCTGCATTTTTGAAATCCCCATCAACTCTTCTTTCTGTTTTTTCCAACATATTTTTAGTCATTACTTTCGTTTTATCCTTGTTAATTTTCAAACCAGCTACTTTTCCAAAATCTCCAATAATTTCTATTAATTTACTTATTGTTGAATGGTTCTTCAATAATAATAAAAACCAAATCATCTGCAAAAGCTTGGAGCTTGTCTTCTTCCTTTCGAATCTTCATGCCCTTTATCTCTTTTTCTCCTCTGACACGCCTATTTAAAGCTTCTAATGTCAATATAAACAACCATGGGGATAAGGGACATCCTTGTCTCGTGCCTTTTTCTATTTCAATCGCATCCGTCAATCCTCCATTTATCATTACTTTTGCCGTTTGTTTAGAATAGATAGTTTCAATGGCCTGTACAAATTTCCTCCCGAAGAGAGCCTTTGAGCACAGAATAATAGGGCATTCTGATGCCCAGAGAAGAAAAAAATGCACATCACAGTACAGATTGGGGAAGAGCCGTGTAGTGTGGAGATAGATGGTGGATCCTACATCTCCATAGTCTCCTGGGCAGCTATAAAGAAGGCAGCCCCATGATCAAGGAAAGAGCATCCCAGTCCTGGGAAGAGGATTTTCCCCTGTGAAATTCAAGACGTTCAGGGGCCACTAACAATCCTGGATAAGGACCTGCCCAGCCTGCTTGGGGTAGAAAGGTTTAAAGACATCGGCAGAGAAGGAACCATACATCCCCTACAAGGAGAGGACTTTCATGTGGGGGGCTGGTGTCCTTGTCCCAACTTTCCCCGGGTGCAAAGGGAGGGGGACACGCAAGGGGCGGCCGCCACGGCTCTGTCTTTGGGCAAGGCAAGAGGGGGGTGAGGAGGCGCTTTACTGTCCATCCATCCATCCATCCATCCGTCTGTCTACTAGGTTGAGTAGGTTGAGGCACAGCAGCCCCCCAGCCCCTCCGCTGCCTTTGAAGCCTTTGCGCCGCGCTCCCCGACCCCCCTCCCCGCTCTTTGGAGAGGAGCCTTCGCCTGCCGTCGCCCCTCCAGCCTCCCACCCGCGGAGGACGCATCACGCTGAGCCGCCAATCAACCGACTCCCCCCCCATTTTCTCCCCCCCCCGGCTTCCCTTGAATGGCCTCATCCCCCCACCACCTCCTCCGCTCAGCGCCTCCGTCTCTGAGGAACGGGGGAGGTTCCGCACCTGGAGGGCCAGTCTCTCGTCTCTCCTCACCTGGCCCAGGTGTTGCCGCCTGGAGGTTGGGGGGCGGAGACGGGCTGAGCTTCCCCATCGCCCCCGCAGCTTCCCCACCAACAGAGGATGCGGGTCTTGGGGGGGTCTGGAGGGGCCTCAGCGCAGCCCTTGGCGGAGGCAGGAAGGGGGCTTCTCAGTCCTGGGGGGGGAGGGACCTCCGGGGCTTCTGGGCAGCAGCTGCCAGGCAGGAGGAGGGCCGGGTCGGAGGAAGAGCGGAGAAGCGACTGAGGGGGGCGGGAGGGAGAAGGGGAGCCCCTTATCTGGGTGCAGTTCAAAGGGGCGATTCCTCCTTCCAGGAGCCTCCTCCTCGCCCCTCCGGCCTCTGCGGGGAGCCCCGCCCGACGGCTGCCACCTCGGAGGGGGCGAAACCTTCCAGGGAGCCCGGTGGGGCCGATCCGCTCCTCCCAAGCGCGGCTTCCCCGCCGCCGCCCCCTCCGCAGCGCCCGCCTCGCCCGCCCGCCTCGCAGCGTCTGTGGGAAGAGGGAGAGAGGCCCCCCCTGCAGCCCCCGGGGGTCCCTCAGAGCCCCAGAGGCCGCCCGCTTGCCCTCCCCCCCCCCGCTTCTCCCGCTCCCAGCCACGCTCGCCTCCCCCGGGTCCTCCGGCCGCTCTCCTCGGTGGGGCCGCCGCAGCCTCTGGAGCCGGAGCCCCGACGTGGCCCGGGAGGGAAGAGGCGCCGGGAGCCCCGCCAGCCACCCCCGCAGCCCGGTTGGGAAGAAGCCGCTCCAGGCGTTCGCTCGCCCGCTGCTCTCCGACCGGCTCCCTGGCGAGGCTCCCGGCCAGCCCCGAAGAGGCTCCCGTGGGGACGAGGCGGGGGAGGGGAGGGGAGGGCCTCAGGCAGACCCCCTGCTGGGGGTGGCCCTGCCCGACCTGGGCGCGAGGGAGCGGGACAGGACGCTTGAGTGACAGCTGTCTGTTGGGGGGAGGGGGGAGGGGAGGCGCAGGGGCAGGAGGAGCCTTGGGTGCTGGGGGGGGGAGAAGGGGGGCCAGGAGTGTCCGGGGAGGGTGCAGAGAAGCAAAGGCAGCCGAGGGACTTTGCTCCCCTCACTACAGTTTTCAAAGCAGCTTTAGAATAGAATCCAAATGGGCGCCTTTGAGACAATCACTGGGAGATTGGGAGTTCTAGCTCTGCCTTAGGCAGGAAAGCCAGTTGGGGGAGTTTGGGCCAAGGTCCAGGAGGCTCTGAGTTCTAATCTTCCCACAGGCATGAAATCTTCCTGAGTGACTTTGGGCCAATCCCCAGGAGACTCTTGACTTCCAGTCCCGCCTTAGTGCTTTTTGATTGGGGGTGTGAAAGTTGGAAATATTTTCTCAGATTAATTTGTGATGGCAGAATTGGGGATTCCTATAGTGTGAGATGGCCGAGTGTCCAATATTGTGTCGGGTTATGGAGGAAAGTGAAATTGTGGGAAAACACCACTTCCATGTTGGGCAAAGCCTTAAGTCTCTCTGCCTTCTGCTTGTGGGAGAACCAGAGGGATTTGTGTGGTCACTGTGAATCTTAGACTGATCTTGGTCTGATCCATCAGAGCTTTTCTTAGATCCTTAAAATGGAATTTGCAAATTATTTGCAATTAGGAGCCATTCTGAGAACTAAACATTGATTCCCAATTGATCAGCAATCTGTGTGGTTGGAGAGCAGAACAGCTTCCATGGGTGCCTCTCCCTAGAAACCAGGAAGTCCCCCCCCCTCTATTCACCCCCTTCTTGGACCTGGATGAATATTATGCAGCATTGAAGGTTTGTGACCTGGTCAGTGATGCGGCTGCCTTTAGACAGGATCCCCTCAACCTCCTCCTGGGCTGAGTCTCCAGCTCCCCTTTCTCTGGGCATCTTCTCCAGCCCTTCACAGACAAGAAATGCTTTACGTACAAATTGTAAAGTGGAAAATTAAACGGCCTGAAAACTGCTATTTTATTTCTCTGGTTAATGAAAGAAAAAATACACAGTTGAAATTTCTTTACACGCTTTAGTTTTTTTATTTACCTTTTTATTATTATTTTGGTGTGAAGTACATACCAAAATAAAAACAATCCCAAACTGAAATCCCAGACAGCTGATCTGCTGAACAGTTTCTGCAAAGGAGGTTTTTATGAGGAAATCAAGAAAGAATTATATGAGAGAGATGAAGATTTCCCTCCCCAGCTGAGAGCCAGTCAAACATGGCATTTCACATCATTCCGGCATTTTCACGGAGGTGATCAGGCAACCAGGCTGGTTCCCACAGATTCCTCCTGGCCTCTCTTCCTCCTCACTCTCACACACACACTTTTAGCTGCTGTCAGTAGGAACAAGTGCTCACATTTTTTATAAGGTGTCATATTTAGTAGCTGTTGCTGAGCAGCAAATTCCTGTGAATGATTTTCACAGAGTTCTCTCTAGTAAAATTTATTGAGCTGAAAAGAAAGGGAGCTACAAGAATCCCAGTCATTCAAGATTTTCCCATTTTGAAATAGATTTTTCTTTTCTTTTCCTGCATACGATCTAAATGGAAAGAATTAATATCTCCTTTCAAATAAAAGAACCATTAACAATTCTTCCAATATCATAATGGTGTTATATCTCATGTTTTTACAGTTACTCTGGCTGTGAGATACTCCTTTGTGTTGAGGTCTGGCCTCAGAAGGATAATGTAGCACTTGGGGATGAAGATGCAGCCCAGCAGACCAGCACTGGAGGCCAGGATGGAGAAGACCTGCACAGCCACCATGGATTTCCCTTTGGTGCTCAGGTAGGTGGGCACAAAAGTCACCCAGACACTGCAGAAGACCAGCATGCTGAAGGTGATCAGCTTGGCTTCGTTGAAGGCCCCAGGCAGGTTCCTGGCCAGGAAAGCCACCGTGAAGCAGATGGCAGCCAGGAAGCCCATGTAGCTGAGGGTGACGTAGAACATGACAACGGCCCCTTCGTTGCATTGCAGGATGATCTCTCCAGGCTGGGAGTGGAGGTCAGAGTCAGGGAAGGGGGGAGAAACTCCCAGCCAGGTGGAGCAGATGATAATTTGGATAGCAGAAGAAGAAAGGATGATGGAGTTGGCCAAGCTCTTCCCCAACCATCTCTTCACTCGGTTTCCTGGTTTTGTGGCCAGGAAAGCCAGCACCACCGTGATGGTTTTGGCCAAGAGAGAAGAAACGGCAACTGAGAAGATGATGCTAAAAACCGTTTGTCGGAGAAGGCAGGTGGCTTTCCTTGGTTGACCAATGAAGAGAAAAGGAGACAAGAAGCAAAGCTGGAAGGAGACCAGGAGGATGTAGGAGAGGTCCCGGTTGTTGGCTTTGACAAGGGGAGTTTCTCGGTATTTAATGAAGATGATTAAAACAAGGCCAGTGGTTAGGAAGAAGAGTAGGGCAAAGGAGACCAGGATGATGCCCAGATGTTCCTCATAAGACAGGAAAGTTATAACTTTGGGGATACATTGGACTCTGTCCACATTTGGATATTTATCATCTGGACACTTGGTGCATTTTTCCATATCTGACAAAATCAAAAAGCAATATCTTTAATATATTTTTTTTTTTTGGCGGGAGGGTTTGCATTTCAAGAAATACCATTTTTGAAGAACGCCTGATTCCTGGAATATTTTCCAAGATGTGGAAAATGTTGTTTAATCATTCCATAGGAAAAAATGACAATATAATTTTCTAATACTTATATACTCAAGGTATATGAAATTGAAGGATTTCTAGTGCATTTTGAATAAAGAAAAAGGAGTTTAATTTCAATGGATACTTTAATTTACACTTTCATCAAAATGCAGTGGATAAATCCATTTCCACCAGGCCTTCCTTTCCTCCGGTGTCACCCACCTTCCTGAGTGGAGAAGGTCCCCTCCGGACAAGGAACGCAGTCGTAGCAGCAAACTGGCTCTCCTTCTCGAGCCCTCTTGACAAATCCAGGATGACAACTTTCCACACATTTGGACTGAGGCAGAGACTGAGCAGAAGAAAAGGAATGCCAAAGAAAAGAGGTTAGGACTCTCCGTCCATGGAAAATGGAGGTAGACATGGACATTAGACAAGTAAATTCTTCACGGAGGTAAATATGAAATCTCTGACTCCTTCCAAACAGATGTAGGAGATATGACCCTGGCAAGTTCTTTTTTTAGTTCCTCCCTTTTGCTTCTGGCATTTAACATTGCAATGAAGGATGTTTCTCCTTAATAAAGTGCGGAGGGATGGAATTGAGAAAAGATTGAAGGATTAAGGGGGAAAAATCGGTTTCTCCTCATGGCTATATTAAAATGCATCCCTGCACTCTTCATCTATCCATGGTTATGATGATCTACTCATATTAAATTTGTGAATACATTTGTGGTCAAAGATTTAATAAATTGTTATTTTATTAGATTTGTTTAAGTAGAATAAGATGTTATTAAAAGGGAAACTTCTAACCCATAGAATCTGCACTACAGAAAGCCTTGCAAAGCTGCTCCCCTTTGACACTAGTTCCAAACAGTCTCCCAGTTAAAAAGGAAAAATTCCTCATAAATTATAGCTGATGATGCTACCTAGTTGGGTAATGAAACGCCTGGAAGAAAACAAGCAAGCTCAGAGAGCACCAAGGAGCCCTCATGTCAGCCCTGAGCTACCAATATTCTCCTTTATTAAGACTGAAGTTTTCTGCATAGTTTCTAGAACTGTAGTGAGATTGAGGGGAGATCATGAGAAGGTGTCCCTGAAAAAGATTAAGTCGCAAACCTTTGGCTGCAACAGAGGGGACATGAGTGTGAGTCTTGGGTCAGAAGGAGATATTTCTGAGGCCCATCCAGTTATCCAAGAAAAAGTCCTTTGTGTTGAAGAACTCCTATTAAGAGACTCCAACTGGCATGGAAAGACAGACCCACATTTAATAGTAGTTGAATGTGGAGACTCCTTTTCAAGCAGAGGGACTAAAGATAGCTAACACTCAAGATAAACAAGGCCATTCATTTTCAGATGAAGAGCCCTCTTAATTATCAAAGGCCAAATCTAAGTAGCATTTCCTGTCACAATCTGTCTCCTTACTTCTGATATCAGGAAGACCTTTTGTTTGAACTAAAGTTGTGTTTCAGGTTTCTGGTCAAGGGATTCTCTCACTGGTCACTGTCATTTTACGTGAACTGAAAGCCTTGGACCTCCTTCCTAGGGGCAGAAGGTCAATTGCTCCCCCCAAAGACAGATATGGCTACCTTTGACCAGGTCTGGACTACTTAAACACATCACAGACCATGGACCTGCCCTTTGAGGGAACCATTTCCCAACCTCCTTTCCCTAAGCAGGACAAGAGGAAGCTTCTCTCCCAATGGGACCCGCGGGAGCTCCATCCAGCCATGATCCAATTTCATCCCATTCAGTCCAAACCTCAATTCAGGGACTCTTCAACAGAATCCCCTTCAGCTTTGCTCTTTCAGGACAAGGAACAAACGAACCTGAGGCTCTTAACAACACAACCTCCAGCACTTGAGGGTTTCTCATCCCAGGTTGGACATGGTTGAACCAGCTACAAAGAGTCTTCAGTATTACAGCAGCTGAAGAACAGCTTGGTCTAAAGTACTGAAGGCTCCCAAGTGGTCTATAGAAAGGAAACTATAAGGTTTCTACGCCCCATGTTCAATTCCCAGTGAAGGTCATGGACCCTGGAAACTAGGCTTAGTCCATATGAAATGGGTCCCAAATCTTTGGAAAAAACAGGAATCACACCAAAATTTCTCCCACCTTGTTGAGGAACTTTAGCTGTGAAAGAGCATCTTGGTAGATATTAAGTCTCTGTCTTTCCAAAGCCCCCATTCGAAGTTTGATGGGATTCTCCTTGGGGAGAATCAAATGGCTCATAATAGCCAGATCTGCTGCTACATCTCCATTTTGATCCAAGTAGAGTTTCATCATGGAAATATTGCAATACTCATTCTTCTGCAGGAAAGGATGGAACTAGAAGGGGAACATCCAGGAAATTTAACATCTGAAAGCTTTTTTTAAAAAAAATCCCATTTAGCGTTTACACATTTGAATCTGTTTTCTACAGCTGCCTAACATCAAAATATACATTTAGAAAAATAGGCGTTACTACCTTCATAAATAAAACAAATGTTCAGTAAATTGCTCAACCCTATATTGGCAAAATATATATTAACAAAATATAATTGATGCAATTGGTAAATTATAGGGGACATTCTAGAGCAGATGATAAATGAAATGAATCATAGGGAAAAAAAAATATTTATAAACGCCTGGAAAACATCAGGTTGATTATGAAAAATGGTTCATTTAGTGACCATTTCAAAGTTACAACGGCACTGATCATTTTCCCAGGATCATGGCAGCATCCCCAGGGTCTCCAGGTGATCAACATCTGAATTCTTGGCATCCACTTATGATGGTTGCAGCGTTTTAGGGTCTCCTGATCTCCTTTTGTGGCTTCTGACAAGCAAAATCAACAGGGAAGCCAGATTTACTTAACAACCATGTTAACAACTGTGATGATTCACTTAAGAAGAAAAGGCAAGAAAGTCATAAAATAGGGCAAAATTTACTTAACAACCGTCTTGCTTAGCAACAGAAATGCTGAGCTCAATTGTGGTCGTAAATCCCAGTCTGCCTCTTCCAATAACTGGAAGAAGTTGCCCAGAAACTCCAGATCTCCTCCATGTTGCTCCAGAGGGAGGGGGGGGGGGTGGATGGGGAAATGAGCTCAGTCAGAAGGGAGGAGATTCTGGCCGAAGGAGAGGAAAAAGACCCTGAAAAGAGGAGCCATTTCAGAGCTGAGCCCTCAAAGCAGAGAAGTTCAGCCTCCCCTTCACTGAGGAGGCAAAGACTGAGCAGCCGTCAGTCAGAGAAGCTTTGACTGGGACTCCTGCAGAGAGGAGAATCAACACAGAATCAACAGTAGAGACCTTCAGAATTCTAGGTTCTACCATATCACAACACTTAATGATAGTCAAAGGGTTATAATTATAGTAATTCAGTGTTCGACCTTATGATTCTTGATGAATGTATCTTTTCCTTTTATGTACACTGACAGCCTATGCACCAAAGACAAATTCCTTGTGTGTCCAATCACACTTGGCCAATAAAAAATTCTATTCTATTCAAATCCACCAGGTGGACCCGGATCAAAGCATGCAAGAGGTTTTATGCCCTTCCTCCTGTCACTCAACACTGTCTTGCTTCCCCATTGGCTGAAGGACTAGCAAGTTCTCGGCCTATCTGTTCAACTCGGCTCCTGTTCAACTCCTGTTCAACTCCTGGCCTTATATTCCCCAGCAACCCCCTGTCTCCATGGCCTGGTGTGATTCTGCATCAGTAACTTTCCATTGCTCTTTTGCGTAAATCGGTTATATTTTTAAATGTGTCCATTAAGCTCTTGCTCAGAAAGCCCCCCCCTTTCTTTCTAGACTTTTCTGAATCACATTGTTCACTGTAAGAAGTTTTTCAAAAAATTCCTTAATATTCTAGTTCCTTATTTTCTTTATTACGCAGAAGTGGAAGCTGTAATGAAACATTATTTTAGAAGCAATTCTTCATATGCCACAATATCAGGACCCCCATACCTGCCACGGCTGCAGCCTTGGAGCCCCCAACCTCCCTTCGCTCTGCTTCCTTCCCCTCCTCCGTCTGGAGGAATAGGCAGCGTTCAAGGCCTGGGCCAGAGTCTGAATGAGACTGTAGACAAGAGGATAATTTGTGAACCTTCCTCTGTTCCTTTTCTCCTGGGTCTCCAGAGGGGCTTTCTGGGTGCATCTTCTGCGGCCTTTGACAGAAAAGACGTTCTTTGAAAGAGAACAGCGGAAATAAGGATCTGGAAACTTTTCTTCCACAAAGAAAAGGGGTTCAAAGGCAGAATCCTTTGGCCTTTTTTCCCTCAGAAAACTAAAGATCCAAATACTATGGATGTATTTGTAAAGTCTGTGCTTTGTCAAAATTAATGTTCCCAAAGCTGTAATGATCCAGACTTTCCCTTCAATGGGTCCTGGCAAACGCATAAATGTTAAATGGAAAGGAAGAATTCTCCCCAAAATGGGAACAGATTCCATGAAGTGAACAAAGACGTTGACTTGTCTCCACTTAGAGAGGGAATCCCTGAGGGCTGTTGTGTATCCAGTTGTTGAAAACAGTTGTGATATAACCACACAAATTCCACTCCTGACAAGCATAGGAGAAAAAATCCTCATGAAATTCTCTCCCTTCTCTGTGTCTGAAGCAAAGAGGCCAATCAGGGTCCATCTGAAGTGGAGGAGCAGTGGGACAATTCTTGGGTACTGGATCCCTTCTTTGGGGAGCATCCGGTGGAAAAAAGGGAATTTCCTTTTATCACTCAGAGCCTCTGAAACAATTTTATGACTCATCTGAAAAAGCAATGAAAAAAGCTGTGTTATATTGGGGGTCAGATAAAGTCCAAAACATTATTTTTTAATAAATTCAACTTGGTATTGATGAACAAATTAAATAGATTATTGTTGATTAGCAATTATGCCATATCAAGAAACAAAATATTAAGCACAGAGTGTTAATGACACTGTATATAAAAACGGAGCACAAGAAGCAAATTAAATAAAAAAGAATAAGAATAAAAAAACATATTTCTGTATCACAACTTATTGCAATCTGACCCACATGTCTATGGAGATTCTCAGTCGTCCAGTTCTTAAAAGGAGGTAAATGCAACCTCAGGTGAACAGCAACACAGGAGATATAACACCCTGTCCTCCTTTATTTTACAGAAAGAGAGCCGAAATGGAGGAGCCAGGTGTGAAAGGCTAAGGACACCCTGACTGCTTCCATAGGTGTGAAGAGGCTGAGAGGCAGCCTGGTGCTGCTGATCAAGGGACCTGGATTAATCGATCATCACAAGTGTGACGGCCTCTATAAAAGCCAAAGTTTCAGGAGTTTTCTGGTCTCCAGCATTGAGGTCTGTGTTAACAGAATGCCAAAGGGCAAAGAACCCAGCAGTCATCTTAGAGGAGCCATTGTTGCTTCCCATCAATCTAGGAAGAGGCCATTTCCAAACAATTTAACGTCCATCATTCTCTAGCAAAGAAGATTGTTCAGAAGGGGAAAACATTCGAGGCAGCTGCCAATCTTCCCAGGAGGGACCATCCCAGCAAGTTCACACAAGGTCAGACTGTGCAATGCTCAGAGACATGGCAAAAAAAATAAAAATAAAAAGACCAAGAGTTCCACCTGAGATTCTACAGGCCTCAATGAGCCTGTTAAATGTTCCAGTTCCTGACAGCAGAATCAGAAAAAAACTGATTTAATTTAATTTAATTTAATTTAATTTAATTTAATTTAATTTAATTTAATTTAATTTAATTTAATTTAATTTAATTTAATTTAATTTAATTTAATTTAATTTAATTTAATTTAATTTAATTTAATTTAATTTAATTTAATTTAATTTAATTAATTCAATTTATATGCCGCCTCTCTCCGAAGACTCAGGGCGGCTCAAGAAGTTGGGTTGTTTGGGAGGGTTGCCAGGAGGAAATTTCTCTCTAAAAAGAACATGGCAGCACAGCTGAGGTTTCCCAAGTTGCACCTGAAGAGACCACAAGACTTCTGGAACATTCTCCTTTGGACAGACGAGACCAGAGTGGAGAGGTTTGGCCATCATGCACAGAGCCACGTTTGGTGGAAACCACACACAGCCTATCAGCACCATGACACACCAACCGCCAAGCACGGAGATGGAGGAGTGAGGATTTGGGCTTCTTTTACAGCCACAGGACCTGGGCACCCTGCGATCATTGACTCGGCCATGGACTCCTCTGTCTACCAAAACATTCCAGAGTCCAATGTGAGACCATCTGTCTGACAGCTGAAGCTTGGTGGACTTTGGGTCATGCAAAAGGCTGATGACCCCAAGCAGACCAGCAAGTGGCTGAAAAAGGAAAGGATCCAGGCGTTGCAATGGCCCAGTCAATGCCAGACCCCAACCCAATTGAAATGTGGTGGTGGGGCTTCCAGAGAGCTGTGCAGAAAGAAACCCCCACAAACCTCACTGAACTGTTGTAAAGAAGAAGGGCCAAAATTCCTCCCACAAGGATGTGAGAGGCTGATAAAGTCACACAGAAAATGATTACTTCAAGTTGTTGCTGCTAAAGGTGATTCTACAAGCTATTGTATCATAAGGTGCATTTAGTTTTTCAAACATGGCTTCTCCATTTTGGCTTTCTTTTTGTGAAAGAAATGATCACATGGTGTAATATGTCCTATTTTGTTGTTCATCTGAGGATGTATTTACCTCCTTTTAAGAAGTGCTAAAGAGCAGGTGGTTTTTTATCAGATGTCCTGATACATAAAATCGTAAGAACTCAAAGAGGGCGAACTTTCCTTTTCACATGACTGTATTTCCTCTGATTTTAGAGAAAGGGGAAATTGTGGAAATTCCCAACTCAGCTCTGAATCAGCACCTGAAGTCCTTTTATCCACCCCCAAAATACTCCTCAGGTGCTCTGATTGGGCTTGTTCCAGTAGAGGTAGATATTAAGCCCCAAACTTCAGTTCAATAGAAGGGCCTGGGGGTAACTTTGGCATTATATTCTCGTCTAATAATTGGGGAGAAAGCTGGATAGCTATGATTTCCTTTTCCAGGTTCACCATTTAAACTTTAAATTCAATCCTGCCATTGCTTTAGGTGAGCTCCTTTGATGATGGCAGATCCAAGATTCCGTCTCAGAGAAAAGTGACACTGAGTAAAGAAAGGTGTTACTTGCTGCATTGGCCACGTTTGTTTTCCAAAGACCAAAACTTTTGACTTTGATTGATCAATAATCAGAATGATTATCTCAGTAGGAGCCACCTTTTCTCCAGAGTCCATGCCAGGGGTCGGCAACCTTAAACACTCAAAGAGCCACTTGGACCTGTTTCCTACAGAAAAAAACCACACCGGGAGCCACAAAACCTGGGTGGGCATCGCCAACTCAGTCACTCACTCCCACCCAGTCACTCCCACCCAGTCCCATCCAGACACACAACCATTTGCTATGTCTCTTCCCCTCTCTTCCCTCCTTTCTGTATCCCTGTGTTTGTCCCTCTCCCTCTCTTCCACTCTCACCACTGGTGGGTTGCTCCCAGTTCGCACCAGTTTGTGCGAACCATTGGCAGAAATTTGGCCAAGATCACAGAACCGGTAATGGTGGCCAGCTGGCCATGCCCCCAAACCGGTTCCCCTGGTCGCTTGCCCCGGCCGCCATGTTCATTGCCGCCATGTTCTTCACGCATGTTCATCCCATTGCCTTGCAAGTCCCATGGGATGCACATGTGCAAGGAACATGGCAGCAACAGCAGCAGCTTTTTCTGTTGGTATGTTTTGGCGGCCTGCAGAGAAAGCAGCTGCCAAAGAAGCCTTTTCGGGGGCTTTTTGGTCAGCTCTTTCCAGCAGTTGCGGCTGGCTGGGGACTGCCGAAAGCTACAGTCAGCTTGCCTTCCGGACTGTGGACCAGCCGTGGAAGGTAAGCACCGTAAACAAGGAGGCGGTGGTGGGGGAGGAAGGCGGGCAAGCGGGCCTGGCCATGGGGATTTACGGGATGCCCCTCCGCTGCTCCCGCGCCACTGATGCCTGCAGCGGCAAAAGCCACCCAGGAAAAGTCCCGGGGAGTTCCGGGACTCCCTGCCGATGCCGCCATCGCAGTGGCAAAAGCCGTGCAGGAAAAGTTTTGGGGCACTGAAGCTCCCGTTTCGACCCCTGCCCTGCCTCCGCCTGCTGCTGCTGCTGCTGCCGCTGTCGCGACCAGCATTTTCTCTCGGGCCACGCAGTCTCACTCTCCTAGACTTTGCCCCCCCCCCCAAGCTGAAGATGTCAGCTTGGATTGTCAGAGCCATTTAAAAGAAAAAAGTTTAAAAGAAAAAAAGGCTTCAGAAGTCACTTCTGAATCTAGGGCTGGAAGGGACCTTAGAGGCCATCTAGTCCAACCCCCTGCTCCAGCAGGAAACCTTACTGGATTATTTGGGTGACTCTAACAGAGAGAAAAATTGCCAGAAAGGAGAAGGAGTTTACTAGGACAAGGCTGCCATGCAGAGGAAGGCAAAGATAGTCCTTGATTTATGACCAGAATTGAGCCCCACATTTTGGTTGCTAAGGAAGAGTGTTGTTAAGTGAGTTTCACCACATTTTACTCCTTCCATGATCTCTCCTGGCTCTAACAGTCATGTGCAGGCTACGGAAGTAAATCTGAAGGCATCTGTAATGTTCCAAATGTATAGAAGTATAGTTAAATGGGTGGCAGAAAGTGGACTCTGAGTGTGTTTTTCCAAATGCAGTAAGTGAGGTTAAATACTGTATGTATAGTTTTAGAAGAGGTGTGTGTGCGTGTGTGTGTATACACACATACAGTATGTATAGTAGATAATGTATCTTTTTGTGTGCCTATACACTATACTATGTAATATGTATGTACACATATGGCATATGTACATAGGATTAAATAGTATATTTTGGATGTTCCGTAGTAGTAAATAAATAGACAGGGAAATTGTATCTCGTTGAGGCCTTTGTGGTGAGGAGAGGCCAGGCACCCTAACCATAACCTTTGACGTCAAGCTGGCCACGCCCACCCAGTCACATGCCCACCCAGCTATGCCCACCCAGTCACATGACCACCAAGCTATGCCCAGACACGTGACCACCAAGCCACGCCCAGTCACGTGACCACCAAGCCATGCCCACACGGTCACGTGACCACCAAGCCTTGGTGGCGCAGCGGACTAAGTAGCTGTTATATAGCACTTAGCTGACAGCTGCCTGCAATTAGTGCGAGTTCAAATCTCACCAGGCTCAAGGTTGACTCAGCCTTCCATCCTTCCGAGGTAGGTAAAATGAGGACCCAGATTGTGGGGGTAATAAGCTGACTTTCTATAAATAAGAACACCGTTTGTGGGGGCCGAAAGCCCGAATAAGCAGCTATATACAAAAGTATGAAGGCTATTGCTATAATGCATTGTAAGCTGTCCTGAGTCTCCGGAGAAGGGTGGCATATAAATTGAACTAATAAATAAATAAATAAAGCCACGCCCACCAAATAAGCCATGCCCACAGAACCGGTAGTAAAAGTTTTTAGAACCCACCCCTGCCTCTCACCTGCTCTCTATGTATCATTCTGATTGTCTCTCTCTCTCTCTCTGTATGTGTGTGTGTCTCCCCCCTCCCTTCGGGCAATCATCCTCCTCCTCCCCCTCTCCTCTCATGACTCCCTGGCCAAGAGCAAAGCACAGCAAAGGGGTGTGTGGGGTGGGCGGCTGCTCGCTTAAGGAGGGTCTTAACAGGACACGGCTTCTCTCCTGCACTAATGCTCCAGTCATCGCCCGGCCATGTCATCGCCCACCCCTGGCAGCTCTTCGGCCGTGCGCGGAGGGAGCGTCTTTCCTGAGGGAGGAACTTGAACTCTGTTGAGGCCATTGAAAAGTTCTTGTGGATGTGTCATAGTTGCATATTAGGAAGTCATGGGAATTGCCAAAGCAATGTGTCACTCTCTGTCTTGTTCAACATAGATAGGAATTACCTTGGGGATTTGTGTTGCCATTTCAAAGTGAGGAGTTTCCATTCCTCTCCCATCCCTGGTTGGCCCCACCCCTCTTATTTCGTTTTTTGGACTCCATCCTGAAGCAGCAGGAAGCGAAGGCTGCCTTAGATGCAAATGTGGCATGAAGGCAGGTCCAGGGCAGCTTCGCTCCTGCACTCTCCGGCGACCCTCCTCCCCCTCCTCCTCTTGTAACCCCCTGGCCAGCTGTGGCTGAGCTGGGAGCATGCGCACGCATGGGGAGGCCCTCTTTAAGCAAGCCACTGCCCGCCCCATGCCCACCTTTCCTGAGCTTTGGCACTCGCTTGAGGAGGGTCTCCCCAAGCCTGCACATGCTCCCAGCTCTGACACAGCCAGCCAGGGGGCCACAAGAGGAGAAGGAGGGGAGGAAAGTGCAGGAGCGAAGCTGCCCTGTACTTGCCTTCACGCCACATTTGCGCATAAGGCAGCCTTCGCTTCCTGCCGCTTTGTGCTGCAGTCCAAAAAAGAAATGAGGGACGGGGCAACCAGTGATGGGACAGGGAGCTGGGGCAGAGGGCCCAAAGAGCCGCTTGTGGCTCTGGAGCCACAGGTTGCCAACCCCTGGTCTACGCAATCTAACCCACAGGATAATTGTCCTGTACTATCAGTTTAAACTGATGTGTATTTAGCAAGTAGGAGCCTCAGTGGTTTAAAGACACTGAATCTGTTCCGGCAGTTCGAGTTCTACCACTGCATGGCGGGGTGAGCTCCCATCACTTGTCAAACATTTTGTAGGGTTAAATTAAAACCTTGCGAGTTCAATCAAACTTCTCGAACTCGCCAAGAAGCCCTGAGGTGACTGGCGGAAGGGAAGGGCTGTCTCCTGTGCTGGCCATACCCACCCCATCACTAGGGCTTATTTGGGGGGGAGGGCGTATATTTACGCCCACCCCAAAAATCAGGCTTGGCCTTATTTTCGGGACATGTCCTATTTTCGGGAAAACAGTATTTGCTCCTAGAAGCATGAAGCCGAAAACACCAGTTGGGCTTTTTACAGCAAACTCTGTGCTGCTTTTTGGGAGACTCAGATAGATCCATTTCTGCCTTATAAGGCTTTGTCAGTGAGCCACACCCTCTTCTCATTTTTCCTCCCTGTAAAGGTACAATGTTTCTTTTTCTTTCTTTTTCGTAGGTTTTATGTGCATTTCTTTCTAGCCAGGTTCTACCTACGTAAGCTAAGATGTTATGCAGCCCTGGTTCTGTGAAAATATATATATATATATATATGCAAAAAAATTAAATCTCGGGTGTTTTCCCACGTCATGTTAAATCAGTTAGTTAAAATGTTTAAAATTCTGGTTAAAATCCTAGCTTAAAATCTTCCAAAAATCCTTACAGAACACTCTGCAAGGTCCTTTTAAAACCTTAGCTAAAATCCTACCAGTACCTTAAAAGTTTTTTCTTTCTAGCAATGTTTCGACAGGCTCACAACCCTGTCATCTTCAGGCTCTTGTTTAGTTTAGAAGCTATGGGTGTTTTGCGAGGTGGAGCTGTCGCTTTTCAATGTTTGCTTGCTGCTGACGTATGCTGGTTAGCCTGTAACTCTGTGTCCTGATTGGAGGACAGCAGTTTTTCTTCCTGCTTCCTCATCCTGGCTGTTTGGCTACGTGTTACAGGCCCAACTTTCTCAGGCTCTCTATTATTATCTGTCTGCTGTAGAGGGGAAAGGATTCTGGTAGGCATCACAGCACCCTTGATTGTTAGTTGAGATCTACATTAGTAGATCTCAACATTAGTTGAGTTCTGCATTTATATATATATATATATATATATATATATATATATATATATATATATATATATATATATATATAGATTTTAAGAAGATTTTAAGCTAGGATTTTAACCAGAATTTTAAACATTTTACAATGACTCGGGAAAACACCCGAGATTTTAATTTTTTGCATATACACATACATATATATATGCTACTATTACCAGCTTGCATACAACTGCATATAGCAAGTGTTATATCTATGTGAAAATCAACATGCCAATAGTTTATCCACAAATAGGATATTTTTTGAATAGCTGGGAGAAAATCCTCTTCAATGACCTTATTGTTTTTCAGGCCTTGTATGAGAAACTTGAACAAGAACGTAAGAGAAAAAAACATAACTGACATGTTTGCTAATATGGAGAAAAGCAACTCTTGAATTCCATGGAGAAGACATGATTGCATCTGTTGCTCACCCACCACTCACTTTACCAGAGAGAGAAAAAACACACACAAACCTGTGGGACTTTGTAACATGCTGCTAATGCTGATGCCTGGATGGAGATTTCCCTTCTAGCTGCATCAAGAAGAGCCAGAAGGTTCTCCTTCCTTCCACAGCCGTAGTTGGGGACATTGGCTTCTCCAGTGGAGAGAATGTTCAGCAAGGCATCTGAAGTGCGAAAACTGTTCAAATGGTTGTCATGGATGTTGTAGCCCAGTGTGAGGTTCTGCAGGAGCTGGGAGTTCTTGTTGACCACTTGAATGTTGAAAATGAATGGTAAGGCTAATATAAATCTAGAAGAAACCACACTGTAGAAAAATATTCAAGTTATTAACAACAGTAACAGCAAACTTTTTAAAAGAATTTATTCCTTTTTGTCTCCACAAGCCTACTGAGTCTTAAGCCATCATTGATCCAAAACCAACAATCGATTATAGAAATCTGGGAATGGGCTGGGCAGAGGTAACTACAACTGTTTCAGTCCCTCCTTTAAACAAAATGAATTCAAGTGATGAATTCTGTGAATTATTTTGCAAGGATCTTGCCCAATAACCACAGACATGATTAGTCTCTATTTCAAACGTATTTATTTACACCATTTCCTTTTCTCTCAGGTGCACATCTGGAACTGCATGGTGGATCCCTGTGCACGGCCTTATGTATGGCGAAGGCGGAGTCAAGGTAAGGAGGGGTCATGGGAAGGGCTAGGTGAGGGAGGAGGGGTCAGTCTATGCATTGATATATACATAGTTAGGCATTTACTCATAACAAATCCCCCTCTAAATGCCTAACATTTGGAGTTGGTCCTGGGGGCTCATCGCTGCTCCGTGGTCATCTAGCAGATCCCGGAGTTTCACGAGGAGCTCCCTCTTGCTGATGGAGGCCTCCATCATTTTCTGTATGGTCTCTTTCAGCTCATCTCTCTCGGGCAATTCGTTACTGGCATGCCTGGCTGCATTTTCTCTTGGCCTCACGCTTCTGTTGGTCTGGTCCAGGTCTCCCACTTCCATGGCAGTTGGAATCCTGGCTGTGGCTCCTTCGGATTCCTGCAGCTCTGCCATTAGTCTGGTGATGGACCTTGTGTTCATCCTTCCTTCCATTTTTAGTGTTATTCCTGGTTATTGGGCACAACCATCCTCTGCTACCATCTTGTGAATTATTTTCCAAGGATCTTGCCCAATAACCACAGACACGATTAGTCTCTATTTCAAACGTATTTATTTACACCATTTCCTTTTCTCTCAGGTGCACATCTGGAACTGCATGGTGGATCCCTGTGCACGGCCTTATGCATGGCGAAGGCGGAGTCAAGGTAAGGAGGGGTCATGGGAAGGGCTAGGTGAGGGAGGAGGGGTCAGTCTATGCATTGATATATACATTGTTAGGCATTTACTCATAACAAATCCCCCTCTAAATGCCAAAATTTGGAGTTGGTTCCGTACAAGGTATAGCCACTCCTAATTTTGATGTCAGATATGTGTGCTGTCTGCTTGATAATGGTTTTGTCAGAATGTCTGCGACTTGTTCAGAATTTTCACAATGTACGGCTCTGATGAAACCTACGTTCGATAACTGCCTGACGTGCTTGTGCTTGATGTTGATGTGTCTGGATCTTTGACCTACTACGTCTGCGTTGGAAATGTCTATGGCTGCTTTATTGTCCTCGTGGATTGTTATTGGATAAACTGGTTCGGTCCATATTTCAGAGAGCAGGTCATCGAACCACACTAAATTGTTAGCTGCTTTTGACAGGCAGATGTACTCTGCTTCTGCTGTGGATGTGGCAACCAGATTCTGTTTACCAGTGTACCAATGTACCGGGCAATTATTGATGAGAAATATGTAACCAGAGGTGCTTTTTCTGCTCTTGGTATCACCTGCCCAGTCAGCATCCGTATAGCAGGTCAGCACGGGTTCTTTGGACTTGGATGGTTCCAGACATAGGTATGCGTCTACGCTATGTTTCAGGTACTTAATTATTCGTTTTACCCCTTCCCAGTGGTATATTTTGGGTTCACTGACGTGTCTGGATAACATGTTAACTGCTAAGCTGATATCAGGCCTGGTCCAATTGGCAATATATAGGAGGGATCCAATGACGGATCTATACAGAGTGTTGTCCTTAAATGACTCCCCCTCTTTGTGCATATGTTTCAGGAAGTCCATTTGCATGGGTGTTTCGCATGGCTTAGCATCCTTCATGTTACATCTGTGTATAAGTTCTAATATTTTTTCCCTTTGTGATACCCTGAACCCATTCTCTGTTTTCTCGATTTGCACCCCTAGATATTTGTTGACTCTCCCTAGGGTCTTGAGTGTGAAGTGTTTCCCCAGTTCTTTGGCGAATTCATCGCATTTTCGCTTGTGTTGTTCTAAGTACAGGATGTCGTCTACGTAAATGAGTGCGTACTCAACTGATGTGCCCTCCCTCTTGACGAAGAGGCAGAGATCCGCAGAGGTGGCGGTAAAACCCATGTCCCTGAGTGTTTTGGCTAGGCACTCATACCATCTTTTTCCCGACTGCCTTAAGCCGTACAAACTTTTGTTTAGTAACCAGGTGTCTCCCTCTTTCGCGCCTTTCCCTGGGGGTGCCCTGACATATATTTCTTTGTCTAACTTCGCATGGAGGTATGCGGTCTGAATGTCGAATTGGTAGACTTCTAGGCCTAAGACGGATGCTATTACTAGAGCGCTTTTGACACTTTCTGCCCTAACTGTAGGTGAATAGGTATCCGTGTAGTCGTCTGGATACCTCTGAGCGAACCCCTGAGCTACGAGCCTAGCCTTGTAGAGGGTCTTGTTGTCTTCGAGTTCCTTAATTTTGAAAACCCATTTTGTACCTATGAGTGTTTTGTCGGCTGGGACCTTAGAAGGGGTGTACACGTTTAGTTCCTTTAGGCTAGCCATCTCCTTTTCCATAGCCTGTTCCCACCTATCTCTCTCTTCTTGTGACAGACTAATAATTTCCTCGTATGAGTTGGGGGTCGTTCTATTTGGGTGTATGGACATGACATAATCTTCAAATCTCTTTGGCATTCTATTTCTGTTGTGCCTTATGGGTCTGTTGGGTCGTGTGTTGGTGTCGTGCATGTATTTGGCTTCTTTCTCTGTGACTGCATCTACCTTAATGATGGGATGGTCTTCCTTCCACCCTTTGGTGGCTATCTCATGGTGTCTCGGTTTTTGCCTTTCTTGTGTATCTGTTTCTAATGTGGTGGGTTTGCTGTCATTCCTTAATTCGTCTGTGTTTTCCTGTCTGATGAGTGTCTTGTTGAGATGTATCTTTGACCAGTTGGTGTTCTCGTGGAACACCGCAGTTCTGGATATGATGAATCTGTGGTCCCTGTCTATGAATCTGTACCCTTTTGTGCCTGGTTCATACCCCATGAACCTTAATCTCTTAGAGACCTTGTCTCCTTTTTGTCTCAGCTGTCTGGGGATATGCACATCCGCCGTGATTCCAAATATGTGCAAGTGTGTAATTTTTGGCTTTCGGTTGTACATCACCTCGTAAGGTGTTTTCTCTATTACGCTGGACCAGAGCCTGTTCAGCGTATAATTTGAATAGGCGAGTGCTTCTGCCCAGAATGGCTGTCCCAACCTTGCATCCTCTAGAGCGCATCTCATCATTGTTTGTAGGACTCCATTCCTTTTTTCTACAACTCCGTTCTGGAACGCGGAAAAAGGAGAAGTCGTGTAGTATATTATCCCGTGCATCTTTAACCAGTTTGAGAAGTCCCTTGACAGGAACTCAGACCCCCTATCCATCATTATTTGCCTTATTTTTGTATTGTGTTGCATCTCCACCCTCTTGTAAAATTCCTTAAATTTTTGAAATACCTCTCTCTTATGGTTAATGGAATACACAAAGCCATAGCGGCTGTAGTCATCTACTATTGTCAGAAAATACTTCTTTTTGTATTTTATAGAGGGCCTCATGGGGCCCACAATATCCATGTGTACCAGGTGGAAGATAGAGTTGGTGATGCAGGTGGCCTTCCTAGGTCTGGGTTTGGTCTTTAGCTTAGATAATTTACATACAGAGCACTCTAAGTAGTTTTTACAGTTTTTTATTTTCAAGTCACTGGTACATTCTGTCATTTTTTGGATGACTGGGAAGCTGGCATGGCCCAACTTTCTATGTAGCAAGTGAGCACAGTCATCGTGAATGGGTTTGCCAATCAAAAATTTCCCTCTGTGTGTTGTGCTGCTTTCGGTGGGGTCATCTTTCCTGTCCCCCTCTGTCTCGACTTGGGCATTGACTTTATTCTCTGTGTTTTCTAGTTGGGCGATTACTTGGGTCTGGTTATTCCTCTTAGGATGGAGGTATGTTAGCCCTCCATCAATGACTATTTGGCTGATGCTTTCCCTGTCCTTGGTCATGTAGGCTTTTCCCTCTTTGAAGGTGGTCTCTATACCCATGTCTTTGCTGAGTTTAAGCGCTGCTAAGATATTGTGGGGTATTTCGGGTATGAGGAATACCCCCTCTATCTTGCCTATCCTGCTTATGAACGTGTTTCCTTTCCCTGTTACTAGGACTCTGTTTTGGTTGGCCACCTTAATGTGGTAGTTTTCCTCTGTAAATGAAGTCAGTATCTTCCTGTCATGGGTTGTGTGATTGGTGGCTCCCGAATCAATGAGCCACGCTTCTCCCTCTCTTGTTTGTGGGTGTGCGTGTGTGTTTTCCCCGATCCCATACATGGATCCTGATTGGCTCTCCCTAGAGCTGTCCCTATTTCCCCTTCTGTCCCTTGGGTTGGGGGAGTCTCTATGCCTATATCTGTTTTCTGATGGGGATCTATCAGGGAGTCCTGGCTTCCTGCCTTCCCTTTCCCTGTGGTAGGTGTGATCCCTTCCCCTCGAGTTTTTTGGGCAATCCCGTTTATAGTGGTTCTTGGAACCACAGGTGAAACACTCTGGGTAGTCTTGGTTCCTGGTTTGGAACTCAACCATCTTCGTGGGCTTGCAGTCCCTGCGGCTGATGGAGCGGTCCCTCCTTAAGCTGTCTTCTGCTATTATTCTGTTTGTCAGTGATTCAAGTGTGAGGTGGCCTAGGCTTATGCTATCCAGCTGCATTATGAAGTTATCCCAGCTGGAGTCCAGGGAGTTAATGACAATGCTCTTCATACTCTCCTCTGATATGTCCTCCCCCCTCTGTATCAACTCAGCCCTTGTGGCATTTAGGTTTAGTATATGTTCACCTATGGGAGTCCCTGCTTTATGCCTGGCAGAATGGAATTCCCTGGATATCTTGGCTGTGGTGGCAGCACTTTTACTGTAGAACAAGTTGAATATTTTTTGCTGTATTTCAAACACAGGTAATGGCTAAGGCTGGGATATATGCCTGGTGAAATACTCGCTATGACTATATAGTAAGCCCTGTGATGTAAGCAGTCTGTTTCTAAAGTCCAAGGTTTAGTGGTGGGGGGGTCATCAATTAAAAACAACATATTCTCCCTTAAAAATAAAAACTGGAGTTGATGATTCCACTGCATAAGGTTTGATCCATCTAACTTAAGAGTGGGGAAGTCAGTTGGTAAATTTGCTGAGCTGTGTGGTGAATTACTCACAGTCTGTTGCTGTCCATGGTATCTCAGGTGAGGGAACTCACAATATGGCTTGGGGATGCAGTTTGTGACTCTGTATAGACTTGTATTTATGTTCTCTCCTTCTCTTCTTACAGGAGCCGATTGAGCATGTGCGAAGCCTATTTCGCGCCTGTAGTCGGTGGGTGAGTAGCTTGCAGTTGCTGCTCTTAGGCCTCAGCCTAGGCCTACAGTTGGGGGTCCGGACTCACCCCTGGGGTCCCCGGCGTCGTCCCTGGAGGCAGGCATCCATCAATGGGCGGCTGGATCCCTGCTGGAAGCTGGAGAAAGACGAGGAGGCGAGGAGGTCGTAAGTGGAGGACTTCTGGGATTCGGCGGCGCGGCAGCGACGACAGTGGTGGTAGCAGCGGTGGCAGTAGCGGCAGCGGCGGCAGTGAGAGATCCCGATCCTTGGTCGCTGGTCCCTGGGCGCGTGGGGAAGCCCGGCGGAGGTCGCATGGAGGGTGAGTAGCTGGCGTGGCCTCCTTCCCTCGGGTCTCGTGTGGTCGGTGCTGTGGGTGCTGGGTTTGAGTCCTGCCATCGGCATGTCTCGAGCGCAATAAGTGCCCTGCGGTCGTCCTCGTGGAGAGTGGCCCTCGGGTGGAGGATCTGGGGGGGGTGTATCATCATTGATGGCCCCCTCGTAGTCCCCTCGGCTCACGGTTGTCTCCCTGCGGTTAGTGGCTGGTGCGAGGGGGTTGCGTGCAGGGCCTATTGCGGCTGCTGGGGTCTCAGGTGTCTTTCTGGCTTCGAGCTCGGCAGACGAGCTCCAGATGCCTTGGTATGTCCTTTCTGGGACGTTTCTGGTTGTTCCCCCATTTGTTTTGGGATTTCTTTCATTTCGCGCCATTGAATTTGAATCCTGGCTCCCCATTGGTCGGTGGCCATCCCAAGATGGCTGCCGGGAGCATGGCGCGAAACTGGAATTGTTAAGGTACTGGGTCTTTGCCAGGGGATATCTTTCTCTTACCGGTCTGGCAGTCTCGTAGTCCTGTTCCTGGGGGCTCATCGCTGCTCCGTGGTCATCTAGCAGGTCCCGGAGTTTCACAAGGAGCTCCCTCTTGCTGATGGAGGCCTCCATCATTTTCTGTATGGTCTCTTTCAGCTCATCTCTCTCGGGCAATTCGTTACTGGCGTGCCTGGCTGCATTTTCTCTTGGCCTCACGCTTCTGTTGGTCTGGTCCAGGTCTCCCACTTCCATGGCAGTTGGAATCCTGGCTGTGGCTCCTTCGGATTCCTGCAGCTCTGCCATTAGTCTGGTGATGGACCTTGTGTTCATCCTTCCTTCCATTTTTAGTGTTATTCCTGGTTATTGGGCACAACCATCCTCTGCTACCATCTTGTGAATTATTTTCCAAGGATCTTGCCCAATAACCACAGACACGATTAGTCTCTATTTCAAACGTATTTATTTACACCATTTCCTTTTCTCTCAGGTGCACATCTGGAACTTCATGGTGGATCCCTGTGCACGGCCTTATGTATGGCGAAGGCGGAATCAAGGTAAGGAGGGGTCATGGGAAGGGCTAGGTGAGGGAGGAGGGGTCAGTCTATGCATTGATATATACATAGTTAGGCATTTACTCATAAGAAATTCAGCAGTGAACGGGGAGAGGAAAATAATCTGCATTGCCTTCAGGTTTTTAACCACATCTTTGCATTTGAGTCTTTTCCACAAAATAAGAAAAAAGAGGCAAGTTATGGAAATCAAAATCATTCAGGAAATTAGAAAAGTCCTATATTATAGAAGTAAGTGAAATGAGAAGAAAAGAAGGAGAGTGTTAGGACTGCAAATGGAGGGGATGCAACTCCATCACCGTGAATGACTTACGCATGAGAAGGTATAGAAGGAGCACTGTGGAAAGGCAACATGATAGGTGATATTATTTTTTCAGTTAAAACTATACCAACGAGATGGTCTCCTGGCCTGTAATAACTCCATGATTGTTTTCCATTCTGGTGCTCCAAACTCAGAGGGCATTTCATTCCAAGTTTCCCAGAGACTGGATGGGACAAAAACAGCATCAGAAGCAGAAGCAGGAGGTCCATAATTCATGGAGCTTTATTAATCCTCTTCCTGTTTCTAACACCCACAGCAGGAACAGTTGGGAGAATTCAAAGCATTCTCAGATGATGGAAATATCAGCAACTTTCCTGATACAAACAGAGAAACACTCAGCTTCACCTGGAAAGGAGAGAAAGGTACAATCAAGAGCACAGATCCTGCCTGTCCCAAAACTTGTTCCCACAGACTTTGATGTAACAAATTTATCCTTTTCTGATGCAAGATCCTTTGCACATGGCTTCAATCTGCTCTTTCTATCACAGGTATGGAGATCTCCAAGGCCCAGATAATTATTATTAATTACAGTGAGGAGCAACTTCTCCTCTTGGGATCCTGAGCTTCTTCTGGGCTCCATGTGCAGAGGACAGGATGGAGAAAAAGTTGTTTGTGAAAAGCCACAACTACACTCCTGGGGTCAATTCCTGTCGTGGTTGTGGTCCTTCATGTCAGGACATGTCAGGAAAGTGATGCTGGAGGAAGATCGTTCAATAACAAGGGAATTGACCTCTGCTGTCCTTCAACCGAGTCTCTTGTCCCCAGAGTCTGCTGGAGAAGGTCACCCAAAGTATGGAGTTTGGTGCCACTCTAGGTTGGTGACCCTTAACTCTTGTGCTGCCTTTCTTCTTAATGCCAAGGAAGCAATCAGTCCCCTTGGATTCTGCCTAAGGTGAAGAGTGGGGCCTGTTTGGGCTTTTCTTTTATATCAGAACTTGATAAATTGGAGCTGATTTTAAAAAGTGGGACCCCTCTGACGTTCTCATCTCTGAGGCTGTGGGATGAAACCCCCTTCCCTAAAAAGCCTCCGAGTGCTTTGAAGCTGCTCTTGGGGCACCTGAGTCCCTGGTTCATTGGGATCCATTGTTGACGGATTGTGTCTCTTCTCTGGATGAGGAAGACGGAGACGTCCCCCTTTGCCCAGAAGGGAGAACTGGGGAGGGGGCTGATCTGAAGGAAGAGGAGGGTCCCCATCCCAGGTTCTCCTCTCAGGGCCTAGCTAGGAGGTCCTGGGGGGCTCTGGGTGGAAGGCCAGGTGGAGGCCTGGGAAGGGGCTCCTCTCCTCCCGGAGGGTCTCTGCTGTGTCTCCCTGGAGCCTGGAGGGGCCCAGAGGGGAGGGAGTCAGAGACGGGGGCCCAGGAGAGGCCCAGGGGAGGGGGGCAGGGGCGGCTGGGGCCGCTTTCCTCTCAGGGAGGCTGGGGGGACCTTTTCCCACACTGGGCGGAGGAGAGTCTGGGCTGAAGAGGAGCCTCGCAGGAGGAAGAGCCTCTCTGGCTTCTCTCCCATGGTCTCCATCCAGGCTCCCACCTTCCTCCCCCCCAGATCCAGAGGCTTCGGGGTCCCCAAAGAGCTTCCTGGGCCGATCGGCCAGCAGGTCCCCCCTGAGGAGAGAAGCCAGGATGGAGGCTCTGAGGGGGAAAGGGAGGCCTGGCCCTTCCTCTCCCCTCGGCTCCCCCGGCTCTGCCTCGGCCTCTGCCCAGCAACGGAACCAGAAGGAAGAAGGTGGAGGCTTTAGATCCTCTGCTGATGGAGGAGAAAAAGAAAAAGTTTATATATATATATATATATATATATATATATATATATATATATATATATATATATATGTATGTATGTATGTATATATGTATATGTATGTATGTACGTTAAAAAAGAGGGAAAAATCCTTCATTCCCTGGTTGTCCCCTAGTGTCCCATATCCCCCTCCTGCCCCCATGAAATCAGGGAAAAGGGGACAGGGGGTTTGGCCCTCCACCCCTTGGGGGCCCTTCAGTAGAGGTCATCTGTCCGAGTGTCCAGTGCAGGGCCTCCCAGGGCAGGTGGCTCAACCTCAGCAAAGATGCCTGGACTTCAACTCCCAGAGTGCCCTGTCCAGCACTCGGGGTCCTCTTTCCACGCTTTAGCTGTCCTTGACGCTGCCTGTAGGGGGCAGCCTACAGTCCGGCCTTTCGGCCCCAGCTGGCCCCCACAGGCAGCGAGCAGGACAGCTAAAGCGGGCAAAGACCCCGCAGCCTCCTCCATTTTGTGGCCTCTTTTTTTCCTGAGGCGATTCTCCCTCCCTCCATTTTGAGGGGAGAAAAAAGCTGAGGGGAGTCGGGAAGGTTCCCCAAAAGGGGGGAGGGAGGTATGGGGGCGGAGACCAGGGCAGGTGGCTAATGGAAGAATTACAGGACTGCTGTTCATGTTTTCTGCACTTTCCACTTAAAACGAGAAGCCGGAATAATCCTCCTGCTTGATCTTCCAACCCTGATTAAACCAAAGCAGCGTCAATGAAGAAGGGAAAGAAAAATGACTCTGTGTGAAGCTTCAGGACAAACACACCCAAATAGACACGTAGGAGGAGAACAGACTCAGGAGAGTTAAAGGCCTCGTCCTTTTTTCCGGCTGTTTGGGGAGGAAAGAGAAGGACTTTCTATCCATCCATTCCTTCTTATCCCAGACTGAACCCTCCTCACTCCATCCTTTACTCCAGGGATCTCCGGCCTTTAAAGGAAAAAATAAGCCCTGATTATCACCCTGAAAATCAATGGGAACCTTAACAACGGGAAACCTTCATGGAGACTTCCAGAGATCTCTCCGTGTCTCTTCAGAGGATCCACCGGTCACTTTGATTCCCCTCCTCCCACTTGGAGCCCCAGAGATGGCTTTGGATGCTGGTTTCCAGAATTCCCAGTGAGGCCGTGGCTCAGGATACTGGGGCTGCTCCCCAGAGCAGAAAGGCTGGGAGTGATATCCCATAAAACTGAAGAAGGGAGAATGTGGCTGTGACCCTCCCTCTCTCTCTCTCTCTCCTGCCAGGCGTTGGGAGGAAGAATGGAGGCTGCTGCTTTCACGAGGCTTTTTCCAAGTCCTCTTTATGGATCTCTGTCCTGCCTGAATGGAGTGAATTCCCATCTGCCCCTTCCAAATGAATGGACTTCAGCTCCCATCATCCTCAGCCACGGCTATGCCGTTAGCAGATGCCAAAGATGGAGGTTCGGAGGAGGCTGTTCTGTCCCCCAAGGAGGAGCCGGTGGGCTCAGTGGTTACAGCCGGAGAGAAAGAGCCAAGGAGGCTCTCCTGGAAGCTCCTGCCAGCCATTCCTGCTCCAGGGAGGTTTTGGGCCTGAGAGCCTCACTTGGAATATCTGGGAAGGTTTTGTGACTCTGCCTGAGTCTGAAGGGCCAGGAAGGGGCCGAATTCGCAGGGCATCCCAGGCTTTGCTCAAGGTTGGCTTAGAGAGTTCTAAGAACCAACCAGGACGGCTTCCAAACCAGGATCAGGGTCTTAAGAGTTATAAGTCAGTCCAATTAATTGTGGCACTTCTGATGGCCATAACAAATCATGGTTTCTGCATTATGCAATCACTGGTGGTCTCTTCAGGTGTGCTTGTTCTTTTCCAAAATGGAGGCAACATGTGGAGAGTTGTTGGCCTGCATCCATGTTTTTAAAACTTTAAGATGAATGGACTTCAACCCCCAAAATTCCCCACCCAACAATGCAGGGACTTCATCATGCTGGCCAGGAAATTCTGGGAATTAAAAGTCCATTCATCTTAAAATTCCAAGTTTGAAAAATGCAGCTCTACATTCCTCCCTTCTATAAGGAGTTAAAGCCCTGCACCAAGAATTGGCTAACTCACATGTTGCTCAATAAGCCAGACACATTTTTTTCCCTCCCTCTCTCTTCCGGACAATCCCAGATCCCCCTTGGAAGACCCAGCCCTGCATGGCTTCTCCCCCACAGGAGCCTCTCCTGGAAAGACACGGAGCCCAAGGGAAGCTGGAGAAACCCCGGGGGCTGCATCCCCCCAACATTCAACCCTGGGACCCATAAACCAGGTTCGTCTCTTCCCAGTGTGGGAAGCCCCCCCACTCCTAGAAGAATGAAATATTTTGGGAAATATTAAAAAGGCAGAATATTATATTTCCCTAAAGGAGAAATGGAGAAAGAGGCTTTTAAAGACAGAAAGCAGACTCGGTCTTTAGAATTAACCTACCACCATTTAGCAGAAGACACAGAGCTCACTACATGGCACAATTTCCTAAGGGCGTTTCAAGCATTGCACAACCCCTCCCCCCTCCAGCAGCATTTCAGGACCTGCATAAAATCCTGGCCTTCGTACAGCTAGTTGTTCAGCTGGTCCAGAGCCCTGGTGGTTCTGCTTCATCAATCAATGGACCTTCTTCCCAAGGAGCCTCCATTTTATTTCCAGCGTCTTTCTCCATAATGGAACTGAACCAGATGGATTTTCCCTTCCAACACCAGGAATGGGGGGTGGAAGGTGGGGAGCTGCCCCAGATCCCTTCCTCCTTCCTGGCCATCCTGGGCCTTCTCTATGGGTCTGGGCTTTGCCTTCCCCCTAGTGCCCCATACATGGAAAGAAGTGGCAGTGGAACATGGGATATGGTTTCCCCCGTTTCCAGGACTCAGAAGATGGAATCTGGAGGGAGATTTTGCTCTGCTTTCCTTCCCCAACAAGAGGCTCCCCAGCTTCCTTCTCCCAAGAGGGGCTCCCCACTCATCCAGGCAGAGTCCTGTCTGGCATCCCTGCAAGAGCCCCCTTGCTTGGCCTGGGCATGGGAAAGGGAGACAGGGGAACATGGGATATGGGCTTCCTCATTCCCTGGTCTCAGAGAATGGAAGTTTGAAGGGGATTTTGCATAACAGCTTTCCATATCCCTCCCTCCCTCCCTCCTTTGCAGGGGTGAGTGGCTTCCTTTATTTCTCCATATCTTTTCACTTGGTTTTCTCTCACTTCTCCCTCTCTCTGTTTGTCTGTGCATGTGGGTTTTTTTTCCCAACTATGCAAAGTTCTGATAATTAGTTTTTCACTATGTATTCATTTATTTTTTGGAGTCAGGCCATACTATTACATCAGCCCTTTTGTCATTGAGCATCAGCTTTCAAAGTAAAGTAAAGTTTGGCTCCAACTCAACAAGCAGATCCGTGACATGCTCGGGCATTAAATATCCCCCGAGGTTTTCTCTCTAATTGCTATGCCAACAAATGTCACATTTCTTTTTATCTTCAGCCACAGGTGCTGTGTATTCCCTCTGGGGCCAATTTCAAGGCTGTACATCCCAAAGCTCTCAATTCTAGATGACAGATTTAATTCCATCTCTCCTCTACCATTATGAACCACATGGGGATTATTTCCCTCTCACTTCCCTCCAGAGAAATGCCCAACAATCTCGGAGTTCAAGAACTAGTTGAATTATCCAGGGATCCTTCCTGAGAGGGAGAATTATTATCCTCCGAGTTTCTTCTCTGCTGTTTGGCCAAATCCTCCCGGGAGACTTTGGGGAGAGACCCAGGGAGTCGGGGGCAGCTTCTCTCTTCTCCCCCCTGGCCCCAAAGGCCTCGAATGGAAAACTTTTCCTGCCAGAGAACTTGGCTTCAGGCAAAAAGTTTCACTGAACAATTTGAGACTGGACTTCCCTCCCCACTGAAGATCAGGGCTGCCTGGATCCCTTCCCATCAAAGGGGGCTACTCTGGGGAAAAGAAAAGCTGAGGGCAAAGGGAGCCCTCTTTCTGCCACCCAGGATCACCCCCCAAAAGACCCCCCTTTTCCATCTTCCCAAATGAGACCTCTGCTTTCTTCCAAAGGGTGCAAGTTTCTTCTTGAGTCCCTTGTATTGTCCCCCTTCAACGCCCCCCCTGCAAGCCCCTCTTTATCATGTAGAAGAGTTGGGGGTCCTGGGCCTTCCAGATGTGGTGGGGTAAGAACTTTCTCCCTCTTCCACTGGGGAGTTGGCTGGGAATGGGACCTTTGAGGCTCCTCCAGATGTGGAGGAGAGATGTCACTTTGCTGGGCTGGGTAGTTATCAATATTCTACTCTGAGATTTGTGATAGTTTGTGTGTGTGTGAGGGGGGGAGGGGAAAGAGAAAGAAACACTAGAACAACCCCAGAACTCCACCCTCCAACAGATATCCTGGACCACAGAACCCATAATTCCCTCATAATACCAGACTTCTCCCCCCTCCCCCGGGAGAATCCACCGCTCCTTTCCTATGAGGAGGGGCACCCAGGCCCTTCTAGCAGTGCCCGCCAAGAGTCCCTCCCCCCCGCAGGGACCCAGAAAGGCCTCTTGTAGCCCCCCCCCGCAGTCCCCCCACCAAAAAATCCCTGGCGCCACCTGCATGCCAAGCCCCACCAGTGCCCATCCGAGCAATTCAATGCAGGGAAAGGGGAGGGGCCGTCCCCCTGGCCCTGCCTTCCTGCGGGAGGGAAGACTCCGAGCCTTGTGTGCAGAACTCCCGGAAGAAGCGGCCTCGGCAGCTTCAGAGGACAAACAGAGCATGTGCGAGAGAACGTTGCCCACAGTTGCTCCCGATGGGAGCGGGGAGAATTCCTCGTAGGAGGAACTTTTGCAAGGAAGTTGGAACTCCTTTCCGCTCTAGGACTCAACATCTCTCTGGCCTTAACCCTTGCGCTGTGCCTTAGTCAGACCGGCGTAGATGAGGCAGCCTATGTACGCGAACTACAGGTGGTCAGTTGGTGTTGAGCGTTTCTCTCCTCTGTGTCCTGACATCCACTCCCCCCACCAATCAGATCTCAACCCCACTTGGATGGTGGCGCAAAGGAGACACAGGCGCATCTCTCACAAGGGGAGCTGCTGTGGCTGGCGGGGACCACCAGGGGCTCCCTCCGCAGGCATCGAAGTCCTGGCAGCCTGCGAGCCTCAGAAGGGAACTGAGCATGTGCCTCTTCCTTTTGCCCATCTCTGCTTCTCTCAGTTCCCCACCTGATGGAAAGACACGGGGTCCCCTCACCCCTGCCCTTTGTACCCAGACGCCCCCCAGTCCTTCCTCCGGGACCAAGAGGCTGCAAGGGGGCCTGGCAGGGAGGGAGGGGCCAGGAGGAGCATCCCCAGGAAGGAAGTCCCACCAGAGGGATGGCTGCAGTGGGGGGGAGGGGATCTTGCAAGGAGGGGGGTTTCCTATCTCCTTCCAGCCACAATCGCAGCCAACGCAGCAATTTCTCTCCTTTTAGGCTTCTTTATCTCTCCATGCCAGGAAAGTTTGGACGCTCTTTGGGAGCCCTAGGAAGGAATCCCTACCATCCTTCGGAGGTCTCCCCAGCACTGCCAAGCAAAGGGTGGCTGGCCACTTCCCCCCCCACTGTCCCCCCCCATGGACAATCCAGGATTTCCCTGCAGGAAAGGAGCTGCTGGCAGCGTTGCTGGGGGTTCCCTGAAGGAGGCTGGGAGGGGGGTGCTTTGGGACCCCTCCTGGGAGGGAGAGAGAGAGACAAGCCTTCCCCTCCCTCTGTGTCTGTGTCTGTGTCTGTGTGTCTGTCTGGGCCCTTATGGCACTCCAGCAGAAAGTTGGGTGGGTCAATCCTCTCCAAGACTCGGGTGGGGGGAGGTTGGGGGACCCTCGTGGGAGGGAGTGGGATCTGAGCCCCCCCCACTGTTACATCTGTCAATCAGTCTGCCTGCCTGGCCTCAGATGGACTGTGAGTTTGGAGGGCTAATCCCATCCAAGATGCAACCTGGCTGGATCCCCCTCCCCTCCGCAGGTGGGAGCCAAAAGGGAGGGAGAAGGTTGGGAAGGGCCGTTTCTGCCCAACTCCAAGGAAGGGAGCCCTGGGCAGACTCTCTCCATCCACTTAGGGGACCCACTTGGAACCCCAGAGAGGGATGCTTGCCTGGTCCTGAAGAGCCAGCCTGGAGGGACCAGAGATCCCAGGCACTTTGGACGCCCTTCTCAACCAGAGACCCTGGAAGAACCGCTGGTGCTGGCCCAAAGGGCTGGAGGCAGATTCTGTGCCCGGAGCAGGTGGGCAGAGGCCCCAGAATGTGCTGCTGGCTGCCCTGAACCCTTTCAGATCAAGAGAAATGAGAAAAATCCCCCTTTGCAAAGCCAAAGGAGAAAACAGCTCCCCCCCTTCACTCCTGCCAGGTTCAGCTGAAGGTTTTGTCCCCCATCCAAAGCGCTGGGACCTTCAGGCACCTGGAGAAGGACCCTGGTCTCTCTTCCTGGGACCCCTTTGTCTTCCCAAAGAGAGGAAAGGAAAGTTGTGGGTGCTCCAAGAAGCAAAGTCTCCCCTTTTGGAGGGGCAGAAACAAGGACGAGGAGGGGGCTTTATAGAAGCAGGAGGGGCTCCTGGAGGAAAAGCTCCTTCAGGCTGCATTTCACTTCCCTCTGCAGGAGATGGAAAAAAGGTTTATGGTTTCTTAGAGATGACTTTTTCCTCTTTAGTCCGGTCTTTCCTGCCACTCCCTCATTCTCTGAGTCTAACGGAAGTGGGACCCACTTAGGAATAGAGACAAATCAGTTTCTCTTGTGACCGACAGGAAAGGCCCAGCAAGGAGGCCTTAAATTGTCTGGGACAGAGTCAGAAGGAAAACAACCTCAGGGTCCTCCAATTATAAGCAGAGGGAAAAAATATATTGGGGGTGATAAAAGAAGACACACAAAGTAGGTAGACAGATCTCTTGTTCTTGTATTTTAATGGGAGTTTCTTTATTTGTGTCTAGGAGTGGATGAGCCAAATCTTGCAAGGAACTGGACGTAACCCAGGAAGAGAGTCTCCTCCATCTCAATGGGGACCTCAAAAGGCCAGAGGAAAAGCAGCCAGAGAGCCAAGAAGAGAAGCCATTTCAACTCTTGATGGATGGAAAGAGTCTCAGGAAGAGGAGATCCATCCCTTCCCATCAAAGGATCCACTCAGGAGGAAACCAGATCCATGCATGGAGTGTGGAAAGTGTTAAGTGTGGGTCGAGTGAAGAGTGAAGAGACAGGACTCTCAGCTAAGAAAACAGCTCGTTTATTTGGTAGACTGGTAGAAGAAGTGAGTGAGTGAGTGTCCAGCAGCTCCCTCTTTTAAAGGGCTGTCTGACAGCTCAGCCACTGAGATCTCTTGAATTTCCCACCTGTAGTGTGAACCAATCTATTTAAACCACCTGTCAGATCCCTAAGAGTGATACTGCCAATCAACTGGGAGAAGAGGGAGACTTGGATTCGATTTACTAGCATTGCCTGTGTCAACAGGTATTTTACAACCTATATCCTGGCGCCAAAGAGCCCTGAGATCCTCTTAACGTGGAGGAATGTTTATGATAGCCATGTTAATGTAAATGAAGCGGGCTCTGATAGATGACCACTGGATAACTTTCTATTCACTCTATTCTAAAAAGCAATGCATCCGGTTGGAAAAAGTACAAACTCAGCCAAAATCCTTTTGGTACCTCTAGGAGGCCTCTAAGTTGTCAGAAGAAAGGAACATTCTAATGACATACAGCTTAAAGGTTGGTTAGGTCAAGGGGATCCACATGAGTTAAAAGTTGTCTATCGTCAGAAGATGATTTGAGTCTATGCTTCAGTAATCTACAAAAAGAATTATAACTGTTTTGCAAAGAAACTCAGTAATTAGGAAATGTCAATTAAAAATGACAAATGTATATGACCATATGAATTGCTGAATTAACAGAATCCTTTGTCTAGAAGGGTATAAAACCATTGTTCCTAATTTCTGTCTTTGTTCAACGCTTCATGTACAGAGCTTTGAACCTATTGCGCAATATACAAATTGTCTCTGATTAATCCAAAAGTTGTGTTTGTCTTATTAAATCCACAACATTTATGGCACCCTCCAGATGGGACTAAGGAGGAACTTTTGTTCTACCAGACAGCCTGCCTCAGCGGGAATCGACGCCTCTCCAAGGAAAATCCACTGGCCGGCCATTAGGACTCCTTTGAAGTCCACGGAGATTCAGTGAGGAGGTGCCGTAAACCCGCTGACGAAAACAGGCCAGTCAAGAATCCTTGAAGGTTAATCAGACACAGAGACTCAACATAAATACATAAAAAAGAAAGAAAGAAAGAAAGAAAGAAAGAGAGAGAGAGAGAAAGAATGAAAGAAAGAAAGAAAGAAAGAAAGAGGAAAAGAAAACAGGTAAGTATAAATCAGAGAGTTAAAGTCTCTCTGTTTAGAGGTGCCTACCCTTTAAGGGGTAGAAGAGTGGGGCTTGATCAACCCCCTGAGGGACCAGGTGGCATCCTGAAGTCTCTGGAATTAAGTATTTAAGTATTGGAATTAAGGAACTAAATATTGTGTGTAATCTTATGTGTGGTAAGAGAAGAACTAATTGCAGTGTTATAAAATTTCTGATAAACTGACATTCTTAAAGAGCCAGAGAACTCTGAAAGAACTAAGAATAAAGAAGACATTGTTTACTGTTCTTCCCACCCGGGGTTTAGCAGGCAGTAAAAAGGTAAAGCCTGTCTAAATGGGAAAACAGATAATTTGACTTGATCAATTTGGTGTGGTTTCTGTTAAATATATATATGTATATATATATAATGGTAGTGTGTAAAATTGAATGGGATTGAATTGATTGTGATATGTGTGAGTGAGTAGATTTGTGCTTGAGGCTGTGGGAGATGTTTGAGATGATTGTAATGGTGGGATTTTTTGTATGTGAAATTGGTTTAAACAAGAAGTCTGATTGCAGTACGAATGTGAAAGCCTGTGTGTTGATAAGGTGAGAAATTAGAGAAATACTGAATGTGTTGCTTTGTTGTAAGAATGCTGAATGGAGGAGGGAAGTGCGGCTTGGTTGCGTGCTGTAAAACTTTTTTTCTCTCCCCCCCTTCCTTTGGAGGGGAAAAACAGGAAAAGAGATGCTTTTTGTTCCTTTAAAACTTTTTTTCTCCTTTCTCTCACCCCCCCACCCCTCCTCCTCTTTCTGCGAAGCCTCTTTCATTAACATATGAAAGCTATGCAGATACATTCTCCTTTCTGCTCTGAATACATTTTTATTTTATTTTTATTTTTTTCTTTTCTGGAAATTTTTGGAGGTTTAAAAATGCTTCATTAAACCTGTACTCAAAATCCTGTTGTTCCGCCAGGCTGGGTTAGCAACATAATTTTAAATTGGATGTTTTAAATTTCTGGAGTTTTAAATTGAGCCGAATCCATTTAATATTTTTAATTATTTTAAATTGGTGTTTGTCTTGTTTTTTAAAACAAAATAGGCTGTACACCGCCTTGAGTCCTTCGGGAGAAGGGTGGTATAGAAATAAAATTATTTTTATTCTTATTTTTATTCTATCTCAAAGAAATGATTTTGAAAGATTTTTTGAATCTGACTTGCATTTTCCGGGAGGCAGAGAATTACATTTTGCAGCTAAAATTACTGCCCTTTTAGGAATTGTTACAGTGATGAGTTAGAAATTACAATATGTAGTAAGAGAGATTCAGTGGCATTTTTGTCTAAAATGTTAGATTCTGCCTCGAGAGTATGCTTGTTTTTGTCCACTTCAGTTTACAAGGAGATTAGATATTGGTGCTGAGGAGCTAATTTGTTTATAGAGGGATATATGGTAGTTGAAGGGTGAGAGGCAGTTTTAAGGGAAGTCAGAAAGTTGCCTTTAAGTTGGTCTGCACAGACTTGTGCTGGCTTAGAAATCAGGATGGCAGTGGTAGGAGGAATTGAATGTTTTATAAGAAAAAGGAGTTAGAGAAAGTAGAATTGATGGAAGGGAGAAGGTATGTGATTTGTTTTTGGAAGGTTATGGATGTTGTATAACCTTTGGACGGGGAAGGAAGAAAGGAATGTGAGAGTGGAACCAAGTGATAATGGGAAGAAGTGGTGATGTGGGCAGGGAAGTCAGCGTTAAAGATTGCCCGATCCAAAGAAGTAGAAGAGAAGTGGTGTTTTTCGTTGACAGAGATCAGATTAAGTGAACAAAGCATTTGAATACACTTAATCAGTGAAGGGAGTGTTGGAAGATTTGAGAAGCTCAATATTAAAAGAGCAGGGAAATTTCCCTAAAGAAAATAAGCAGAAACTCAGGCAGAGTTCAGCCCCCACCTTTACCTTTACCAATGGGCCATTAAGAAACTGAGACGCCACCTTATTTTCCACAACAAAGGAAGAATAAAAGATGTGTTTGTTTCTTGCTTGCCTTACTAGGAACAATAAACTGATTCCAGGAGTTTTGAATTCAGGAAGGGAAAGCTCTGCCTTTCAGCAATCTTTAAAGGGAAAGACTTTTGTGACAAAGAAAGAGGAAGGAAGGAAGGAAGAAAGGGGCTTTACATGGGGCTCCCCTTGAGGAGCACCCGGAGGCTCCAACTGGTGCAGAGTGCGGCCGCACGAGTGGTAATGGGAGCGACATGGCGCTCCCATGTAACACCCCTCCTGTGCGAGCTGCATTGGCTCCCAGTGGTCTTCTGGGTGCGCTTCAAGGTTTTGGTTACCACCTTTAAAGCGCTCCATGGCATAGGACCCGGTTACTTGCGAGACCGCCTACTACCACCAATAGCCTCCCACCGGCCGGTACGCTCTCATAGAGAGGGGCTCCTCCGGGTGCCGTCGGCCAAACAATGTCGACTGGCGGCCCCCGGGGGAGAGCCTTCTCTGTGGGGGCACCTACTATCTGGAACGAGCTCCCCCCGGAGATACGGAGGATCCCGGACCTGCGCACCTTCCGCCGCGCTCTAAAGACCTTTTTATTTCACCAGGCGGGCCTGGCCTAACTTTTCTCCCTCTTTTTAAATAATTTTAATATTTTAATATTTTTAATCTGTTTTAAATTGATTGGGGTTTTAATCTGTCTGGGCCAAACTATTTAATTCGATTTTATTCCTGCTTTTAAATTTTCTATGTATGTATTTTATTGTTGGCTGTTCACCGCCCTGAGTCCTTCGGGAGAAGGGCGGTATACAAATCAAATAAAACTAAACTAAACTAAAACTAAAAGAAAGAGAGAGACAAAGAAAGAGAGAGAGAGAGAGAAAGAAGGAAAGAGAAAGGGAGAGAAGGAAAAAAGAAAGAATGATAGCAAGAGACATAAAAACAAATAGAGAAAGAAAGGAAGGAAGGGAGAGACAAAGAAAGAAAAAAGAAAAAGAAAAGGAAAGAGGGAGAGAGAAAAAAGAAAGAATGAAGAAAAAGAGAGAAAGAAAAAAACAAAGAAAGAGAAAGAAAGAGAAAGAAAGGAAGGAAGGGAGAGACAAGAAAGAGAGAATGAAGGAAGGAAGAGGAAGGGAGGGAGAGAGAGAGAGAGAGAGAAAGAAAGAAAGAAAGAAAGAAAGAAAGAAAGAAAGAAAGAAAGAAAGAAGAGGAAGGAAGGAAGGAACACAAACCCTGGCACTAGACGTGGCTTCAGAAGACGCTTTGAAACAGGACAGCAATCTAGGGCTGGAAGGGACCTTAGAGGCCATCTAGTCCAACCCCCTGCTCCAGCAGGAAACCTTATATCATCTGGATTATTTTGGTGCCTCTAACAGAGAGGAAAATTGCCAGAAAGGAGAAGGAGTTTACTAGGACAAGGCTGCCATGCAGAGAAAGGCAGAGATAGTCCTTGGCTTATGAACAGAATTGAGCCCCAAATTTTGGTTGCTGAGCAAGAGCGTTGTTAAGTGAGTTTCACTACATTTTACTCCTTCCATGATCTCTCCTGGCTCTAACAGTCACGTGCAGGCTAGGGAAGTAAATCTGAAGGTGTGTGTAATGTTCTAAATGTACAGAAGTTATAGTTAAATATGTGGCAGAAAGTGGACTCTGGGTGTGTTTTTCCAAATGTAGTGAGGTTGAATGTGTATAGTTTTAGAAGAGGTGTGTGTGTGTGTATGTGTACACACACATATACCCAGATGGATGCCAGCAGACTCCCTAAAATATGTCTAGAGGAACAGCAGATTTCAAATCCTCAAAGGTATTCCTGGCTAACCCGGCTGTCAGAAATATTGAACCGATATGGCGTAGGGTTCCCGTTGTGTGACACACTGAACCAAGTTAAACAACGGATTAAAGATATACATGGGCAAATGGATATGGCAACCCTTTCAACTAATCATTCCCTTAAACTGCTGACAGCAGTTAAAACAACTTTCACCCTGGAAAAGTATTTATATTTAGAAATGCCATCAGTGGAGAGACAGTTATTTGTTAAGTTTAGATTCGAACTTCTAGATACCAACGTTAGATTTGGCCGTTATCGGAAAATCCCGTATGACAAAAGAATATGCATATGTGGGGTAAACGTCGTGGAGGACACGGCGCATATAATATTCGAATGTAGTCTCTATCAGGAAGTTAGAAATCAATATCTGTCTCCAATTATAAATAAATTTCCCCACTGGAATATAAGCCAAAAATTAGCATTTCTGTTGAGGGCTGACTCTCCTCCCCTGGTAAGAGCGATCACTCGATACCTTAAAAGGTTTGCAGCAATACGAGCCAGTTATATCAAGGAAAATTTTATCGATTGTAAGAAAGATGAGCTCAGTTAGAGAGGAGCTATCCTATTTGGGTTATCTAGTCTTCTAGTCTTGGCAACTTACCTATTGAAATTTGATATGGTAAAATTTTAATGTCATCTATCATATATTTTTAGATTGCTATTTTTGTAACTGTTTTATCTTTTTCCCTTTTTCTCTTCTGTTTTGTTTGAAAAGGCCTTCGGGCTATTCAATAAACTATACTACACACACATACAGTATGTATAGTAGATAATATATCTTTTTGTGTGCCTATACACTATACTATGTAATATGTATGTACACATATGGCATATTATATTTTGGATGTTCAGTAGTAGTAAATAAATAGACAGGGAAATTGTATCTCGTTGAGGCCTTTGAGGCGAGGAGAGGCCAGGCACCCTAACCCTAACCCTTGATGTGAGTGATGTCAAGTTAGCCACGCCCACCCAGTCACATGACCACCCAGCTACGCCCACCCAGTCACATGACCGTCAAGCCACGCCTAGACATGTGACCACCAAGCCACGCCCAGTCACGTGACCACCAAGCCACACCCACACAGTCACATGACCACCAAGCCATGCCCACCAAATAAGCCATGCCCACAGAACCAGTAGTAAAAAATGTTAGAACCCACCCCTGCTCTGGACATCTTGTCCAGCCCTTCACAAAGAAGAAATGCATTACGTACAAATTGTAAAGTGGAAAATTAAACGGCCTGAAAACGATGAAAGGCCGTTTCTGGTTGATGAAAGAATAAATATAAGTTGAAATTTCTTTACACACTTTAGTTTTTTTATTTACCTTTTTATTTTTATTTTTGTGTGAAGTACACACCAAAATAAAAACAATCCCAAACTGAAATCCCAGACAGCTGTTCTGCTGAACTCTTTCTGCAAAGGAAGTTTTTATGAGGAAATCAAGAAAGAATTATATAAGAGGGATGAAGATTTCCCTCTTCAGCTGAGAGCCAGTCAAACATGGCATTTCACATCATTCCGGCATTTTCACAGAGAAGATCAGGCAACCAGGCTGGTGCTTGGTTCCCACAGCTTCCTCCTGGCCTCTTTTCCTGCTCTCTCTCTCCCTCTCACACACACTTATAGCTGCTGTCAGTAGGAAGAAGTGCCCACATTATTTTTTATAAGGTGTCACATTCAGTAGCTGTTGCTGAACAGCAAATTCCTCTAAATGACTTCTACAGAGTTCTCTTTGGCAAAATATATTGAGCTGAAAGGAAAGGGAGCTACAAGAATGCCAGTCATTCAACAATTTCCAATTATGTAACATATAGATATGATTTTCTTGATTCCCCCATACTATCTAAATGTAAAGAATATCTCCTTTCAAATAAAGAAACTTTAATAATTCTTCCAATATCATAATGGTGTTATATCTCATGTTTTTACAGTTACTCTGGCTGTGAGATACTCCTTTGTGTTGAGGTCTGGCCTCAGAAGGATAATGTAGCACTTGGGGATGAAGATGCAGACCAGCAGACCAGCACTGGAGGCCAGGATGGAGAAGACCTGCACAGCCACCATGTATTTCCCTTTGGTGCTCAGGTAGGTGGGCACAAAAGTCACCCAGACACTGCAGAAGACCAGCATGCTGAAGGTGATCAGCTTGGCTTCGTTGAAGGCCCCAGGCAGGTTCCTGGCCAGGAAAGCCACCGTGAAGCAGATGGCAGCCAGGAAGCCCATGTAGCTGAGGGTGACGTAGAACATGACAACGGCCCCTTCGTTGCATTGCAGGATGATCTCTCCAGGCTGGGAGTGGAGGTCAGAGTCAGGGAAGGGGGGAGAAACTCCCAGCCAGATGGAGCAGATGATAATTTGGACAGCAGAAGAAGAAAGGATGATGGAGTTGGCCAAGCTCTTCCCCAACCATCTCTTCACTCGGTTTCCTGGTTTTGTAGCCAGGAAGGCCAACACAACCGTGATGGTTTTGGCCAAGAGAGAAGAAACGGCAACTGAGAAGATGATGCTGAAAACCGTTTGTCGGAGAAGGCAGGTGGCTTTCCTTGGTTGACCAATGAAGAGAGAAGGAGACAAGAAGCAAAGCAGGAGGGAGACCAGGAGGATGAAAGAGAGGTCCCGGTTGTTGGCTTTGACAAGGGGAGTTTCTAAATACTTAATGAAGATGATTAAAACAAGGCCTGTGGTTAGGAAGAAGAGTAGGGCAAAAGAGACCAGGATGATGCCCAGATGTTCTTCATAAGACAGAAAAGTTACAACTTTGGGGATACATTGGACTCTGTCTTCATTTGGATATTTATCATCTGGGCACTTGGTGCATTTTTCTGTATCTGAGAAAAGGAAAAAGCAATATTTCTTTAACATTCTGCCCTTAAATATATAAAAATATATAGCTAAGTCTATGAAGTTGGAGGAAGTCCTATGATGATAATTATTTCCTATCTAATGTACAGAATATTCATAGGAAACTATATTGTAATATAATATAATAACAGAGTTGGAAGGGACCTTGGAGGTCTTCTAGTCCAATCCCCTGCCTAGGCAGGAAACCCTACACCACTTCAGACAAATAGCTATCCAACATCTTCTTAAAAACTTCCAGTTTTGGAGCATTCACAACTTCTGGAGGCAAGTTGTTCCACTGATTAATGATTCTAACTGTCAGGAAATTTCTCCTTAGTTCTAAATGGCTTCTCTCCTTGATTAGTTTCCACCCTTTGCTTCTTGTCCTGCTCTAAGGATTGCCTCTCCTTCCAATTTAGGAAAGTAAAGACTCTTGAAACATGATCGTTCAAAAGGATCCTTTTATTGAACAGAAGTGAAAACAACCAAATTAAAGCAAGATCTGAATACCCTTAGGCAAGACAAGTAAGATTAAAGCAGTAGAGACCCCTCCCTTTAAGTCAGAATGCAGATTTTAGCCAATACACAAGTGTGAAGATGTTTTCTCTGAGAACCCCAACAAACATGCATTCATGCTGTTATCCTTTAAAGTGAAACAACCCACATGGCTATCATAAACATTCCTCCATGTTAAGAGGATCTCAGGGCTCTTTGGTGCCAGGATATAGGTTGTAAAATATCTGTTGACACAGGCAATGCTATTAAATAGAATCCAAGCCTTCCCCTTCTCCCAATTGATTGGCAGTATCACTCTTAGGGATCTGACACCTGCTCTCAGGTGCTTTGGAGAATAGCTTGACTCCCTATTCTTTGTGGCAGCCCCTGAGATATTGGAAGACTGCTATCATGTCTCCCCTAGTCCTTCACTAGACTAGCCATGCCCAGTTCCTGCAACTGCTCTTCATATGTTTTAGCTTCTAATTATCTTTGTTGCTCTTCTCTGCACTCTTTCTAGAGTCTCCACATCCTTTTTACATTGTTATTAGAGGTAAATAATGAATCAGATTATCTTTCTAAGCAAACATCCTGAGTTGTGCCACAGGGTATCTCTTCATATGCCGAATTTGGAGGATACTATATTTTGAAATCTAGTTGGCTGGCAGAAAAAGTGTGTTCTGCAAATAATCTAGAAAGGGTACTGAAAAGGAAAGGTAACACAGATGCAATGTGTTCCACCCATAACAATCCCCACCGTCTCTTTCTGGACCAGCAGCAGCTTCTCAGAGATCCTCAAGGGGAGCCCAGGTAGAACCCCTTGCAATAAGCCTTTCTGGAGGTGAACTTAAGACAATTCATCAAGCTTCAGAGAACTCAGATGTTCCTAGAAAGATAAGCCTAGGAGGACTCGTATATATACAAAAGGAGAAGAAATATTTTCTCTACTATTAGTAAAGCTTGTCCAATCTGCCACCCCCTCCTCCCATCTCTTCCCAGCCCCTCCTTCCAAGTCTTTTTGCTCTTCCTCCCTTTAGAAAAGAAATTGTGCAGGTTGAAAATAGCTTCAATCTGTCCTTCAAATTGCACTTTCATGGAAACACTCTGGATGGATCCAATTCCACAAAGCCTCCCGTTTTCCTCAGTGTGACCCACCTTCCTGAGTGGAGAAGGTCCCCTCCGGACAAGGAACGCAGTCATAGCAGCAAACTGGCTCTCCTTCTCGAGCCCTCTTGACAAATCCAGGATGACAACTTTCCACACATTTGGACTGAGGCAGGGACTGAGCAGCAAAACAAGGAATGCCAAAGAAAAGAGATTAGGATTCTCCATCCGTGGAAAATGGAGAGAGAAATGGACATTAGACAACTAGATCCAGGTCTAGGACTTTTAGCCTCTGACTTTTCATTCTCCCCGGGTGATTCTCCCCCGACTTATCTCCTCAGCTGGCCCACCTCCAGTCATCTGCCCTGGGGAATGGGCCACGGGCTCTTCGTCCCAGACCCTTCGACACGGCCCATTCGCAGAAAGAGGGTTCGTCCTGGGGGTTCCGCCCCATTGGCTAGAGGGAGCATAATAGACATCCAGCCAGGGGTGAAATGTAAAATTTGTTACTACCGGTTCTGTGGGCATGGCTTGGTGGGGGGGTAATGTGACTGGGTGGGCGTGGCCAACTTTTTTTTTTTTAACTTTTCAAAGCATTTTTTCTGCAAATGAAAAAAAATTACTTCGAAAAACCTCTGCCGATCAGGAACACAGCTGGGATCGTCAGAGCCTTTTCAAAGCATTTTTTTAACCACCTCTTCCGCTGAAGAGGTTGCAGAAAAAAATGCTTTAAAAGTCTCTCTGATGATCCCAGCTGAGTTGCCTGATCGTTTTAAAAAGTGCTTTGAAAAGTCTCTCTGAAGGTCAGGCAACTCAGCTGGGATTGTCAGAGACACTTTTAAAGCATTTTTTTCTGCAACCTCTTCAGCGGAAGAGGTGGTTAAAAAAATGCTTTGAAAAGCCTCTGACGATCCCAGCTGAGCCACGCGATCATCAGAGGCTTTTTTTTACTTTTAAAAGCATTTTTTCCGCGGAAGAAAAAAAATAGTAGAAAAAATGCTTTTAAAAGTTAAAAAAAAAAAAGAAGAAGCCTCTGATGATCCTGTGGCTCAGCTGGGCATGGGGTGGGCGCAGGGATTTTTGCTACCGGTTCTCCGAACCACCCGCTGCCATCGCTACCGGATCGGGCGATCCGTTCTGAACCGGGAGCATTTCACCCCTGCATCCAGCCAAAGGAAAGAGGTGTAAAAGAATTTGCCAAAATGCCTGACTTCCTTCCTTCCTCTCTCCCCCTCCCCACCAATACAGGAGGAACAGTTGGTTTACTCGGAAGTAAGTCTCACTAAATTCAATGCTAGGATTGCAGCGTGAAATATTCACCTAGTATTTCAAATGGAAGAATTGGTTTAATTGGAAATGAGAATTCTTTAGAGGACAATTAATAGAAATCCAGCCAAAGGAGAGAGGTGTAAAAGAATTTGCCAAAATGCCTTCCTTCCTTCCTCCCTCTCTCTCTCTTCCCCCCCCCCAATAAAGGGACACTGAGCGGGCTAAAAGCATTCCTTCCTCCCTCCCTCCTTTTCTGCAACCAGTTAGTTAACCAAGTCTGGAAGAGTCCAATAGAAGAGAATTCTTCCTTCCTTCCTTCCTTCCTTCCTTCCTTCCTTCCTTCCTTCCTTCCTTCCTTCCTTCCTTCCTTCCTTCCTTCCTTCCTTCCTTCTTCCATCCACCCACCCACCTACCCACCATAATAGCATAATATGGCAACTAGCCATGTTTGAGGCTCCTCTAGAGGGGTGGAGCTTAGTGAAGTGTGTGTGTGTGTGTGTGTGTGTGTGTGTGTGTGTGTGTGTGTGTGTTATGGAATGATGAGACTGAACAACATTCCTGGGTCAGCTAGATGCAGTTTATTGCGCAGTTTCAGAATCAGATTTGTATCTGCAATTCTGAACCAAGAAGAGCTCTGATACAACTGCTTTTATACATTTCCAAGACAAAGGATTTTGTGTGCATAGCAGTTTTCCATATATGGTTAACATACATTTGTTACATGATAATTGATACTTTCTAAATTACTAAATTCCTACATTATTTTCTAGTTCATAAGATTATCTTAGCTAAACAACCTTCTCAGTTCTGTAATTGCTGATGCGTAGATTCATGGCTGCTTTGGTTAAAAAGTAACTTTTGTTTCAGATCCTTGCATTCTTGACAACTAGGCCCCTCAGAAGATATATGTTACCAAGAATGGAATTTAGCTGACTTAGTGTAATTTCTAAACAAGCACATTTCTTTCTTATAATAATGTGAATAAAGAGGGTCCTTCAGTGTTCATATAGCTGACCCTGTATTATTCCTACATCATTCACATTACATGTGTGTGTGTGAAAAAGGAAAGGAAGGCAGGTGCAGAGATAAAAGGCCATTTTACTCGATCACACTCCAGAGAGCAGTTGGTTCCTCTTCTGAACTGGAGACCAGGCTATTGGGTGGGGGAGGGGGGATAAAATAAAACAAAGGAAGATGGAGGTTGTTTTGGGGAACTGAATTCTACATAAAGTGAGGATTGTTGGAGTGGGAGCAATATGCTAGTGTTGTAATCCACTCAGGGAAGGCATCTCCTCTCTTCCATCACCCACCCTGCCCGGAAGTAATATCCTAGCAATCTCAATGGCCCCCTCTGAAAGACACATTCTCTCCACTTTGCTTAACCCGGGTTCCAAAAAAATATATATTCTGTTATGTATGTATCTATTTTGTGCGGGAAATTCAAATGTTCAGTGAATTCTGATTGGTTCATGGTTGCCTCTGAAAAGTATATAAGGAGGACTGTTGCCTGTGTTTCTTTGCTGAAGTCTCACCTTGAATTAAAGAGCTGTTGTCACTAGCTTGCTTGTGCCTGTCGTTATTCCTGCGCTACAACATATTCCACCCCCTCTTCTCCCTCCATCTCCCTCCCTCCCTCCCCCACCCACCTCTCTGGAGACAAAAGGGAGGGGCTGCACAGCCTTTCACACGCTGGGTGGGGAGGAATGAAAGTGCACCCCCCCCATCTAGTGGAGCTATTGCTTTAGCCCACTCAGTAAAAGTGGGGGGGGGATGAGAGAGGAAGGAAGGAAGGAAGTCATTTTGGCAAATTCTTTTACACCTCTCTCCTTTGGATGGATGTCTATTACGCCCCCTCTAGCCAATTGGGCAGAACCCCCAGGACGAACCCTCTTTCTGCGAATGGGCCGTGTCAAAGGGTCTGGGACGAAGAGCCCGTGGCCCATTCCCCAGGGCAGATGACTGGAGGCGGGCCAGCTGAGGAGATAAGTCGGGGGAGAATCACCCGAGGAGAATGAAAAGTCAGAGACTAAATGTCCCATTCCGGTAGATCCTGGTCTTCACCGAGGTAAATAGGAAACCTCTGACTACTTCTAAACAGATGCAGGAGGTATAACAACTGGCAGGTTCTTCATTTAGTTCCCCCCTTTTGATTTTGGAATTTAACATTACAATAAAGTACTTTTCTAGTTAAAAAAGTCTTGAGGGACGGAATTGAGAAAAGATTTAAGTATGATTATATATTAATATTAAAACTGAGAATAAAGTTTACTGTTAATTGTAGAAAACTTTTATTCCATTACATTTTTAATGTAGATTAAAACTGTGATGGAGAAAGAAACCTTTAACGAGTAAGACCTTGAAAGATTTCCATAAAACATGGCAAAGCCACTCCACTTCTCTCTTGAAGAACTACAATACCAACTGGCATGGGAGGCCAACCACCCTGGAGACTCCAGACTTTCCCCACTTGAAACAGGACCTCAGGCTTTGGAAAACAGACAAGACACCAAAATTTCTCCCACCTTATTGAGCAACTTTTGCTGTGAAAGAGCATCTGGGTTGATAAAAAGTCTCTGTCTTTGAAAATGCACCAGAATCTGTTCTATGGGATCCTCCTTGGGAAGAACTAAGTAGCTGCCAATATACAGATCTGCTGTTAACTCTCCATTTTGGTCCAAGTACACTTCAACGTTGGAAATATTCCAGAATTCATTCTTCTCCAGAAAGGGATGAAACTAGAATGGGAACATCCAGGAACATGAAAAACAGAAAACTTTGTTTCTTATCCCACATTGAATCTTTCTTCTACAATTGTCTGAAATATGCTTAATTAGGATACAAATACTGCCATTATCTTCATAAGTGAGCGAAAAAGTCTGACAAAAGTTTGTCAATCATATACTGACAAAATATAGAGAAAATATAATGGACAAAATTGGTCAATTATAGGGAACATTCTAGAGCAGACGACAAATAAAATGAACAGAGGGGAAAAAAGGTGATTCATAAACTCTTTGAAAACAACAGGTTGATTCCCAGAAAGCATGGGTTGATCAAGAAGAAATCTGTCAGGCTAATCTTCTCCCTGGTCATCCTGATGTGCTAATTCTAATTTATTGTAATGCGACATTAACAAAATGTTGCAGATCTGAAAGAACAAATCTCCCACCAACTCTTTTCTCAGCCTGAAAAGTTAGCCAGGGTCCTTTCTGAGTTTCTTTCTCTCCCTTTATGCAGCTGCAGGATTCTCCCCTCTTCTCTGATCCTTCCCTAGGCAGCCTCTCTTCCCCTCATCCCAAAAGTCATTCTCACCCATCATCACACTTCCTAAATAGATTATGGGAACTCTGGTGACATAACTGGATTTCAGTAACGGACTCACAAACAATTGTGTGATGTGATTAGAAAACTGAGGGGCGGATGGTATGATAACTAAGTGGATAAAAACTGTCTTCAAAGTGATACTCAAATAATTTTGAATCTTTTTTAATCTTTCCTATGAAACCTGAAGGTTATGTTTGTTTACTTGATTGATTAGTCCATGGGCCAAATCAAAGTGGAGAGTTCCAAACACAAATGATTACTAAAATCTGATAAAAACAGTTTAAAATGGAATTGGAATAAAATACAATTTAAAATGAGATTGAAATAAAATACAATAACATATGGATAAATATGATAAAATTATATTTTAATACCATCCCTACCGTCTACCCCCATGATGGTGAACCTACGGCATGTGTGCCACAGGCAACACGCAGAGCCATATCGGTTGCCCTGGCTCAGCTGCAGCGTCCAGATGACTTTCAGGCCTTCCGGGCCCACCGGAAGTCAGGAAACAGGCTTTTTCTGGCCTCTGGAGGGCCTCCGGGGGTGGGGGGAATGCCCGTTTTTCGCTCTCCCCAGGCTCCAGAGGCTTTCTAGGAGGTGGGGAGGGCAAAAATGGCCTTTCCCAGCCCCCACCCGGAGGCCCGCCAGAGGCGGGAAATGCCCTGTTTGCCAACTTCCGGTGTGAGCCAGGTCTTCTGCCACTCTGCAAATGCAGAGACGTCCATTATAAGGTCTAGAGTGGAATCTCCCATATCTGACCATTGTGTCCAGCTGTTTGAATCTCACACGCGTAAATCTCTCCCTAAGATGTTTTGGCAGTTGTAACTTTAAATAGTTGTCTAGTTGAAAAGTAGGTTTGTATTTGCTCAGCCATTTCAACTTACCCTCCTTACTAAGAATAGCCATGTCATTTTGAGCTTCTATATCCTTAATTCTTTGGGCAGCTGTTTTTTTGAATTGTTCTCCTGTTACGCAAGAGACAGGAAGGTCTTCTTGCTGTCTCTTCTCCCCCTTTCACCAGGCATGGCAGGGCTTCCTGTCCCTGTCCCAATTGGATGCAATTTGGGGACAGCAAGTGGGGAGGGGTGGGGCTGGGGAGACGTGAAATGTGTCTTACCTGCCTTGTAGCTCCGTTGCGTGTCTTGCCGTTGTCTGCAGGCAAACATGTTGTAGGGTAAAAGAAACCTCACGAGTTCAATCAAACTTCTTGAACTCGTGAGAAGTTTGGTTTTACCCTACAATGTGTTTGCCTGCAGACAACAGTGACAGAGCTGCAAGGAAAGTAAGATGTGCGTCTTGCTTCTCCCCCACCCCACACGTCACCCCCCTCAATAAAGAGCCGGGTGCTGTGGAAAAGGGAGCCAGGCGGGCACAGGCTTTGGGCATCTGGGGCTACTGGGGGTTGCTTGGCAGAGAGGTGGGAGCAGGACGGGAGTTTGCAGGCGAGAGGGATGGATGGATGGATGGGAAGCGGGCAAGTGCCCAGCGAACAGCTGACGAGCAGCAGCAGCGCAACACATCAGAACCCATGAGGTGTCTCCTGCACCCCCGCTCACTGTCTCCTGCACCCCCAAAATAATAAGATCCCCTGATAATAAGGCCAAGCCTTTATTTCGGGGTTCAAAAAACTATAAGACAGGGTCTTATTTTCGGGAAAACACAGTAGGACTTGACTAACAATAGAGTCATATAAGAACATGAATGGTGAACTGGAAGAAGGATGAGGGATACCAAACTTGATATGCATGTTTGTGGAAATGATCTCAAAATTGTAGTTAACTGGGAACAGAATCTGAGTCAGCAGGGAGATGTTCATGGAAAGAAGGCAAATGCAGCCATAGGAATCTCAGGAAGTGAACGTTCTGGTTTGGGGACACCCCACCTTAAGGACCAGATCCCCTTGCAGGCATCTCACTTGGAGGAGAATTTGCACAAAATCTACATGTGAACTTCAGGGAAGGACAATGAAGCCAAGGAAGAGATCAAAGGAGCTGCTCTTAGCCTTGAGGAAAGAGAACAAGGAGAAGAGCTGAAGATCAGGAGGATTCTGGGAGCCCCTTTTCCAACTGACACAATCTCTCGGTTGGAGAAGGGAGGATGCCGCCCTCTTCCAATCACTGACACAGGTTACACACGAGTGTAAGATCTGCTCACTATTATTCCAGAGTGTCAGACGTGGAAAAATGAATTCGGTTACAAGAGAGAAGATTTTAGCTGAAGGAGAAAAAAATATGATAAAAGGATGAGCTGTTTTAGAGCTGAGCCAGTGAAGCAGAGAAGTTCAGTCTCCTCTTCATGGATTATCTGAGTGCAAAGACTGAGCAGCCATCAGTCAGAGAAGCTTTAACTGGGATTCCTGCAGAGAGGAGAGGTTGGGCTAGATGGTCTCAGGGTCTCCTCCAAATTTATAAAGGCTGTCATGCCACAACATGTATCTCTTGTGCTGTTGTTGCTCTAGCCCCACCTGGCGGCTGGGGGCAGATAAGCCTAACTGTATGGTCTGAAGCCAGACTCCCTTTTCTCTCAGCCTTTGGAGGAGACGGAAGCAGCCAGTTTGACCGAGACACACCGTCATCCGGAGATGGCCTCAGTCCCTCACATGGAGCATCGCTGGAGAGGTTCCAGCTGCTTCTTTGTTGGTTGTTAGTTAATGCTGCTGTTCTGTCCCTGTCTCACACATGCACACAAACAGTCAGCCAGGGGTTAAATAAAACTTGCAGACAACAAATTCTTTTGATAAGAGGATTGGCAGCAACCCAGTAGCTGCTTGCCAAAAACTTTACTCATAGAGGGAGGGGTTGTTCCTCCACCAGATAAACCAAAACAATATACACACAGTCAAAGAATTATCAAGTCCAGTCCGTATTAAATCCAAGGCAGATAACGTTGTTTCAAAGATACAATGTGACTCGCTAGTAGTTTAGTTTTGTCCGTCACAGAGTCTGAATGGCCACCTCACCCCCTTTTATCCCCTGTGGGGTGAGGTCCAGTGACTCAGCTTAATCTCTGGCATGCCTCCTTTTCTGCTGCGTGCGCTTGTCTCTCTGACGCTGGCGTGGCTCCAGCCAAGACTTATCTCCATCACTGTCCAACTGCGAGGAGATACCTGGCTCCTGGCCAATCTCTTCTCCTTCGGGAGACACCTGAGGCATTGCCAGAGAGGAGGGTCCTGGAGAGGGAGGCCTGGCCAACTCCTCTCCTTCATGTTCGGAGCCTTCTCCCTCCACTAAGTCGGCCTCGGGGGTTGGAGTCACAACAGCTGCCTATCTCCTATTTATATTTGATTTCCACTCTTTGCATTTCCTCAGTTTCTCCGTGCCCTTTTCTCCCAATGAAACATCCAGATCCACCCCAGGCTCCCTTTCACTGGAGGAGAATTGGAGGGTTTAGCTGCCAATTGAGCTGCACACAGACCCACCTGCAGTGGGGATGGAACAAGGGGGAAATTCCACCATGCTTATCACAAACCCACAAATACAGGAATTCATTTAAGAAAGAACACATCATTTTCAAATGAGCAGTGTGTAATATTAAAATGCCACGGTATCTACTCTTTGGAACCATTATTCCCTGAGTAATTGAATTGGACAGATCTGTTGAAGTGGTTCCCCTCCTTCTCCTCTGGATTTCTCCTCCAAAGGATCTAAGATTAATGGATCCATATAGGGACCCCCATACCTGCCACGGCTGCAGCCTTGGAGACCCCAAAGTCTTTTCTCCCTCCTTCCTTCTTCTCCTCATTCTGGAGGAATAAGCGGCATTCAAGACCTGGGCCAGAGTCTTCATTATACTGTAATCATGGTAGTAATTTGGGAACCTTCTTCTGTTCCTTTTCTCCTGGGTCTCCAGTGGGGCTTTCTGGGTGCATCTTCTGCGGCCTTTGACAGAAAAGTCATTCTTTGAAAGAGAACAGTGAAAATAAGGATCTTGAAACTTTTCTTCCAGAAAGTAATAGGGTTCAAAGGCAGAATCTTTTGGCCTTTTTTTTAATGGATAAGCAAAGTTCCAAATACTATGGATATATTTGAGAAGTCTGCGCTTGTTTAGTGTGTACCCTGTAAAATTTGTGATGATCCAGACTTTCCCTTCAACGGGTCCTGGCAGACGCATAAATGTTAAATGGAAAGGAAGATTTCTGCCCCAAATGGGACCATTGTCTATGAAGTGAACAAAGACGTTGACTTGTCTCCACTCAGAGAGGGCCTCCCTGAGGGATGCTGTATGTTCAGTTGTTGACAATCGTTGTGATATAACCACACAAATTCCACTCCTGACAAGCATAGGAGGAAAAATCCTCATGAAATTCTCTCCATATTCTGTGTCTGAAGCAAAGAGGCCAATCAGGGTCCATCTGAAATGGAGGAGCAGGTGGACAATTGCTGGGTACAGAAATCCTTCTTTGGGGAGCATCAGGTGGAAAAAGGGGAATTTACTTTTATCACTCAGAGCCTCTGAAACTATTTTATGACTGATCTGAAAAAGCAATGAAGAAAATTGTGATATATTTTAGGTCAAATCAAATCAAATCAAATCAAATCAAAAGTAGTTAGACTTCCGGTTTGCAAGCTTCGGCGACGGCGGTGTTTTTTAAAGACCGCCAGCCCCGCCGCCTGTAGAGCCACCCCGCGAACGAGGAGCGGCTCAAAAACTCTGAAATCTTGAAGATTGTAGGAGAAGAGACAGCAGGGCACAGGTTGAGCCTCTGTAACCCCCCAGGGAATTGTTTCTGGGGAGAAAACAGGCGCGGCTCCCTCCCAACCTGCGGAGACTCCGGGCGGCGTGGGACGATTCTGCCTTCAGCAGAACAAGCCGGCAGCAGCAAACTTTTAAAGTGAAAGGAACCAACCTTAACAAGCAGCGGAAATACTAACTTGAATCCAGAAACTTGAAAATTGCAAGTATTAGTGCTTTGTTGACTTTATAATTCAAAAGAGAAAGCGAGTGAGTGAAAGTGATTTGAAAAAATATGGCGCCCAGCATTTGAGTTAACGAGCTAGTGAAAGTGGATTTGTGAAGTCATCCTGCTTTGCTATAAAGTTACAAAGCTGCTACAAAGTTGCTCTATTTAAAGAAAAAATTCCTTTTTCTAAAATCTGACTTTGCTTTATTTCAGTTTCATTTGATTAAATCTGGGGGACTTTTTTAGAAGTTTCTGTGGAGGAGGGAAAGGAAAAGGAACTTCCCTCTTCAGAAAAACTAGCCTACATGGCAGGATGGCTTCAAAGAAGCAGGAAGGGAAGGCAACAGGGGGGGGATCCCCCACACATAAACATGAAACGCAGCCTCCCCCTGCTCAACAGCTACAGACTCAGAAAAAAGAGTTGGATGTGGGAGATTTAAAAGAATTCATTTCTAAAATTTTGGATGATAAATTTCAAAAATCCCAACAGGAAATAGATGACAAAATTCAAAAGTCTCATCAGGAAATTATGCAGGAAATTAATGAAGTTAAAGATATGGTGAAACAGAATCAAAATAAGGTGACCAAAAAAATATCAGAAGTTGCGTCTGGCCTGGCAGAATTTATTATCAAAGTTGATTCTAAAGTGGAAGAATTTAAATCAGAAGTTAATGTCAAGATGAAAGATAATGACTATAAGATTTCTGATGTGGATGATAAAATGCAGAAAGTCGAGAACGAAATTGTTATGATGCAATTCAGGGAAATGGAATTCGCTATACGGCTTCGAGGAATTCGAGAAGATGACAGACAGGATTTGAGACAGGTCTGCTCTGAGGCCTTGGCTGTGATTTTAAAAATTAATCCTGATGTGGTTTTTTACAAAATAGATAAAATTTACAGAGTGAATTCTTGGGTGGCCAGACAAAGACAATTGCCTAGAGATGTGGTCATATATTTTACAGATAGAGCAATAAGGAATGACATCCTGCAAAAATCCTTTCATACTTCTATACAAGTGGGGGGCTCACAAATTGGAGTCTATAAAGAGTTACCACCTAAAATGTTGAAAACCAGAAAGGACTTTGGCTTTCTTGTTAAAGAACTGCAAAACCAACAGATACCATTTCGGTGGGATGCCCCAACTGGTATAATTTTGAGATACAAGGGAGAAAGATATCGCTTGAACACTGTGGAGAAGGCGGAGCATTTTTACACTACTATTTTTAAAGAAAGAACACCATCTCCGCGTACATCCACAGTTCTGGAGATTAAGGAGAGTGATAAGAAGCAACTTCAACAAGAACTTCAAGAACAGTCTAAGCAGCAACCAGAGGAAACGCAGGGCGCTGAAGGAGGTTTTCTGGATGAGCCTTTGCTGGAATCTTCTCCAATTTTGGACCCGGTTCAGATGGCTGAATTTAAGGATCAGCGTATAACTCGAGCTAAGTCTAAGCAACTTAAAGAAAAGCAACAACAGGAAAGACAAGATAAAAAGGGAGCTAAGAGTACTACACAAGAGACTGGAGCCATGGGGGGAGCAGGACCGAAGATTCTGGAAGACATCCGGTTATTCTGCTCTTTGCTCCAGAAAGATAAAGATGACGATTAAGTGTTTATCTTGGAATGTGAATGGGTTAAATTCAGCACAGAAAAGGAGGAAATTATTTGCATATTTGAAACAATTTAATAATGATATAATTTGTCTACAAGAAACGCATATTACAGTTCAAGATCAAAAATATTTGATAAACTCCAAATTAGGAACGCATTTTATATCTTCAACTGTGCAAAAAAAGAATGGTGTGGTTATTTATGTAAATAAAAAATTTTCGGCTAAAGTTATAGAAGCAGATGAAGATGGTAGGTTTGTAGCAATTGAATTATTTACAACAAACGGCCAAATTCTTCTGATTGGAATTTATGCTCCCAATCAACAACAGGATCACTTCTATAAAATGTTACATACTAAAATACTGCAATGGGATTATAGATCTATTTTAATCATGGGAGACTGGAATGGAGTAATTGACTCCAAATTAGATAAAAAGAGTTTGGCGAAGTCTAGGATTAGGCTACCACAGACCTTTTTTGATATGAAAGAAGATTTGGAATTAAAAGATATTTGGAGAATACACAATCCAAAAGAAATGGATTATACTTTTTTTTCAGATAGACATAGATCCTTCTCTAGGATTGATTTCATTTTGTTGTCAGATGATCTACTTGTTAAGACAAAAAGAACAAAGATTTTTCCAAGAACTTTGACTGACCATAGCCCAGTATGGATAGAAATTGAGATAGGCAAGACTGAGAGACGCTCTTGGAGATTAAATGAGAACTTGTTCAGATATGAAAAAAATATAATAGAACTTAAAAAGCACTTGAAAGAATTTTTTGAAATAAATTTGAATAAAGCACCCCAATAGAAATTGTCTGGGATGCAAGTAAAGCTTACATGAGAGGGGTGCTTATCTATATGAACTCTAAACATAGACTGATTCGACAAAAGAAAAGATCTGAATTGGAAGCAGAAATAAAGAATAAAGAACAGTTACTTATTAAAAATCCAACAGATGAAAGAATATGTGGTGCTATAAAACTTCTGAAAGACCAATTTCAAATGCTTATGGTGGAACAAGTTGCAACAAACTTACAATATGCGAAGCATAATACATTTTGTAACACTAATAAACCGGGCAGATGGTTGGCCTATACATTGAGGAAAAAACAGAGTATACGGACTATTGATAGTATTGATATTGGAGGGAAAGAAATTTTTCAACAAAAATTAATTAAAGAAGCTTTTGTGGATTATTATACTAATTTATATGCTAAAGAGGATGTGCAGAATGGACTTATAGAAAAATATCTAGATGACAAAAGAGTTATAAAAATTACTGACCAACAAAAGGAAAGAATGAATTATCCTATAACAGTGGAAGAGATAATAGTAGCAATTAAACAATTAAAAACAGCTAAAGCTCCTGGTACGGATGGCTTGACTGCAGTCTATTATAAAACTCTGCAAGTCGAAATGGTGGAACAACTTAGAGATTTATTTTGCAATATTCAACAAGGGGGTAAAATACCCCCATCATGGACAACAGCTTACATATCTTTGATACCAAAAGAGCAAGCCGGTCCTAAAAAACCGGAGAATTATAGACCAATATCTCTTTTGAACTCCGACTATAAAATTTATGTGAAAGTATTAGCCAACAGGTTGATGCCAGTAATTCAAAAGGTGATTCATGACGACCAAGCGGGATTTATCGAGGGTAGATACATGAAGGACAATGTAAGGCAACTAATAGATCTATTGGAATATCTTGAGAAGAACAAACAGATCCCTGCAGTGCTGGTTTTCTTGGATGCAGAGAAGGCCTTTGATAGAGTGGATTTGAATTTTCTACTAAAGACTTTAAAAAAGATGAACTTTGGGGATCAATTTGTACAGGCGATTTCAGCAATTTATCAAGAGCAAAAGGCACAGATTATTATTAACGGAAGCTTGACAACAGAGTTTAAAATTGAAAAAGGAACAAGACAGGGATGTCCGCTGTCCCCACTTTTATTTATTTTAACACTAGAAGTCTTGTTAAATACAATACGGGACTCTAATATCTTGAAAGGTATAACGATAAGGCAAGAGGATTACAGAATAAAGGCATTTGCAGACGATCTAGTTGTTATCCTAACACAGCCAATGGAATCAATAATCCTGATGAAGGACATTATACAAGACTATGGTAAAGTTTCAGGTTTTAGACTGAATCACAAAAAGACTAAGATGATAGTTAAAAATATGACACAAGATCGTAAACACGAGCTTGAAAGGAGGGCAGGTTTTGAGGTTGTACCAAGGGTAAAATATCTAGGAGTCCAGGTTGCAGAATCAAATATGAAATTGTTTCAAAATAATTATGAGGTGTTGTGGCGAGAGGTGCAGAAAGATATGGAGACTTGGAAAAAACTGCAACTGTCTCTACTTGGAAGAATAGCAGCAGTTAAGATGAATATTTTGCCAAGATTTCTCTTTTTGTTTCAAATGATTCCGGTGCTTAAAAGTGATAAACAATTGAAAGTGTGGCAAGCTGGAGTGAATAAGTTTGTCTGGAACGAGAAAAAGCCGAGAGTGAAATTGAAAATTATGCAAGATGTTCCAGAAAGGGGAGGTCTTAAACTACCAAACCTACAGCTATATTATGATGCAGCAGCTTTGACTCTAACAAGTGATTGGTTTGGAAGGAAAAAGACTGGAATATTGAATGCGGAAAGTTTTGATCTTGAATTTGGATGGCATGCCTACTTATTTTATGATAACAAAGTTGACAAAGTATTTAAAAGCCATATACTTAGAGACTCTGATGAGAGTTTGGAAGAAGCACCGATTTAAATGGGATTATAAAATACCGCTATGGCTGGATCTTGGTCATACTTTGTGGAATACAAATATAATGTCACTCGGGGGGGTTTTATATAAAGAGGTTCTTTTTACAGATGCGGGCAGATGGCAGCTGAAGACACTACAGACACTGTTGGCTGAAGGGATTAATTTAACTTGGCTACAATATAATCAATTGCAATTGAGATGGAAAGAGGACCAAAAAACTGGTATTATGTTGCACGAGGAAGAATTGGTTAGACACATAAAAGAGAAAGGTCCAATGCATATTAAAAGGCTTTATAATGTTTTGTTAGAAAGGGATTCAGAAACCGAACTAGTTAAAGATTGTATGATTAAGTGGGCTCAAAATTTTGAAGAACCAGTGATGTTGGAAGCATGGGAAAAAAATTGGGTTCAGAACGTTAAATTTACACAGTCGCAGAATTTGAGGGAAAATTTCTATAAAATGTTTTATAGATGGCACTTAGACCCCAAAAAGTTATCATGTATGTACCCTAATGTTCAGCCAAAATGTTGGAGATGTGAATGTTTGGATGCTACATATTATCATGTTTGGTGGACCTGTAGGAAAGTTAAGGCTTTTTGGATAAAAATTTGGTGGGTCATGCAGAATGTTTTGAGGAAAAAAATTCAATTCTCTCCACAATTGTTTTTATTGGGTATAGTTAAGGGTTTTACATTGGGTGAAACAAAATTGATATTGTATATGATAACAGCAGCAAGATTGCTGATAGGTAAATACTGGAAGAATGAAGCCTTGCCCACTATTGAGGAATGGACTTTGAAGATGGCCAGTTTTGCAGAGATGGCAAAGATTTCAGCATACTTAAAAGATTGTTCACAAGAGACTTATGAATGGGAATGGAAAAAGTGGATAGAATATGTTCAGAACAAATATCAAACTAGGAAGTATCAAATAGCTTTTACTTGAAAATAATGTATTAGAAATTTTTTAATGTAATGAAGATAAAAAGAGAAATTATAAGGGGGAGGGAGGGGTTCAAGTTTTATACAAGTTTTATACTAAGGGGGGTTTTGTATCGGATATGAGTATATTGTGTGGAAGTCTGGGGGGAGGGGAGGGTTAGGGAGGGTTAGGGAGGTTTGGAAGTTTGGGGTGGGTGTTGGGGGGGGAAAGGGGTAAAAATGTAATTGTAAAACTTTTGCAATAAAAAAAAAAGTAGTTAGATTTTAATAAATCCAACCTGATTCTCATGAATGTATTAGAATAGTTTGTTAATTAGAGATTGTTTAAAATATTAGAGACTATTAGCAAGATTGTATAATAAAAGTAGAAAATAATAAACAAATTAAAAAAGAATAAAAATGTAAATCATATTACTGTATCACCTGTACAATTTATTGCAATGAGATTAACATGTACAAATGTCAACTGAAGTTTTCTAATATTTGAGGATTGCTGCATCTTTTTTTGCTTCTCTATCCCAGAAATTTTTTAACTTCTTTCTCCAGTTATAAAAGAAACAGGCAGACCTCAAAGCCTAATAAGATTTGTCAGTTGTATAATCCAAGTTTGGTCCTTAATTGAAGTTTTGTCTGTTCCAACAGCCAAAATTTTCAGAGTCTGTCAGTTTCCATAGATTACATTTTATGCCAATAATATCCATATTTTCTGAATTCAGACAAAGCAGAAATTGTGTAAATTCCCGAATCAGCTCTGAGGGCAGCAGCTGGAGTCCTTTTAGCCACCCCAAGATCCTCCTCAGAGGCTGAGATTGGGTTGGTTCTGCTGGTGGTTTCTCTCTGGAGCCCCAAACATCAGATTGATGTAAGAACATGGGGGAAAACTGGGCCTCTGATACTTTAATAACTGGGGCTGAGGAAGCTGGAGAGCTATGAGGTTTTCATTTAAGCACCACTTTCACTCCTGCCCTTTCTCTAACGGAGCTCCTTGGATGATGAGGGAGCCAAGATTCAGGCTCAGAGAAAACAACCCCAGATAAGGAAAGGTGTTACTTGCTCTAATGGCTGACCATCTATGGCTATGATGTCATTTCCCAAAGACCATAACTTTTGAACTTGCTTTATAAATTATCAAATAATTATTAAGATAAAACAAACCAAGTCTGTACAATCCAATGTGTAAGTATGAGAACATCACATTATCTGTGTAAATCAGTGTATTCCAATAGGAATTTAGCAGGCTAAACATGTGTACCTATAACAGAATTTATAACAAAATAAAAGGGTTGGAAGGGACCTTGGAGGTCTTCTAGTCTAACCCCCTGTTCAAGCAGGAAACCAGGCATAATAGCAGTAACTGTGAGAGGGATCCTGGACTCTTGGTGGACAACCAATTAAATATGAGTCAAGAGTGTGCAGCGGCAGCCAAAAAAGCCAATGCAATCCTAAATTGCATTAACAGAGGGATACAATCAAGATCAAGAGAGATAGTAATAGCACTAGACTAGACATACTGAATTCCTGCAACTGTTCCTCATAAGTTTTAGTCTCCAGGCCTTTAATCATCTTTTCTGCACTCTTTCCAGAGTCTCTACATCTTTTTTATAATATGGAGACTAAAACTGGATGCACTATTCTAAGTGTGGTCTTGCCAAGGCATTAAAAAGCGGTACCAATACTTCATGTGATCTTGATTTTATCCCTCTGTTAACGCAACCTAGGACTTAATTAACTTTTTTATTTGATGCTGGCTCATGTTTAAGTGATTGTCCACTAGGACTCCAAGATGCCTCTCACAGTTACACTTTTTGCGTCAGGTTTCATCTCATCTGTAAATATACATTTGGTTTTTCTAGCCTAAGTATAAAACCTTACTTTTCTCTACATTAAATTTCATTTTGTTAGATAGGCCCAGGGTTCAAGTCTATCTAGATCCATCTGGATCTTCAGCCTATCTTCTGGGGTGTTGGCTATTCCTGCCACTTTAGTGTTGTCTTCAAATTTGATGATTTCCCCATTTTTCCCTTCATCCAAATCATTGATGAAGATGTTGAAGAGTACTGGGCCTAAAATGGAACCTTTTTTGATCAGTTAAATAGTTGTTAGAATATCTTCTCCAGGGAATGTATTGCTTGCATTTCAGGCCTTTTATGATTAATCTCAACATGAACATAATGGGGTAAAATATTGAGATTTTTGCTAATATGGAGAAAAGCAGCTCTTGAATTCCACAGAGAAGACATGATTGCATCTATTGCTCACCCACCACCACCCACCCCTCACTTTACCAGAAGAAGAAAAACACACACAAACCTGTGGGACTTTGTAGGTGCCTCCTAATGTTGACATTTGGATGGAGATCTCTCTCTCGGCTCCATCAAGAAGAACCAGAAGATTCTCCTTCCTGCCACAGCTGTAGTTGGGGACATTGGCTTCTCCAGTGGAGAGCATGTCCAGCAAGGCATCTGAAGTGTGGAAAGGGCTCACGTAGTTGTTATGGATGTTGTAGCCAAGTGTGAGATTGTGGAAGAGATGGGAATTCTTGTTGACCATTTGAATGGCGAAAATGTATTGTAAGCAATAAGAACAATCGTAAGAAGTCCTATTGAAAAAAAAAGTTATTATAATCAACAGCTACAACAAATACTTTTGTTATATATAATATATATAATCCTCCACAAGCCTACTGAGCATTAAATCAACATTGATCCAAAAGCAAAGATCAGTTACACAAATATGGAAATGAGCTGAGGTATGGCAACTACAACTGATTCCACCACTACTTTAAATAAAACTCATTATCCAAGTGATAAATTACGGATTGAACTGAGGGAGGAAAATAATCTCCAGACCTTTCAGCTTTTTTTCAGACCCCTTTTTGAGTCTCTTTCACAAAATCAGACCAAAGAGAGAAGCCATGGAAATCAAAATCACTCAGGAAATTAGACATATTCCCCAATACAGGAATAAATGAAAAATAAAAAACTGAAAAGAAGGAGAGAGTTAGAATGGATGAATGACTGAATGAACTTACGGATCATGGAAAACAAACTGAAGAGAAGGAGCCACGTTGAAAAGCAACTTTGTATGCAATCTTTCACTTCCACTGGTGACTATACCAATGAGATGGTCTCCTGGCCTGTAAAAGCTCTGTGGTTGTTTTCCATCGTGATTCTCCAAACTCAGTGGGCATTTCATTCTCAGCTTCCCAGAGACTGGATGGGACAAAAGCAGCATCAGAAACAGAAGCAGGAGGTCCATAATTCATGGCGTGAATCAATGAATCCCTTTCCTGTTCCTAAAGAAGAACTGGAAGAATCAAAGGACTCTCACAAGGTGGAACATCCAGTTGCTTTTTCTCAACACAGAGAAACACTCAGCTTCACCTGGAAAGGAGAGAGACGTACATTCAAGAGCACAGACTCTGCCTGTCCCTAAACTCCATATTTCTCTGCCCAAAGTCTCCCCTGGAGGATTCGGCCAAAGAGCACAGCTGAAACTTTTATCATAATTCTCCCTCTCAGGAGGGATCCCTGGATAATTCAGCTAGTTCTTGCTGTCAGAGATTGTTGGGAAATTCTCTGGCGGGAAATGAAAGGGAAATAATCCCCATGTGATTCATAATAACAGGGTCAGAGATGGAATTAAATCGGTCATCTAGAATTGAGAGTTTTGGGAGCTCCATGCTTGAAAGTGGCTCCAGAGGGAATACCTGGCACCTGTGGCTGAAGAAATAAATAAATCTGATATTTGTTTGCATAGTGATAAAAGACAAAACTCCAGGGGCCAGTTAATGCCAGAGACTGCACAGATCTGAAATAGCTGCCAGCTGAATTGAAACCAAAATTTACTTTATTTTGAAAGCTAATGCTCAAGGGCATTGCCCAAAAGGGCTGATGCAATAGTGTGGCCAGACTACAAGAACAAAACCAACTTTAGTAAAAAAAAAAAAAAAAAAAAAACTAGAAAAAGAACAAAGGAAAAGAGATGAAGAGATTAAACTTTAATGAAAAAGTAGTTATCAGAACTTTGCATAGTTGAAAAAACACACAGAGAGACAGAAACACAGAGAGGTTAGAAAAAAAACCAAGTGAAAAGAGATGGAGAAATCAAGGCTGCCTCTCACCCCATGTGGGGAGGGGAGCTCAGGAGAGGAGGGGGGAGGGGGAGGGGAGCTCAGAACCCTCGTGTTGCAGATGAAAAAGCTGATCTGCAAAATCCAACTTCTATCTTCAGAGACCTTGGAATGCAGAAGCCCATGTCCCATGTTCCCCTGTTTCCCTTTCCCATGTGCAGGCCAGGCAAGGGGGCTCTTGCAGGGATGCCAGACGGACAGGACTCTGCCTGGCTGAGTGGGGAGCCCCTCTTGGGAGAAGGAAGCTGGGGAGTCTCGTGGTGGGGAAGGGAAGCAGATCTGCAAAATCTCCCTCCAGGTTCCATCTTCTGAGTCCTGGAAACAGATGAGACCATATCCCATGTTGCTCAGCCACCTCTTTCCATGCATGGGTCACCCAGGGGAAAGAAAAGCCAAGACCCACGGAGAAAGCCCAGGATGGCCAGGAAGGAGGAGGGGATCTGGGACCTTCCTGGGAAGAGACTAACCTAGTTTATGGGTCCCAGGGTTGAATGTTGGGGGGATGCAGCCCCTGGGGATTCTCCAGCTTTGCTTGGGCTCCGTGTCTTTCCAGTAGAGGCTCCTGTGGGGGAGAAGCCATGCAAGGCTGGGTCTTCCAAGGGGGATCCCACATTATCTGGGAGGAAAAGACAGACAGCCTCACCCTGGAGGGGACCCTCTGTGACTCTGAGAAAGATGGGGGTCCCCTGTGGCCCCTCCAGAGCCCCCAGCTGAGGAGACCCTCTTCATTGCAGCCTTTTCTGGAGAAGGGTCTTAAGCCCCCCTCCCTCTGCCATTCTGGGAGCTTTTGCCCCTTTCTCTCCCCCCCCAAAGCTTTGAATTTTGCTCTTTATTTGACCTCCCCCCCCCCTTTGGCTTGGCTTCTTCAGCCTCCTCTCCATCAGGCTGAGGGCAGGGAAGCTCCCAGGCAACCGTGTCTTCCCCCTCTTTGATTGGCTACAGGGTTGTCATGACAAAGGGGGCAGGAATAGAGGCAGCCACTAAGGAGAGAGGGGAGGCAGGATTTTTTGTCTTCCCTGAGAACTGGAGGATTTGAATGCGAAATCTGCTTTCTTTTAGGAAATTCTGTTCAGATGCAGCCCAGAATCAGAAGTAATGAAGGGTCACAGAAAATGAAAGAATATTTAAAAATATATTTTAAAAAACAAAACAAAGGAAAACTTAGACTTTGACAGAAGAAAAATCAAAAGCGAACAGCAAAAAAAGAGAAATTATCAAACTCTGTAGAAAAAGTTGTTTAGCTCTCTAGGGTGTGATCCATGAGATATATAGCAATTAAAGGAAAGAATGGTAAAAGTCAGCCTTCAGCAAATCTATTGGAGACGCAGAGCAGAGAGATCGGAAGATGAAGTGAAATTGGACGTTAAACAAAATAGTGTCATCAAAGAGTTTATAGAGAACTGGTAGTAAAAAAATGCTTTAAATTTTTTTTTTTAAAAAGGCTCCCAAGCTTGCGCGCCAGAGCTGATTCCCCCCCCCCCAGGGTTCTCCTTGCCTTCCCAAGCCTCCTTTTGGAGCTCAGCCAGGGAACCAGTAGCGAACTGGTCTGAGCCAGGCTAAGATTCGATATTGGGATAAAACTCAAATATTAGAAATCCAAATCTTTGGTTAAGACAGAAGTGCCTCTTCCGTGCCAAGGTGCTGAATTGACAAACGATATTTGACGTAGGTACAGAATTGTAAAAGGGCAAACTGACCCTAAACAGATACATCTGGTGTTTAATGTTTATTGCACCCCAAATGTCATGTAGATTTCAGAGAGAAAATATTGTTTCCCTTACTGTCCTCTTTACTGCTTGTGAGGCGTCTTCTAGCCTCTTATCTCCTTTTGTTATGTCTTGAGCTCCGGAGCTGAAAGCCTGAGCCTGTGGGAACAGGGCTGTTATGTCTTTCCTAGAGATAGATTAAAGGGTAGCTTCTACGTGTGAAATGCATCACTCTCTGTAATACTTTTGTCTTTAAACTGTATAAATACATGGCCAGAAGAAGCCATCGGCGTTCAGACTTTTTCGTGGTCTTCGGACTGTTTGAACCTTGCGCAAATAAAAACTCTTTCCTGCACTGAAGAGCTTGTCCTAGTCCGTCATTTTTCCTGCAACAGCTGGCGACGCCGCCGGGACTGGGGGCAAGGCGATATTTCGCTGAGGACCGTTTTGACCCCTCGGGACCATTGGGAGGTCGCTCCTGAACATTCTCCAGGCGCCACGGAGATACGTCTCCGGGAGACAGCCGTGATAACCCTATGGTCCCGACGGTGCTCTGATCGAGTCCAAGAACCCTGCGGTGCAGGAAAGGTGGTCTGAACAAATTCCTGGCCAGGAATCTACGGAGTGGGAGCGTTTTAAGTGAGTATATTGTAAAAGAATTGTACCTGCCTCATTTGAAGGCAGACGGAGGGACCTGATCACTCCCTCGGACTCGGGGTGGCTACCCTAATGAAGTCCATGTCAGGTTGTGTGGGTGGTTAAGCCATCGCATTTCTCATTAGTGGCCGTGAGTTTCCGGGGCTATGAGTCGATGGCAGTGTGGTAGAAGGGATGGGGTTCAGAGCATGCCAAATACCCCATTGGCATGCATGTTAAAAGGTTTTGACAAGTATTTTAGCAACCCTTCCTATCCGAAAGGATCAAAGGATCAATTAAAATTCTTATGTAAACATGTGTGGCCACAAAGGGAGATGGGCTGACCCCCCTCCCCCTCAGGGATGGTTAAGGGAAGAAACAGTGGATAAGTTGTGGGGAGTGATTGTAGTGAATCAGGATAAATATCCTGATCAATTTCAATATATTGATCAATGGGTGAGACCCCTGTTGAAAAAAGCTGAGGATTTATTGCAATGTAGGGCTGAAACAGTCGGGTTATGTGTATCTGAGCAGGCAGGAAAAGTAAGGGGGCTGCTGGAGGGAGCGGAGGAGGAAATCAGAGGCGTATGAGTGATCCTGGCGTGAAGTCAAGGGGAGTCATCCGCCTAGAGGTAGCAGTCAGAGTGAGGGAGAGGGGGATGATGATGATGATGGTGATGATGATGATGATGATGATGATGATGATTTGGAGGCTGTGGGGGCTGTAGGTGGAGAAGAAAGAGCAGGAGGCACGGATGAATAAAAAGGCTGCTTTGTTGGCAGGAGCACTGCGAAGTGGGATGCAAGGGGGTTTTTCTCCCCCCCTTCCTTTGGAGGGGAGAAGGAGAAAAGAGATGCTTTTAAAACTTTTTTTCTCCTTTCTGGTGTTTGTCTGGTTTTTTTTTTAACAAAATAGGCTGTACACCACCCTGAGTCCTTCGGGAGAAGGGTGGTATAGAAATAAAATTATTTGGGAAAAGGAATTACTTGGGAAAAGGAATGCCCAAGACAGATGGTGAGAAGTAGAGGGATGAGAAGAGCGGATTTTGGGTCAGGGATGCATGGGCAGCTCTCTGGGAGAAGGGGAGAGCGAGGACAGAGGAGAGGTTTGAGCAGAAAGTATTGGATTGGCAGACATGACTTGGTCAGATTGAGGGGGACCAGGCTTGGAAGAACCCCCGCCTGAGCCATTAGTTACAATGAAAATAGGGGGTCAGTACAGAACGTTTCTGGTAAACATGGGAGCAGGAAGATTAGTTGTAAATAAGCAGATTGCAGCCCCCCGGATCCCATAAAATTCAGGTCCAGGGGGTATCAGGGCAAGCCATGGGGCGGCAGGTCTTGAAATCAGAGATGTGTGATTTTAAAGAAGCTGAAATCCAGCATGAATTTTTGTACATTCCTGAGTGCCCTATTCCATTGTTAGGCAGGGATATGCTGAGCAAATTAGGGGCAACAATTTCTTTTGATGAAGATAGTTAGAGAATGACTATAAGGCATTCTCCGGAGGAGATTTGGAGGTTGTTTGATGTGCGCTGAGGATAACCTGCCGGGTTTTGCAGCTCGCCACCCTCCAGTGGGGGTGGAACTAAAACCTGGAGTGGAGTCTGTGAGTATAAGGCAGCGTCCCGTTTCTTGGGAAGCTATTTGTGCTATTTATGAAAGCATTCAGAGATTTGGAAGCGGGGTTTTTGGTGCCTATTTAGTCCTCCTGGAATACTCCAATTATCCCAATTAAACAGTTAGATGGGTCTTACCACCTGGGGCACAGTAACTTTACACCCGGCCGTGTTGAATCCATATTCCCTGTTAAGTTTAATTCCACCCCGGGCTGAGTGGTTTTCTGTTATTGATTTAAGGGATGCATTCTTTACAATTCCCATTCACCCCGTAAGCCAGCCACTGTTTGCATTTTGAGTGGGAGAATCCTTACACAGGAATAAAAATGCAATATACTGGGACTCGGCTGTCTCGGGGATTTAAGACCTCCCCCGCATTGTTTGGAATAGCGGTAGCTAGAGACTTACAGTATTATGTGCCTCAACAACCAGGAGACACAATACTGTAATATGTTGATGATGTTTGGATCAACAGGACTGACAGAGGATTTATGATGGGAGAATACTAAGATGAATGCACGAGGATGTTAGATTTGTTACTAGAGTGTGGTTATTGGGTAGCAAGAAAGAAAGCTCAATTGGTGAAAAGGAAAGTTAGATATTTGGGATACAATATAAGGGTCATCGAGCTTTAGGACCAGAGCGGAAAAGGGCGGTCCTAATGCTGGTAGAACCCCGGACAAAAAGACAACTGAGAAGCTTTTTTTAGGACTAGCTAGCTTTTGCTGTAATTGGAGGGGGGGGGCCAAAAAGCTGGCCCCACTGTTTGAAGGTGCTGGCTGCAAGTGCAGAATTGATTCAGAATTGTAATAAATTTACTTTTTCTTGTCCTATACTCATGCACTCCCCTCATGAGGAGCAGTCTGTGTTGGATACTAAGGGACATTTGTGGATTAGTGGGCAAAGGTTGACAAAATATCAGGTAATTAGGAGTGAGAATCCACAGGTGTGTCTGGTGGTGTCTAACCGATTAAATCCAGCAACTTTGTTGCCTACGGAGTCTGTTTCTGAGCATGATTGTTTACAGGTATTGGAGGTTTATTCCACCCGACCATGTAAAAAAAAAAAAAAAAAAAAAAAGGTAAAATAAGGTAAATATGTGTGTTAGGTGGCCTGATTTAGGTCGTAAAGGGGGGGGGTTGGAATATGGAGATGGTACAAGAACTTAATAAGCAAATTGAGAGATTCCAACAATATGTGATGGAATAAGTACCCCCTAGATTAGTAACTTAATGTCACTCATTTGAACCTGGGGACCAAGTGGAAGATGGAAGGGATCTTTTATTGGTATTATGACTTCTCCACTTGCTATTAAGATTGCAGAATCAAAATCATGGATCTATCGGACATGAGTCAAGGCAGCAGCTGGCACCGGCTGGAAAGTGTCCGTGGTCAAACAACATCCAACAAAACTGACATTTGAATGTGCTTAAAGAAAGCTTTTGTATTCTATATATAGGTTACCTTGATGTATATCTGCTGATGTAACCCGCTGTAAGCTAAAAAGAGGATGGAGCACCTGCTCTCTTGAATTGGTCCGGAACTTGGATCCTGACAAGAGATTGAAGATCATTGCGGATCCATGTGGGAGGAAAATTGGGTGTGGGCACTTTGAGTAATTGGGGTAGTAGCTTTATTGATTATTGTGTTTTACAGATATAAGCAATGGTTTTGTGGACAACCAGGGCCCATTTGATTTCTCAGTCATTCCGATTCCTAATATTTCCCCAACCGGCTGTGGAGTGTGAACCTCTTACAGATGAAAGAAGTCCCTGCTTAGGACACCCTGGAAGCTGCCTTTTGATGCAAAGGAACAGAAAAAAAGATTTTTTTTTAATTGTATTGGTTTTGTAATTGTGGGTGTGAGTGTTGTTGTTGCACTCACTGTATTGATTGTGTTTTATGTATAAGCTGTAAGGTAGAGTGGGACGTGAAAATTATAGAGGAGGTGCTAGTACATTATTTGGTAATAAATCCTGAAGAAGTTCCCTTGTAATATTATCTGAAAAGGGGAAAGCTGGATATACCCGAAATCCCTAGCTATGTAACAAATACCTTTGTCAAATTGGCAGGAGACATAGCCCACACTCTGAATGTATCGGATTGTTTTGTATGTGGAGGAACTAACATGGGAGAAAAATGGCCATGGGAAGCCCAGGAATTGAATTGTTCCAAAGTTTTAGAAATGGATTATAAGGGTAATCTGTCATATAATAAGGGTAAGGATGGAGACTGGACTTTGACTGCTAGTTTGGTAGGGAATGTTTGTTTCCAGAGAAAAATTGTGGCAGGCTGTCGTCAGGTAGGAAACCTTATATGTACAGGAAAATGGGAAAGTAAGGTATGGTGGTCAGGAGGTACTGCCACAGAGGGTACTGATAAAAGGGCCCTGTTTAAGGTAAACGGGTTCTCTTTTTTTAAAAGATCCAGATAATCAGACCCTTGAATGGCTGGCTCCTGATGGACTATACTGGATATGTGGTAAGATGGCATATGGGGTTCTACCTAAATCCTGGTGTGGAGCTTGTGTCCTGGGAATAATTGGACCAGGATTCTTTTTGCTTCCCCTTAAAACTCGACAGGTTTTAGGTGTCCCGGTATATGATGAGGTGGGAAACTTAAGACAAAGAAGACATGTAGATACATCTGCGATAGGGAAAGTTAGGGTCGGAGGTAACCAACGTAGTTGGGGAAGTGTAGAATGGCCTGCAGAGCGAATTATTGAGGTTTATGGACCGGCTACATGGGCGGAGGACGGCATGTATGGCTATCGGACCCGTTTCTGAACCGTTTAATTCGTCTGCAAGCTGTGGTTGAAATCATCACCAACGAAACTGTAAAAGGTCTTACTCAATTAGCTAGGGAAAGTGTCAAATCAAGGACATATATTATGCAGAATAGGTTAGCTTTAGATTATTTGTTAGCCAAGGAAGGAGGGGTATGTGGAAAGTTTAATTTGACTAACTGCTGTGTAGAAGTTGATGAAAGCGGAAAGGTTATTAAGGAAATAACAGACAAAATGGTTAAAATAGCTCATGTGCCAATCCAGACTTGGAAAGGTCTTAATTTATAGGATATGTTTTCAGGATGGTGGTCAAGGTTACCTGGCCTGCAGGCCATCTTTGGCCTGGTAGGATTAATAGCTGCGGGGTGTATTTTTCTCCCATGTATTTTACCTCTGTTTGTTAAAACTATCTCTAAAAGTCTATCCTTGCTGGTGGAACGTAAGACAACTGCTCAGGTGATGGCTATGTGGGATTACAAACGGCTCCAGCAGGAAGAGGACCTATGGTGTGACTCGTCTGGATAAACAGATGAGTCACAAAGGGGGGTATGAGCCAGGCTAAGATTCGATATTGGGATAAAACTCAAATATTAGAAATCCAAATCTTTGGTTAAGACAGAAGTGCCTCTTCCGTGCCAAGGTGCTGAATTGACAAACGATATTTGACGTAGGTACAGAATTGTAAAAGGGCAAACTGACCCTAAACAGATACATCTGGTGTTTAATGTTTATTGCACCCCAAATGTCATGTAGATTTCAGAGAGAAAATATTGTTTCCCTTACTGTCCTCTTTACTGCTTGTGAGGCGTCTTCTAGCCTCTTATCTCCTTTTGTTATGTCTTGAGCTCCGGAGCTGAAAGCCTGAGCCTGTGGGAACAGGGCTGTTATGTCTTTCCTAGAGATAGATTAAAGGGTAGCTTCTACGTGTGAAATGCATCACTCTCTGTAATACTTTTGTCTTTAAACTGTATAAATACATGGCCAGAAGAAGCCATCGGCGTTCAGACTTTTTCGTGGTCTTCGGACTGTTTGAACCTTGCGCAAATAAAAACTCTTTCCTGCACTGAAGAGCTTGTCCTAGTCCGTCATTTTTCCTGCAACAGGTCCAGGTTTCCCCACTGCTCTGAGGAGGATCTTGGGGTGGGCAAAAGGACTCCAGCTGCTGCCCTCAGAGCTGATTTGGGAATTTCCATAAATTTCTGCTTTCTCTAAATTCAGAAAAAATGGGTGTTATTGGCATAAAATTTAAAGCTAAAAAGAATCCTCCCCAAAGAACCTGGGATATAGTAGCAAAAAGAGATGCAACAATCCTCAAAAAATATAACGGGCCCTTTGTTGGAATAGAATTCTTCCGTTGGCATTTCCACGTGTTAATCTAACTGGGGTAAATTGTAGGGTGATATAATAATATGATTTACATTTTTTATAGTTTTTTAATTTGTTTGCTATTTTCCGTTATTATGATACAATCTTGCTAATATTCTGCCTTTGATAGTTTAAACAATGTTCTGATTAACAAACTATTCTAATCCATTCATGAGAACCAGGTTGGATGTATTAAAAGCTCATATTTTGCTTTCTTCATTGCTTGTTCAGATCAGTTATGAACCTTCTTCAGAGGCTCTGAGTGAGAAAAGCAAATTCCCCTTTTCCACCAGATGCTCCCCAAACAAGGGTTGCAGACAAGGGTCTCCTGCTGGAGTAAGGGGTTGGACTAGAAGACCTCCAGGGTCCCTTCCAGCTCTCTTCTGATTCAAAATAGACTCAAAAAAACTTCCCTCTGCAGAGAGCTTTGAATATCTCACCCCAAACTATGGCATATCAAGGACATTTTAGATTCCTTGAAACCCATTCAATGAATTACGTGGAATTACATTCCTGGGGGAAAAAATCCAGAGGCTTCAGGTTTTCTATTCCACTTTTACTCTGAGGTTTCCCATTGTGCTCAGGTCCAGTCTTAGTAAAACCCTGCAACATTTGGGGAGGAAGGTGCAGCCCAGCAGCCCTGCCCTGGAGGCCCAGAGGGAGAAGACCTTCCCCAGATTTATTTATTTATTTATTTATTTATTATTCGAATTTCTATACCACCCTTCTCCTTTCGGACTCAGGGCGGTGAACAGCCAAAATAAAAACATTTATACATAAATACGATTAAAAATAGATTTAAAATAATTAAATTTGGCCCATAGTTTAAAATTTATCAATTTAAAATCCATATCAAAATTTAAAACCAACCATAAAATCATAAAATCAAGAGAGACCGGCTAACTGAAAGAGATGAGTTTTTAGGGCCCGACGAATGGTCCGGAGGTCGGAGATCACTCGTATCTCTGGGGGTAGATTGTTCCAAAGGGTAGGTGCCACCACAGAGAAGGCTCTCCTCCTGGGGGTCGCCAGCCGGCATTGTCTGGCCGACGGCACCCTGAGGAGGCCCTCTCTGTGGGAGCGAACTGGCCGGTGGGAGGCTATTGGTGGCAGAAGGCGGTCCTGTAAGTACCCTGGCCCTAAGCCATGGAGCGCTTTAAAGGTGATCACCAACACCTTGAAGCGCACCCGGAAGTCCACCGGAAGCCAATGCAGCTCGCGCAGGAGAGGAGTCACATGGGAGCGCCCAGTCGCTCCCATAATCCCCCGCGCGGCCGCATTCTGCACCAGTTGGAGCCTCCGGGTGTACCCCAAGGGGAGCCCCATGTAGAGAGCGTTACAATAGTCCAGACGAGAAGTGACGAGTGCTTGAGTGACTGTGCGTAGGGAGTCCCGATCCAGAAAGGGACCTGCATTGGGCAACCGAAGGGCCCCAAAGCCCCTGGGCCCCTTATTGCTTGGTTCAAAATTCAGGCCAATCCCCCCCCCTCCATTCCATTCACAGGCAGTCCTTGACTTACGACCACTGGAATTTCTGCCCTCAGTCGTGGCAGTCATGGAGTCGAAGCAGAGCCAATTTTATTCTATAATGGGCTTCAGTAGGCAAGAAACAGACCAGCATTTATAATACAACTAGCATCTGTTTATTTAAAACTGGAACTGAGGAACTGCAGGCAAATCCCTGTAATTGATACTCTGGGCCCACACAGGGCCTCAACCAATCACAAGCCTTGAAAAAGCCCAAAATACGAATGGTCAAAGTTTCCCCCCAAAAGACTTGGAGTTAAGAGGGAGGCTCCTCTAGATTCCCTTTAGCAGCCCTTAAGACAGCTACAGGGACTCCATCCATAACAGACCGTCTACCTGGGAAGTTCCAGGCCTCTTGGGTAAAAAGGCGAAATGGGATCTTTGGGCTCTCTGGATACAACTGGATCCTCCCCCACTGGATCCCGTCTAAAAGAGGGTCCTGTGATTTGGGGCTCAGCTCCATTGGGCTATTAGAAATGGTGTCTGCATTTAAAAACCCAGGCAGAGAATTTCTCCCCTTTCTCTGCCCTTAAAAACCATCAAACGAGACTTTGGCCCCCAGAAAAAGAGGTCTGGACCTGAGCAGCAGAAACACAGGGAGCTGACAGAGGGATGTCGCCACAACAACAGCAACACACACACACACACACACACACACACACACACACACACACACACAGCACCTCAACACAAAGGGAATCGAACTGGAGGCTGAGCAAGAGCTGCATCCGTGAGTCTTGCTCAGTCCTCTAGCTGAGTTGAGCTTCCATAGGAAGAGGCAGTCTACCACAAAAGAGCCAGGCCTTCTGGGCCAAAAGGGGAGAAATTAGGGGCCTTGGGGGTCTTGGGCTGGCCTTGGGCTGGGTAGAAAAGGTGGAGGAGGGGAGCTTTGATAGGATCCCAAGGGAGGCCTCTCATCTCCTTGGGGTTCTACTGGCTGGATGATGTCATCTCTCCAGCTCAACTGTCAGTCAACTGTCAATCATCTGAGAGAAGATGGCTTTCATAGTCTTCTGGGCTCTTCCCAATTTTGTAGCCAACTTCTCAGAGGGCTGGGAAATTTCAGGGGTGGGAACAGCCGTTTCTTGTCTTCTTAGGAAAGGGAAACTGTCCACAACGGGACAGTCTGAGCCTCCGCTTTTTCATTGCTTGCTTGCTTGGCTGCCATTGTAACGGGGGGAGGGGGGAGCTGTTTGAATGCCTGGGGGGGGAAGTAAGCTGGTGGAGAAGAGAAGAGGAAGTTTTCTTCAGCGTTTTCTTTGAAGCTGATAACTACTCAAGGTCGACCGTTGTGGCATAGCAGGAGGATGGCACCATCGGGCGCTGCACCCCACATGACCCCTGGGGGGGAATGTGGATTGGATAATCCTGGCTGGACAGTTGGGGGAAGGGTTTTAGGGATGTTTTCTATATGTATTTTTCACGCCTTTTGCCTCAGACCTTGCTTTCCTTTGGTTGCATTCAGTTCATACTCAGTAAAAGTCTCCTTTCTCTGTGAAAACGGAGTCGGGGTTTTTCTTTCTTGAGTATTGAAAGGAGGCACACCTGACAAGGACAGTTTTATCTTTAATCCTTTATTGGCACTAAGAGCCTCGTTTGATTACTTTCCATATGATGAGGATCACACAGCATCTTTAACCAGTGGTGGGATTCAAATTTTTTAACAACCGGTTCTGTGGGCGTGGCTTATTTGTGGGCGTGGCTTGGTGGTGATGTGACCGGGTGGGTGTAGCTAGCTGGTCATGTGACTGGGTGGGCATGGCTATGTGCATAGGGACTATTCAGAGGGCTGAAAAATGTGATTTCTGACCGGTCCTTGCACTATTGACTGGTCCTCGTACTTACGACTGTCCACACATTTATGCCCGTTGCAGCATTCTTAACAACCGTGCCACTCATTTCACAATTGTGGTACTTCCCTTCACCATGGTGACAAGATAGGGCGCAAAATGTAAAATGTGAGGACAGTTGTAAGTGTCAATTTCTCAGCCTCCCTGGCCCTGCTGTGGGCTCAGCTGAGCGATGTCTGGAGGTATCCAGGAACTGAGGTGGAATTTGGCTTTGCAGAGTGAGTGGGACCCCCTGTGTGGAAGAATGGAGGCTGACCCAGAGGCTCTGTGCAAACTCCCTTTTTCCTATTGTCTGAATGGAGAAATTCAGCTAATCCCAGGCAGGGAGGGAAGTGGATGATGGGGCTCAAGCAGACTCTGAGTGGGGAAGGAATCTTTCCCAAAGAAACAGGGAAACCCGCTGTGTCCCAGGGCTGGGAGGGGGTCCGATGCCCCCACTGGTGCCCCCAAAGGCTGCAAAAGAAGGGAGTGAGTGAAATTGGAAGGGATGATTTAAAAAAAACTTCTTCCTCCTTGTGAGAAGAGAAATTCCTGTATCTGCACAAGGCTAGGAGAGATTCCATGCAAACAGAAGCAGGAAAGCCAGTTTTTATTTTTGTTAGATTTTATTTTCATTGTTTTATTATTTTTTCAAATAACTAAAGGAGGTGAACATCTCCAACTCTTCTTCCTCTTCCTCTTTTCCTCACAACAATCGCCCTGTGAGGTGGGCTTGTCTGAAAGAGAGTGTCTGTCCCGAGGTCAGCAAACAGGCTTTCAGGGCTAAGGCAGGACTTGAACTCAGGATCTCTTGCTTCCTAGCCTGATGCCTTAACCATTGTCAATGTTAAGGCAGGGCGGATTTTGGGCACAGGCCCTGCTGGTCACCACAGCCGCCTCTTCTTCCAGCAGGACCCCAAGTGCCCCCTCCCCCCCCGGGTCTTTCTGGGGTAGAGCAGCCCCATCCGAGAGCAAAGGAGAGAAACTCCTGGACACAGAGAGCCCCTCCCCCCATCACAGCCCCTCCCTCTTGCTAGGGGTCAGCTAAGACTCACTGCCTGTAGGGGGCAGCATAGAGTCTGGCCCTGAAGTCCTAGCTGGGCCCTGGGAACTGAAATCGGGGCCTCCAGTTGATTGGCTCAAAGCCCCCAGCTGTCTTGAATGCCTAAGGCGGGACTAGAACTCAGAGTCACTTACTGATTGGTTCAAAGTCATTAAAGGGCCCTCACCTACTTTTCTTCATAGCAAGATAGGTTGGCCACTGCCTTCTCCTCAACCTACCCCTGGCATTTCCTGGTGGTCTCCCAACCCTGCTTAAATCCAGTCTTCCTTAACCTTTTCCAAATCATCCTGCTCCTGCGTCCTACAGGTAGTCCTCGACGTATGACCAGAATTGGGACCAGAAATACCATTGCTAATCTAGGTGGTCGCTAAGTGACGTTTTTCTGAATTTTACAATTTTGCAATTTTACAGTTGTTAAGCGAATCACTGGGGTTGTTGAGTGAATCCTGCAGTCATGAAACAAACGCCGTTTCACCCACTGACTTTACTTGTCATAAATCCGTGTCAATTGCCAGGCACCCAAATCGTGACTCTGTGTCCAAGGGGATGCTGCACTAGTCATAAGTGCGAGGACCCATCATAGATGGCTTTTTTCAATGGCCATGGAACTTGGAACTGTCGCCAAATGAATGGCTATAAATCGAGGACTTCCTGTAGGGACTGTTTGGGACTGTACAAAATTGGATCCACTGTTTCTTTAGGCACCTTCTCACAAGGCCTTTTCAAATGAATCACATCTGATCTTTTAGGCGTATTTCCCTTTCACCTCCCCTTCATCATCTGGGCATGAAGAGGAAAACCTGGATCCCCTGGATCTCTAATACCAGATTCCAGATCCAAAGGGCAACATTCCCAATCTGGACTCCACCCTCACAGAAGGGGCAGAATCCGGGGCTCCCCGACCTCCCCAGGCGACCGATGGTTCCCCCTTCAGAAGGAGCCGCTCTGGCTGAAGCGAATTGGGGGCTCGAAGCCCCTTCAGGATTGGCTCATCCATGAATAAGCATGTTAAGGATATTGTTGTTGTGTTACCAACCAGCAGAGTAGATTGCACAAAGAAACGTTGCTGAGAGCAATGAATAAGAGATATGCAAACTGGTTTATTAAAAGCTTACTTTATAGTAGAAAAACAGTCTCATAGTCTTTAAACAAATTCCAAGTCTTTGCCAGTCCAGTAGTTACAGAATCTTCTTACCCAACAAACAGTAGTTGGTTAGAATAACAAACTCACTCTGGTTCACAAACCACGATGGTTGCAGATCCATCAAACAATGATTACAGATAGCACCTCCTCTCAATGGTAGCTTATCGTCACAGCTTCATACACAATGGCAGCATAGCATTGCAGCTTCATCATCAACAGCAGACTGAATATGTTACAGTACCTTGCTTAAATATTCTCACAACCAGTAATTATGTAATTACAGCATGACTCAGCATTAAAGCCACATAATACATTTTCAGATTAAAGTTACAGTACACTTAGATTGCCTGTACAACATAGTTAGGCTCAAACCATATCCTAACAAAGCCTGTCACTGCATTTTTTATTTACCAGCTGAGCTCTCATTTCTGGACTATCAGACTTTCCGTAGCATGCCAAGAATTGTTATCAGTAAGCTAAACTGCACAAGTCTCTCCACCCACATTCTTTCACACACTTTTTTTTTGTTCTCTTGCCAAGAAAGGTCCGGCTGCTGAGAAGCAACCGGCACGGACTTTTTTCAAAATGTAACAATTAATCTAATTAGATCAGTAAGATATTTTCTTCTTTACAATAAATATGAGTTTAATTAGAAGATGTATTCCGGTTTTATTTTTCAAAAGTATACACAAGGAAAATGCCACGATCCAGGCAATTACCCCAGGAAGGTAACGCCGCTGATTGCCTCTGACAATGGTTGCTTGTTACTTTTGATGATAAGCGCATAGGCAATTAATTTTTAGCTACTGAGGTACGCTAATTATTTTTTGCAAAGATGCCAAAAAAGAAGTAAAACAAATACAGAATGCATTTTGCCGAAGATATAGATATCTCTGCTCTCACTAATGAAGAAGCGAAAAGAATTCTACAAAGGCTTCAGGAAGAAAATAACAGAAGAGCTGCTTTTGAAGGCGAAACACTACGACTGAGGTCAGTAACACCCCCTTCTAATTATGCAAGCTCTCAAACTGTCTCCCCAGAACCTTCTGAATTTGTAACGCTTGGTGCAGGGCCAGATTTTCTACAAACGGCCAAGCCTTTTTCCTCCCATGCAGAGAGAGAAATAATTCATTATTCTCCTCGAAGCTCTCAGCTCGCCCTGGATGAGCAAACTATAAAAGCCTATCATAACCATATAAAGTTTTATGAACATGAGCTATCCCAGGCAAAAATGGCTTTATCTATGCTTGAGCAAAATAAGGGAGAATCTCGTGACTTCAAAATCTCTAAAAGCGCCATTTTGGCTTCTTCTTCGGAGCCAAAGACACTCCCCCTGGTGGATTTTGTGTCAGGCCAATCAGAACAGAGAGCTGTGCACACGTCACATGAAATTCTCACTGATGAGATTAAAAGTGCCACATCAGCAGAGAGATTATCTGAGCTGCCCGAAACTAAAGGTGCAGCACCATCTGCTGGCGAAAGCTGAAATGCATCACAATTTGAGAGAGCAATTACAATTATTGCAGAAGACTCTGTTAGAGATGTCTTCAACTCACTCAGAGATTCAGGCTGCAATGCCACAAGTGTCTCCACAGGCCCAAACTCAAGCACCCCCTGGTGGTGCTGGTGTCCTTTTAGATGGAACACAACAAAGCTTAATGCAGCAAAGGCAAATGACTGCATCTCCAGCAGGTCATGCTAATATTGCAGCTCAAGCACAAATGGCAGCTGGAACACAGCAGATTCCAGTGCAATAGCCTCAACCACAAATGCATGCACACGTGCCTCCAGCTGTGCAACCAGGGCCAGCTCCTGGTCCACCTCCAGCGCAACAAGTGCCTTTACTTCCACAGCCAGCACCTCAAATGCACATTCCTCAACAGGCATCTTCTGTTGCTCCACTGGCTGGTGAGTCAAAATTAAAGATGTCAGGGCAGAATTATAAGGCCTGGGTCAGTGAGATTGGATTGTTACTTCGCAGAGAAGGTACTCACTGTATGATTTTTAATCCCCCTGCTCAGCCTTGGTCTCCTGCAATAAGAGATTTAGAAATTAAAGCTTGCACAACATTATTGATGTCCATGGATACTGAACTGCAGGTTACATTTTTGCCTGATGCAACAGCCCAACAAATTTGGGCCCAATTGGAAAATTGCTACAGGCCTGTCTCAATTGAATCTTCATGTTTGCTCATGTCTGAATTCCATGGTTCAAGATTGAAACCTGGTGAACAAATTGGAGGACATTTGACCAAACTGAAAGGACTGAGAAAAGAATTGAGAGAAAGAGGCTATAATATTGATGATATTCAAATGATCAGCATTATCATTAATTCTTTGAATTATGAATGGAAAGATGCCATTACAAAGATTAACCAAGTCCCAATTGCTCAACGCACAGTGGACAATGTATACAGACTTTTAATTGAAGAAGAGGCATTCATGTTAGCCATGCCACACTTGAGAGGACCACCCGCATCAAGAGCTCCAGCTAGGCGCCCCTTCCGAGGAAGGACCTATGCTCCAAGGATGCCAAGATGCTACATCTGTGATCCTGTGGGACATGACACCCGGGATTGTCCCCAACCATTTCCAGCTCCCATCTTGTACCAGCCCAGAGGAACAGACTCCAGAGGCAGAGACAGAGGTGGAAGACAAGGTTGTCGTGGTCCCAGGCGTAATCCGCAAGCTCCACTCGCCACATTGGCTTTAACCAATGATCCACAACCTCAACCAGAGTACGACAGACGACTCCTGTGGACTTTGGACAGTGGTGCAGCATTGCATGTTACTTACAGAAAAGAACTTTTTACAGAGATGCACAAGCCTGAACCTGAACTACGTGAACTTTATTCTTTTTCCAATCATCCTTGTCAGGTCAGAGGAAAAGGAACTGTTTATGTTGAAGAGCTCGATGCATTCATCCCTGATATTTATTATATACCAATAGTAAATAGTAGTTTGCTTAGTCAGAGTCACTTGTCTAAAGTATTAAAGTTCCAGGTCCACCACCTTGAAAAAGCGAGATATATAGTTAAAAATGGAGATATTGTTGCTGAAACCATGTTAATTGGTGGTGTTTATTACATAAAGCCAAAGTCTAAACCGCAAACACAGGCAAGTATGCAAACTCCAAAAGAGGAGAGCACAGGCCCAGAGAGAGATGTTCCAGAGAGAGATCCTGTTGCTACTCCAAAGGCTCCTAAAGCCAACAAAAAGAAAATTAGGAAACAGGTTGCTCAGAGCAAGCCTGAGGTTCCTCATAAAATTGTTAATGTTGAGAATTCACTAACTGGTAAACCTTTGCATTACAGGTGTATCCATAAGTGGCATAGAAGATTGGGGCATGCCAGTTTCCGTGTTCTTAGGAAGATGCCGGAGTTCGCGAGAGGTTTGGATCTAAAGGGTTGTAAGGTGTTTTTGGATTGTGCTGTCTGCAAAAAAGCCAAATAGAGTAGGAGTAGGGTGGTATATAAATCTAATAAAATAAATAAAATAAAATAAAATAAATCCAAAGCAGCAGCCATTCCAAAACGCGCTACATGCCTGTCAACACACATTTTTGATTTTGTACACACTGACATTGTAGGTCCTTTTAAACCAATACTTGGTGGTAAAAAATACTGTCTAACAATTGTTGATAATTACTCTAGATATGGATATGTATATCCTGTGAAAGAAAAATCTGAGACTTTTCAGATCTTTCAAGACTTTGCCGCTCTTGTTTATACTCAACACGGAGTAAGCATCGCCAAAATTCAAAGTGATTGTGGTGCTGAATTCATGTCTCAGCGGTTCCAGGACTGGATGCGTAAGAATGGAATTCTTCATCAGATCTCAGCACCTTATATGCCGGCTCAGAATGGGGTGTTAGAAAGGTGAAACAGAGTCCTGCAAACCATGATGCATTGTCTCCTAGAAAATGCCAACCTCGGTATGCCCATACTGGGGTGAAGCTATTAAATATGCAAATTATATTGTCAACCGTACTTGGAGTAGTGTAATAAATCAGACTCCTTTCTTCATGTTGTATGGGTACAAGCCCGACCTCAAAAACCTCCATATTTTTGGTTCATATGCTATGGTGAACATTCCCTTAGCTCAAAGAAAGAAAGGAGGTCCAGCAGCAAGGAGGATGAGATTTATGGGTATTGATGATAATTCAAAGTGGAGCAAATTTATTGACTCCACACATGTAATAATGATTTCCCAATCCACTAATTTTGAGGAAGATGCTGACTGGTCCAGGATTCATTCCAATGATCCTGGAGTTTATTTTCCTAGAGATGATGTTGCTGATGCCTTGCAGCCTGATGACCAAGATTCACAGGCGGATGTTCCATCCACTAGTTCTTCTCAACCTGATGTTCCATCTTCGCAAGCCACCGATGCTGACGCTAGCGACGATGGTGAAGACGAGGACGAAACGGAAGAAGAATGGACGGATGTTCCGAGGTGTTCCAAGAGGGCCACAAAGGGAATCCCTCCAAAGCGATATTCATGTCAACTGACAAAAGCACCCTTGCCTTTGATTTGTACTGTTACACTTCCTCCTGATGAATTCACACAAATCAAGCATCTTCCTGATTCAGAGCAAGAGAAGTGGTATGATGCAATGCAGGTTGAAATGGACAGTCTAAAGAAACTTAAGGTATTTTCGCCTGCAAAACCTCCAGCAAACAAAAAAGTAATTGGCACTCGATGGGTCTACAGAATCAAAAAGAAGCCAAATGGTGAGTCATTGTACAAGGCCAGACTTGTAGCTCAGGGTTTTGCTCAATGTTATCCTGAGGACTACACAAATACTTACTCACCGACAGTCCGGACTGAGAGTGTAAAAATTGCTTTAGCCACTGCCACTATCCTTGGTTTAGAAGTTTTCCATTTTGATGTTGACATGGCTTATCTGCATGCTGGCCTGGATGAGGAGATCTACGTAAAAGGTCCTCCAGGGTTCTGACAGCAAGAAGGGGATACCTAGTTTCTACACAAAAGTCTTTATGGTCTGAAACAGTCTGGTTTAATGTGGTACTTATATCTAACTGACAAACTAAATTCAATGGGCTTTATTAAGTCCGAAACTGATGAATGCATGTTTACAAAAAGATCTGACAATATATATGAGATAGTTCTTGTTTATGTTGATGATATTGTTTATATTGGTCCAAATGAACAGATGAGTGAGAACTTTGCTAAAGCTTTGCAGAGATATTTCACATTGAAATTGTTAGGTCATGTTAACACTTATTTAGGTGTTCAGGTTGTCAAAACGCAGAAGGGGTTTAGTCTTTCACAAGAGGATAACATTGAGCAAATCTTGCATCATTGCAACATGAAAGATGCTAATACAGTACGCTTACCCATGCAAACAGATTTTCACAACCTGGCACATGAACCAAGTCCTGAACTCGAGGATCAAACTCTTTATCGTTCAGTTATTGGGTCACTGTTGTATATTAGTAGTTGGACTAGACCCGACATTGCAGTTTGTGTTAATCTCTTGTCCCGACACGTAGGTAAAGCAAAACAGTTTCATTGGACATGTGTTAAGAAATTATTGAAATACCTAAAACACACTAAAAATATGAGATTATTGTTAGAACCGACACATACTGATTATGCAGAATTATGTTGTTATGCAGATTCTGATTGGGCGAGTGATAAGAAATCACGTAAAAGTACTTCAGGTTATATGATGTTCTTAAATGGATGTCCTGTTTAGTGGCATGTGCGAAAACAGAAGTTTGTTTCTTGTTCATCTACTGAGGCTGAATATGCTTGTGTTTCAGATGCATGTAATTCTCTAACATGGTTTAATGCTTTGGTCACAGATATCTGGACACACCCGATCCGACCGATCACCGTGATGGAAGACAATGAATCTGTGGTTTATATTTCTGAATCACGTTTCACGGGTTCTAGGTCCAGACACATTGACATCCGTTATAAAAATATAAAACAATTAGTGAAACAAGGTTTTGTAAAATTGCAGTATGTGCCTACACATGAGCAGATTGCTGATATGCTCAACAAACCCCTTCCAGCAGCTCAGCACGAGTATCTGCATAAGAAGATGTGTGTTATCTGATGGCTATACCTGATGTCTGCTCAACTGACAAAGAAGGGGTTGTCACTGCGTTATGTGTTTGTCAGCTGAGCGTCCATTCTGAGCATTACGGTAGCCTGCCAGAGAACTCTATCACGTCTCTGTAGCAACAGAGATAAGACTGTCTTGTGATTTCTGAGCTACTGCGCATGTCCAAGTTTAAGGGAGAAACTTCCTGTTCTTTTCCTTTGTCCATCTGTGTTATAAAACTGCCGGTAACGATGTAGTTAGTAAGTTTGTTTTATTTCTTTATAATAAAATGTTTCTTAGAATATATTTCGGGTTTTCTTTCTTTAAAGTATAAAGCATGGAAAACAAGATCCATCCTCCTCTAATTAAGTGCAATTACCCCAGGGGGAATGGGGCTGATTTACACTCCGACAGTATAGTCTCCCCCCTTCCCACGACTCAGAAGATGGAAGTTGGATTTTGCAGATCAGCTTTCTATCTGCAACATGAGGCTGCCCAGCTTCATTCTCCCAAGAGGGGCTCCCCACTCAGCCGGGCAGAGGCCTGTCTGGCATCCCTGCAAGAGCCCCCCTGCTTGGCCTGTGCATGGAAAAGGGAGGCAGGGGAACATGGGATATGGGCTTCTGCATTCCCAGGTCTCTGAATATGGAAGTTGGATTTTGAAGATCAGCTTTCCATCTGCAACACGAGGGTCCTGAGCTCCCCCTCCCTCCCTCCCCTCCCCTCCCCACATGGGGTGAAAGGCAGCCTTGATTTCTCCATCTCTTTTCACTTGGTTTTTTCTTAACCACCCCCCCCTCTCTCATTTTTTTTAACTCTGCAAAGTTCTAAAAACTAGTTTTTCACTAAGGTTGATTTTGTTCTTGGAGTCTGGCCACACCATTGCATCAGTCCTTTTGTGTGATGCCCTTGAGCATTAGCTTTCAAAATAAAGTAAATTTTGGTTCCAACTCAGTTGGCAGCTATTTCAGATCTGTGGCAGGCTCCTGCATTAACTGCCCCCGGAGTTTTGTCTTTCATTACTCTGCAAACAAATATCAGATTTCTTTCTTTCTTCAGCCACAGGTGTCGTGTATTCCCTCTGGGACCAATTTCAAGCATGGAGCTCACAAACCTCTCAATTCTAGATGACTGATTTACTTCCATCTCTGCCCCTGTTATTATGAATCACATGGGGATTATTTCCCTTTCATTTCCCTCCAGAGAATTTCCCAAGAATCTCCAAGTCCAAGAACTACTTGAATTATCCAGGGATCCCTCCTGAGAGGGAGAATTATGGTAAAAGTTTCAGCTCTGCTGTTTGGTTGAAACCTCCAGGGGAGACTTTGGGCAGAGAAATATGGAGGTTTGGGACAGGCAGAGTCTGTGCTCTTGAATGTACGTCTCTCTCCTTTCCAGGTGAAGCTGAGTGTTTCTCTGTGTTGAGAAAAATCATCTCGATATTCCACCTTGTGAGAGTCCTTTGATTCTTCTAATTCTTCTTTAGAAACAGGAAAGGGATTCATTGATTCACACCATGAATTATGGATCTCCTGCTTCTGCCTCTGATGCTGCTTTTGTCCCATCCAGTCTCTGGGAAGCTGAGAATGAAATGCCCGCTAAGTTTGGAGAACCAGGATGGAAAACCATGGAGCTACTACAGACCAGGAGACCATCTAATCAGTATAGTCACCAGTGGAATGGAAAGATTGCATGCAAAGTTGCTTTTCAACGTGGCTCCTTCTCTTCAGTTTGTTTTCTATGATTGGTAAGTCATTCAGGGTGATGGAGTTGCACTCCCTCCATTCTAACTCTCTCCTTCTTTTCTGTTTTTTTATTTTTCATTTATTTCTATATTGGGGAATATGTCCAATTTTCTGAATAATTTTGATTTCCATGGCTTCTCTCTTTGGTCTGATTTTGTGAAAGAGACTCAGAAAGGGGTCTGAAAAAAAGCTGAAAGGAGTGCAGATTATTTTCCTTTCTCACTTCAATCCTTAATTTATCACTTGAATAATAAGTTTTATTTAAAGTAGTGGTGGAATCAGTTGTAGTTGCCATACCTCAGCCAATTTCCATATTTGTGTAACTGATCATTGCTTTTGGATCAATGTTGGCTAAAGGCTCAGTAGGCATTTAGAGGATATTAAAAACAGTATTTATTGTTGCTTTTGATTATAATAACATGTTTTAACAATAGGGATTTTTATGGTTTCCAATATGGCTTACGATTCATTTTCAACATTCAAACGGTCAACAAGAATTCCCAGCTCCTGCACAACCTCACACTGGGCTACAACATCCATGACAACTATTTGAGCCCTTTACGCACTTCAGATGCCTTGTTGGACATGCTCTCCACTGGAGAAGCCAATGTCCCCAACTACGGCTGTGGAAGGAAGGAGAACCTCCTGGCTCTTCTTGATGGAGCCAAGAGGGAGATCTCCATCCAGATGTCAACATTAGGAGGCACCTACAAAGTACCGCAGGTTTGTGTGTCTGTTTCTCCTTCTGGTAAAGTGAGGGTGGTGGTGAGTGAGCAATAGATGAAATCATGTCTTCTCCATGGAATTCAAGAGTTACTTTTCTCCCTATTCTCAATGTTTTACCACATTATGTTCATGTTGAGATTAATCATAAAAGGCCTGAAATGCAAGCAATACATGGAGAAGACATTCTACCAACTATTTAACTGATCAAAAAATATCCCTGGTTGTTGGGCCTCTATTGGCATCTTCATTTTCACACATAAATGATGCCTGCCATATCCAGTCGGATTGAAGTTGGCAATAGTAGCATTTTATCTATCTAAAAAGTAGAAGAAAAAGGACTGTAGCCATTACAGGTCAATTATACTAGCAGATATTGTGGCTAAAATTTATGCCATGATCCTCTTAGTTAACTTGAGAAAAATGCATTTCTTGCAGAAGGTTTCAGGTAGAGTTAAATGCTATATAGATTTTGTAAGAAATAATGCATAAATTAATAATCTAATATTGGCAACAAATTTGTCTTGAAATATCTAATCTATATCAGTGAGGTAAAACAAGATTTGCTGCTTTCTAGATGTTAGTGCAGCATTTGACTCAATAAACAGAAAATTATGATGGAGGAAATGTTTTGCCCTCAAAATGGAGCTCAGCCTGTTGGCCCTGATCCAAGCCCTTTTTTGAGAGGGAGGTTTGGGCTCAATGGAGCCATGAGAAGAAGGATCTATGCTTACCAAGGGGGAAGGGAAATATTTGAACCCTTGTTCTTCAGTCTAGATATGAATGACTTACTAGGACTAATGCAGGATCAAAAAACAGATCATAAATAAATGTTATTTCATCTTTTGACAAAACTGACTAAATTAATGGACCAGTGAAATGCAGTGCATGTAGTATACAGTACTTGGATTTCAGAAAGGCTTTGACAAAGGCTTTGTCAAACCACAACCTATTTCTTGGGAAGCTGAAAATATGTGGGATAGACAGCATCACCCCCAGATGGGCTCAGCCTGTGGTCCTCATTGGAACTACGTCTGCATGGAGGGAAACAAGCAGTGGGGGACCCCAAGGTTCCATTTTAGGCCCAGTTCTCTTCAACATCTTCATGAATGATTTGGATGAGGGGAGAAATGGGGAAATCATCAAATTTGAAGAAAACACTAAAGTGGCAGGAATAGCCAACACCCCAGAAGATAGGCTGAAAATCCAGATGGATCTAGGTAGACATGAACACTGGGCCTATCTAACAAAATGAAATTCATTGTAGAGAAAAGTAAGGTTTTATACTTAGGCTAGAAAAACCAAATGTCCACTTACAGATGAGGTGAAACCTTTCTCCATAGCAGAAACTGTGAGAGGATCTGGGAGTCCTAGTGGACAATCACTTAAATATGAGCCAGCCATCTGTGGCAGCAGCCAAAAAAGCCATTGCAATTCTAGATTGCATTAATAGAGGGATAAAATCAAGATCACATGAATTATTGGTACCGCTTTATAATGCCTTGGTAAGACCACACTTGGAATAGTGCATCCAGTTTTAGTCTCCATATTATAAAACAGATGTAGAGACTCTGGAAAGAGTGCAGAAAAGATGATTAAGAGCCTGGAGACTAAAACATATGAGGAACAGTTGCAGGAATTCAGTATGCCTAGTCTAGTGAAAAGGACTAAGGGTGACATCATAGCAATGTACCAATATTTGGGGGGCTGCCACAGAGAAGAGGAGGTCCACCTATTTTCCAAAGTACTAGAAGGCAAGACAAGAAACAATGGATGGAAACTAATCAAGGAGAGAAACAACCTAGAACTAAGGAGAAATTTCCTAATGGTGAGGAATGGAACGTCTACCCTTCAGAAATTATGGGTGGTCCATCACTGGAGGCTCTTAAGAAGAGACTGGACAGCCACTTGTAGGGAATAGTATAAATAGATACAGATTAACAGAGTTGGAAGGGACCTTGTAGGTCATCTAGTCCAAGCAGACCCTACACCATTTCTGACAGATGACAGTCCAGTCTCTTCTTGAAAGCTTCCTGAGATGAAGCTCCCACAACTTCTGAAGGCAACTTTATTTCTTTATTTCCAGGTTGAATCTCTCCTTGTTCAGTTTCCATCCATTATTTCTTGTCTGGCCTTTGGGTGCTTTGGAAAATAGCTTGACCCCCTCCTCTCTGTGGCAGCCCCTCAAATATTGGAAGACTGCTATCATATCTCCCCTGGTCCTTCTCTTCACTAGACCAGCCATGCCCAGTTCCTGCAACCGTTCATTGTATGTTTTAGCCTCCAGTCCCCTAATCCTCTTGGTTGCTCTTCTCTGCACTTTTTCTAGAGTCTCAACATCTTTTTTATAATGTGGTGACCAAAACTGGATGCAGGATTCTAGGTGTGGTCTTTCTAGGGCTTTATAGGGTGGTATTAGTACCTCCCTTGATCTTGATTGTATCCCTCTGTTAATGCAATTTAGGATTGCATTGGCTTTTTTGGCTGCCGCTGCACACTCTTGACTCACATTTAATTGGTTGTCCACTAAGACTCCAGGGGTGAAATCTAAAAATTTTTGCTACCGGTTCTGTGGACATGGCTTAATTAGTGGGCGTGGCTTGGTGGTAAGGTGACTGGGTGGGCGTGACTTGTTGGTCAGGTGGGCATGGCCAAGTTGATGTCACTTCTTTGCCCTATTTTAACCTACAAAACACACCACAACACAACTGGCTCACCCACAATGTAAAAGCAGCTGTGCTAGACCCAGAATGGCCCCTGCAACAAGCAGGAACCTCACACAGCCACAAAAAGTCCAAAAAACCAACTTTCACACTTTACAAACAGAAAATCCCACATACAGCTTTGTGAGATTTTGTATGTTTGTGTAGTTAGAGTGAAACCCTACAGAAACACAGAAAATCTCAGCAACTTGTAGAAATATTATTTTATTTTATTTTTATTTTTATATAAAAGCAGCTAAATTTAAAACTTCCTAAACTTTAAATGGCTAGGTCTAAAAAAAGAACAACTAAAAAAAACCCCAATTAACTATTTTTTTAAAGCTCCCAAAGGGGAAAAAAGCTTACCCAATAGAACAGGGGTCTCCAACCGTGGCAACTTTAAGACTTGTGGACTTCAATTTCCAGAATTCCTCAGCCAGCTTTGCTGGGAGTTGAAGTCCTCAAGTCTTAAAGTTGCAGATAGAGCTGCTCATCGATGAGCTTGGTTGCAGGCAGGGAGATTCAGTTGCTTGCTGATGCAATGGATTGCAGGGATTACAGCAAGCGAAGCAAAGGAGGTGTTGCAACCAGCAGCTCAGGATTTGGTCCAAAGAGTGAAGGTAAGCAAGCTGGAGGCTGGGGGGAAGGGATTTTTGCTACCGGTTCTCCGAACTGCCCGCCGCCAAAGCTACCTACTCGCCCAAGCAGGTCAGAACCGGGAGCATTTCATCTCTGCCTCTGTTAATGCAATTTAGGATTGCATTGGCTTTTCTGGCTGCTGCTGCACACTCTTGACTCATATTTAATTGGTTGTCCACTAAGACTTCAGGATCCCTCTCACAGTTACTGCTATTATGCCTGGTTTACTGCTTAAATAGGGGGTTGGACTAGAAGACCTCCAAGGTCCCTTCCAACCCTTTTATTTTGTTATAAGTTCTGTTATAGGTACACATGTTTAGCCTGCTAAATTCCTATTGGAACACATTGATTTACACTGATAATGTGATAGTATCATACTATCACATTAAAGCAAATTCAAAAGTTATGGTCTTTGTGAAATGACATCATAGCCATAGATGGTCAGCCATTAGAGCAAGTAACACCTTTCCTTACCTGGGGTTGTTTTCTCTGAGCCTGAATCTTGGCTCCCTCATCATCCAAGGAGCTCCGTTAGAGAAAGGGCAGGAGTGAAAGTGGTGCTTAAATGAAAACCTCATAGTCTCCAGCTTCCTCAGCCCCAGTTATTAAAGTATCTGAGGCCCAGTTTTCCCCCATGTTCTTACATCAATCTTATGTTTGGGGCTCCAGAGAGAAACCACCAGCAGAACCAACCCAATCTCAGCCTCTGAAGAGTATCTTGGGGTGGGTAAAAGGACTCCAGCTGCTGCCCTCAGAGCTGATTTGGGAATTTACACAAGTTCTGCTTTGTCTAAATTCAGAAAATATGGGCATAGGCATAAAATTTAATCTATGAAAACTGTGGCTGTTGGAACAGACAAAACTTCAATGAAAGACCAAACTTGGATTATGCAACTGACAAATCTTATTAGGCTTTGAGGTCTGCCTGTTTCTTGTATAACTGGAGAAAGAAGTTAAAAAATTTCCTCCAGAAAGAATCTGAGATAGAGAAGCAAAAAAAGATGCAGCAATCTTCGAAAATTATAATAGGCCCTTTATTGGAATATAATACTTTAGTTGGCATTTGCACGTGTTAATCTAATTGTGATCAATTGTAGGGATGATACAGTAATATGATTTACATTGTTATTGTTTTTTTAATTTTCTTATTATCCATTATTATGATACAATCTTGCTAATATTCTGTCTTTAGTATTTTAAATAATGTCTGATTAACAAACTATTCTAATACATTCATGAGAACCAGGTTGGATTTATTAAAATCTAATATTTTGGACTTGATCTGACCTCAAATGTAACAGTATTCTTCATTGCTTTTTCAGATCCGTCATGACATTGTTTCAGAGGCTCTGAGTGATAAAAGTCAATTTCCCTTTTTCCACCAAATTCTCCCCAAAGACGGATTCCAGTACCCAGCAATTGTCCCACTGCTCCTCCATTTCAGATGGACCCTGATTGGCCTCTTTGCTTCAGACACAGAGAAGGGAGAGAATTTCATGAGGATTTTTCCTCCTATGCTTGTCAGGAGTGGAATTTGTGTTGTTATATCACAACTGTTCTCAACAACTGGACACACAACAGCCCTCAGGGATTCCCTCTCTAAGTGGAGACAAGTCAACGTCTTTGTTCATTTCATGGAACATGATTCCATTTGGGAGAGAATTCTTCCTTTCCATTTAACACTTAGGCGTCTGCCAGGACCCATTGAAGGAAAAGTCTGGATCCTCACAAATTTTTTAGGGAATACAATGAAGAAGCATAGACTTTACAAATACATTCATAGTATTTGGAACTTTGCTTATCAGGCAGAAGAAAGGCCAAAAGATGCTGCCTTTGAACCCCATTTCTTTCTGGAAGGAAAGTTTCAAGATCCTTATTTTCTCTGTTCTCTTTTGAAGAACGTCTTTTCTGTCAAAGGCCGCAGAAGATGCATCCAGAAAGCCCCACTGGAGACCCAATTGAAATGGAACAGGATCCGGATCCCAAATGACTATCACTTTTACAGTATCATTCATACTCTGGCCCAGGCCTTGAATGCCGCTTATTCCTCCAGATCCAGGAGGAGAAGGAAGGAGGGAGAAAAGACTTTGGGGTCTCCAAGGCTGCAGCCGTGGCAGGTATGGGGGTCCTGATATGGATCCATTAATCTTAGATCCTTTGGAGGAGGAATCCAGAGGAGAAGGAAGGGAACCATCTCAACAGATCTGGCCAATTCAATTACTCAGGATTAATGGTTCCAAAGAGTAGATACCATGGCATTTTAATATTAAACTCTGCTCATTTGAAAATGCTGAATTCTTTTTGAAATGAATTCTTGTATTTGTGGGTTTGTGATGAGCATGGTGGAATTTCCCCTTTGTTCTGTCCCCACTGCAGGTGGGTCTGTGTGCAGCTCAACAGGCAGCTAAACCCCCCTCTTCTCCTCCAGTGAAAGGGAGCCTGGGGTGGCTGGGTGTTTCATTGGGTGAAAAGGGCACGGAGAAACTGAGGAAATGCAAAGAGTGAGAATCAAATATAAATAGGAGATGGGCAGCATTAACTAACAGCCGACAAAGAAGCAGCTCTCTGAAACCTCTCCAGCGATGCTCCGTGTGAGGGACGGAGGCCTCTGGATGACCATGTGTCTCGGTCAAACCGGCTGCTTCCGTCTCCTCCAAAGGCTGAGAGAAAAGAGAGTCTGGCTTCAGACCATACAGTAAGGCTTATCTGCCCCTGGCCACTAGGTGGGGCTACAGCAACAACACCACAATAGATACATGTTGTAGCATGACAACATTTCTAAATTTGGAGGAGATCCTGAGACCATCTAGCCCAACCGCTCCTCTCTGCAGGAATCCCAGTTAAAGCTTCTCTGACTGATGACTGCTCAGTCTTTGCATTCAGATAATCCATGAAGAGGAGACTGAACTTCTCTGCTTCACTGGCTCAGCTCTAAAACAGCTCAAACTTTTATCATTTTCTTTTTCTCTCCTTCAGCTAAAATCTCTCTTGTAACTGAATTCATTTTTCTGTGTCTGACACTCTGGAATAATAGTGAGCAGATCTTACACTCATGTGTAACGTGTGTCAGTGATTGGAAGAGGGCTGCATCCTCCCTTCTCCAACCGAGAGATTGTGTCAATTGGAAAAGGGGTTCCCAGACTCCTCCTGATCTTCAGCTCTTCTCCTTGTTCTCTTTCCTCAAGGCTAAAAGCAGCTCCTTTGATCTCTTCCATGGCTTCATTCTCCTTCCCTGAAGTTCACGTAGATTTTGTGCAAATTCTCCTCCAAGCTTGGTACCTGCAAGGGGACCTGGTCCTTGAGTTGGGGTCTCCCCAAACCACAACGTTTACTTCCTGCGATTCCTATGGCTGCATTTGCCTTCTTTCCATGAACATCTCCCTGCTGACTCAGATTCTGTTGCCAGTTAACTACGATTTTGAGATCATTTCCACAAACATGCAAATCAAGTTTGGTATCCCTCATCCTTCTTCCAGTCCATCATTCATGTTCTTGTATGAGACTCTATTGTTAGTCAAGTCCTAGTTGCTAAAAATCAGATTTTTTTCTACTGCTTTTTCCATATGTACCCTTCTCTGTGTGCATTTTTTAAGAATGTGCATTAAAAACAGACAAAAACTTGCATATTGTTGAATATGCAAGTTGAATACAATACAGCAATAATAGTTTCTCCGCCTTGCAAAATAGGCCCACAATTATAAACTACACATCTATTTGCAACCATTTGACTTGTCATCTATCTGCTGTATATAAAAAACGTTTTTAACAGGCAATCCAACAATAAAGTTAAATTTCAAAACTTCAAAATTATCTGTTATCTGCTATTGTATTTAACTCACAGAAAATTTGCAGGGGCTCCTTATCTACCACAGACGACCACAATCATTACTTCTGATTCATCCAGAATCTGTCCAGTTTTAAACATCTTTGTTTGTGTTGTAGCGTGGAAATAACGAGAGGCACAAGCAACCTAGTGACAACAGCTCTTTAATTCAGGGTGAGACTTCAGCAAATAACCACAGGCAACAGCCCTCCCTATATACAGTACTGAAACACCAGTTAACCAATCACAAAGCATTGTTGCATTTGAATTTCCCGCACAAAATAGATACATACATAACAGTTTGATTATTAATAATAACGCATTTCCTTAAAATTTTAATTAGGATCTTTCCCAACAACTGCTTTCCATTCGCCAAAGTCAGAGGACCTCCTATAAATTGAAACACAACAACTCTTAAGATTTGTTTTCCAGTTAAATATGACAAGTCCATTCCCTCAATCTTCTTGAAAGAATCCATTTCTTCAGTCATCCGTTCTGCCCACTTTGAGTCTTCAGGGTCCATGGCCTCTCCAGCCATCTCCAAGCAGCCTGCCTTCAAACCAGATTCTTTTTTCAGGGATGCCAGAAGCAAATTAATTTCCAGTCCATCCATCCATTCAATTCATCTGATTCAATAATTGTTGCTTGCTTCTGATTATCGTCTTTAAGTTGATTTAAAAGCATTGTTATTTTATCAAACGTTTTAAATGAAGTTTCAAATAAGGCTTGTAAGTTGAAAGACTTTATATTCTTTAAATCACATCAAATTAGCTAATTGTAAGATCGTATTAATTACTGTATTAATGACAACTTAGACAAATTGATGAGCAATGGCAAATTGTTACCCATCACCTTCAGGTTTCATAGGAAAGATTTAAAAAGGTTAAAAATTATTTGAGTATCATTTTGAAGACCGTTTTTATCCACTTAGTTATCATACCATCTGCCCCTCAGGTTTCTAATCACATCACACAATTGTTTGTGAGTCTGTCAGATCCATGAATCTGCCTTTCTTTGGGGGAAGGAGGGGACCCCAGATTACATTTATACTTTACCTTCTACCCCTTTCCTCCCCCCATGTATCTTGTATCCTGCAGCCCATTGATTTATAACCTTTAGCCTGGTGCCTAAGCAGCCTGGCATTTTCTCACCTTTTGGGGAGCGTCAGGGGAGGGGGGGCAATGTGTCGGAAGAGGACCCTGGGAAAGTTCCCTTATCACTTTCTCAGAGCAGCAGGTACAATAACATCTTCACACCTGCGGATTGGCTGAATCCCCACTGGACTGTTGGGAGGGTTTCTACTTTCCTTTATTCTAACTGTGTTGCCTGAGGGCCCTCAGAGCTTGCTTTGATTCCGTCCTTCCACCACTCCTTCCCAATAAAAGGTTCCTTTTGAAAGGCCAAGTTTCAAGAGTCTGTACTTTCCTGAATGAGGAGGAGAGGCCAGACCTTACAGAGTCCTTTCCTGAAATCCAGTGATGTCACCAGAGTTCCCATAATCTATTTAGGAAGTGTGATGATGTGTGAGAATGACTTTTGGGATGAGGGGAAGAGAGGCTGCCTAAGGAAGGATCAGAGAAGAGGGGAGAATCCTGCAGCTGCATAATGGGAGAGAAAGAAACTCAGAAAGGATCCTGGCTAACCTTTCAGGCTGAGAAAAGAGTTGGTGGGAGATTTGTTCTTTCAGATCTGCAAAATGTTGTTAATGTCACATTACAATTAAGTAGAATTAGCACATCTGGAGGTGTTTTCCATCAGGATGACCAGGGAGAAGATTAGCCTGACAACTTTCTTCTGGATAATCCCATGTTTCTGGGAATCAACCTGTTGTTTTCAAAGAATTTATGAACCATCTTTTTTCTTTCTCTGTTCATTTTATTTGTCATCTGCTCTAAAATGTTCCCTATAATTGACCAATTGTGTCAATTATATTTTCTCCATATTTTGTCAGTAAATGATTGACAAATTTTTCTCACACTTTTTCATTCACTTATGAAGATGATGATAGTATTTGTATCCTAATTAAGCATATCTGGAGATTAGACAATTGTGGAAGAAAGATTCAATGTGGGATAAGAAACAAAGTTCTCTGTTTTTCAAATTCCTGGATGTTCCCATTCTAGTTTCATCCATTTCTGGAGAAGAATGAATTTTGGAATATTTCTGAGAGGAAACTGTACTTGGACCAAAATGGAGAGATAAAAGCAGATCTGGGCATTCAGGCCTCCTTGGTTCTCCCCAAGGAATATCCCAGGAGAGAGACTCTGGCGTATTTTCAAAGACAGAGATTTATTATCAGAGGAGGTGCTCTTCCATGGCTAAAGTCGCTCAATAAGGTGGGAGAAATTTTGGTGTCTTTTCTCTGTTTTCCAAAGCCTGAGGTCCCATTTCAAGTGGGCAAAGCCTGGAGTCTCCAGGGTGGTTGGCCTCCCATGCCAGGTGGTGTCATCTCATGGAAGTTCTTCAAGAGACGGAACTTAAGTGGATGGCTTTGTCATGTTTTATGGAAACCTTTCAAGATGTTACTGGTCAGAGATTTCTTTCTTCATCACAGTTTAATTTCATATTAAAAAATATAATAGAATAAAAGTTTCCTCAATCTTTTACAATAAACTTTGTTCTCAGTTTTAAGATGAATATATCATCATACTTAAATCTTTTTCCAATTCCATCCCTCTAGACTACATTAAATAGAAAAGTATTTTATTGTAATGTTAAATTCCAAAAGGAAAAGGGAGGAACTAAAGGAAGAACCTGCCAGTTGTTTTACCTCCTGCATCTGTTTAGAAGTAGTCAGAGATTTCATATTTACCCAATGAAGACCAGAGGCTACTTGTCTCCATCCATTTCTCCCTCCATTTTCCATGGATGGAGAGTCCTAATCTCTTTTCTTTGGCATTCCTTGTTTTCCTGCTCAGTCTCTGCCTCAGTCCAAATGTGTGAAAAGTTGTCATCCTGGATTTGTCAAGAGGGCTCGAGAAGGAGAGCCAGTTTGCTGCTATGACTGCGTTCCTTGTCCGGAGGGGACCTTCTCATCTCAGGAAGGTGGGTCACACTGAGGAAAACGGGAGGCTTTGTGGAACTGGATCCCTCCAGAACCTTTTCATGAAAGTGCAAGTTAAAAGACAGATTGAAGCTCACATGGGTTTTTTATTTTCAACCTGCACAATTTCTTATCTAAAAGGAAGTAAATAAAAAAGACTTGGAAGGAGGGGCTGGGAAAGAGATGGGAGGAGGGGGTGGCAGACTGGGCAAACTTTACTAACAGCAGAGGAAATATCTCTTCTGCTTTTTAGTTTGGATATGTGCTGCTAAGCTCACCTTTCTAGGAACATCTGAAATCTTTGAAACTAGATGAACTGTTTCAGGTCCACCTTCTGAAAAATCTTGCAATTCACTGTATATCGGCCTCCCTTGAGGATCACTGAGAAGGTGTCACTGGGCCATAATCTGGTGCTATGGATAGTTATGGGGGGAACTCATTACACAAATAGTCTGCTAGTCATATAGATCAATCAATCAATCAATCAATCAATCAGAAAAGAGCTGGAAGGGACTTTGGAGGTCTTCTAGTCCAGGTCCCTGCTCAAGCAGGAGACCCTAGACCATTTCAGATAAGTAACTTCTGGAGGCCAGCTGTTCCACTGGTTAATTGCTCTCACTGATAGGAAGTTTCTCCTTAATTCCAGGTTGCTTCCAGATGTTACAAGATATTGTAGGTATCCTCCAAGTCCGGGATATTAACTGCCATATGGCAGGACTCAAGATGTTTGCCTAAAAAGATTATATAATTCATTATTAACCTCTAATAGTTTAGGTTCCTATGAAGTTTCTACACATTACACTGGAAATAATTAACACCCTAGAATTTCGCTCAATTTCATATACCTAGCTACATTTTTTAAGAAAAAAAATCCTTCTTATGCTCTTTTTAATGAAATAGTTAAGAAATACTTCTTGGAAAATGTCTGTGGTATCAGATGTTATCCAAAGAAGGTATTTTCTTGCAAGAGAAAAGAACAGAATATTAAAGATATATTACTTTTTTGCTTTCTCAGATACGAAAAAATGCACCAAGTGTCCAGATGATAAATACCCAAATAAGGACCGAGTTCACTGTATCCCCAAAATTATAACCTTCCTGTCTTATGAAGAATTTTTGGGAATCATCCTGGTCGCTTTTGCCCTAATCTTGTTCTTAATCACAGACCTTGTTTTAATCATCTTCATTACATACAGAGAAACTCCCCTTGTCAAAGCCAACAACAGGGACCTCTCCTACATCCTCCTGGTCTCCCTCCTGCTTTGCTTCTTGTCTCCTTTTCTCTTCATTGGTCAACCAAGGAAAGCCACCTGCCTTCTCCGACAAATGGTTTTCAGCCACATCTTCTCAGTGGCCATTTCTTCTCTCTTGGCCAAAACCATCACGGTAGTGCTGGCCTTCCTGGCCACAAAACCAGGAAACCGAGTGAAGAGATGGTTGGGGAAGAGCTTGGCCAACTCCATCATCCTTTCTTCTTCTGCTGTCCAAATTATCATCTGCTCCATCTGGCTGGGAGTTTCTCCCCCCTTCCCTGACTCTGACCTCCAATCCCAGTCTGGAGAGATCATCCTGCAATGCAACGAAGGGGCCGTTGTCATGTTCTACGTCACCCTCAGCTACATGGGCTTCCTGGCTGCCATCTGCTTCACGGTGGCTTTCCTGGCCAGGAACCTGCCTGGGGCCTTCAACGAAGCCAAGCTGATCACCTTCAGCATGCTGGTCTTCTGCAGTGTCTGGGTGACTTTTGTGCCCACCTACCTGAGCACCAAAGGGAAATCCATGGTGGCTGTGCAGGTCTTCTCCATCCTGGCCTCCAGTGCTGGTCTGCTGGGCTGCATCTTCATCCCCAAGTGCTACATTATCCTTATGAGGCCAGACCTCAACACAAAGGAGCAGCTCACAGCCAGAACAAATGTAAAAACATGAGATATAACATCATTATGATACTGGAAGAATTGTTAAAGATTCATTTTATTTGAAAGGAGATATTCTTTGCATTTAGATAGTATGCAGCAATCAAAGAAAATCATTTCTATATGTTTCAGAATGGGAAACTGTTGAATGACTGGAATTCTTGTAGTTCCCTTTCCTTTCAGCTCAATACATTTTGCTAAAGAGAACTCTCTAAAAGTGATTCAGAGGAATTTGCTGATCAGCAACAGTTACTGAATGTGACACCTTATAAAAAATAATTGAGGCACTTATTCCCACTGACAGCAGCTAAAAGTGTGTGTGTGAGAGAGTGAGCAGGAAAAGAGGCCAGGAGGAAGCTGTGGGAACCAAGCTGTCATGGTAAATGCCTAACTGTATTGCCACTCTGGGCACCTGGCTCTGCAGGGGTTAACTAATCACATATCCCATCACTCCCATAGCCACTCCTTACCTCCTGGCCCCTCCTCTTGGGTATAATAGCTCTCACTACGAGGTACTCCAGTTGTTCCAGATGTATACCTGAAAGAGAAAGGTTTAAGGTCAGTGACCTCTGGTGCCACAGGGCCTAGGATTCACCTAGGCCTGCAATAAAGGTATTCAATTGAAAAATAGAATGTGTCTATGAGTTATTGGGCTAGATCCATCACTGAACACAAGCACCAGCCTGGTTGCCTGATCACCTCCGTGAAAATGCCGGAATGATGTGAAATGCCATGTTTGACTGGCTCTCAGCTGGGGAGGCAAATCTTCATCACTCTTATATAGTTCTTTCTTGATTTCCTCATAAAAACCTTCTTTTTTAGAAAGTGATCAGCAGAACAGCTCTCTGGGATTTCAGTTTGGGATTGTTTTTATTTTGGTATGTATTTCACATCAAAATAATAATAAATAAATGAAGTAAATAAAAAATAAAGTGTATAAAGAAATTTCCATTGTATTTTTTTTTCTTTCATCAACCACAGAAATAAAATAGCAGTTTTCAGAGCCTTTAATTTTGCACTCTACAATTTCTACCTAAAGCATTTTCTCTGCTCCTCTTCCAAGCTTGCCTTGTCTGTGAAGGGCTGGAGAAGATGTCCAGAGAAAGGGGACCTTGAGATTCTCCCCAGGAGGAGGTTGAAGGGATCCTGTCTAAAGGCAGCCGCATCATTGGCCCGGTCACAAATGTTCAATGCTGCATAATATTCATCCAGGTCCTAGAAGGGGGTGAATAGAGGGGGAGGGGGGCTTTCAGGTTCTCCAACCACACAGATTGCTGATCAATTGGGAATCAATGTTTAGCTCTCAGAATGGCTCCTAATTGCGAATAATTTGCAAATTCCATTTTAAGGAGATAAGAAAAGCTCTGATGGCTCAGACCAAGATCAGTCTAAGATTCACAGTGACCACACAGATCCCTCTGGTTCTCCCACAAGCAGAAGGCAGAGAGACTTATGGCTTTGCCCAACATGGAACTGGCCTTTTCCCACAATTTCACTTTCCTCCATCAAACCACAGAATATTGGACACTCAGCCATCTCACACTCTAGGAATCCCCAATTCCGGTATCTGAGAAAATATTTCCAAGATTCAAACACCCAATCAAAAAGGACTAAGGTGGGACTGGAACTCAAAGGTCTCCTGGTGATTGGCTGAAAGTCCCCCAGAAAGTTTTCATGCCTAAGGGAGGATTAGAACTCACAATCTCCTAATGATTGTCTCAAAGTCACCCATTTGGATTTTATTCTAAAGCTGGTTTTAAAAGTTTTAGTGAGTGGAGCAAAGTCCCTCGGCTGGCTTTGGTTCCCGCACCCTCCCCAGGCAGTCCTTGCCCCCCCAGCATCAAAGGCTCCTCCTGCAGCTGCGCCTCCCTTCTCCCTTCCCCCCTCACTCGAACAGACAGCTGTCACTCAAGCGCCCTGCCCCACTCCATCTCGCCCAGGTCAGGGAGGGCCACCCTCTGCAGGCGGTCTGCCTGAAGCCCTTCCTTCCCACCGCCTCGTCCCCACAGAAGCCTCCTCCGTGCTGGCCAGGAGCCTCACCAGACTCACGAGTGACTCAATGGGTTCCTCCCAGCTCGGCTGTGAGGATGGAGGCGATGGGATTCCTGCGCCTCTTCCTCCTGGGCCACATCGGGGCTCCGTCTCCAGAGGCTGCGGAGAGAGAGAAGCGGAGAAAGTGGGAGGGGGGAGACTCTGCCCGGAGACTTGCACAATTTTTACTTCAGGGGCCAATCGGGGTTCTGGGGGGAAGAAGCTCCAAAGGGCCACAGAGGGTGTTGGGGTCTATTGGAGGGAATGGGGAACTCTGCAGGAGCCACAGAGCTCCCCCCAAAAGAATGGGGCCCCAACCCCTGGAATCCGATCTTTTCACACATCATGTACCGGACAGCCTCTCTCCTTCCCAGCTGCCCCGTCTGCCTCCGATGTCCCACCTCCCAAGAGAATTCTCCCAGGAAATGAAGGGAAGCCAGTCAGTGTTATGAAAGGAGTGGGCCAGAGGATCCAGGACAGAAAGCAGGAGGAGGGGAGATGATGGACTGAGGGGGAGCTGAGTGATCCACTTGATCCCATTAACCTTGGACAGAGAGTGATTCAAAGGTGCCTGCAAGAAACTCTCCTGCAGTCTTCACAGTTGAAGGATAGGAAGCCACTAAAGCATCTCTTCCCTTCGTTTTCTCTTTCACCTCTCCTCTCCCTCCTCTCCCTCCCTCCTCCTCCTTCTCTCTCTCTCCCCCTCCCTCTCTCTTCCCTTCCCCCTCCTTAAGACAGTTAGCAGGTTAAAGACCTTCTGTGTGCTGATCTCTCCTGGGAACCTTGGAGGTCCTTCCCTCCATTTTCCACCTCCATTTCCCTCCTTCTTTTAAGCCAGAGACTTTGCGTGAGGCCTCTCAGAATCCCCCTTTTAGCTTCTCTTCAAAGGTCCCCAGTTGCTGAGGGGTCTCTGAGGGGGCACCCCCAGCATCTCCCCACCGCTGGATCAATGATTAGGACATATCACAAAATGCCAGGAAACCTTTCCTGGGCTGACTTTGTCTGGTGCTGCTTCAAGGGGGCTCCCTCTGGGGGTCTGCCCAGCCCTTCAAGGGAAGGAAGGCCTCGCATTAGGAGCCCCCTCCTTGTTGGAGGGGCTGAGGAGGATCCCCATAAGGAAACTGATCTGAAGGGTCACAAGTCATCTACATACACCTCACTTTTAAAATTAAAGTTAACATCAGGAGAGATCCCAGTCCATCCTTCCTTGCCCAGAATGTCTTCTCCACCTTTGGCCCTTTGCCTTTTCTATGGAGAGAGGGAAGAGGACGGAGGGCAGCAGGAAGCCTAGAGAAAGCCCTGAGATGCCCTCACCCACCCCGGATTTTCTAAAACAGCTTCTGGAGGCCATAGAAGCCTTCATGGAAATCCCCTTTCATGAAGACTGGCGCTCTGCTTTGCAGCACCCGAACCTTGACTGCATCTTTGCTTTTGGCATTTAGTTTTTACATCCAAATCGGCTGGCAGAGACCTTGATGGATGCATGTCAATCTCTGGTCCCCAATCCCCTTCTTAAAGGCAGATCAATGGTAGGATGGAGGAAGAAGACTAAGGAGACCTCAGCTCTACATGGATGTCTCTTCTGATCAAAGTTTCAGGAAAAAGGCTGGGACTAGCAATAGGCTTTATTGTTTGAATTTTAATTGACCCACCACAGTTTTCACTATTGTGACTGTTCCTCTAGCTCCTTTAGGACAGGAATATGATTTATTTGCTTATCATTTTATGTTACTTTAAATTATAATTTGCCCCGGCTGTTCAACAATTATCCCAAAGGATCATTAATCTTCATCTCTCTTATATTATTCTTTGTTGATTTTCTCATAAAAACCTCTGTTGCAGAAAGAGTTCAGCAGAACATCTTTTTTTTATTTTTGTATGAACTTCACACCAAAATAACAATTTAAAAAGTAAATAAAAAAATAAAATGTGTAAAGAAATTTCTACTGTATTTTTTTTTCTTTCATCAACCAGAGAAATAAAATAGCAGTTTTCAGGCCCTTTAATTTTCCTCTCTACGATTTCTGCCTAAACCATTTTTTCTGCTCCTCTTCCATGCCTGGTTTATCTGTGAAGGGCTGGACCAGATGTCCAGAGAAAGGGGACCTGGAGACTCTGCCCAGGAGGAGGTTGAGAGTATCAACCTGGTTGAGGGCAGCTGCATCATTGACCAAGTCACAAACCTTCAGTGCTGCATAATATTCATCCAGGTCCAAGAAGGGGGTGAATAGAGGCGGGGGGGGGGGCACTTTCAGATTTCATGGAAGCTGTTCTGCTCTCTAACCACACAGATTGCTGATCAATTGGGAATCAATTTTTATGTCTTATAATGGCTCCTAATTGCAAACAGGATCCCTTTGCAAATTCCATTCTAAGGAGATAAGAAAAGCTCTGATGGATCAGACCAAGATCAGTCTAAGATTCACAGTGACCACACAAATTCCTCTGGTTCTCCCACAAGCAGAAGGCAGAGAGACTTATGGCTTTGCCCAACATGGAACAGGCATTTTCCCACAATTTCACTTTCCTCCATCACACCACACAATGTTGGCCATCTCACACTCTAGGAATCCCCAATTCTGATATCCCACATCAATCTGAGAATATTTTTCCAAATTTCACACCCCCAATCAAAAAGGACTAAGGCGCGACTGGAACAGAGGTGGGTTTCAGCAGGTTCTGACCAGTTCTGGAGAACCAGTAGCGGAAATTTTGAGTAGTTTGGGGAACAGGTAAATTGCACCTCTGACTGGCGCCACCCCCATTTATTCTCTCCCTCCAGAGTCCCAGCTGATCAGGAGGAAATGGAGATTTTGCAGTAACCTTCCTCTGCCACCCCCACCAAGCCAAGCAACCTCTAGATCTTGCATCTTGTAGCATTTTTATGTTAATTTTTGCTCTCTTTCCTTGCCACACATATTTCCAAGTTATTTTCTTCAGCTCTTCAAAGTATTTTTTTTCTCCAGTTTTATTGGTATAGTTTGAAATAAAAATAATATTTCTGGTAATACAGTACATTCATTTTTATTAATGCTATTCTACCCATTAGTGGTAATTGCAAGTTTCTCCATTTCTCCAGGTCTGTTTCAATTTGTTTTTTCAGTTTATAATAATTGTCTTCCTTGAGCGTTGCACGTCTTGATGTCAGATGGATACCCAAATATTTCACTTTCTTCACAATTTGGATGTCCAGTTTCTCCATCATCTCCTTCTTTTGATTTTCTCTCATATTTTTAACTAATATTTTTGTCTTATCTTTGTTGATTTTCAGTCCTGCTACTTTCCCATATTCTTCTATTTGGTCTAATAGTTTTGTCTCTATTGGAGGTTCCATGATAAACACCAAATCATCCGCAAATGCTTGTAGTTTATATTCTTCTTTTTTGATTCTCATTCCTTTTATTTCCTTTTCCTGTCTCACTTTTCTATTTAAAACCTCTAATGTCAATATAAATAATAACAGAGATAAAGGGGATCCTTCTCTTGTTCCTTTTCTGATATCTATTTTCTTTGTCATTTCACCTTTGCCACTTGGTCTCTCTATATAGTTTGGATCCTATTTATGAATCTGTCTCCAAAATCCATCATTTTCAACTGTTTTATCATAAATTGCCATAATTCACATTATCAAACGCCTTTTGTGCATCTGAAAACAGCAGCACTATTTGCTTCTCTGAGGGTAATTCATAATATTCTAATTCTGGGGAGCCAGGAGGGGATCGAGGGGAGAAGCTCTGGCCTTGGAACTCAGGGGCTCAGCCGGCCTGAGGGGGAGACAGGGAGGCCCTGAGGAAACTCCGGGGCTTAAACCAAGATGGACTTTATTCAAGGAGCCAAAAGAAGAGATTAAGTTCCACACACAGAACAGAGTCTGAAAAGGGATGAAAAAAGCCACAAAGAGAATTCTAGCCACATCCATTTTCCTCCTTTCCCTCTTTCTACTAGAGATTCCCACCACAAAATGGAGGAGGCTGCGCTTTAGCTGTCCCTCTCACTGCCTGTAGGGGGCAGTCTATACTCTGGTCTTTAAGCCACGCCTGGCCTCCGCAGGCAGTGAGAGGGACAGCTAAAGCTGGAAAAGTCCCCGCATCCTCCATTTTGTCGCCCAAGTCCCTTTTTGGAGAGGATTCTTTTGCCCTCCGTAAAGAGGGGAGAAGTTAGAATAATGGACAAATGGAGTCGAAAGAGACCTCAGAGGTCATCCGTCCAACTGCCCAGTGAAGGGTTTACTAGAGCATCTTTCTCAGCCTTAGCAACCTGAAGAGGTGTGGACTTCAATTCCCAGAATTCCAGTCAGCACTCAGGGTCCTTCCTCCACCGGGTCCTTCCATGATTTAGCGGTCCCTCTCACTGCCTGTACAAGGCAGCCTATACTCTGGCCCTTAAGCCATACTTGGTCTCTGCAGGCAGTAAGGAGGACACCTAAAGCTGGCAAAGACCCCTGTGTTCCTTTAGGTACATTTTCACAAGGCCTTTTGGATACGAATAATATTTAATCTTTTGTGGTGTTTCCCTCTCAGCTCCCCTTCATCATCTGGGCCTGGAGAGGAAATCCTGGACTCTCTGGAGCTTTCATTCCAGATCCAAGGGGCGACATTTCAATCTGGGCTCCGCCCCCACAGAAGGGGCAGAATCTGGGGCTCCCCGACCTCTCCAGGCGACCAACGACTCCCCCCTCAGAAGGAGCCGCTGTGGCTGAAGGGAATTCGGGGCTTGAAGCCCCTTCAGAGTCGGTTCATCCATGGATAAGCCCCGCCCCCAGGTGAAGGCAGGCAGTTGGGGGTCATTATTCAAATCTCAGGTCCAGGCCAATCAGAGCCTTGGCTTGTGACGTCAGAGGCTCCTCCTGAGCTCATTGGCTGGAGCTCACCATGGCAACCACCAGCATCCTTGGGGAGTCTGGACCACATCATGGAGGCTCTGCTCAACATCCCTGGAAAGTGGCTGGATTGGATGGCAGCACTGGGGGCATCGCAGGGCCTCCCTCGCCTGGGCTCCTCAGGAGGGAGAGACCCTCCCCTTTAAGGCAGAATTAAGGGTGGGGGGAGATGAGTGAAATGGGGTTCAACCAAACACAACAGACGTGCTGATACCTGCCGTGTCTGCAGCCTCCATACCTGTCACCAAACTCCTCATCCACCATCTCGAAGGTCCTTGTCTCGGGAAAGGGGCTGGGGCTGGCTGGCTGGCTGGTGATGAAATGCGCTAGAAAAAATCTGCAAGGTTTAAGGCCCAAAAATTGGCTTCAGGCTGTCCCAGTTGGATGGAGATTGTGACCCCAAAGCGAGAGGTTGACCTGCTTAATGATTTGGGGAAATTAACCTAAACTGTGATTCCATTGGCCAGATAGTAGTTATTTCCCAAACACATTTGGCTTGGCAACTGAAGTATTCATTTATTTTCATTTTTTATTACTTAGGTTTCTATACCACCTTTATTATTTCTCTAAATAGCTCAAGGCAGTCAACGTGTCTAAGATTCCTTCATCCCCACAAGACCAACCTTGTGAAGGCTGAGAGAGAGACTGGTTCCAGGTCACCCACCTGGCTTTCGTGGCTGAGATGAGACTCCTAAATACTTGGGGGGGATCTGACTTAATTCCAATGGTCATCACCTTTTCCTGTTATCAGAAATCATAGCAATGGGAAGTCAGGAGAGTTTGAAGAGAGATCAGTATTGAGGGATTCTGTTGGTGTTTCTTGAACTAGGCCCCTTTAAGGTATGGGGGAGACTTCAACTCCCAGAATTCTCCAACCAGCCAGCATGCAGAATTCTGGGAGTTGAAGACCCTCCATGTGTTAAAGGGGCCAAGACTGTGGTTTTTACACAAAGTTGTTGTAGTGTAATTTAATGACTGCTTTAGGCTATTGTCATTTGATTGTATTAACCCTCATCTGTTCCCTATTTGTAGGTTAAGGTGACAATGAAAAGGAAGTAGTCAATAGAAGCCTACAGCTGAAAGGGACCTTGTAAGTCAACTGCCTGCCTGATTGATTGATTGACTGATTGATGGATTAATTCTATGTCATCAAGTTGAATGTTGATGCCTAGCAGCCCATAGATGATTTTCTCCATGTAGATCTGCCCCAACCTGGTCCTGCAGGTCTCCCAACCTTCCCCCATCCCCACTATAGCTGCTTACTAGTGATCCTTCCCTTCTTTTCTTTCCTTCACCCATGTCAGCATTACCGACTTCTCCAGGGAGCTTCGTCTGCATTGATTGACAGCTTTGAAACTGTGTGGACTCTGAGTGGTCAAAGAGGTAGATGGATGACCTGTCCCCAGTCTGGATTTTCAGGTCTCCCTAAAGTTCACCCATCCATACAGTAATCAAATCCATTAACCTTACCCCAAATTGTCCCCTCCTTCTCTTCCCTTCCACCTTTCCCAGCATTAGGAACGTCTCCAGAGAGCTGGTTTTCACTTGATGTGCCCTCAAATATGATATTTTGAACCTGGTGGTTTTTAGTTGAGAACAGATCTGGGTAGATTATATCTAAAGGATCCTTTGGCAGGAGACCCCTCTGCAGATTGTCCATTGGGTCTTCACTCCTCCCGCATCTCATTCTAGCAGAAGATGATGGACTCCAAAACCGTAGGAAAAAACCAGAGTGGAAAAGGCAGGTTAGCAAAATTGGCCCTGAACGGAGAGAGGATGTGACTGTGTCTCTCCATTTTTCAAACAGGTCAGCAACAAGGAAGAAATGGTCAATATCCTTGGGAGATCTCTCAGTGACCACTGATGGTCCCAACCTCCAGGTTGATGAACTGAGAGACTCCTTTGACTTTCAGTCCCAGAAATTCCAGGAAAAAAAAATCAATAGATGAAAGATCAGCACAGCTGTCTCCAGGAGAAAGTGGATCAACTTAAGACCACAACAGAAGACCTGCAGAAAACCTGCAGAAGATCATGCCATCAGTTAGAGCTAGAGAAGAAATCTTTGGTGAAATACATTGAAGAACTCCACAAAGAACTGCATGAGGTCACTAGCCAAGTGTGCATCTCAACCAAGAGAAGCCTGACTCTGAGAAAGACCTCGAAGAGGTGAGGAACCTTCTGCCAGGGGTTAAGAAGCAGCTCCAGAGTCTGCAGCATCAACTGGCTGAGATGGACCACTGTTACCATGTGGAGAAAAGCCATTACAGCCAACTGAGAAAGTCGGACTATGAGAGAAAAGAAGCAGAAGGACCTCAAAAGTCTGCAGCAGCCACATCTGACCTCCCAGATCTGGCTCTGGCCAGACTCACCTGGCACATTAGGTCGCAAGTCCCCCCCCCCATCTTCTCCCAGGTACATCAGATGGGAAACATGATGTAACTCTACTTTATTGGAAGGGCACATAAGAGAACCTTGCATGTCTGAAAGTACAAATCTCCCACCAACGCTTTTGAAAGCCTGAAAAATGAGGGAGGGTCCTTTCTGAGGTTCTTTCTCTGCCAATTATGCACCTGGGGGCTCCCTTCCCCCCTTATCTGATTATTCCCTGTGCAGCATCTTCTCCTCTATTCTTCTATATTGTCATTAATACAGGTGGGACAGTTGAAGAAATAGGATTTTTTCAGGATGCAACATTTATATCGACTCTTAGACAAAGCTACTTTGATGTTGTTTTAAAAATACCACCCAGTTTTTAGAACAATATCTATAATTTCCTAATAGAGTGCGTAAATAAAATCCAGTAGAAAAATATATAATTTTAGCAGGAGGACTTAACAAGCTCTCCTATTTTATATAAGAACAAACGAATGGCAGCTACAATGTGAATCTTTCATTAAGATTTCATTTGTACTTTTTCTCATATCATTTCTTTTTTTCAAATCAATTTTTTATTTCATTCAAAACCTCCAAAAAATGAAAAAAAAAATGACAAACAAGCCCCCAAAGCTAAATAAAACTAGATTAAAAAGTGCATAAAAAAGAAAAAAGGGAAGAAAAGAACCAGTTCAGGTGAGGAAACCAGGAGCAGGGAAAAAACCCCCTGCTGAGTCTGGCTGCCATCTTGGGGAGAGTCGGAAAAACACTTTCCTTCCAGTGGTTCAGCAGCTGCCACCCCTGGATGCTCAGCCAGCAGTCCTGAGTCCTGCAGGTCATTTTCCACCAGATGTCCAGGAATTTGAACCCCTGGCACGGTCCTTCCTGACCTGGGCAACTGGAGAGCCCACCTGGGTTTCTGTCATGTGTGTTTTTCCCTATTGTTTATGGGAGAGGCATTCTTTGTCCGGTTCCTCTCATGAGTCCTGTCCAGTATGGTTGAACCTCAGGTGTAGCCCTCATCTTCCTCTGAGCACACAAGCCCCACAACCACGTCAAGGTCCTGCCTCACAGGGGGGATTGTGGTTCTTCACACTGTCAGCCAGACTGGATGTCAGCTCTTCCAAGGAAAGCTGCCTTTGGCAATTGACCGATGGTGAAGTTGTCAATGCCGATGGGGTCCAAATGGGGCTCCAATTGTTTTGGGATTTCACCCCAGCTGCCAGTTAGTCCTGGGGCAAAACAAGCACCAATTTAATATTTTAATAATAAAATAATAAATAAGCAAGAAGCAATAAATAAATAAAACTTAGCAATCAAATTAGTATTTAAAATTACCAGGCTCCCACTCTTCTTTCTTTTTAGCTTCCAAGGCCAGCCATCCCCACCCAAAAACCCAAAGCAGGAAATGCAAAGCAACCCAGGACACCAGGTGACCTCAAGAGACCCCAAATCCTCTCCCTTCAGCTAGGACTCTTCTTTCGGACAAATCCTTGGTCCACTCACTTCTTGCCGCCTCCAAGTTGTCCACTGATTGCAGTCAGCTGGGTTTTTCCGTCTCTTGAATGGAATCCATCCAAGAATTAAATAACAATAATATCATCATAATGGGAAAAACCTGACAACCAAATTAGTTCAAACACTTACCAACCATCACATTGTCGTGCAAGGTAGAAAGTCTACAGACCCCATTAAAATGCTGAGACGTTTCTGAGGTTTCTGAGACACCAAAATAAATAAATAAATAAAAATCAGACCAAAATAAATCTGAAAGAAAGAAGATCTGAAAGAAGAAATATTTAGAGAGCAATCTTGAATTTAAAATGAATTTATTACAGCCCCAAATACACAAACAGAAGAAAAGGTATATTACGTAGTTATATATATTACATGTATAATACATATTTACATACAGAACTGCTGCGGCCATCCAGAGGGAAACCCCCAAAGTTCCTTGGAGACCCTGGAAAGTGACCTTGTTCCTCTTTGGGGCCCATGCTTCGTTTGGCCTCTGCGTTGAAGGGGTTGCAAGCGTCACCAGAAGCACCAGCTGAAGATGAGGAGGCGGCTTCAATCACTGTGGAACCTCCATACTGGAATCCATCACTTCCCACATCACCATCATTGATGAGAGATGATGCCAGACGTTCAGCCTTGGTCAACAATGCGATGGATGGCATCTCAGCCATGGCCGCTCTTTGTCCTGGGGCAAAAGAAGCACAGATTGAATATTTTAATAATAAAGAAACAGTAAGCAAGAAACAAAACAATTTATAAAACTGAGCAACCAAATTAAGATTAAAGGCTCCTAGTTTTCTTTCCTGTTGGCTTCCATAGTCCAACCACCCCCACCCAAAACCCCAAAGCAAGAAATGCAAAACAAAAGGCATTAAGAATTAAATAACAACAACAATAATAACAATATCTTTCAAATAGAAAAATAAAGAAAAACTGACAACCAGATTAGTTCAAACACTTACCAACCATCACATTGTCGTGCAAGGCAGAACGTCTGACATCCTCCTCCGTTCATCAATGATGGTGATTTTGGGGTTGATGGGTTCGGGTATGTAGGGTTCCACCGTGATGATGGCGGCCTCCACATCTTCAGCTGGTGCTTCTGGTGATGCTTGCAACCCCTTCAACGCAGAAGCCAAACCAAGCACGGACCCCAAAGAGGAACAAGGTCACTTTCCAGGGTCTCCAAGGAACTTTGGTGCTTTCTCTCTGGATGGCCGCAGCAGTTCTGTAGCCCTTTTTCTGGGGATTGGAGAAGAAAAAGAGAATAAAATATAACTGACTGGTACATTCTTTTCCTAACAAGGATAATAAACCTATTCTTAATGGGGGCTCCATTAGTGGAGATTTTCAAGGAAAGGTTGGGGGTTGGACTAGAAGACCTCCAAGGCTCCTTCCAGCCCGGAGGGACTCTATCCTTTCTCCTGTTAGTCCCACCAACATTTTGGGAGGCTTTCAGTGCCCCAGGGCTTCCCAGGTTGTGGTGAGGCCACTCCCCTGATCAGGAGCCACTTACCTGCACTGGTGGAAGAAAACGCAGAGGCCAACCAATGCATAGACCCCAAGGACAAACAAGGTCACTTTCCAGGGGTCTCCAAGGACGTTCTGGGGTCTGTCAAGGGATGGCCACAGCAGCTCATTTGGGTCCATTCTCTCTCTCTCTCTCTCTCTCTCTCTCTCTCTCTCTCTCTCTCTCTCTCTCTCTCTCTCTCTCTCTCTCTCTCTCATCCACTCAAGCTTTTATAGCCTGCATGGCCCCACCCATCAACGGAAAAGAGCTCAACAAAATCCAGCAGGGGTGGAATTCAAATAATTTAACAACTGGTTCTGTGCCCTCATGACCATTTTAAGTATAAAAAAATGGATATTAAGTCTTATTTTTTTACAGCAGGCGGAGGGGAGGGAGGCTGCACAGAATTTAGCACCTGGCGCCCAGATTGCTTCTGTTTCTGTCCATTTGACTCGTATGATGGACAGTCGAAATCTTATGATCTGTGTGAAGGTTATAGAGAACAGCAGACTTAACAGTATCTGAATGAGGATGGTATATATTTTATACAGTTTGTCCTGAGAGCATCAACCAGGCAGGGCAACAGTGCAGTGTTGAAAAACGAATAAAAGTAGTAAAAACAGTAAAAGTCTGGCTCTAAAGAGACTCATTATCATCTGAAGCATAAAAAAAAACACCCCGTAATTCACTTAGTAATGGCCGAATCAGAAACCTACAGCTGGCAGAACCCAACTTTCCTTCCTGATATAAATTGTGCAGCACAAGATTCCAAGAGTCTTTCAAAGGAAGGTCAAACTGGCGTTGAACTAACACACTCCATGCTCTTTTTCATGACCAGGAAGCCTACATTGAACAGGAGCTTCTCAAGGGGTTTAGGAAGCACCGGGGAGGCTTCCATCCACAGACCCCTCTGGAAAAGCCAGGCCTTGGCTCCTCTCTGCCCCTCCAGCCAGGAGGACCTTGGGAGGAAAGCATCCAGGAGGGGAGGGGGAGAGATCAGTTTGAGGAACTAAGAGGGGCTGCCAGATCCCCCCCCCTCCCCATTGGCTATGTCAGCCACAACGGAGGGTGAAGGAAGGAATGGGGTTATCAGGAGACGAGGGAAACGGTGGATATCAGAGGAGACTTTAGGCTGAGTTCATAGCTGGGATGAGACAAAGATCAGACACCAGGACATTGCATGAAAAAGGAGTTACAGGTAGTCCTTGACTTACGACCACAATTGAACCTCAAATTTATGTTGTTAGGGAAGATGTTTGTTAAGTGAATTTTGTCCCATTTTATGACCTTTCTCACCACAGTCGTTAAGTGAATCACTGCAGTTGTTAAGTTTGTATCATTGTTGTTAAGTGAATCTCGCTTTCCCCTTGATTTTGCTTGTGGAAAGGTTGCAAAAGGGGATCCCGTGACCTTGGGACACAGCGACGGTCATAAGTCCGAACCATTTGCCAAGTGTCTGAATTCTGATCAAGCGATCATGGGATGCTAGAAAGGTTGAAAGTGTAAAAAATGGTCATAAGTCACCTTTTTTCAGTGACGCCGTTGTAACTTTGAACGGTCACTAAAAGAATTCCTGTCATTCGTGGACTTACCTGTACTATATTCATTAGGGGAAACTAAGGGAGATCCTCTATATGAACTCCTACCTGCCTGGTATTTAACCCAGAAGGATTTCTAATTTCTAGATCAATGGAGGGGGAATCCTTTGGATTCTGCGCAAGATCAGTAGGATCTTGCCAATCTCAGGGAAGGGATCCGCTGGGTCCTCAGCTGGGAGGATCCGAGGAAGAAGGAAGAGGGAAGCCAGCAGCTCAAAAAGAAGCTTGAATGGAGGCGGAAGCCACCACAGCCTTCGATTCTCGGTTCGGTCAGGACGGGGATTTGGAGGCAGTTTCTTCTGCAGCATTTTGGAATTTAGAGGCTGGTTTTGTGCATTTTGTGATTTGATTTGAATTAGTTTGTCTGGCAAAGGCCGGCAAGGAGTCTGAAAAGTGCCGGTTTCCTTGGCTTTTTCACCTGGTTTAGCCAAGGTAATTCCTGCTAGCTGGGAAGTGGATGATGGGGCTCAGGGAGGCTGTCAGGGTTCCGACCGATGCCCTAATTAAATCGTGAGCCTCAAGCGGAGCTTCAGAAGAAATCCAGGTATTGATTAGGAGCTTCAGGTAGGCCCGGACCAAGGGAAGCCAACTCTGAGCTCACTTAATTCGCACCTGGGCTCTGACCCTGTTTCCCCTCCCCGCAAGGCAGGGGTGAAATGCTCTCGGTTCTGACCGGATCTCCTGATCCAGTAGCGATGGCGGTGGGTGGTTCAGGGAACCGGTAGCAAAAATCCCTGTGCCCCCCCCCCCCCACAAGCCCAGCTCAGCTGTGCGATCATCAGAGGCTTTTTTTTTTTTTTTACTTATAAAAGCATTTTTTCTACAACCTGAAAAATGCTTTTAAAAGTTAAAAAAAAAGTTGGCCACACCCACCCAGTCACATTACCCACCAAGCCACGCCCATAGAACTGGTAGTAACTAATTTTACATTTCACCACTGGTTCAGTCCCTAACCAAGTATCCTACAGGGAGTCCTCGATTTATATCCATTCATTTGGCGACAGTTCCAAGTCCCACGGCCATTGAAAAAAAGCCATCTATGATGGGTCCTCGCACTTACGACTAGTGCAGCATCCCCTTGGACACAAGGTCACTATTTGGGTGCCTGGCAATCAACACGGATTTATGACCAGGAAAATCAGTGGGCGAAACGGCGTTTGTCTCATGGCTGCAGGATTCACTCAACAACCCCAGTGATTCGCTTAACAACAGTGGCAATAAACATGGTAAAATTCAGCACAACTCACTTAACGACCGCCTAGCTTAGCAATGCCATTTCTGGTCCCAATTCTGGTCGTATCTGGTCGTATCTGGAGGACTATCTGCAGGATGGAGCAGCAGGCTGATTTGGAAAAGCTTAAGCAGGGCTGGGAGACCACCAGGAAATGCCAGGGGTAGGTTGAGGAGAAGGCAGTGGCCAACCTATCTTGCTATCAAGAAAAGGTGGGGCTTTAATGACTTTGAGCCAATCAGTAAGTGACTCTGAGTTCTAGTCCCGCCTTAGGCATCAAAGGCAGCTGGGGGCTTTGAGCCAATCACCTGGAGGCCCCGATTTCAATTGCCAGGGCCCAGCTAGGACTTCAGGGCCAGACTCTATGCTGCCCCCTACAGGCAGTGACTCTTAGCTGAACCCTGGCAAGAGGGAGGGGCTGTGATGGGGGGAGGGGCTCTCTGTGTCCAGGAGTTTCTCTCCTTTGCTCTCGGATGGGGCTGCTCTACCCCAGAAAGACCCGGGGGGGGGGATAACTTGGGGTCCTGCTGGACTCAGGGCTCCTGCTGGAAGAAGAGGCGGCAGTGGTGACCATCAAGGCCTTTGCCCAAAATCCGCCCTGCCTTAACATTGACAATGGTTAAGGCATCAGGCTAGGAAGCAGGAGATCCTGAGTTCAAGTCCTGCCTTAGCCCTGAAAGCCTGTTTGCTGACCTCGGGAGAGACACTCTCTTTCAGACAAGCCCACCTCACAGGGTGATTGTTGTGGGGAAAAGAGGAGGAAGAAGAAGAGTTGGACATGTTCACCTCCTTTAGTTATTTGAAAAAATAATAAAACACTGGGGGAAAAGCTAACAAAAATAAAAACTGGCTTTCCTGCTTCTGTTTGCATGGAATCTATCATAGCCTTGTGCAGATACAGGAATTTCTCTTCTCAGAAGGAGGAAGAGTTTTTTTTATCATCCCTTCCAATTTCACTCACTCCCTTCTTTTGCAGCCTTTGGGGGCACCAGTGGGGGCATGGGACCCCCTCCCAGCCCTGAGACACAGCAGGTTTCTCTGTTTCTTTGGGAAAGATTCCTTCCCTACTCAGAGTCTGACTGAGCCCCATCATCCACTTCCCTCCCTGCCTGGGATCAGCTGAATTCCTCCGTTCAGACAGTAGGAAAAAGGGAGTTTGCACAGAACCTCTGGATCAGTCTCCATTCTTCCACATGGAAAGGTCACTCTGACCCCAAAGCCAAATTCCCCTCGGTTTCTGGACACCTCCAGACATCGCTCGGCTGAGCTCACAGCAGGGCCAGGGCAGCTGAGAAATTGGGACGGAAGGGACCACAAACACCCCACAAACCTTTCCAGCCACAAGAGACTCTTAGACACAGACTGTGGCCTCCCACACACTCCTAAACGGTGCCTTTGTGTGGCAGTGGGAAGGGTTATGGGCTCAATCTCACAACACTCACCCTATAGGGCTGCCCCATCTGTTATCCCTGGTGGCAGATGGAAGATTGTGAATCCCACTCCTGACACCAGTTTCTGCGGAAAGAAACACAGGACCCAAAAACTCCAATAATCCAGGCTCACAGCAGTTATTATTTATTTAGAGTCCATTGGAGGAATTTCTCCCCAGAAAATAGTGGGAGGAAATCTTACAGACAAAAGGATGCATCATATTTATACATTTCAAGAAAGGAGGAGAAAATGATAATCATACATATTTCATTTAATAGATGATGTAAGCATGAATATTCAGAATTAGCAAGACTCAAGTTACCTCCCCACCCTTGTATTGTTGCTACCCTCAAGAAAGAATTATTGTTTAAACAAAAAGAAACGTCTCAGTTGCGTTGCCACAGCAGTTTGGATGAAATGTACTGAGAAATGAGGGCATCAACGTTGCTCCATACATTCCTTCTATATTTCTGTCTTGCTAACATGCTCTCATTTCTCCAAGAAATTTGTCTCCTCACATTCTTCCACACACCCTTTATTTATTTCAAGAAAAATAGTTGGCCCACTCATGCATGCAGAACAGCGTGGATCATTTTCTACATCTGGAGTGTGGAAAATGTTAAAAGTTGAAATTCCTGTCTCACATTTACACGTTTCTTCTGGCTGTAAGCTGCTCCTTTGTGAAGAATTCAAAAATTCCCAAATTTGAAACATATACATACAATTTTCTTTGACTCCTTCATATGATCTAAATGGAAAGAATATCTCCTTTCAAATAAAAGAAAATCTAATAATTCTTCCAATATCACAATGGTGTTATATCTCATGTTTTTACATTTGTTCTGGCTGTGAGCTGCTCCTTTGTGTTGAGGTCTGGCCTCAGAAGGATAATGTAGCACTTGGGGATGAAGATGCAGCCCAGCAGACCAGCACTGGAGGCCAGGATGGAGAAGACCTGCACAGCCACCATGTATTTCCCTTTGGTGCTCAGGTAGGTGGGCACAAAAGTCACCCAGACACTGCAGAAGACCAGCATGCTGAAGGTGACCAGCTTGGCTTCGTTGAAGGCCCCAGGCAGGTTCCTGGCCAGGAAAGCCACCGTGAAGCAGATGGCAGCCAGGAAGCCCATGTAGCTGAGGGTGACGTAGAACATGACAACGGCCCCTTCGTTGCATTGCAGGATGATCTCTCCAGGCTGGGAGTGGAGGTCAGAGTCAGGGAAGGGGGGAGAAACTCCCATCCAGATGGAGCAGATGACAATTTGGACAGCAGAAGAAGAAAGGATGATGGAGTTGGCCAAGCTCTTCCCCAACCATCTCTTCACTCGGTTTCCTGGTTTTGTGGCCAGGAAGGCCAGCATCACCGTGATGGTTTTGGCCAAGAGAGAAGAAACGGCAACTGAGAAGATGATGCTGAAGACTATCTGTCGGAGAAGGCAGGTGGCTTTCCTTGGTTGACCAATGAAGAGAAGAGGAGACAAGAAGCAAAGCAGGAGGGAGACCAGGAGGATGTAGGAGAGGTCCCGGTTGTTGGCTTTGACAAGGGGAGTTTCTAAGTATTGAATGAAGAGGATCAAAACAAGGCCTGTGGTTAGGAAGAAGAGAAGGGCAAAAGAGACCAGGATGATGCCCAGATGTTCTTCATAAGACAGGAAGGTTATGACTTTGGGGATACATTGGACTCTGTCCTCATTTGGATATTTATCATCTGGACACTTGGTGCATTTTTCCGTATCTGAGAAAGAAAAAAAGCAATATATCTTTAATATTCTATCCTTTTCTCTTGCAAGAAAAACCTTCTTTGGATAACAGCTGATACCACAGGCATTTCCAAAGAAGTATTTCTTAACTATTTCATTAAAAAGAGCATAAGAAGGACATGTTTTTAATTAAAAAATGTAGCTAGGTATATGAAGTTGAGGGAGGTTCTAGGATGTTAATTGTTTCCTGTGTAATGTGTACAATCTTCATAGGAACCTACATTATTAGAGGTTAATAATGAATCATATAATCTTTTTAGGCAAACATCCTGAGTCCTGCCACATGGCAGTTAATGTCCTGGACTTGGAGGATACCTACAGTATCTTGTAACATCTGGAAGCAACCTGGAATTAAGGAGACACTTCCTATCAGTGAGAGCAATTAGCCAGTGGAACAGCTGGCCTCTAGAAGTTGTGGGTGCTTCAACATTGGAGGTTTTTAAGAAGAGACTGGACAGTCATTTGTTTGAAATGGTATAGGGTCTCCTGCTTGAACTGGGGGCTGGATTAGAAGACCTCTAAAGTCCCTTCTACTCTATTCTGATTGATTGATTGATTGATCTATATGGCAGAATATTTGTGTAATGAGTTCCCCCCATAACTATCCACAGCACCAGATTATGGACCAGTGACACCTTCTCAGTGATCCTCAAGGGGAGGATCCAATATACAGTGAATTGCAAGGTCTTTCAGAAGGTGGACCTAAAACAATTCATCAAATTTCAAAGATCTCAGATGTTCCTAGAAAGGTGAATTTAGCAGCACATATCCAAACTAAAAAGCAGAAAAGATGTTTCCTCTGCTGTTAGTAAAGCTTGCCCAGTCTGCCACCCTCTCCTCCCATTTCTTCACAGCCCCTCCTTCCAAGTCTTTTTGATTTACTTCCTTTTAGATGAGAAATTGTGCAGGTTAAAGAAAACAACAACAAGTAAGCTTCAATGTATCTTTTAACTTGCACTTTCATGAAAATTCTCTGGAGGGATCCAGTTCTACAAAGCCTCCCATTTTCCTCAGTGTGACCCACCTTCCTGAGTGGAAAAGGTCCCCTCCGGACAAGGAACGCAGTCATAGCAGCAAACTGGGTCTCCTTCTCGAGCCCTCTTGACAAATCCAGGATGACAACTTTCCACACATTTGGACTGAGGCAGGGACTAAGCAGAAGAAAAGGAATGGCAAAGAAAAGATGTTAGGACTCTCCGTCCATGGAAAATGGAGGTAGAAATGGATGGAGACAAGTAGCCTCTGGTCTTCATTGGGTAAATAGGAAACCTCTGACTATTCCTAAACAGATGCAGGAGGTAAAACAACTGACAGATTCTTCATGTAGTTCCTCCCTTTTGCTTTACTGTAAAAGATTTAGGAAATACTGAGCCTTGATAGTACAGTGGTTTAGTGCACCCTGTTATTAACACAGCTGCCTGCAATTTCTGCTGGTTCAAATCTCTCCAAGGCTCAAGATTGACTCAGTCTTCCATCCTTTCTAAGGTAGGTGAAATGAGGACCCAGTTTGTGGGGGCAATAAGCTGACTTTGTATAAAAAATATACAAAAAGAATGAAGGCTATTGCTTAACGCATTGTAAGCCGCCCTGAGTCTCCGGAGAAGGGCGGCATATAAATCAAATTTTAAAAAAATTATTCTATTAGGTTTTTAAATATGAAATTAAACTGTGATGAAGAAAGAAACCTCTAACCAGTAAGATCTTGAAAGATTTTCCTAAAACATGGCAAACCCACTCCACGTAGGTCCCGCCTGTTGAAGAACTTCCATTAGATGACACCACCTAGCATGGGAGGCCAACCACCCTGGAGACTCTAGGCTTTGCCCACTTGAAATGGGACCTCAGGCTTTGGAAAACAGACAAAAGACACCAAAATTTCTCCCACCTTATTGAGCAACTTTAGCAGTGAAAGAGCACCTTCTCTGATAGTAAATCTCTGTCTTTGAAAATATGCCAGAGCCTCTGTCCTGGTATCCTCCTTGGGGAGAACCAAGGAGGCCTGAATGCCCACATCTGCTGTTATCTCTCCATTTTGGTCCAAGTACAGTTTTCTGTTAGAAATATTCCAAAATTCATTCTTCTTCAGAAAGGGATGAAACTAGAATGGGAACATCGAGGAATTTGAAAAACAGAGAACTTTGTTTCTTATCCCACATTGAATCTTTCTTCCACAATTCTCTAATCTCCAAATATGCTTAATTAGGATACAAATACTGTCATTATCTTCAAAAGTGAATGAAAAAGTTGGAGAAAAATTTGTCAATCATTTACTGTCAAAATATCGAAAAAGTATATAATTGATACAATTGGTGAATATAAGGAACATTCTAGAGCATATGAAAATAAAACGAACAGAGAAAAAAAAGATGATTCATAAACTCTTTGAAAACAACAGTTGATTCCCAGAAAGAAGAAAGTTGTCAGGCTAATCTTCTCCCTGGTCATCCTGACAGAAAACACCTCCAGATGTGCTAATTCTAATTAATTGCAATGCAACATTAACAAAATATTGAATATCTCGAAGAACAAATCTCCCACCAACTCTTTTCTCAGCCTGAAAAGTTAGCCAGGATCCTTTCTGAGTTTCTTTCTCTCCCAATATGCAGCTGCAGGATTCTCCCCTCTTCTCTGATCCTTCCCTAGGCAGCCTCTCTTCCCCTCATCCCAAAAGTCATTCTCACACATCATTACACTTCCTAAATAGATTATGGGAACTCTGGTGATATCACTGGATTTCAGTAAAGGACTCACAAACAATTTTGTTATGTGATTAAAATCCTGAGGGTTGGATAATAAGTGGATAAAAACTGTCTTCAAAATGATACTCAAATAGTTTTTAGGAGCAGGAGAAGAGAGAAAGAAAGTAAGAAGGAAGGAAGAGAGGGAGAGGGAAGAGAGTGAGAAGAAGGATTGCTGTATAACAAAAAAGAGGAAATGTAAGAAAGGCAATCCTGAACATGCATATGAATATATGAAGATAAAGAAGAAATAGTTAAAAAATAAAAGAGAATAAATGTGAACAAACAGGAAAATTAGAATTTGAGAGCGAATGAAGATGTTGTTTATATAAATAAATATAGAAATATTGAGATATGAATTAAAGAAAAAATAGGGAAAAAGGAAGATTTTGGCAAAAATTGTAATTGAGTAAAATGTCTTTGAACTTGAAAAATTGTATAAGATAAGATATGGTCAATACTCTGTTCAAAAAAATATGTGAGTGAATGTGGGGGGGGAGAATCAATAAAACTTGATTATTAAAAAATGATACTCAAATAGTTTTTAACCCTTTTTAATCTTTCCTAGGAAACCTGAAGGTGATGGATAACAATTTGCCATTGGTCATCAATTTTTCTATGTTGTCATTAATATGGTAATTAATACGAATTTAGAATAAGCTAATTTGATGTGATTTAAAGAATATAAAGTCAACTTACAAGCCTTATTTGAAACTTAATTTTAAAAGTTTGATGAAATAACAATGGTCTTAAATCAATTTAAAGATGATAATCAGAAGCAAGCTACAATTGTTGAATCGGATGGATTGAATGGATGGATGGACTGGAACTGAATCTGCTGCTGGCATCCCTGAAGGAGGAGTCTGGTTTGAAGGGAGGCTGCTTGGAGATGGCTGGAGAGGCCATGGACCCTGAAGACTCAAAGTGGGCAGAACGGATGACTGAAGAAATGGATTCTTTCAAGAAGATTGAGGGAATGGACTTGTCATACTTAACTGGAAAACAAGTCTTAAGAGTCTTTGTGTTTCAATTTACAGGAGGTCCTATGACTTTGGGGAATGGAAAGCAGTTGTTGGGAAAGATCCTAATTAAAATTTAAAGGAAATGCATTATTATTAAGAATCAAACAAAGGTGTTTAACCCTGGACAGATTCTGGATGGATCAGAGATGATGATTATGGTGGTCTGTAGTAGATAAGAAGCTCCTGTAAATTTTCTGTGAGTTAAATACAATATTTATTTATTTATTTATTTATTTATTTATTTATTTATTTATTAGTTAGATTTATATGCCGCCCTTCTCTGGAGACTCAAGGCAGCTTACAATGCATTAAGCATTGCAAACAATAGCAGATAACAGACCATTTTGAAGTTTTGAAATTTAACTTTATTGTTGGATTGCCTGTTAAATACATTTTTTATATATAGCAGATAGATGATAGAAGTGTAGTTTATAATTGTGGGCCAATTTTGCAAGGGGGAGAAACTATTATTGCTGTATTATATTCAACTGGGGGGACAATATACATGTTTTTGTCTGTTTTTAATGCACAATTTAAAAAATGTTTCATCTAATTTTGTTTTGTCTTTGTAATAGTTTTATTTTTTGAAGTTTGTATTTTACCATTTTGAATAAAATAAAATTTAATAAGAGGAATATCAAGTTTCCAGAAACAATATTTATGATTAGGACACAGAGAAGGGTACATGAGTAAAAAGCAATAGAAAAAAATCTGATTTTTAGCAACTAGGACATGACTAACAATAGAGTCTCCTATAAGAACATGAATAATGGACTGGAAGAAGGATTAGGGATACCAAACTTAATATTTATGTTTGTGGAAATGATCTCAAAATCGTAGTTAATGGGAAACAGAATCTGAGTCCGCAGGGAGATGTTCATGGAAAGAAGGCAAATGCGATCTTGGACTTCCGGTTTGCTGCTTGTCCCCGCTGGACGCTCCTCCGGGATCGTCGAACCCACTGCCTGTAAGAGCCGCCTTTTTCAGCGGAATGGCGGCTCGAAAAAACTCTGTTTCCATTAGGAAACGGAGATAGAGCCGGCTGGGGTGGGTAGAGTCCTCTGCCTAATCCCAAAAGTTTTTTATTTACTTTTGGGAGGGAGCGGAAGAGACTCCCCGTATCCCCAGCCGATGCTTCGGGCTCTGGGAAATCTCTGCTACACGCAGAGCTAGGAGGCAAAAGCAAGCCTGTAAATCTGTCAAATAAATTAATTAAAGAAGATATGAGCTGGACCTCTGATCCTGAAGCGCAAGTATTCTTTTTATTCTATTTTGCCTAAGAAGTGAAATGAAGGGAAAAAAAGTTTTTTTTTTAAAATGGCGATTGCTGCTGCGGCTTGAAGAGAGGCTGAAAGGGAAACTCCTTCCGTTTTCAATTACAAAGTAGCGGAATGAATACTTTTGGCTGTAACTGAGGCAAAATCTCACTCTCACTTCTGTTTTTTTTTTCTTTTTTTTTTTTCTTCTCTTTGAGGATCTGATATTGATCTTGGTTGGAAAAAAGTTTTTTTTTCTCTCTTTTCCAGTAAATTTTGTCTGCGTGGAAAAATGGCACTGAGACTTATAAAACTAGACAAACAGGCAGTGGGGGGGGATTCCCCCATTAATAAATTACATCAACAAGTTTTAACTCTCCAGTCTCAGAAACCTGACTTTAATATAATAGAATTTCTTCTTGAGGAGATTGTAAGAAGGGATGAGATTGTGAATCAGCAACTTGAAAAATTTAAGTTGGAAATCAAAGAAATTGGTGAATTGGTGAAATCTAAGTTTGGCTTTTTGGATCGAAAGATTTTAAAAGTAGCTAATGGCTTAGCAGACTTTATGACTCAGTTGGAAGCAAATACTAACTCTAAAATGAAAGAAACTGAGGAGAATTTGGATGACAAGATCCAAAAAATTAAAAAGGATTTGGCAAACATTCAGGATAATAGTTCAGAAGACAAACTTAAAATGGAGGCTGATCAAAAGACTGTTAATGAAGAAAATGTACAACAGAGGATTGAAAGAGAAGTTTTAATGATCCAATACAATTTTACAGAATATGCAATTAGACTGAGAGGTTTGCAGGAAGATGACAGAGATGATTTAAGGAAGATATCTTCTGAAATTCTGGCTGGGATTTTAAAGGTTCAACCTGATGAAGTGTTTTGCAGGATTGACAGAATTTATAGAATAAACTCCTGGTTGGCAAAACAAAGGCAATTGCCTAGAGATGTGGTGATTTATTTTACAGACAAAGAAATTAGAAATAATATTGTCCAGAATTCTTATGATTCTGCTTTGCAATTTCGTGGAAGAAAGATTTGGATTTTTAAGGAACTCCCGCCCAAGATGTTAATGGAGAGAAAGAAATTTGGTTTTCTAGTGAATGAGTTAAAAAAAAGGAATATTCTATTTAGGTGGGATGTCCCAGTTGGTTTAATATTGAGATACCAAGGAGTAAGATACCAACTGAATACTGTCGAAAAAGCGGAAGAATTTTATCAAAAAATTTTAAAAATAAATTTAACATCTTTAGGCATAACACAGGATAAGCAAAAGGAGTTGGAAATAAAGGGAAAACATCAAATTACAGAGGCTGTGGTAGATAAACTGTCTTTGGACTCTTTGGATACCCCAGCTGGACTGTCTATAAATTTGAGAGCAGTGTCATCTGATTCTAATGTGATGAACTATCAACTTACAGACAAGTGCGCAAATCAATCAGTTGATATACAAGTGATGGAAAAGACATATGAGATAATAAAACAAAACCAACAAGATCAATTAACAAAGCAGAATGACAACCGAACAGCTGATACACAACTTGTAGGAAGGAAATCTGGATGGAAATGCAACCCGCAAAAGAAAAAGAAAAGAAACAGATCTCGTAGAAATAGTAGTTTCTAAACCAAGCAACAGTGAAGCCAGGGGTTTTAAAAAAATAAATGAATATGTGAAAAGATATTGGAGGCGAATTATCGTTTAATACTATCTTGAGGAAAGTGGCAGATCTCTGCAATGCCGTGATTTTGGGATGTGGAAAGAGCCTTACACTGTTGGATTTGAACTATCTATTTTGGATTTCTTTTACCGATAAATATATTATATCTATTTTGAGTTACAAGGCAAGAGAGTCATGCTGGGGCATGCAGAAGATCTGGCTGTTACCCACTAAGATGATGGGGATTTATAATCCTGATGAAAACCACAATTACAACTATATGGAATATAATTATAATGTCACTCGGGTGGTTGTTTTTATTTTTATATATACATGAGGATATTCATTATTGATGGGGGCAGAAGATGACTGAAGATTTTGAATAAACTGTTGCACCAGGATGCTATGTTACCCTATTATGGATGACGGATTTAACAATCTAGTGGAAAGACATCAAAGAAGATACTAAATGAATTATAAATTTAAAGTTATTGTCTTTTCTTTTTTTATAAAATGGTATGTATATATAGACATATGTATATTTTAGCAGAGTGGGCAGTGGATTATATTTAGAATTGTAGTGCATGGTAATCTTGCAGGAAACTGGGTTGAAATAGGCTAGTTTAGTGATTGATTAGTTTAAGAAAAAGGATTTTTAAGTCATATATTTTGGGGAGTGGAAGAATTGGATAGAACTGAATAAATGTTAAATTTGGAGAAGGCTGCTTTGAAATGTTAAATTAATATATATAAAAGTAAAGGTTATGTTGTTGTAATAATAATAATATTTTATAAGTTTGGGGGAGGAGAAAAAGGGTAGATTGTGAAAAGCGGAGAAAAGCGGAGTTATAAGAATACTATGCTAAGGGTCAGTACTTTGAGGAGTGAGTAAGGGCATGGTAAAATATTATGTAATTAATTATGAATTAGCTTATTGTTGTGAAGAAGAAGTCACAGGGGGGGATGGGTGGTGAGGGGGGGTTAGGGAAGAAGGGAGGAAAAGGGGGAAAAACTTGTATTTGAAAAACTTTTTCAATAAAAAAAAAAAAGAAAGAAGGCAAATGCAGCCATAAGAATCTCAGGAAGTGAACATTGTGGTTTGGGGAGACCCCAACTCAAGGACCAGGTCCCTTTGCAGGCACCACGCTTGGAGGAGAATTTGCACAAAATCTACGTGTGAACTTCAGGGAAGGAGAAATAAGCCAAGGAAGAGATCAAAGGAGCTGCTCTTAGCCTTGAGGAAAGAGAACAAGGAGAAGAGCTGAAGATCAGGAGGAGTCTGGGAGCCCCTTTTCCAACTGACACAATCTCTCGGTTGGAGAAGGGAGGATGCAGCCCTCTTCCAATCACTGACACAGGTCACACATGAGTGTAAGATCTGCTCACTATTATTCCAGAGTGTCAGACACGGAAAAATGAATTCAGTTACAAAAGAGGAGATCTTAGCTGAATGAAAAAAAATATATGATAAAAGTATTGTAAAGGTTAACAATAATGATGGAGGCGTGGCAGGTTAATAATTAACAGCTCTTTATTCACAATAGTAAAGTCTAACCATGACTCGCTTCTTACTTCTAACACTGGTGAGCGAGCAGTTTCCTCAGCGCTGACAGCTCTTTTATAGCAGAGCTGTCAGTGTCTTGGCCAATAAGCATGTTCCGCTATCCCGCCAGTTAGTTGCCATGCTGGCAGACCAATCAGCTGTGCATCCTTGTCACATGGTCGCCGGCTTGCCGTAATACTCCTTTCCTCCTGGATTGAGCATGCGTAATCAGCTAAATATGCTGGGCGGCATTGGCTCCTCCCTGACCTGTGCGGTGCGGTGAATTCAGGTGACACTGGCGGAGCTGGTATCGGAGCCTCTGCAACTTTTAGCGACTGCTTCGCTGGTTCTGCGGGACAACTGATCTTCTCCAGCGGCCTATGGGATACAGGTAAGTCCATGGCCTTATTTGGGACATTCAGCTCTGCTGTGTGTGGCACGTTCTCTTCCTCTTCTCTCTCATTTGGTGCTGCAGGTGTCAGCGGGGGAACCGTATCAATTGTAGGTAGGTGGCGCTTCCTTAACTGATCCACGTGTCACCACCAAATGAGCCCATTGTCCAGTTGTACCCGGTATGAACGGGGCCCCGTTACTTCAACTATCTGTCCTGGAAGCCACCTGGGGTCCCCTCCAAAATTTTGGGCATAAATCCAGTCCCCCCACTTGGAATGTCCAGGCCCCTCCCATGGAGTCTGGGGGTTTCTCTGGTGAATAGTCAGGATGTAATCGATCAAAGTTGGTTCTCAACTGCTGGCCCATTAGCAGCTTGGCCGGGCTACGGTTAGTTATCGGGCTAAGAGTTGAGTGTTGAGTGAGGAGGTATGTGGCCAGTTTTGCATGCCAGTCCCCTGGGCCGAAATTAGTCAGCTGAGCGAACGGCCAGTTCAGCAAGGCCGTTACAGGCTGAATGGAATGGGGCTGACAGCGTGTGGCAAATACCATCGTTTGCCAAGAATGTCTGGAAGGCCGCCGATGTTAGCTGCGGACCGTTGTCAGACACTAACAGGTCCAGCAGGCCATGAGTGGCAAACACCTTCTGCATGACCTTTACTACTGTTTCAGTGGTGGTTGAAGTCATGGAGGCGACGTCGACCCACTTCGAATAGGTGTCAACAATAATCATGAAGGTGTGACCCTGGAATGGACCAGCAAAGTCCAGGTGGATTCAGGACCACGGAGTCTTAGGGGTCTCCCATTCCCTAGTTTCCACTGTGGGGTGTGTGGACATATTCTCCTGACATCGCTGACATTTCGCTACCCAGTCAGTGATGGCTGCATCAAGCTGTGGCCACCATATATAACTGCAGGCCAACGCTTTCATTTTAGCTGTGCCGGGATGGCCCTCGTGCAAGGTCTGTAACACTACCTTCCTTAACTCTGTGGGTATTATGACCCTGGAACCCCACAACAGGCAGCCTCTCGAGAGTGAGATTTCGTGCTGCCAAAGCCTATAGTGCTGGAATTCAGGCACTGCCTTCCCTTGGGCCACCCCCTTTTCATCCAGTCAGCGACCTGGCAGAGGGTCCTATCTAGGGATGTGTACCTTGCGATATCAGAAGCAGTAACAGCAGACAGGTGGTCATCAATGAGGAGTACGGATGATGCGGGGACGGGGTCTTCCACCGGGGCAGGCAGGGTGCAGTGGCTCAAGGCGTCAATATGACCCATAGCTTTACCAGGCCAATGGACCAGCCGGTACTTGTAAGCAGTGAGAAAAATGACCCAGTGTGTCATCCTGGGAGAGAGAATAGGCAGAGTCTGCCGATCACCAACCAGGATGCCCAATAGTGGCTTGTGGTCCGTGATCAGTTCAAACAAGGAGCCATACAAGTAGTCGTGGAATCTTTTCAGGCCGACCACCACCGCCAAAGCCTCTTTGTCGATATGCCCATAGTTGTGTTCTGTGGAGGAAAGAGTTCTGGAAAAGTAGGCGATGGGGGCTTCGGACCTGTTAGGCAGTCTGTGGCTCAGGACAGCCACCACGCCATACGGCGATGCATTGCAAGCCAACGTCAGAGGTAAGTTGGTGTCGTATTGTACCAGGACTTGAGTCGATGCCAGCAGCTCCTTGACAGCCCGGACTGCTCTGGCCTCTCTCTGCGTCCAGGACCACGGAACTTGGGCCCTCAGAAGGCGACGTAGTGGCTCCGCGACAGTGGACTTATGAGGCAAGAAAATGTTATAAAAGTTTAGTAAGCCCAGAAAAGCCTGTAGCTCAGTCCTGTTTGCCGGTGTTGGGGCCTCCAGGATAGCACGCACCTTAGAAGGGGCCAGGTGCAGACCATCAACATCAACCAGGAAACCTAGGAATTCCACTTGTCGCGCCCCTAGGTCGCATTTACTAGCTTTAAGTTTCTATCCCTTCTGCTGAAAACAATTAAAGACGAGACGGAGGCGGCGAATCAGTTCAGCTTCTGACTTAGCCGACATGAAGATATTGTCAAAATACAGGATCACCCCTGGCAAGACGTGTAAGAGTCTCTCCATCAGGCTCTGGAAGATGATGGGGACGATGCAAACTCTGAACTGTAGCTGGCGACACCGAAATGCACCTCGATGGGTGACTATAGTTTGTGCCTCTGCGGTGGCATGGTCTACCTCAAGTTGTTGGTATGCTTGAGCCATGTCCAGTTTCATGAAGATGGTACCGCGGCCAAAAGAGTGGAGGAGGTGCTGGACCACAGGAACCGGGTAGAGATTTGCCTGGAGAGCCCGATTAATTGTTGCCTTGTAATCAGCGCAAATTCATATAGAGCCATCCGATTTGATTGGGATGACTATGGGCGTCTCCCACCTGCCCTTGTGTACAGGTTTTAATATACCCTGGGCTAACAGTTTATCAATCTCTGCGTCGACCTTAGGGCGGAGAGCGAAGGGAACCCTGCGTGGTTTAAGCCGAATGGGCGCTACCTGAGGATCCGTATTAAAAGATATAGGTGCCCCTTTGTATTTTCCCAGATTCCCATTGAATACATCCGAGAACTCTTTAACGAGGTCTGCGAATATGTCTGACATAGTGGTATGGACGCCTGTCACTGCCAAACCCAGGGCACCAAACCACTCTAGTCCCAGCAGGCTTAGCAGTGAACTGTTGACCACAACAATTTTAAGGCGATCGCTGAAATTCCTGTAATTTACCTTAATTCTCTCACAACCTACTATGGGAATTTGGTTTCCCTGGTAATCCCGTAGTCTGAACCTGCAGGGCCACAATCTACTCCTCACCATCGAGGGCATTAACAACTTAAGCGTGTTCCACAACACAGATGATCGTGTGTCAATTTCCATTCTACACAGCTTGCCCTCAATAAGTACTGAGAGGAATATCTTCTTTTTTAAATTGGTGTCAGCCTGGTCAACTATTTCTTCTGGCCGACTGCGCACAATTGTAAAACAGTCTTCGTCCAACTATTCTAGCCTGTTCTGTGGCCGGTACCCATGAGTGTTAGGTCTCGTTGGTTTAACAACCGTTGGTTGTGCTGCTCTACAGACCCTTGCTAGATGCCCCCTTTTTCCGCACCGTCTGCAATCCACATTTTTAAAACGGCAAGCAGAACGGTGGTGGTTTCCACCATAGCCCCCACATGGACCCTGGGCCTTCTTTCCCTCAGTATCTCTGTCCTTCCAGGGAGAAGTTTGAAGGTGGCTGATCTCTTCTTCCCCATCACTTGCCTGGTCTGACCCCACTTCCTCATGGTGCACAGCGGATGATCTGTCCACTGTTGCTGGGCTGACAGATTTCCTCATTTCTGTAGCTGACTGATCAGATAACTCAGAGACTCTAGCCTCATCGATTGCTGTTTGCAGCATTACATCAGTCCTAGCAAGCAGATGGCACTGCAACCGAATATCCCTGACTCCACAGATCAACTGATCTAACAGGATATCTTCCAGATCGCTAAATTCACAATACAGCGCAGTTTGTCTTAAGGCTGCCGTGTATTGAGCGATAGTTTCCCCTTCCAGCTGATATCTGATATCTGTGGCGTCTGGCAACTCTGGATGGCAATGGGGTGTAGTTTTAAAATAGCCAACAGAGTCTCCCATGGCACATCCTGGACCTTACGAGGTGCCAATAAAGCTTGGGCGTTTTCAAACCTCTCATGCCCGCAGACGCTGAGAAATACAGCCAGCTTCCTATCCCCAGGAAATCCCTTAAAATCATTGGCTGACGGGAAACAATCAAAGCGGTCCAGGAAAGAGTCCCAGGTCTTCTTTGCGTGATCAAAAGGAGTGAAAGTCGATAAGGTTGCCATTCTGGGTCAAGACATTTTACGCAGCTTTAAATGGTACAACTTCTCGTCACCGTGGCTCAGCTCCGTGCGCCAGCACTTTAAAGTGACTTTGTTAACCCTGCTGCCTGAGGGGAAAATCCCATCCTCGTCACCAGTATTGTAAAGCTTAAACAATAATGACGGAGGTGTGGCGGTTTAACAATTAACAGCTCTTTATTCACAACAGTAAAGTCTAACCATGACTCACTCCTTACTTCTAACACTGGTGAGCGAGCAGTTTTCTCAGCACTGACAGCTCTTTTATAGCAGAGCTGTCAGCGTCTCGGCCAATAAGCATGTTCCGCTATCCCGCCAGTTAGTTGCTATGCCAGCGGACCAATCAGCTGTGCGTCCTTGCCACATGGCTTGCTGTAACAAAAAGGATGAGCTGTTTTAGAGCTGAGCCAGTAAAGCAGAGAAGTTCAGTCTCCTCTTCATGGATCATCTGAATGCAGAGACTGAGCAGCCATCAGTCAGAGAAGCTTTAACTGGGATTCCTGCACAGAGAGGGGTTGGGCTAGATGGTCTCAGGATCTCCTCCAAATTTATGAAGGTTGTCATGCCACAACATGTATCTATTGTGCTGTTGTTGCTCTAGCCCCACCTAGTGGCCAGGGGCAGATAAGCCTAACTGTATGGTCTGAAGCCAGACTCCCTTTTCTCTCAGCCTTTGGAGGAGACGGAAGCAACCGGTTTGACCGAGACACATGGTCATCCGGAGTCCTCCGTCCCTCACACGGAGCATCGCTGGAGAGGTTCCAGCTGCTTCTTTGTTGGCTGTTAGTTAATGCTGCCTATCTCCTATTTATATTTGATTCTCACTCTTTGCATTTCCTCAGTTTCTCCGTGCCCTTTTCTCCCAATGAAACACCCAGATCCACCCCAGGCTCCCTTACACTGGAGGAGAAGAGGGGGGTTTAGCTGCCTGTTGAGCTCCACCTGCAGTGGGAACGGAACAAAGGGGAAAATTCCACCATCCTCATCACAAACCCACAAATACAGGAATTCATTTCAAAAAAGAATACAGCATTTTCAAATTAGGAGTGTGTAATATTAAAATGCCATGGTATCTACTCTTTGGAACCATTATTCCCTGAGTAATTGAATTGGACAGATCTGTTGAGATGGTTCCCCTCCTTCTCCTCTGGATTCCTCCTCAAAAGGATCTAAGATTAATGGATCCATATCAGGATCCCATACCTGCCACGGCTGCAGCCTTGGAGACCCCAAAGTCTTTTCTCCCTCCTTCCTTCTCCTCCTCCATCTGGAGGAATAAGCGGCATTCAAGGCCTGGGCCAGAGTCTGAATTATACTATAATATTGATAGTAATTTAGTATCTGGATCCTGTTCCTTTTCTCCTGGGTCTCCAATGGGGCTTTCTGGGTGCATCTTCTGCGGCCTTTGACAGAAAAGACGTTCTTTGAAAGAGAACAGAGAAAATAAGGATCTTGAAACTTTTCTTCCACAAAGAAATAGGGTTCAAAGGCAGAATCCTTTGGCCTTTTTTTTAACAGATATCCAAAGTTCCAAATACTATGGATGTATTTGAGAAGTCTGCGCTTGTCCATTGGATACCCTGCAAAATTTGTGAGGATCCAGACTTTCCCTTCAATGGGTCCTGGCAGACGCATTAATGTTAAATGGAAAGGAAGAATTCTGTCCCAAATGGACTCATATTCCATGAAATGAACAAAGACGTTGACTTTTCTCCACTCAGAGAGGGAATCCCTGAGGGATGCTGATGTGTATCCAGTTGTTGAGAACAGTTGTGATATAACCACACAAATTCCACTCCTGACAAGCATAGGAGAAAAAATCCTCATGAAATTCTCTCCCTTCTCTGTGTCTGAAGCAAAGAGGCCAATCAGGGTCCATCTGAAATGGAGGAGCAGTTGGACAATTGCTGGGTAGTGGAATCCGTCTTTGGGGAACATCCGGTAGAAAAGGGGGAATTGACTTTTATCACTCAGAGTCTCTGAAACAATGTTATGACTGATCTAAAAAAGCAATGAAGAATGCTGTGTTATATTTGGGATCAGATCAAGTCCACAATATTAGATTTTAATAAATCCAACCTGGTTCTCATGAATGTATTAGAATAGTTTGTTAATCAGCCAAGATTCAGGCTCAGAGAAAACAACCCCAGGTAAGGAAAGGTGTTACTTGCTCTATTGGATGACCATCTATGGCTATGATGTCATTTCACAAAGACCATAACTTTTTAGATTTTAGATTTAGATTTTATTGAACTTCTATACCGCCCTTCTCCCAAAGGACTCAGGGCGGTGTACAGCCATATTAAAACACATATAAACCACAAAAATTAAGAACAATTTAAAAACAAATATATAAAATTTGGCCCACGAAATTAAAAACTAACAAACACCCAATTTAAAAATTCCTATTAGCCCAGCCCGGCTTGTTGGAATAAAAGAGTCTTCAGGGCACGGCGAAAGGTACACAGGTCGGGGATCATACAAATCTCTAGGGGCAGCTCATTCCAGAGGGCTGGTGCCCCCACAGAGAAGGCTCTCCCCCGGGTGTCACCAGTTGACATTGTTTGGCTGATGGCACCCTGAGGAGCCCCTCTCTGTGGGAGCGTATTGGCCGGTGGGAGGCTATCACCCGGGGAAGGCGATCTTGTATATACCCCGGTCCTAAGCCATGGAGCGCTCTAAAGGTGGTAACCAACACCTTGAATCGCACCCGGAGGACCACCGGGAGCCAGTGCAGCTCACGCAGGAGAGGTGTTATATAGGTGCGCCATGTCGCCCCCATAATCACCCATGAGGCCGCATTCTGGACCAGTTGGAGCCTCCGAGTGCTCTTCAAGGGGAGCCCCATGTAGAGAGAGTTACAGTAATCCAGATGTGACGTGACGAGGGCATGAGTGACCATGCACAGGGCATCCTGGTCCAGAAAGGGACACAACTGGCATATCAAGCGAACCTGATAAAAAGCTCCCCTGGCCATGGCTGTCATATGATCTTCCAAACACAGCCGTGCATCCAGGAGAACACTCAATTTGCGAGCCCTCTCTGAGGGGGCCAAGATCTTGTCCCCAATAGACAGTGATAGAACCAGCTGACTATACCGGAACGCTGGGACCCACAGCCACTCGGTCTTGGAAGGGTTGAGTCTGAGTTTGTTTCTCCCCATCCAGATCCGCATGGCCTCCAGGCACCGGGACATCATGTCAAGGGCATCATTGGGGTGGTCCGGGGTGGAGATGTACAGCTGGATATCGTCAGCATACTGGTGGAACTTCACCCCGAAACCATGGATGATCTCACCCAGCGGCTTCACATAAATGTTGAACAGAAGGGGCGAGAGGACTGACCTTTGCGGCACCCCACAAACAAGGCACCTCAAGGTCGACCTCTGTCCCTCTGCCAACACAAACTGCGTACGGTTGGAGAGGAAGGAGGAGAACCACCGCAAAATGGTGCCCCCCCACCTCCAACCCCTCCAATCGTCGCAGCATGATACCATGGTCGATGGTATCAAAAGCCGCTGAGAGGTCTAATAGAACCAGGACAGAGGAACAACCCCTGTCCCAAGCCCTCCAGAGATCATCAACCAATGCGACCAATGTCGTTTCCATGCTGTACCCCGGCCTGAAGCCCGACTGGTACGGGTCTAGATAGACAGCTTCATCCACGTACTGGGGAAGTTGTCGCACCACCACACTCTCAACAACCTTCGCAACAAAGCGAAAGTTGGAGACTGGACGATAGTTCGCTAATACAGCTGGGTCCAGGGATGGCTTCTTGAGGAGGGGCTTCACCACCGCCTCTTTCAGAAAGGGAGGGAAGAAACCCTCACTCAAAGAAGCATTAATAATCCACTGGAGCTAGTCTCGTGTAACCGCCCGGGAGGCCAGCACCAACCAGAAGGGACACGGGTCCAATAAACATGTAGCAGCACTAAGGCTACCCAGAATCCTTTCCACATACTCGGGAGTCACAAGGTCAAACCCCTCCCAGATAACATTCACAAGACCCACCTCAGTCACTCCATCTGGATCTACCCAATCTGAGTCCAGGCTTTCCTGAATCTGAGTGACTTTGTCATGCAGGAATTGCACAAAATCCTCAGCCCTGCCCTGCAAGGGGTCTTCCCTCACTCTCAGATGAAGGAGGAAGCGGGTCACCCTAAACAGGGCTGCTGGGCGGTTCTCTGCAGACCCGATAAGAGTGGAAAAATAGTTAGACTTTGCCGCTCTTATCGCCACTAGGTAGATCTTAATATGAGACCTCACCAGTGTTCGGTCAGATTTGGAGCGGCTGGCCCTTCAGTCGCTCTCCAGGCGTCTTTTCCGGCGCTTCATCTCCCTCAGCTCCTCGGAGAACCAGGGAGCCACCTGGGATCAGCACCGGGTCAGAGGCCACAAAGGCACGACGCAGTCCAAAACTCCAGCAGCCGCCCTATCTCAGGCGGCCACCAGTTCTTCAGTTGAGTCGTGAGCCAGAGCCTCAGGGAATGGCCCAAGCTCCATCAGGAACGTATCTGGATCCATCAGGCGCCTGGGGCGGAACCACTTAGTCTGTAACGCCTCCCTGCGGCGGGGTGTGGCGGTATGAAAGTCGAGTCGAAGGAGTGAGTTATCTGACCATGACAAGGGTTCAATAACTATATCCCCTATTTCTAGATCACTCAACCACTGACCTGAGACAAAACACAAGTCCAGAGTGCATCCCCCCTTATGGGTAGGGCCATGAACTAACTGGGTCAGGCCCATGGCCGTCATCGAAGCCATGAACTCCCGAGCTGCCCCAGATGCTTCACCGACAGATGGCAGATTGAAATCCTCCATGACCATAAGTCTGGGGGTATCAACCATCACCCCGGCTATTATGTTGAGCAGCTCGGGTAGGGCCATTGCCACGTGGCAGGGAGCCAGGTACGCAATCAGCAGGCATGCCTGGCTCCCTGCCAGGTAATTTATAAGCAACTTTTGAACTTGGTTATAAATTATCAGATAATTATGAAGACAAAACAATCCAAATCTATACAATCCAATGTGTAAGTATGATAATATCACATTATCTGTCTAAAGCAGTGTATTCCAATAGGAATTTAGCAAGCTAAGCACGTGTACCTATAACAGAACTTATAACAAAATAAAAGGGTTGGAAGGGACCTTGGAGGTCTTCTAGTCTGACCCCCTAGGCAAGCAGTAAACCAGGCATAATAGCAGTAACTGTGAGAGGGATCCTGGAGTCTTCGTGAACAACCAACTAAATATGAGTGAAGAGTGTGCAGCGACAGCCAAAAAAGCCAATGCAATCCTTAATTGCATTAACAGAGGGATACAATCAAGATCAAGAGAGGTACTAATACCACCCTATAAAGCCTTAGTAAGACCACACCTAGAATCCTGCTTCCAGTTTTGGTCACCACACTGTAAAAAAGATGTTGAGACTCTGGAAAAAGTGCAGAGAGGAGCAACCAAGAGGATTAGGGGACTGGAGGCTAAAACATACAATGAACGGTTGCAGGAACTGGGCATGGCTGGTCTAGTGAAGAGAAGGACCAGGGGAGACATGATAGCAGTCTTCCAATATTTGAGGGGCTGCCACAGAGAGGAGGAGGTCAAGCTATCTTCCAAAGCACCCAAAGGCCGGACAAAGGCCTGACAAGGAATAATGGATGGAAACTGAACAAGGAGAGATTCAACCTGGAAATAAAGAGATAAAGTTGCCTTCAGAAGTTGTGGGAGCTTCATCACTGGAAGCTTTCAAGAAGAGACTGGCCCGTCATCTGTCAGAAATGGTGTAGGGTCTGCTTGGACTAGATGATCTACAAGGTCCCTTCCAACTCTCTTAATCTGTATCTATCTATACTATTCCAGACAAGTGGCTGTCCTGTCTCTTCTTAAAAGCCTCCAGTGATGGACCACCCACCATTTCTGAAGGGGAGATGTTCCATTCCTCACAGTTAGGAAATTTCTCCTTAGTTCTAGGTTGTTTCTCTCCTTGATTAGTTTCCCTCCATTGTTTCTTGTCTTGCCTTCTAGTACTTTGGAAAATAGGTGGACCTTCTCTTCTCTGTGGCAGCCCCTCAAATATTGGTACATTGCTATGATGTCACCCCTCGTCCTTTTCACTAGACTAGACATACAGAATTCCTGCAACTGTTCCTCATATGTTTTAGTCTCCAGGCCCTTAATCATCTTTTCTGCACTCTTTCCAGAGTCTCTACATCTTGTTTATAATATGGAGACTAAAACTGGATGCACTATTCCAAGTATGGTCTTGCCAAGGCATTATAAAGCAGTACTAATACTTCATGTGATCTTGATTTTATCCCTCTGTTAATGCAACCTAGGACTGAATTAGTTTTTTTAGCTGCTGCTGGCTCATATTTAAGTGATTGTCCACTAGGACTCCAAGATCCCTCTCACCATTACACTTATTGAGCCTGGTTTCACCTCATCTGTAAGTGGACATTTGGTTTTTCTAGCCTAAATATAAAACCTTACTTATCTCTACATTAAATTTCATTTTGTTAGATAGGCCCAGGGTTCAAGTCTACCTAGATCCATCTGGATCTTCAGCCTATCTTCTGGGGTGTTGGCTATTCCTGCCACTTTAGTGTTGTCTTCAAATTTGATGATTTCCCCATTTCTCCCCTCATCCAAATCATTCATGAAGACGTTGAAGAGAACTGGGCCTAAAATGGAACCTTGGGGTCCCCCACTTCTCGTTTCCCTCCATGCAGACGTAGTTCCATTGAGGACCACAGGCTGAGCCCATCTGGGGGTGATGCTGTCTATCCCACATATTTTTAGCTTTCCGAGAAATAGGTTGTGGAAGACTTTGTCAAAGCCTTTCTGAAATCCAAGTACTGTATACTACATGCACAGCATTTCACTGGTCCACTAATTTAGTCATTTTTGTCAAAGAATGAAATAACATTTATTAATGATCTGTTTTTTGATCCTGCATTAGTCCTAGTAAGTCATTCATATCTCGACTGAAGAAGAAGGGTTCAAATATGCACCTTTCCCTTCCCCCTTGGTAAGCATAGATCCTTCTTCTCATGGCTCCATTGAGCCCAAACCTCCCTCTCAAAGAAGGACCTGGAGAAAGGGCCAAGTCTGAGCTCCATTTTGAGGGCAAAACATTTTCTCCATCATATTTCTCTGTTTATTGAGTCAAAGGCTGCTCTAACATCTAGAAAGCAGCAAACCTTGTTTTACCTCACTGATATAGATGAGATGTTTCAAGACAAATTTGTTGCCAATATTAGATTATTAACTTATGCATTATTTCTTATAAAATCTATATGGCTTTTCACTCTATCTAAAACCTTCTGGTTCTTCTGAAGGAATGCATTTTTTCAGATTTAACTAAGAGGATCATGGCATAAATTTTAGCCACAATATCTGCTAGTCTATTTGGCCTATAATTGCTAGAGTAATTTTTATTCCACATTTTAGATAGATAAAATGCTACTATTGCCAACTTCAATCCAACTGGATAGGGCAGGCATCATTTATGTGTGAAAATGAAGATGCCAATAGAGGCCCCAACAACCAGGGATATTTTTTGATCAGTTAAATAGTTGGTAGAATATTTTCTCCAGGGAATGTATTGCTTGCATTTCAGGCCTTTTATAATTAATCTCAACATGAAGATAATGGGGTAAAATATTGACATTTTTGATAATATGGAGAAAAGCAGCTCTTAAATTCCATGGAGAAGACATGATTGCATATATTGCTCACCCACCACCACGAACCCCTCACTTTACCAGAGGGAGAAACACACACACAAACCTGTGGGATTTTGTAGGTGCCTCCTAATGTTGACATCTGGATGGTGATGGCCCTGTCAGCTGCATCAAGAAGAGCCAGGAGGTTCTCCTTCCTTCCACAGCCGTAGTTGGGGACATTGGCTTCTCCAGTGGAGAGAATGTCCAGCAAGGCATCTGAAGTGTGGAAAGTGCTCAAATAGTTGCTATGGATGTTGTAGCCAAGTGTGAGATTGTGCAAGAGATGGGAATTCTTGTTGGCCAGTTGAATGTTGAAAATGAATGGTAAGCATTGTGAAAAACCATAAAGATCCCTATTATTAAAACATGTTATTATAATCAACATCAACAACAAATACTTTTTAAAATATATAATCCTTTTCAAGCCTACTGAGCCTTAAACCAACATTGATCCAAAATGAATGATTGGTTACACAAATATGGAAATGGGCTGAGGTATGGCAACTACAACTGATTCCACCTCTACTTTAAATAAAATTCATTGTTCAAGTTGTTATGTATATAAGTTTTGGCGGGAGATTTAAACTACAATAGGTCAATTGTGATTGATCAGCTCCCCGACCGGCCGGGTACATAAGGAGAGCTGTTTGCCTGTAACTTTTGCTGAAGCCTCACTATACATTAAAGAGATGTTGTTACTACCTTGCTTCTGCCTCCTCAATTGCCGAATTTAACACAAGTGATGAATTAAGGATTGAACTGACAGCGGAGAATAATCTGGAGTCCTTTCACCTTTTTTTCAGACCCGTTTTTGGATTTGAGTCTTTCACAAGATGAGACCAAAGAGAGAAGCCATGGAAATCAAAATCATTCAGGAAATTGGACATATTCCCCAAAATAGGAATAAATGAAAAATAAAAAACTGAGAAGAAGGAGAGGGTTAGAATGGAGGGAGTGCAACTCCACCATCCTGAATGACTTACCAATCATGGAAAACAAACTGAAGAGAAGGAGCCACATTGAAAAGCAACTTTATATGCAATCTTTCACTTCCAGTGAGGACTAAACCAATGAGATGGTCTCCTGGGCTGTAAAAGCTCTGTCGTTGTTTTCCATCCTGGTTCTCCAAATTCAGCGGGCATTTCATTCTCAGCTTCCCAGAGACTGGACGGCACAAAAGCATCATCAGAAGCAGAAGCAGGAGGTCCATAATTCATGGCGTGAATCAATGAATCCTTTTCCTGTTTCTAAAGAAGAAGTAGAAGAATCAAAGAAAAAAGGTGGAACATCCAGTTGCTTTTTCTCAACACAGAGAAATACTCAGCTTCACCTGGAAAGGAGAGAGACGTAGATTCAAGAGCACAGACCCTGCCTGTCCCAAAACTCCATATTTCTCTGCCCAAAGTCTCCCCTGGAGGATTCGGCCAAAGAGCAGAGCTGAAACTTTTACCATAATTCTCCCTCTCAGGAGGGATCCCTGGATAATTCAAGTAGTTCTTGGATTCAAAGGTTGTTGGGAAATTCTCTGGAGGGAAATGAAAGGGAAATAATCTTCATGTGATTCATAATAACAGGGGCAGAGATGGAATTAAATCGGTCATCTAGAATTGAGAGGTTTGGAGTCTCCATGCTTCAAATTGGCCCCAGAGGGAATACACGGCACCTGTGGCTGAAGAAACAAATAAATCTGATATTTGTTTGCATAGCGATGAAAGACAAAACTCCAGGGGCCAGTTAATGCCAAAGTATGTCACAGATCTGAAATAGCTGCCAGCTGAGTTGGAACCAAAATTTACTTTGAAAGCTAGTGCTCAAGGGCACCGCACAAAAGAGCTGATGCAATAGTGTGGCCAGTTTCTAAGAACAAAATCAGATTTCGTGAAAAAGTAGAGTTAAAAAAACCACATCCACATACAAAGAGAGAGAGAGAGAGAGAGAGAGACAGAGAGAGAAAGCCAAGTTATACGAGATGGAAAAATCAAGGCTGCCTCTCACTGGAAGGAAGGAAGGGAGGGAGGGACTCTCATGTTCATCTGCAAAGATGAAAAAGCTGATCTGCAAAATCCAACTTCCATCTTCAGAGGCCTGGGAATGCAGAATCCCATATCCCATGTTCCCCTGCCACCCTTTCCCATGCAGAGGCCAGGCAAGGGGGCTCTTGCAGGGATGCCAGACAGGACTCTGCCCAGCTAAGTGGGGAGCCCCTCTTGGGAGAAGGAAGCTGGGGAGCCTCGTGGTGGGGAAGAGAACCAGATCTGCAAAATCCCCCTCCAGGCTCCATCTTCTGAGTCCTGGAAATGGGGGAGACCATATCCCATGTTGCTCAGCCACCTCTTTCCATGCATGGGGCATTCAGGGGGGAAAGCAAAGCCCAGACCCACAGAGAAGGCCCAGGATGGCCAGGAAGGAGGAGGGGATTTGGGGCATTCCTGGGAAGAGACTAACCTGGTTTATGGGTCCCAGGGTTGAATGTTGGGTGGGGGGACGCAGCCTCTGGGGATTCTCCAACCTCTCTTGGGCTCCATGTCTTTCCAGGAGAGGCTCCTGTGGGGGAGAAGCCATGCAGGGCTGGGCCTTCCGAGGGGGACCCGGGGTTGCCCTAGGGGAAAAGGCAGCCAGCCTCTCCCTGGAGGGGACCCTCCGTGACTCTGAGGAAGATGGGGCTCCCCGTGGCCCCTCCAGACCCTCCAGAGCAGGGATCACCAACCTTTTGGACCTCAGAGACCACTAAAGTCATAATTTAAAATCCCGCGGACCACTAATATGATCTGCCTAATGACTGACTGGGCGGGCGTGGCTAGGTGGTCATGTGGCTGGGTGGGTGTGGCCAACTCAATGCCACTCATCTTGAGGGGTGTCTCACTGGCCTCTACTCACCCCTCCCTCCCAGCCACTCCTCGCCTCCCCACACCCCCAGGCTCTTTAGGGTCCCAACAGGAAGCAGTTGTTGGAGCTAAGCAGGCACCACGAGAAAGGAGTTGGCAAAACAGCTCAGTTCAAATTGGATCTGACCGAGAAGGAGGCTCAGCAGACGCACCCCACTGAGGACTATGAGCATAGGCTTTCCAAGCAGAGGGAAGACCTGTGGGAGTGCAAGGCCAGGTACTGGCACCTGGGGGCTCAGTGGGCTGAGATGGTCAGCCAGTTCCAGACCATGAGGCTGTCCCACTGGAACAAGGTCCTCCGGCTCTTTGCCAACAGCAGCCCTTCCCTCCAGCCTTGTCTCCGGTCCAGGGACCATAGTTTGAGGAATATAAAAAATGCAAATAATTTTTCTGCGGACCATTAAAATTTTCTTGCGGACCACCACTGCTCCAGAGCCCCCAGCTGAGGAGACTCTTTTCATTGCAGCCTTTTCTGGAGAAGGGGCTTAAGCCCCCCTCTCTCTACAATTCTGGGAGGTTTTCCCTCTTTCTCACCCCCCCCAAGTTCTGAATTTTGCTCTTTATTTGACACCCCCCCCCACTTCGCTTGGCTTCTTCAGCCTCTTCTCCATCAGGCTGAGGGCAGGGAAGCTCCCAGGCAACTGTCTCTTCCCCCTCTTTGATTGGCTACAGGGTTGTCATGACGAAGGGGGCAGGAATAGAAGCGGCCACTAAAGAGAGAGAGAGGCGGGATTTTTTGTCTTCCCTGAGAACTGGAGGATTTGAATGCAAAATCTGCTTTCCTTTATATTATTATGGAAAAGTAAAAAGTTGAGGTTCAATTTTATTGCTTTATTTTACTGCAACAGAGGACGTCTGAAATCAATGTTTTTGTTTTCTTTTCTCCCTCCCCCCTCATTTCTCTTTCCCCTTCTCCCCCCCCACCACACTGTGTCTTCCTTTTTGATTTTGTATTTTTGTATTTTATTCTATAATTAATAAAATGTTTAAAGAGGAAAAAAAACAACTGGAGGATTTGAATGCAAAATCTGATTTCTTCTGTTCAGATGCAGCCCAGAATCAGAAGGAGGGAAGGGTCAGAGAAAATGAAGGAATATTTAAAAATATATTTAAAAGAAAACAAAGGAAAACTTAGACTTTGACAGAAGAAAAATCAAAAGCGAACACCAAAAAAAGAGAAATGATCAAACTCTGTAGAAAAAGTTGTTTAGCTCTGTAGAGTGTGATCCATGAGATATAAAGCAATTAAAAGCAAAGAATGATAAAAATCAGCCTTAAGCAAAATATTGGAGACGCAGAGCAGAGAGATCAGAAGATGAAGTGAAATTGGACATTAAAGAAAATAGTGCCTTCAAATAGCTTATAGAAAATAGCTAAAATAGTTATAGTATTAACATTACATTCTGTGCTAGTTGAAAGTATTTAGTATTTAGAATTTAGAATTTCTGTTTATTTTAATTTTAAAAATGTGTAAGCTTTCTTATTCGTGAAATAAAAATCTCACCCCAGCTATTGAAGGGAGAGAAAAAAATCCAAATCAAATTCAAGTTTCTAGTACTTTGTGAGTATGGCCTCTGGGTCAATCCAGTCTTTGGTGGTTCAACAAAAATATATACTGTCAACAATTGCTGCAGGAGATCTCTAGGTGCTCCCGGTGCAAAGGAAAAGAGCCTCGACTGTCAGAGGAAGAGAATTTGGTCCAGGGAGATCTCATCCCCTCCAGGCAACGGCCTCCCAAATACCCGGAGCTTCTCCTGGGCCTTCCGAGATGGGAGAGGCTGAAGGGGAAGCTCTTCCAGGCCAGGAGACCATCTCATGGGGAGAATCCTCAGGTGAACAAGAAGATCGCATACAACAAGGACTTCCAACCAGGCTCCTCCTTGCCAGTTTCATTCCTGAGTCATTCCCTGTGCTGGAGTTTCCTTTCCTCTGTTTGCAATCCTAACACTTTCCTTCTTTTCTCTTTATTTCACTTCCTCCTGTATTGACGGACCTGTCTAATTTCCTGAATGGTCTGGATTTCCAAAGCTTTTCTCTTTTTCTCTTATTTTCTGGAAGTCGCTGGAATCCAAAGATGGGATGGAATAAAAACCGTAACAACTCCAGATTATTTTCCTCTCTCCATCCAAACTTGAGTTCATCACTTGAATGCTAACTTTTGTTTAAAGTAGTGATTAAAACGGTTGTAGTGGCCCCTGCCCAGCCCCATATTTTTATAACCTCTGATTGATACACAATCCCTGATCCTTAGAAATAGAATAGAATTAGAATAGAATTAGAATAGAATAGAATAGAATAGAATAGAATAGAATAGAATAGAATGGAATGGAATGGAATGGAATGGAATGGAATGGAATGGAATGGAATAGAATAGAATAGAATAGAATAGAATAGAATAGAATAGAATAGAATAGAATAGAATAGAATAGAATAAACTTTATTGTCACTTTAAATGTAGACTAATAGGCATACATTAAAATGAAATTTCATTGAATACAGGTCTCAAAGGGTGAACACCTCCAAGGTTGTTGAGTGAATCACCACTGTTATTAAGCAAATCATACAGTTATTAAGTGAATCAGGCTGTGATTAAGCAACTCCGGCTTCCCCAATGCCTGAAATTGGCAAAAAAAAAAAAAAAGGTCAGAAATTGTGATCACATGACCCAGGGATGTTGTGACGGTCGTAAGTGACTTTATCCGAGGCCATTATAACTTTGAAGCATTATTAAAGATACGGCCATAAGTCGAGGACTGGCTGTAACTGACCTGGGTGGGGAAAATAAAACCTTTTAAGGCTCCTGCCTTTGTCCAAGTTCTGGCTGTAAGGAGCTCATTGATTTGCTCAATTTATATGTGATTCTCAGCATCATCAAAACCATAAATACAATTCCCAGCCTTTACGCAATCTAATCAAAGGTGAATAAAATTTCAAACCGGGGTGCCAATCTAAGGCAACTTTCAAGGCCTCCGATTTAGTTTTAATAATTACGCTTTATATGTTATTTGAGTTGAGTTTCTGTAGGAAATTAAAGAAAAAAAATAGAAATAAATAAAATGCTTTCAGCTATTCCATTTGCTGCTTAAGCTTAAAAAAACCCATATCTATCCAGCTTTCTTCTTCTCGTTTATTAAAGTACCTAATGCTAAAGTTTCCCACAAGGATTCTCCACAGCTGGAGGTGCAGCCCCCCTCAGGGAGACCCAGTCAATGCCTTTCTTCACTTCATGGAAGTTATATTTCCACTTGGGACAGAATTCTTTCCTTTGCCTTTAAAGGGCTGCATTGTCGCTCTGAGGCCAGACCTGAATAGGAAGCAGCAGCCTCCAAGCAGAAGAAATGGAGCATGTGGGACAGAGGAATTTCAACCCTTAACATGCTCCAATCGGGGTTCTGGGGGGAGGAAATTCCAAAGGGCCACAGAGGGCGTTGGGGTCTATTGGGGTGAATGGGGAGGTCTGCAGGGGCCACGGACACCCCCCCCGAAGGAATACCCCCCCCATGGCCTTCTTTCTACCTTCCTTCCTTCTCCCCATCAGTCCTGAGTCTTCGGAGAGGGGCGGCATACAAATTGAATAAATAAATAAATAAATTTATTTATTTATAAGAGCCTTGGTGGCGCAGTAGACTAAAGCACTGTTAAGTAGCACCAGCTGCCTGCAATTACTGCAAGTTCGAATCTCACCAGGCTCAAGGTTGACTCAGCCTTCCATCCTTTCAAGGTAGGTAAAATGAGGACCCAGTTTGTGGGGGCAATAAGCTGACTTTGTATAAAAAAGAACACCGCTTGCGGGGGGGGTGGCAAAAGCCCTACTAAGCAGGTATATACAAAAGTATGAAGGCTATTGCTTAACGGATTGTAAGCCGCCCTGAGTCTCCGGAAAAGGGCGGCATATAAATCGAACCAATAAATAAATAAATAAATAAATAAATAAATAAATAAATAAATAAATAAATAAATAAATAAATAAATAAATAAATAAAGTCAGGCACTTTGGGGGAAAGAGGTTTTCCTCCTCTGGACCAAAAAGCCTTTGGAATCCGATATTTCCATAAATTCTGTACCGGACAGCCTCTCTCCTTCCCAGCTGCCCCGTCTGCCTCCGATGTCCCACCTCCCAAAATAAGCCTCCCAGGAAATGAAGGGAAGCCAGTCAGTGTTATGAAAGGAGTGGGAGAGAGGATCCAGGATAGAGAAGAGAGGGAGGGGAGATGGTGGGTTGAGAGGGAGCTGAGTGATCCACTTGATCCCTTTAACCTTGGACAGAGAGATAGTCAAAGATCACCTCTAGTGCCTGCAGCAAACTTCTTCAGTCTTCATGGTGCTCAGATAAGAAGCCAGTTAAACATCCCTTCCCTTCCCTTCCCTTTGTTTTCTCCTCCCTGTCTCCCTCCTTCCCTCTCTCCTTCCCTCCTTCTCTTCCTCCTTCCCTCCTACCAACACCCCCCCTCTTATCCCCCCCCCAAGTCATTTAGCACTTTGAGAAGATTCTGTGTGCTCAGTTCCCCTGGGAGCCTTGGGGGGCTTCCCTTCGTCTTTCATTTTCTTTTTTTATTCCACAGACTTTGCCTGAGACCTCCCAGGATCTCTATCTGGGTTTGCAACCCCTTCCTACTGGGAGGCCCAGAACTGCCCAAGGGGCACCCCTGGCCTCTCTCCACAGCTGGACCAAAGATTGTGACATCGTAGCCCGTGTCATAGAAGGTCTCCTGGGCTGCTCTGGGTCACCCAAAGGGTTGAGTGCTGAAGGAAAGAGCATTTCCTCTGTGACAATGGCAGGCAATTTCCTACAACGGATGAGAATGAAGAGGAAGTTCTCAAATAGAGGTAGGATGAAATTAAAGAGAGACTTATTATAACCCTTAACTTTAGCAGTTAGAATAGTAATTACCCAAACCCTGTAATGAAAAGGAAGGGAAAGTCTACAAATAGAGGTAGAATACAATTAAAAAACAACACTATCTCCTTAACTTGAGCAGGAAGGGTGAAGAGTTTAGATGCCAGAAGTATCAGCTGGCTCCTAATATTGGGGAATAAAGAACCCAGATCAAACTGTGGCAGAAAAAATGAATGTCTTTAATCGCGGTCAATAAGTTTGTGTTTTTAAAGAAGTCTATTTTTTCCCCAGTGGTACCAGAAGAGCTGCTGGACTTGGGCTTATGGAGGCACACGGAGGTATGTACTATATAGTTCCAACCCATCTATAGGACCGAGGGTGCCTGTGTTAACTGGGCTTGGGGGTCTCCCTCGTGTCCAGGCCCAACGTCCTCATGACCTCCATGGCTTTTCAGCAGAAGGCTTCAGGTGCCACCAGCTGCCCCCCAACCAACAAGGGCCTCCTCCTCAGCGGTCCATCACCCCCCGCCCCCCTCAGGTAAGCAGTCCAAATCTTCTGGGGAATGGTCTAAGTGTCCATGACTAAGGATGGCAAATTTTCATATGATCATTTTATTATGTGAACGAATCAGGCTGAGACAGTTGTTGGGGGTTCCCGTCTGTTGAGTGGCCCTTGGTCTGATCGACCTCTCTCCTTTCCCTCGGGTGGTTTCGGCGTGTCGCTCGCCCGCAACCCTCTGTCGACTTTTATCGCTACCCGGAACCATTCAGAGAGTCGGTTTGGGATGTCACGATAAGCAGTCACTTGGGAAATTCTCTTATCTAGGCTTGTCCTAAAAAAGTACACCAGCAATCGCTCGGGTAGGGGAGGTAGTGTCCCAACGACTCTCCTGAATTCACGGATATGCTCTTTGATGGGCTTCCCCTTCTGCATTAGGTTTCTGAGCTCATCTTCCACATAGGGGTCGTCCTCCTCCTCCTCATAACGGTTTCTCAATAGTTGCAAGAACCCATCCGCATCTTGCAGCTGGGGGGCCCTGTTTTTATAGAGGGATGCTGACCACCTCTTTGCTTCTCCCTCCAGCCCTTCCGAAATGGCATTCACTAGGGCTCTAGGGAAAGGGAAAAGGTGTCCATAACGCTCTATGTATATCTCAGCTGAATCGAGAAATTGGGCGAGGTTGTCTGGGTCACCGTCGAACTTCCCTCTGAACTGGGGTGGCTCCTCCCTGTCTACCCTCTCCTCTCTGTGCTGAGCTGTGTAGGGCCCCCCTCGGTGTTGAAAGACTTCTGCCTCGCCTCTCATCCTGGGGTAGGGAGGTGCTGCCTCATCTAGGCTTTGCTGCTTTCTGGGAGGGGGGGACCCATGGATGCATCGTTGGGCTCCTTCTCCTCCTGCTGTGAAGGGGGGAAGGGCTACGCCTTGGCCTACGTCCTCTCGGGTCCACAGCCCAGACTGGTTCTCTCTTTTCTTTGGGTCTGCAGGATGGTTCCTCCCCCTGAAGGGTGGCACGGTCAAATTTTTCTTTCAACTCATCTATGGGGCTTTCGAGTGGCTTCCTTAGAATTTCTTGGCGCTTACTTTGTTTTCTGGCTTGTTCCCACTCCCATAGCCAGGAAGCTCTGCCCAATTCACTTAGAGGTTTTCCCTTATCTCTCACGTTGGGAAAGGGGAATTCTGCCTCTGAAGCTTTTGGCACAGTCCCCGGGTACTTATCTGATTCAGGCTTCTTTGTTTGAGGTTTTTCCGAGAAGGAAGGCGGGGAGAGTTGAGCCTTCGTAGTTTCCAAACTGGCTGGAGTCACGACCGCTTCTCCTCCACTCGTTGCTTGAAGCAGGCTTTCCTCCGAGAGCTTCGCTTCAGCCATAGTGTCGGGGGATAACCTCCAATCCGACCATACGTCTGGGAGGGAACGGGATGATTTAAACTCAGCCAGCCTGGCTTTGAGGGAGTTTGGCAGTCTGTCAGGTTTCAGTTCTGTCTTAAATGAGTTCCATTATCACGCGCAGAGTCTCTAATAAATCACTTTTTATTAAGAACAGAAATAGCCGACATTCCTAACTCTAATTGCTGCCAAACTGGCTCCTCCTCCAAACCCCCTCCTCTTCCGCTCTCCAGCCCGATGCCCCATTGGCCATCATGCAGATCCATCTCTACGTCCCGGCACGTACTTCTCACAGGAATGTGGCCCCCACCCTCGTTCCCCAGGAAACCCTATCTGTTGCATGCAGAAAACTAGGTAAAAGTTCATCTCAGCAATAAATCAGCGCTTCTGGTCTTTGCTTCATGTCTTCATGTCAGAACTGGAAGAGAGCCTAATTTGGAATGCTGACAACAGTGGTGAAATCCAAATTTTTTTTACTACAAGTTCTGTGGGTATGGCTTGGTGGGCGTGGCAGGGGTTGGATACTGCAAAATCCCCATTCCCTCCCCACTCCAGGGGAAGGATACTGCAAAATCCCCATTCCCTCCTCACTCCTGGGCCAGCCAGAGATGATATTTGCTGGTTCTCCGAACTGCTCAAACTTTCTGCTACCAGTTCTCCAGAACCTGTTAGATTTCACCCCTGGGCTGAGAGATGAAATTCTCTCACAGAGCAAATAATGCTTCCCTGTGAGCCTGGTGGCTTTGGTGGCTTAGAAGATGTGGAGACCGAGGCTGTTGCTGTAAGAGGCAACTGAAGAAATGTCAGAAACCCCCTACTCAACAGCTGAACTCCACGGGGGCTTGAGCAGAGTCCCCTTAACGGGTTTTTCACATATTTAATGACTACTATTTAACATCAGTTTTTTCCCTTCAAAGATTTCTGTTGTGGAGGTTTTATAGACCGCAGACTTATCCGCTTACAAATGCACCAAACAGGCGAGCCAGAAGAGTTTAAAACAAACTAGTTTAATAAAAGCAAAGAAAACAAAATCTACAAAGAACATCAGCAGCCATCTCCCTCTCAGCCATGTCCATTCAGCTCTCTTTGCAGTTGCTCCATGCGGTTGGAGCCCAGGATCTTCCTTCCTGAGAAGGAGGCTAAGTGACTGCAGCTCTTGTGTGGGACCCGGGAGAGTAGTAAGAAAGCAATGTGCAATGTGCAATGTGTGCTCTCAGCAGCCAGAGCAGCTCCTTATAGACCGAGTGAGTGTCAGTTACAAAGCCCGGGAAACTCAGAGTCAACAGCTGCGCTCTGATTGGCTCATTCAAACCTTCAAACCAGAAACCAATCAAAGCCAATCAATAGGCACAGCAAACCATGAGAGAAGTTTTCTCTCACAACTTCAGTTTGTTTTTTGACTTGAATTGTACATCTTATATGTTATGTTAAAGGAGGAAGTACTCTGAAGTGATTTATCTTGGTCTCATTTTTTTTCTTTTACATTTCCAAAACCTGGCCTTTTAATAGGGGTGTGTAGACTTTCTTTGCTAAATACTGAAGTAAAAACTTAAGTAATCCAACTCTTATAAACAACTCTTATCAACACATTAAACCTTAATATTTAAGTCACTAATCCAATCCCTTAAGACTACCCTGGAGGTGTATCTAAAGTCCCTCAAACTGTACCCATTGGCCATTTTTACAGAGCCTTTCTAAAAGACCCAATAAATGGTGAAAGGATTGTTGGTAGAAATAGCAACACTGAATTTATACACCGACACAAACATAAGGGTATTTTTAATATTTTTCAATGGAAGAAAATGTTTGATGAGTCAAGTAAAAAACTTAAGGGTCTAATTTCTCTCTGGTTTTCCTATTTACAGCAACAGAAAGCAGAAGTCGTTCTCCCTGAATGAGGAGCTCCTGCGTCAAAATGCCCAGCTTTCAGAGAAGAACACAGAACTCTGCAGGGAGGTGGAGGAGAAACTGCGGAGGTGAGAAACCCTGACTTTCTCTTCCAGGATTTCCTATTCAATTCTCCTTAGCTCCCTACCCTGGACACACATTACACAACGTTCTGCGTTGAATTACGTTGCCTGGATGGGTAGGAGACATCATGAATCTCTTGACAGGGACTTTTCCTGGCCAAATCCTCTGAATTTAGGAGGTCCCTGCTTTGATCTCCTCCTCTGCTGCTCACTGACCTCAGTTCTCGGCTCCCCCTCGGCTCTCCCCAGTTCAGTCTTCTCCCCCTTCTGTCCCCATTAGAAAGTTTGGAAATTGTTTTGAATTTTCTGGTATGAAAGCCAAAAAAAGGGGAAAAAAGGTTTTAAGATCTGAAGATTCCTTTGTGGTACTTATAGATTATGTAATGCTAAATACTGAAAGTAAACATTCATTCATTTGCACTTAAATAATGTTGTGAAGACTGAAGAAGCGAATCAAATCCCTTCAGAATATGGTGGAGTTGTAGACAGGATCTACCGATTTGTCAGTTTTTCTGAGCATTTCTGAAGTGCCTAATAAATCATTGAAATCCTTCCTGCTTTGGTTCCTGTGAGAAGAACTTGGCACTGTAGCTGTGGTAACAGAAATGGCAAAACTCAAGTAATTAAAAGGTAAGGCTGGGTAAAACAAAGGAAGTGCCAGGCGTTTTAGTTAGTTTTCATTTTAAAAGGGTTTGATGATTCGGGTGAAGACCTGAGGGGGCTCATTTCCCTCTTGTCTTCCTATTTTACAGAATCCAGATGTTGGAGCAACAAAACCTCCATCTCCACTGCAGGGTTCTGAAGGAAGCGGAAGAGAACCAGAAGCTCCTCGGGGAGAATGAAGAATTGCGGGAACAACTGGACAGATAAGAATACCGTGTATATCGAAAATACGACCTACCCCGAAAATAAGTCCTAGCTTGATTTTTTGGGGTGGGCCTAATATAAGTGAAGGGGTGGGCGTGGCCAGCACAGGAGGCAGCCCTTCCCTTCCCCGGTCACTCCATGGAGGCTCGGCCCCTTAATTGCAGCCCGTGAATCAGCTGAGCCAGCGAGGGCCGGGCAACTCAGCCCAGATCTCTGGAGCACCTCCCCAGCTGCCTGCCTGCCAGGGCCCCCTTCGCCAGCAGTCGCGCTCCCCTGCATGAGCTCCATGGCGGCCCTGCAGCGAAATGGAGGAGGGAGATCATCCCTTCTTCCTTTGCACCCCAAAACCCCGTCTTCCCTGGCCACTGAGCCCCCTGCATGCCCCCACTCTCACTGGAGCAAGACGTGCAATTCAATACCGGTATTACCCGTGGAACCTCCCAAGTGCAACGCTCTGCTGTCGCTTCGGAGCAAAACTCCTCCTTCCCTGCGCAGGAAAATCCTCCCCCCCCCCATTTTCCTACCAATCGTTCTTTCCTTGGCACCACAGGACGTCCCCAAAATGTTCCATCCGAAAGCTTCAGCTTTTGGGAGAGGCCTCTGTGCTGCAATCCCAAATAAAGGACAGTGCGTGTGTGTATGAGAGAGAGAGAGAGAGATTCAACCTTAGAGAGTTATCCAGGGCTGGCAGCAATGTGCTCTCTCTCCTCCTCTCTCTCTCACACACACAAACACACACACACAAACACACACAAACAAACATACACACACAAACAGAGGTCCCTCAGCCCCCCCCCCCACTCCCACCCCCAAGGCAGCCTCATCCCTTCACTAACCTGCTTTCCAGCTCCGTTCTCCGCTGCGCATGCAGGGAAAGGACAGAAGTCTCGGACTCCAGTAAAAGAAACAGTTGAGACCTTCAAACTTTGCGAGATTTTTTTTTTTTTTTGTATGAAAAGTTGGAAGGTCTCAATTATGGTGGGTTTTTTTACCAGAGTCTCACAGACTCCTTGCCCCGCATGCTCAGCGGAGAACGGAGCTGGAAAGCAGGTTAGAGAAGGGATGTCGCTGCCATGGGGGGATGGGGGGTGAGGGACCAGTGTGTGTGTGTGTGTGTGTGTGTGTGTGTGTGTGTGTGTGTGTGTGAGAGAGAGAGAGAGAGAGAGAGAGAGAGAACATCACCACCAGCCCTCCAAGGTTGGATCGGATCTCTCTCTCTCTCTCTCTCTCTCTCTCTCTCCCTCTCTGTCTCCCTCTCTTGCAGTGGCGGAGCTTCAGTGGCTGGCCGGTGGGGCGCTTCTCACTCAGCCTGCCTGTCAGTAGGAAGAATCAAGCAATGGAATAGGTTGCCTCCCAAAGGAGTGAGGGCTCCATCTCTGGAAGTTTCCAAAGTGGACAAGAGAACCAGATGGTATAAAGTTCCGGCCTTGAGCAGAGGGTTGGACTAGAAGACCTCCAAAGTCCCTTCCGGCCCTATCAATCTATCTCCCATGTTCTACCATCCCTAAGACAACTCCACCACCCATCAGCCACTGACCAGCTCTAGTTGGCCTTGATGACCCCCGGCTTCCCCCTCCTGTTGCTCCTCTCTTGCAGCCTCTGGAGCAGCAGGAGTTTCTGCCTGCCCCCGAGACCCTCAACCCAGCCCTGTCTTCCAGCTCTGCCACCAGCTCCATCAGCCTTGCGGCCTCCGGGGGTCTCTGCTGCCTCTGGGCATCTCCTGCAGACCCCTCAGCTCCCAGTTCAGCTTCTAGCTGTTCTCCTCTCTCCTCCTCTCCTGCGGCTGCCCTGCTCCCAGCTGCTCGGCTCGTTCGGGTGCTCAGTTCTGCCTCCAAGATCCAGCTCTGGCCAGACTCTCTGCTCTCCCCACAGCAGAGCCCTCACCCTCATCACTGCTGCCCCTCAGCCTCAGCTGGCACTCCGAAGGTTGGATCTGAGCCTGGGGACTCACCGTTACCAACCTCACCTCACCACTTCCACGGCCATCACCTCCATCCTCCTTCTTGGCTCGGAGCCCCGGGATTCCTCCGTGCTCTCAGGCCCTGATGCTGGGTGGCTGGGAGGCTTTCAGCTCAGCTGGCAGTCCTGCAGTGACTGTTAATGTGGGGTTAAGGGAGAGGCTTCACTTGATAAGGGTGGGGCTCCCATGACTCCCCTGGCACACTGGGTGGCAAGTCAAGGGAAGGGAGGGGAAGAGTCTCTTTTCTTTCTCAAATGGGTAAAAGGCCCCCATTCCTCCATTCCAGCTATGGGGAGAGAGTGTCAGCAAAGTTCTGCCATGTGCTGGTCACTCAGGAGTGCCAACATCACTTCTGAAGAAGCCCACTTGGCTGGTGGCCTCTCTGTGGAGATCTTCTCTGACTTTCTCCAAACGCCTGTTCTGCAGCTCTGATTCTTGGATGGCCATTCTGACCTGGTTCACTCCTTCTCTCTTGTCCTCCAGAGTTTTCTGCTGGTCTTCCATTGTGGCCTGGTAAACACAGGTCTGCTGCTGATGCCGATTGTTGAGGTGCTTCTTCTCATTTCCCCTCACATTCTGAAGACGGGTGATTTTCTGCTTTGGTTGGATGGAGTGGCTTTTCTCCACAAGGTGTAACTTTTGTCCCTCTCAGCCAGTTCATGCTGCAGACTCTAGAGGTGCTTCTTAAGTTCTTAAGAAGGTTCCAGACCTCTTTGAGGAGTTTCTCAGAGGTTCTAAGGCAGCCTTCTCAACTCTGAGGAAGGCCACTTGACTAGTAACCTCAGACATTTCTTTCTGGAGTTCTTCAGTGTGTTTCACCAAAAGTTTGTTCTCTACCGCTAACTGATGGATCATCGTGTTGGCATGGTCCAACCTTCCTTTGTTCTCCAGCAGAGATTTCTGCAAGTCTTCTGTTGTGGTCTGAATTTGATCCACAGTCTTCTTGAGACAACTGTGCTGCTCTTCCATCCGTTGTTTGTCTTTCTTGAATTCCTGGATCTGAAAGTCAAAGGAATCTCTCAGTTGGTTAATCTGGAGATGGAGGCCATCAGTGCTCGCTGAGAGATACCCCAAGGATCTTCCCTCAAGGACCTTTTCTTCCCTGGTGCTGACCTGTTTGAAAAATGGAGTGACATGGTCACTTCCTCTCTCAGTTCAGGGGACATTTTGCTAACCGGCCTTAAGTCCACAGATGCCTTCAAGGGGCCCAGTTTGAGAAACACTGAGACAATCCATCACAACTGGTCTCCCTTCAAACTGTCCTGACTTCCCATTTGATTCTGGCTCCAATTCGAGGCATCTCATCTATCAAAACTCTCCAAAGGAGTCAGAATCAGCGATCGATCAATTCGGCCATCTCTGGCACTGCTAGGGGGCTTCTGATCACAGGGAAAGGGGGAGGTGACCATTCGGATTAGGAAAGAGCCCCCCCTCCAAGGACTTACCAGTCCCATCCAAGGCACGAAAGCCTGGAGGGTCACCTTGGGCCAGTCCCTCCCTCTCAGCCATAGCCTACCTCACAAGGTTGTTGTGAGGGCGAAGGCGTCTTCAGTATGTTCATGCCTTGAGCTATTTAGAGAAACAACAAAGGTGGATAAAAATCTAAGCAATAAAAAATGAAAATATATAAATAAGTCAATCACCAGGCTGAGTCTGCTTGGGAAATAACTACATCTGGCCAACGGAATCCCTTTTTAGATTAATTTCCCCAGGTCAGTTTCCAGCTTTGGGGTCTCAATGCCTCTCCAACTGGGACATCCCAAAGCCAATTTTTTCCCTAGTTGATATCGCTGCCCCCCAGCCGCCCGGCCCCAGCCCCTTTCCCGAGACAAGGACCTTCGACATGGTGGATGAGGAGTTTGGTGACAGGTATGGAGGCTGCAGACACGGCAGGTATCAGCACGTCTGTCGTGTTTGGTTGAACCCCATTTCACTCATCTCCCCTCCCCTTAATTCTGCCTTAAAGGGGAGGATCTCTGCCTCCTGAGGAGCCCAGGCGAGGGAGGCCCTGCGATGCCCCCAGTGCTGCCATCCAATCCAGCCACTTTCCAGGGATGTTGAGCAGAGCCTCCATGATGTGGTCCAGACTCCCCAAGGATGCTGGAGGTTGCCATGGTGAGCTCCAGCCAATGAGCTCAGGAGGAGCCTCTGACATCACAAGCCAAGGCTCTGAATAGCCACCAGCCAGCTGCCTTCCCCTGGGGGCGTGGCTTATCCAGAGATGAGCCGACTCTTAAAGGGCTCTTACAAGCAAGCCCTGAATCGCGTCAATCAGAGCTCGTCCATCTGAACGGACAGCTGTCAGTTGTCTGGAGAGCTGGGAAGCCACAGGTTGTTCCCCTTGTTTGGGGGTGCAGTCCAAATAGAAACGTTGTCCCTTGTATCTGGAGTCTGGCATTAGAGAGACAGGGAATCCAGGTTTTCCTCTCCAGGCCCAGCTGAAGAGGAGTTGGAAGAGAAATAGGAGGAAGGATCAGGGATCATTCAGCTGAAGAAGAGATGGTGAGAAGGTGGCTGAAGAAACGCAGGAATTCAATTTCACACAGTCTCAAATCAAGGACCCCATAGTCGTCTTCTGCTTACAACCAGGAAAGTCCCAGGTTCTGATGGCCCTGAAAAAAGGGATTTATGACGGGTCCTCGCACATATGACTGAAAGCAGCTTCCCAATTGTCACACGCTCCTGACAACGGGCATGGAAATACGACAAGCAACATCAAAGGTCGAAGCTGAACTTGCTTAATGACCATGTGATTCACAAAAAATGCAGAGATTTGCTTAATAAGCATGGCAGAAACATTGCAAAACTGAGAGCAGCTCACTTAACGACCACCCAGTTTAGCAATTGCAATACTGGTCATAAGTCAAGGACTATCTTAAGAATGCAGCAGCGGACTGATCTGGAAAAGCTGAAGCAGGCTTGGATTTAAACAAGGTTGGTGACCACCAGGAGATGCCAGGGTTCGGTGGAGAAGGGAGTCGGAAGCCAAGGCCTTTTCTTTCTTTTTCTCCTTCTCCCTCCCCCATTTTTCCTACCATTTTCTCCTTCATTTTATATTATAAACTAAGAAAAAAATAGAAAAGCAGAGAGAGAGAAAAAGGCAGAGGCCGACCTCTCCTGCTCTCAAGAAAACCGCCTGGATGCAGCCGTCCAATTCATGGGGCTGATCCCACCACACCAAGGGCAGGGGGGCTTTCATTCCTGTGGGACCTGCAGAGTGACCAGCCGAAATACTCACTTAATGACAATGACTATTGCAAGGACCCACCTCCAGAACCCGAGGCGTTGGGGGGGGCTATTTGTGTCGAGGAGTTTCTCTCCTTTGCTCTCGGATGGGGCTGCTCTACCCCAGAAAGACCCGGGGGGGAGGGGGGACTTAGGGTTCTGCTGGCAGATGAGGCGGCAGTGGTGACCAGCAGGGCCTTTGCCCAAAATCCGCCCTGCCTTAACATTGACAATGGTTAAGGCATCAGGCTAGGAAGCAAGAGATCCTGAGTTCAAGTCCTGCCTTAGCCCTGAAAGCCTGTTTGCTGACCTCGGGACAGACACTCTCTTTCAGACAAGCCCACCTCACAGGGTGATTGTTGTGGGGAAAAGAGGAAGAGGAAGAAGAGTTGGACATGTTCACCTCCTTTAGTTATTTGAAAAAATAATAAAACACTGGAGAAAAAATCTAACAAAAATAAAAACTGTCTTTCCTGCTTCTGTTTGCATGGAATCTGTCATAGCCTTGTGCAGATACAGGAATTTCTCTTCTCACAAGGAGGAAGAGGTATTTTTTTTTTAATCATCCCTTCCAATTTCACTCACTCCCTTCTTTTGCAGCCTTTGGGGGCATCGGACCCCCTCCCAGCCCTGGGACATAGCAAGTTTCCCTGTTTCTTTGGGAAAGATTCCTTCCCCAATCAGAGTCCACCTGAGCCCCATCATCCACTTCCCTCCCTGCCTAGGATCAGCTGAATTCCTCCATTCAAACAACAGAAAAAAAGGAGTTTGCATAAAATCTCAGGGTCAGTCTCCATTCATCCACACAGAGTGTTATGTATGTATCTATTTTGTGCGGGAAATTCAAATGTTCTGTGAATGGTGATTGGTTAACGGTTGCGCCTGAATAGTATATAAAGAGGGCTGTTGCCTTGTTCCTTTGCTGAAGTCTCACCCTGAATTAAAGAGCTGTTGTCACTAGCTTGCTTGTGCCTCTCATTATTCCCACGCTACAACATTGGCGATGAAGGTGGGATTGAGGCCACAAGAAGCAAATCAAAAAGAGCTTGGAGTTTCAGCCAGGATGACTAGCGAACATGGAAACACGGCAATGTCTGCCTACGTTCCGCCAAAACCCTTCGACCCGACCCGAGAAAAGTGGGGATCGTATCTGACCATGTTCGAGTACTCCCTGGAAGCTAGCGAGATGCAAGGGCTATCAGCAAACTGAAAACGAGCCCTGTTCTTAAGCCACTGCGGGCCAGACATCTTCGAGATGGCCGAGTCCCTCTGCGAGCCAACCCCAGTCCAGACGGTCCCCTGGGACGTCCTTCAAGCTAACCTGAGAGCCCACTACGCTCCAGTTCCTTCAAAATTTGTACAGCGCTACGAGCTCCGACAGCGTGTACAAAGGGAAGGAGAACCGGTCAGCGCATATGTGGCTGCCCTTCGAAAAGCCGCAACACATTGTGACTACAGAGACCTTGACCATGCGCTACTCGAGCAATTGATTTGTGGCATTAGAGACACTCATCTACAGAGGTGCCTTCTGGCGAAGCCAGATTTAACGTTAGCCGGCACACTCGATGAAGCCAGAGCACACGAAGCATCCACGAAGGCTTCTGAAGCGCTACAATGGCCACTGCCAAGCAAAGACGGTCCGAAAACAGCCCCAGTTCACAGAGAGGAGGCGAGAACCAGCACGGGGGAAGAGTCGAACGAGGATGTCTTCCACACAGAAAAGAAAAAGAGCGAGCAAAGTCGCCGCCACAAGAACTGTTCTAGCTGTGGCAGGGATCATGAAAGACAATCGTGTAAATACAGAGACGCCATTTGCAGGTGTTGCGACAAGAAAGGCCACCTAGCACGAGTTTGTAGAGCTCAATTTCCGCGTAGTCGCAAGCCATGTGACTACCGCGACCAACCAGAACCGGCTCGTTCAAAACAGCCAATCAAAGACGAAGGTGCGAGAAAACAGCGCGAGATTCAAAAGCGGGAGACCTACAGCATGAGAATCGGCCAAGCCAGCTCAACCGACGACGAGAAGGTCTACACAAAAGTAGAAATTGAAGGGAGACCATGCGAAATGGAAATCGAAACCGGGTCTACCCTGTCCATCATGTCCTGGACTAAACTCAAAGCGCTCCTTCCAAAGATACAGAAGACCCAACTGTCATGACAGAAAGTTCGCCTTCTCGACTACCAAGGAAACCGAGTTCCTGTAGAAGGCGTGGGCACGTTCTGGGTCACCTACGGTGAGTTCCAGAAAGAGCTTCCCCTGACCATCATTAGCAAGCCGCTACCAAGTCTCCTGGGCATGACGTGGTTCTGGGCCCTCGGCATGGGCTTCACAGGCGTCTACAGCATCGGCGGGCCATCGCTCAAAGAAACCCTCCTTCACGAGTTTCGGGACGTTTTTGAGGAGACTCTAGGCTAGTACGTGGGGACCCCTATCTCTTTTAATTTAGACCCCAACGTGGCCCAAATCAGGCTAAAAGCAAGACGGGTTCCATTTGCTTTAAAGTCCAAAATTGATGCGGAGCTCGACAAGCTAATTAAACAAGGGGTATTAGTTCCTGTAGACCATGCTAAGTGGGAAATCCCAATAGTCACGCCAATCAAATCGGACGGGTCAATTAGAATATGTGCTGACTATAAATGTACGATCAACAAGGCGTTGCAGCAGAGCGCCTATCCCGTTCCGATCGTCCACCATCTACTACACTCCCTGGGGCCTGGCAAGTTATTCGCAAAATTAGACCTTGCGCAGGCGTACCAACAGCTGCCAGTAGATGACGCTATGGCAGAATCACAGACCATAGTAACTCACAGAGGTGCCTTTAAATGCACTAGACTACAGTTTGGGGTCAGCATCGCCCCGGGGCTCTTCCAGAGCACCATGGAGCGCCTTCTCCAAGGCCTCCCAGGAGTCGTCCCATATTTCGACGACGTCCTAATTAGTGGTCAAGACGAGACACAGCTAGGAAAAAGGGTTAGACAAGTCCTAACCAGGTTCAGAGAAGCAGGACTCAAGCTTAAACGAGCCAAATGCAAAATAGTGGTTCCTTCCGTGGAATTCTTAGGCTACCGAATCGATGGCTCAGGCATTCACCCCATGGAAAGCAAAGTCAGGGCCATTCAGAACGCGCCCACACCTAAATCGAAGCCCGAACTGCAGGCTTTCTTAGGGCTTCTTAATTTCTACACCATGTTTTTAAGAGACAAAGCCACCGTTGCGGAGCCACTGCACAGGCTCCTGGGAAAAAACGTTCCCTGGGTGTGGGGCAAACGAGAAGCGGCTGCATTCCAAGCAGTAAAAAAACTTTTGTCCGAGGACAGTTTCCTCATACAATACAACTCAGAACTACCTCTAGTTCTTGTGTGTGACGCTTCCCCCTTTGGCGTAGGCTCAGTGTTAAGCCATAGACTGCCGAATGGGTTAGAGGTGCCCATTGCCTATTACTCTCGCACCTTATTGAGTGCTGAAAGGAACTACAGCCAGCTGGACAGGGAGGCTTTAGCGGCTGTAGCTGGGGTCAAGAAATTTCATCAGTACTTGTTTGGCCGAACTTTTGAACTGATCACGGACCACCAGCCTCTTTTGGGACTTTTGGCTGGAGACAAACCCACCCCGGCTGCTCTCTCCCCCCGGATGACCAGATGGTCCATTTTCTTAGCTGCCTATTCGTACAGACTGCTCCACCAGCCGGGCAGGACTCTGGGACATGCTGATGCCCTCAGCCGATGCCCATTGCCCAAACTGTTAGACAATCCGACTCCAGAAGCCCCTGTATTGCTCATTGACGTTATTTCCCTGGGCCCCATTTCTTCCAGCGAGGTGGCAAAGGTTTCTGCCAGGGACTCTGTTTTGCGCACTGTAATGGGCTGGGTGATGCGAGGGTGGCCTACCAAGGTGGACAGTGGGGAGTTTCAATTGTATTTTAACAAAAGAAATGAACTGTCGATGTTGGGGGGTTGTTTATTGTGGGGAGACAGGGTCATTGTGGTCATTCCTTCTCGGTTAAGGCATAGAGTTCTAGAAATGCTGCATGGGGGACACCCTGGTATTGTTCGCATGAAGGGCCTAGCTCATAGCTATGTATGGTGGCCACACCTCGATCAAGACGTCACTGAGTGGGTGGAGAAGTTAAGGCCCTGCCAGGAATCCCACCCAGATCCCCCTATAGCTCCCGTTAGGGAATGGAAAAAACCCAAGGGACCGTGGGGGAGGATTCACATCGATTTTGCTGGCCCGTTCCATGGCCAGAATTTCCTCATCATCGTAGATGCATATTCAAAGTGGCTAGAGATTGCCCTGATGCCATCGACAACTTCTGAGGCCGTAATCAAAGTCCTCAGGAAACTTTTTGTAACTCACGGGTTGCCGGATACCCTGGTATCTGACAATGGGCCCCAATTCACGGCAACTCAATTCGAGGGCTACCTGGCTGAGCTAGGCATTCGACACGCATTGTCCACCCCTTTTCATCCGGCTTCAAATAGCCTTGCAGAGAGATTTGCACCCCAACTACTCCCCCGACAACTTCAAGGGGGAAGAGGGAGGTTTAAGACAATTCCAAATTGGAACACCGGTATTTGCCAGAAACTACACCACCGGGCCCTTGTGGGTAGAGGAAACCATCGTAGGAATCACCGGTCCAAAATCATACACGGTTGATTTAGGGCATGGTAAAATTTGGAGGAGATACATAGTCAATTGCATAGACGATTAAAGCACGAAAACGCAGACATTGTGAATCCTAACTTCCAAAGTTTTCCTGATACAGCTACCTCAAGCCCAAGTAAGCCAGAATACTTATCTGGCAACCAAGAGTTCCAGCGCCGCCCCAGCGAGTCGGCACTCCCAGCTGGGGATAACCACGCCTCTGGAGAAATCCAGGAGGTTCCATTGGCGGAGCCAGGAGAGACGGGAGGTCCCTCTGACCGGCTCGACGCCTCGCCAACAACTGAACTGTGCAGGTCAACCAGAACTAAGACACGCCCTGGTCACCTGCGTGATTTTGTATGTAAATATGTAAATAGATAGGATAAGTGCCTTCTGGGCGTGGAGGGGTGTTATGTATGTATCTATTTTGTGCGGGAAATTCAAATGTTCTGTGAATGGTGATTGGTTAACGGTTGCTCCTGAATAGTATATAAAGAGGGCTGTTGCCTGTGTTCCTTTGCTGAAGTCTCACCCTGAATTAAAGAGCTGTTATCACTAGCTTGCTTGTGCCTCTCGTTATTCCCGCGCTACAACACAGAGGGTCCCACTCACTCTGTAAAGCCAAATTCTCCCTGCCTTCCTGGATGCCTCCGGCCATTGCTTGGCTGAGCTCACAGCAGGGCCAGGGCGGCTGAGAATTGGGATGGAAGGGACCACAAACCTTTCCAGCCACAAGAGACTCTTAGACACAGACTGTGGCCTCCCACACACTCCTATCCGGTGCCTTTATGTGGCAGTGGGAAGGGTTATGGGATCAATCTCACAACACTCACCCTATAGGGCTGCCCCATCTGTTGTCCCTTGTGGCAGATGGAAGATTGTGAATCCCACTCCTGACACCAGTTTCTGTGGAATCAAACACAGGAGCCAAAAAACCAACAATCCAGGCTCACTGCAGTTGTTATTTATTCAGTGTCCATTGGAGGAATTTCTCCCCAGAAAATAGTGGGAGGAAATTTTTACAGACAAAAGGATGCACTCATATTTATACATTCCAGGAAAGGAGGAGAAAACGACAATCGTATATATGCATATATCATTTAATAGATGATGTAAGCATGAATATTCAGAATTAGCGAGATTCAAGTTACCTCCCCAGCCTTGTATTGTTGCTACCCTCAAGAAAGAGTTATTGTGTAAACAAAAAGAAATGTCTCAGTTGCGTTGCCACAGCAGTTTGGGTGAAATGTACTGAGAAATGAGGGCATCAACGTTGCCCCAACTTCTATATTTCTGTCTTGCTAACATGCTCCCATTTCTCCAAGAAATTTGTCTCCTCATAATCTTCCACACACCCTTTATTTATTTCAAGAAAAATAGTTGGCCCACTCATGCATGGAGAAGAGCTTGGACCATTTTCTATGTTTGGATTGTGGAAAATGTTAAAAGTTGAAATTCCTCAGTCTCACATTTACACATTTCTTCTGGCTGTAAGATGCTCCTTTGTGAAGAATTCAAAAATTTCCAAATTTGAAACATATACACAGTGGTGGGATTCAATTTTTTTAACAACCGGATCTGTGGGCGTGGCTTAGTTGGGGCTGTGGCTTGGTGGTCATGTGACTGGGTGGGTGTGGCTAGCTGGTCATGTGACTGGGTAGGCATGGCTAGCTGGTCATGTGACTGGGTGGGCGTGGCTATGTGCATAGGGACTACTCAGAGGGCTGAAAAAAGTCATTTCTGACCAGTCCTTGCACTTTTGACCGGTTCTCGCACTTATGACCATCCTCACATTTATGCCCGTTGAGGCATTCTTAACAACCATGTCAGTCATTTCACCACTACTTCTCTTCACCACGGTGACAAGATAGGGTGCAAAATGTAAAATGTGAGGACAGTTGTAAGTTCAAGGACTGGTCAAAAGTGCAAGGACCGGTCAAAAATAACTTTGCCTTTCTCTGCATGGCAGCCTTGTCCTAGTAAACTCCTTCTCCTTTCTGACAAGTTTCCTCTCCCAAAATAATCCAGGAAGGTTTCCTGCTGGAGCAGGGGGTTGGACTAGATGGCCTCTAAGGTCCCTTCCAGCCCTAGATTGCTATCCTGTTTCAACGTGTCTTCTGAAGCCACATCTAGTGCCAGGGTTTGTGGTTTGTGGTTTGTTTCCTTCCTTTTCTCTCTCTCTCTCTCTCCCTCTCCCCCCTTCCTTCCTCTTCCTTCCTCTTCTTTCTTTCTCCCTTTCTCTCTCACCCTTCCTCTTTCTTTGTCTTTTTTCTTACTCTCTCTCTTCCCTCTCTCTCTCTCTCTCCCTTTCTTTCTTTTTTCTTTCTTTCTTTCTTTCTTTCTTTCTTTCTTTCTTTCTTTCTTTCTTTCTTTCTTTCTTTTCTTTCTTTTTCTCTTTCTCTCTCTTTGTCTCTTTCTTTTCTTTCTCTCTCCCTCTTTCCTTCTTTCTCTTTCTTTCTTTGTCTCTTCCTTTGTCTCTTTTTCTATTTCTCTCTCTCCCTCCCTCCCTTTCCTCCTGAAATGCCAGCAAAACCCACCACTTTGCTCCTAAAGTGGTCTAGGACAGGGGTCTCCAACCTTGGCAACATTTAGTCTTTGGACTTCAACTCCCAGAGTTCCTCAGCCAGCAAATCTGGCTCCCTCTCTCTCATGTTGCTTCTCGGCCTGAGCAACAAAGCCCCCCCCCGCCCCCCGCCGGACCTTTGGTCTCCTCAGCCTGTCAGGAGAAGGAAGGACAGGCAGGAGGGTGCTGGGGGGGGGGGCTGTCCGGCCAGGTCAAGTGCAGGACCAGGTATTAAAGGAGGAACCATCTGCGCTTGGAAGAGGATCCCACCCCACCCCACTTCCCTTTTACCTTTCTTTAACGTGTCCCGCTTCCCGCCCCAAACCTTGGGAGGCGGTGTCCTCCGCGCCACAAAGCCCTTGAGGTGGCTGCAGGAGGGGGAAAAGAAAAGAAAAGCCTTGGCCTCTGAAGCCTCTCGAAGGCTTTGAAGGGGTGTGTGTGTTTGGTGGCGCTGAAGTGAGCCACGCAATCGGCCCCTTGCCTTCCGCTGCCTCTTCCTTCTCTCTGCCTCTTCCTTCTCTCTGCCAACAGAAGTCGGAGGGGGAAAGGAGTTGCTTTGCTGAGTGTTTCTCTGTGTTTTCAGTGAGGGCGGCTGGAGAAATGCTTGGCGAAGCAACTGCCTTTTCCTCTCTGACTTCTGTTGGCAGAGAGAAGGAAGAGGCAGAGGTGGAGGCGGCAGTGGAAGGCAAGGGGCCGATCGCAGCCGGCGTGGTTATCCAGCGGGCTCCCTTCACGTGGCTCCCTTCAGTGCCACCAAACACACACACACGTTCGAAGCCTTCAAGAGGCCAAGATTTGTTTTTTTCTTTTCCCCCTTGAGGGCTTTGCTGCATGGAGGACGCCGTCTCCCAAGGTTTGGGAGAGAAGCGGGGCGCATTAAAGAAAGGTAAAACGGAAGCGGGTTGGGGTGGGTGGCAAGGTGGCCATGGGGACCCCAGGAAGGCAGCGTGGAAGGCAGGCAAGCATGGCAGGACTTCGGGGAAGGAAGGAAGCTGCTAGCTCTTTTCCCCACAGCCGGGTGGCCCTGACACAGTTGCCTGCCTTCCCGGCAGTCCCCGTGGCCAGGTCTGCTTGCCTGCCTTCGCAAGCTGGTCTTGGGGATGCTAGGAAGGCCGCGTGGAAGGCAGGGAAGCATGGCAGGGTTACGGGCTGTGGGGAAGGGAGTAGGGGAGGCAGGCTGGGGTGGTGGGGGCGGGGGGGTTGCAGGGGCAGCTAGGTAGGCCGCGACTCGCAGGCTTACCTGGCAGGCACAGTACTTCAGTATTTCAGCAAGGACTCACACAGTATAAGTGAGGAGTGACTGGGTGGAGGGGGGCGGGGCGAGCGAGCATACCGGTTTGGGGGCATGGCCAGCCAGCAATTACTAACGGTTCTCCGAACCAGCCCAAATTACCGCTACCAGTCCTTGTGAACCAGGGAGAACCAGTAGCAACCCACCACTACTGCAAGGCCAATAAATTACAAAAAAACCACGAACCATTTGTTAAATCTAATAAAATGAAATGAAATTACTGGCTCACCCGCCCCTCGCTCTGCCCCCACTATTTATTGGCAAGAGGCGGGGCGAGCCAGCAATTTAACAAACGGTTTGGCCAAACCGCCTAGAACCGGCAGAATCCCACCATTGCATATATGTATGATTTTCTTTGACTCCTGCATATTATCTAAATGGAAAGAATATCTCTTTTCAAATAAAAGAAACTTTTAACAATTCTTCAATATCACATTTGTGTTATACTGTAACTCAGGTTTTCACATTTGTTCTGCCTGTGAGCTGCTCCTTTGTGTTGAGGTCTGGCCTCAGAAGGATAATGTAGCACTTGGGGATGAAGATGCAGCCCAGCAGACCAGCACTGGAGGCCAGGATGGAGAAGACCTGCACAGCCACCATGGATTTCCCTTTGGTGCTCAGGTAGGTGGGCACAAAAGTCACCCAGACACTGCAGAAGACCAGCATGCTGAAGGTGATCAGCTTGGCTTCGTTGAAGGCCCCAGGCAGGTTCCTGGCCAGGAAAGCCACCGTGAAGCAGATGGCAGCCAGGAAGCCCATGTAGCTGAGGGTGACGTAGAACATGACAACGGCCCCTTCGTTGCATTGCAGGATGATCTCTCCAGGCTGGGAGTGGAGGTCAGAGTCAGGGAAGGGGGCAGAAACTCCCAGCCAGATGGAACAGATGATAATTTGGACAGCAGAACAAGAAAGGATGATGGAGTTGGCCAAGCTCTTCCCCAACCATCTCTTCACCCGGTTTCCTGGTTTTGTGGCCAGGAAGGCCAGCACCACCATGATGGTTTTGGCCAAGAGAGAAGAAACAGCAACTGAGAAGATGATGCTGAAAACTGTTTGTCGGAGAAGGCAGGTGGCTTTCCTTGGTTGACCAATGAAGAGAAGAGGAGACAAGAAGCAAAGCAGGAGGGAGACCAGGAGGATGTAGGAGAGGTCCCGGTTGTTGGCTTTGACAATGGGAGTTTCTCTGTATTTCATGAAGATGATTAAAACAAGATCTGTGGTTAGGAAAAAGAATAGGGCTAAAGAGACCAGGATGATGCCCAGAAGTTCTTCATAAGACAGGAAAGTTATAGCTTTGAAGATACATTGGACTCTGGCCTCATTTGGATATTTATCATCCGGGCACTTGGTGCATTTTTGTGTATCTGAGAAAGACAAAAAGCAACATTTCTTTAATATTCTGTTTTTTTCTCTTCCAATAGAAACCTTCTTTGGAAAACAGCTGATACCACAGACATTTTCCAAGAAGAATTTCTTTACATTAAAAAGAGCATAAGAAGGATATTTTTTTTCTTAAAAAATATAGCTAGGTATATGAAGTTGAGGGAAGTCCTAGGATGTTAATTATTTCCTGTGTAATGTGTAGAATCTTCATAGGAACCTACATTATTAGAGGTAAATAATGAATCATATAATCTCTTTAGGCGAACATCCTGAGTCCTGCCACATGGCAGTTAATGTTCTTGACTTGGAGGATACCTACAGCATCTTGTAACATCTGGAAGCAACCTGGAATTAAGGAGAAACTTCCTATCAGTGAGAGCAATTCACCAGTGGAACAGCTGGCCTCCAGAAGTTGTGGGTGCTTCAACATTGGAGGTTTTTAAGAAGAGTCTGGACAGTCACTTGTCTGAAATGGTATAGGGTCTCCTGCTTGAACAGGGGGCTGAACTAGAAGACCTCCAAAGTTCCTTCTACTCTATTCTGATTGATTGATTGATTGATTGATCGATCTACATGACTGGCAGACTATTTGTATAATGAGTTCCCCCCATAACTATCCACAGCAACAAATTATGGACCAGTTGTCAGCGATCCTCAAGGGAGGCCAATAAAGAATGAATTGCAAGGTCTTTCAGAAGGTGGACCTGAAACAATTCATCTAGTTTCAAAGATCTCAGATGTTCCTAGAAAGGTGAACTTAGCAGCACATATCCAAATTAAAAAGCAGAAGAGATATTTCCTCTGCTGTTAGTAAAGCTTGCCCAGTCTGCCACCCCCTCCTCCAATCTCTCTCCAAGTCTTTTTGATTTACTTCCGTTTAGATAAGAAATTGTGCAGGTTAAAAATAAAAAACCCATGTGAGCTGCGATCTATCCTTTAACTTGCACTTTCATGAAAATCCTCTGGATGGATCCAGGTCCACAAAGCCTCCCATTTTCCTCGGTGTGACCCACCTTCCTGAGTGGAGAAGGTCCCCTCCGGACAAGGAACGCAGTCGTAGCAGCAAACTGGCTCTCCTTCTCGAGCCCTCTTGACAAATCCAGGATGACAACTTTCCACACATTTGGACTGAGGCAGGGACTGAGCAGAAAAACAAGGAATGCCAAAGAAAATATGTTAGGATTTCCATCCATGGAAAATGGGGGAAAATAAACATTAGACAAGTAGATTCTGGGCTTCATGAAGGTAAATATGAAATCTTTGACTCCTTCCAAACAGGTTTTGGAGATGAGACTCTGGCAGGTTCTTTCGTTAGTTCCTCCCTTTTGCTTCTGGCATTTAACACCGCAATATAGGACTTTTCTATTTAATGTAGTCTAGAGGGATGGAATTGAAAAAAGATTTAAATATGATGATATATTCTTATTAAAACTGATAATAAAATTTACAGTAAAAGATTTAGGAAATTTTATTCTATTAGGTTTTTTAATATGAAATTAAACTGTGATGAAGAAACTCTGACCAGTAAGATCTTGAAAGGTTTCCATAGAACATGGCAAAGCCACTCCACTTAAGTCCCGTCTCTTGAAGAGCTTCCATGAGATGACACCACCTGGCATGGGAGGCCAACCACCCTGGAGACTCTAGACTTTGCCCACTTGAAATGGGACCTCAGGCTTTGGAAAACAGAAAAAAGACACCAAAATTTCTCTCACCTTATTGAGCAACTTTATTTGTGAAAGAGCATCTTGTTTGATAGTAAATCTCTGTCTTTGAAAATATGCCAGAATCTCTTCCCTGATACCCCCCTTGGGGAGAACCAACAAGCTGTCAATTCTCAGATCTGCTTTTATCTCTCCATTTTGGTCCAAGTACAGTTTTCTTCGAGAAATATTCCAAAAATCATTCTTCTCCATAAAGGGATGAAACTAGAATGGGAACGTCCAGGAATTTGAAAAACAGAGAACTTTGTTTTTATCCCACATTGAATCTTTCTTCTACAATTGTCTAATCTCCAAATATGCTTAATTAGGATACAAATACTGCCATCGTCTTCATACGTGAACAAGAAAGTTTGAGAAAAATTTGTCAATTGATATACTGACAAAATATTTAAAAAGTATATAATTGATACAATTTGTTAGATCGTGGGTGCAAAGAAGGAGAGGACTTGTTGTATAGCTTACACATTTATTTAACTCCGTAGTTGCAATGGCGCTAGCAGCCGCAGCAGCTCCTTTTATACGGGAGCTGTCCCCGGCTTCAGCCACTGACGCTTCTTTAAAGTTCCCGCTCTCAGGATTGATTCCTGATAGGACTATTTGAATTGTCACACGATACTTAACTCAGTGTCCGCCAATCCGGTGTCCGCTATGCAACATAGTCCCACAAGTAGGCGGGTCACCGTGGGGCTCGACTGGATCTGCGCAGATCCGTCGGTTGTGTGTCCTCGGAGTGAGAGGTCGAGTTCTGCTGCTCTCCTGGTGCTGTCTCTGGAACTCTCTCGAACTCTGGGGCTGGGTTGGATCTATTCTGTTCAATTTCTTTTCCTGCTCCCCTCGGCTGTCTTTGGCGTTCTTCTCCAGGATCCTGCTCTTCCTCTCGGCCTTCAGTTAAGTCTCCCATGTTTCGATCTGGGTTTGAGTTTTCTCTTTGCCATTGTGGTAGCGCCGCTTCTGCCGTTGTATTTTTTTCTTTCCAAATCTTTTGGCAGTTCTTTTCCGGCTCGCTCTCGTTTCTCGTGACTCGTCCTCTGAGTTGGTCTATATGCCTCTTTCAGTGCTGTCCATCTTCCGTCTGGACTCTGTATGATAGTGGGCCCGTTACTTGTGTGTTATCTCTGCCGGTACCCAGAGGGGGCTTCCGTTCAGATTCTTGGCGTAGACTTTCTCTCCTTCCTGGAACTCCCGGACTCGGCTCGTAGAATCGGTTGGTTTTTCTGAGCTGTACTGGGGGTGTAGTCTATCTAGTTGGGATCTCAATTTCCTTCCCATCAGTAGTTTTGCCGGGCTCCAGTGGGTTGTGGCGCTTGGTGTGATGTGTTGTATTGCTAGTAGTTTGTCGATATTTGCTTGTATGTCCCCTGGTCCCAACCTTGTTAACGTTTCTTTTGTGGATCTGACCATTCGTTCAGCCAATCCGTTCATCGAAGGTTTTCCCAATGCTGACAATGCGTGTCGTATCCCTTGTTCTGCTAAGAACATCTCAAAAGAGTTCGCTGTGAACTGGGGGCCGTTATCGGAGACTATGAGGTCGGGTAGGTTGAGAGTGGCAAATAGCCTTCTTAGCACTCGTATAATGGCTTCTGATGTCATTGATTTCATAAGAGCCACCTCCAACCATTTCAAGAATGCGTCTACAATAATTAGGAATGTGTTTCCTTTGCATGGCCCGGCGAAGTCGATATGCAGTCTAGACCATGGTGTTCCCGGGTTCTCCAAATCGTGGGTGGGCGCTGATTTCGAGGCTGCTTGGAATTCTTGGCAAGGCTCGCAGGTTGACACCCATGCTTCAATTTCTTTGTTCATCCCGGGCCACCATACGTAGCTCCTAGGTAGAGCCTTCATCGTCACGATACCTGGGTGTCCTTCATGTAGCAGCTTCAGTATTCCTTGTCTTAGTGTGTTTGGAATGACGACCCTGTCTCCCCATAGTACACAACCCCTCAGCCCCGAGAGTCCGTTTTCTCTCCTTTTGAATGGCAGGAATTCTGAGTCCACGCCTTCTTCTGGCCACCCTTTCCAGATCTAATTTAAAACTCGCGCCAATGTCCTGTCTCTGATGGTGGCTCTCGCGATGTCTGCTGCCAATATCCGGTTTTCCTCCAAGGTTTCGATGAGGAATGTAGTTGTTGTTGGGGCAGGATCTTCTCCCGTTTCTGGAAGTGGGCATCTGCTTAGGGCGTCCACATGGTCTATCGTTTTTCCTGGTTTGTGTTGGAGTGTATAGTTGTAGGCAGCCAAGAATTCTATCCACCTCAGCATTCGGGGTGACAGGATGGGGGGTGTGGGTCTTTTCCCCGCTATGATACCAAGTAGCGGTTTGTGGTCGGTTATGAGTTCAAATTTCCGACCGTAGAGGTATTCGTGAAACCGTTTTATTCCGGCTACTGCAACCAATGCTTCTTTGTCCAGTTGGCTGTAGTTTCTTTCTGGTTTTGACAGAGTCCGAGAGAAAAATGCAATGGGGGCTTCTTTTCCATTTGGCAAGGTGTGGCTCAATACCGCTCCAATGCCGAAGGGGGATGCATCAAACGTTAGTCTTATTGGCAATGTCCCGCTGTATTGCACAAGTACTCTGTCCAACGTCAATAGTTTTTTTTTATGTCTTCAAATGCCTTCTTTTCGGTAGCCCCCCATCTCCATTCTACCATTCTGTCCAGTAGCCAGTGGAGCAGTTCAGCAGTAGTCGCTTTCTGTGGCAAGAATATATTATAAAAATTAAGCAACCCCAGAAATGCCTGCAGCTCCATCTTATTCTTGGGTGTAGGGGCCTCTTTGATGGCTCTCAGCTTTCCGGGTGTGGGCCTGATTCCCGACCCGTTGATTAGATACCCCAAGAATTCAACCTGTTTTTCTGCTAGGTGGCACTTCACCTAGCAGTCTCTCTTCACCTTAAGCCCTACTTTTTGAAATCTTGCCAGTACCTCCTGCAATCTTGGCTTCAATTGGGTTAGGTCTTTTGCTGATATGAGGACATCGTCGAAGTAAGGGACAACTCTGTCGATTCCTTGCAGAAGCCGCTCCATCAGGCTCTGGAATACCTGGGCGCTACGCTCACCCCAAATTGTAGTCTTTTGCATTTAAATGCCCCCCTGTGAGTGACGATCATTTGGGCTTCAGCGGTGGCCTTGTCTACTGGGAGCTGTTGGTATGCTTGCACCAAATCTAGCTTCGCAAAGATCTTTCCCCAGCCCAGCGAATGCAATAGGTGCTGCACTACAGGCATGGGGTATGCGTTTTGCTGAAGTGCCTTGTTAATGGTACTTTTGTAGTCCCCGCACAAATGTACTGACCCATCTGGCTTGATGGGTGTCACTATAGGGGTTTCCCACTTTGCGTGATCTGTAGGTTCTAAGACTCCCTGAGCAACCAGCTTGTCTAGTTGCTCATCTATCTTAGGCCTTAGAGCAAATGGGACCCTTCGGCGCTTTATCCGGACAGGGGCTACCTGTGGATCTAGGCTAAAGATAATTGGGGACCCCTTATACTTGCCAAGCTCGCCGTTAAAAACTTCTGCAAACTCCTTCATTAGGACTTCCTTCCAGCCGTCATCTCAGATATGGTGGATGCCGGTAATTGCAAGTCCAAGCAGTTCGAACCACTCCATACCCAATAGGCTGGGCCTGTCTCTGTCCACTATGGTGAGAGGCAATTTGGCTTTGAAGTTCTTGTATGCGATGTTGAACGTGCCGGTGCCCACTACAGGAATTTGAGGCCCTGGTAGTCGATGAGTGTTAGCTGTTGTCGTTTTAGATCACGGCTGGTGATGTGCGGAATTAGCTTCTTTATCGTTGTCCATGATACCATTGATAGGCTGGGCCCTGAGTTGACCTCCATCTTACAGGGCCTCCCTTCTATGAGGATGGTCAACGCCATCTTGTTTGCTTTTCCCGCGCTGGCATGGCCCACCACGATGGTATGGTGGGTCTCTCCCCGGTCTACTCTGTGGTTCTCGCTCCTCTGCCCTCATCCAAAAGGCTGCTTTTTTCCTCCGGATGGGAATCTCTTGTTACTGGGTGGTGAACGGGGCAGCCGGTTTCTTCTGGACGCTGGCTGTGATGCCCTGCAGGCTCTTGCTATGTGCCCTTTCCGCTCACATCGCTGGCATATAACATTGCAGAATGTGCATTCAGATTATGGATGATTTCCTTCGCATCCCGAGCACCAGATTTCTTTCCTTCCTTTTGCTTGTGGCTTTTCCCTACGTCCGGATTGTAGGTAGTGGACCTCGTCCTCCTCTTCTTCTTCCCCCGATTCTGTCTCTGCTTCCTCATAATGCACGGAGGCTTCATCCTTTACTGGTGGCCCGTTTTTCATTTTTTTCATAGCTGCCGCGGATTTCTGGGAAGCTTTGGTTGCTGATGCTTCTTCCAAAGCCTCCTTGAATGTGATTTGTGGTCTGGCCAGCAGCCTGCTCTATAGTGTTAGGTCTCTCAGTCCCAATACCAGATGGTCCCTCATGGTCTCTTCCAGACTCATGAAGTCGCATGCGGCGGATATTTCCCGTAAGGTTGCTACAAACTCGCTAATCGTCTCCCCTTCTTTCTGGTCCCTCTGATAAAATTCATGCCTTTTTACCAGAGAGGACGCTTGAGGTGCGTAGTGTGCCTTTAGGATGTCTTGTAGAGTCGGCCAAATCATCGTTCTTAGGTCGGCCGGGGCAGCGAGCGCTTTGGCCTGAAAAGTTAGCCAGGATCCTTTCTGAGTTTCTTTCTCTCCCATTATGCAGCTGCAGGATTCTCCCCTCTTCTCTGATCCTTCCCTAGGCAGCCTCTCTTCCCCTCATCCCAAAAGTCATTCTCACACATCATTACACTTTCTAAATAGATTATGGGAACTCTGGTGGTATCAATGGATTTTAGCAAAGGACTCGCAAACAAGTGTGTGATGTGATTAGAAACCTGAGGCCTGGATAATAAGTGGATAAAAACTGTCTTCAAAATGATATTGAAATAGTTTTTAACCCTTTTTAATCTTTCCTATGAAACTTGAAGGTGATGAATAAGGGGGATAACTGTTGCATATATGGTGAGGAGAAACAAAGAGAAGAAGGAACAACGAATGTCAACATTGGAGAAGCTGAAAAAATTAGAATTATCACTTCAGAAAGATCCCCAAAACAGGAAAGTCAGAAAGGAAATGGAGTTAATGAAACATAAAATTAATATACTAGAACAGGAAGAAATGATAAGGAATAGAAAATTGGCAAAACAAAACTATTTTGAATCGGCAAATAAACCAGGGAGATGGCTCGCCCACAAATTGAAAAAAGAAAAAGCTAAAAAGTTGGTACAATATTTACGAGACGAGCAAGGAAATTTGCTCCATAGAATTGAGGGGGGAAAAATATTATTCAAAATTATTTTCAAATACTATATAGTCAAGAAAACATTAAAGAAGAAAATATTATAAATTACCTACAGGAGAGGAACTTGCCAAGTATAACAGATGAAGATAGGGAAATGTTGAATGGGGAAATTACATTAACAGAGTTTCAGACAACAATAACAACATGGCATTTATATTAGAGGACCCTTTGGAAACAGGAGAAAAACTCCTACTAGAAATAGAGAAATTGGGAATAGTAGCAGGCCTGAAAATAAATAAAAACAAAACAAAGATAATTACCAAGAATATCTATAGATATTATTACAGATGTCGGTATCGGAAAGCTGTAAAAATGTAACAAGGATGTTAAAGATATAAATGTTGAATAAAAAATTAATTTAATAAAAAAAAAATGCCATGGTATCTACTCTTTGGAGCCATTATTCCCTGAGTAATTGAATTGGCCAGATCTCTTGAGTTGGTTCCCCTCCTTCTCCTCTGGATTCCTCCTCCAAAGGATCTCAGATTAATGGATCCATATCGGGACCCCCATACCTGCCACGGCTGCAGCCTTGGAGACCCCAAAATCTTTTCTCCCTCCTTCCTTCTCCTCCTCGATCTGGAGGAATAAGCGGCATTCAAGGCCTGGGCCAGAGTCTTCATCAGACTGTGACATTGATAGTCATTTCGGATCCTTCCTCTGTTCCTTTTCTTCTGGGTGTCCATTGGGGCTTTCTGGGTGCATCTTCTGCGGCCTTTGACAGAAAAGACGTTCTTTGAAAGAGAACAGCGGAAATAATAATCTTGAAACTGATATTCCACAAAGAAATGGGGTTCAAAGGCAGAATCAATTGGCCTTTTTTTTAACAGATAACCAAAGTTCCAAATACTATGGATGTATTTGAGAAGTCTACGATTGTTCATTTCATATCCTGCAAAATTTGTGAGGAACCAGACTTTCCCTTCAATGGGTCCTAGCAGACGCATAAATGTTAAATGGAAAGGAAGAATTCTGTCCCAAATGGAATCAAATTCCATGAAGTGAACAAAGACGTTGACTTGTCTCCACTTAGAGAGGGACTCCCTCAGGGATGCTGTATATCCAGTTGTTGAGAACACTTGTGATATAACCACACAAATTCCACTCCTGACAAGCACAGGAGGAAAAATCCTCATGAAATTCTCTCCCTCCTCTGTGTCTGAAGCAAAGAGGCCAATCAAGGTCCATCTGAAATGGAGGAGCAGGTGGACAATTGCTGGGTACTGGAATCCTTCTTTGGGGAGAATTTGGTGGAAAAAGGGGAATTTCCGTTTATCACTCAGAGCCTCTGAAACAATGTCATGACTGATCTGAAAAAGCAAAGAAGAATGCTGTGTTATATTTGGGATCAGATCACGTCCAAAATATTAGATTTTAATAAATCCAACCTGATTCTCATGAATGTATTAGAATAGTTTGTTAATCAGACATTGTTTAAAATACTAAGACAGAACATTAGCAAGATTGTATCATAATAATGGAAAATAATAAGCAAATTAAAAAACAATGTAAATCATAGATTACATTAACAGAGGGATACAATCAAGATCAAGAGAGGAACTAATGCCACCCTATAAAGCCCTAGTAAAACCATACCTAGAATCCTGCATCCAGTTTTGGTCACCACACTATAAAAAAGATGTTGAGACTCTAGAAAAAGTGCAGAGAAGAGCAACCAAGAGGATTAGGGAACTGGAGGCTAAAAAATACAATGAACGGTTGCAGGAACTGGGCATGGCTGGTCTAGTGAAGAGAAGGACCAGGGGAAACATGATAGCAGTCTTCCAATATTTGATGGGCTGACACAGAGAGGAGGGGGTCAAGCTGTTTTCCAAAGCACCCAAAGTCCGGACAGAGGCCGGACAAGGAATAATGGATGGAAACTGAACAAGGAGAGATTCAACCTGGAAATAAAGAGATAAAGTTGCCTTCAGAAGTTGTGGGAGCTTCATCACTGGAAGCTTTCAAGAAGAGACTGGACCGTCATCTGTCAGAAATGGTGTAGGGTCTGCTTGGACTAGATGATCTACAAGGTCCCTTCCAACTCTCTTAATCTGTATCTATCTATACTATTCCAGACAAGTGGCTGTCCAGTCTCTTCTTAAAAGCCTCCAGTGATGGACCACCCACAATTTCTGAAGGGGAGACGTTCCATTCCTCACCATTAGGAAATTTCTCCTTAGTTCTAGGTTGTTTCTCTCCTTGATTAGTTTCCCTCTTTGTTTCTTGTCTTGCCTTCTAGTATTTTGGAAAATAGGAGGACCTCCTCTTCTTTGTGGCAGCCCCTCAAATATTGGTACATTGCTATGATTTCACCCCTCGTCCTTTTCACTAGACTAGACATACTGAATTCCTGAAACTGTTCCTCATATGTTTTAGTCTCCAGGCCCTTAATCATCTTTTCTGCACTCTTTCCAGAGTCTCTACATCTTGTTTATAATATGGAGACTAAAACTGGATGTGGTCTTGACAAGGCATTATAAGGCAGTACCAATAATTCATGTGATCTTGATTTTATCCCTCTGTTAATGCAACCTAGGACTGAATTAGCTTTTTTAGCTGCTGCTTGCTCATATTTAAGTGATTGTCCACTAGGACTACAAGATCCCTCGCACGGTTATACTTATTGAGCCAGGTTTCACATCATCTCTATGTGGACATTTGGTTTTTCTAGCCTAAGTATAAAACCTTACTTTTCTCTACAATGAATTACAGTTTGTTAGATAGGCCCAGGGTTCAAGTCTACCTAGATCCATCTGGATCTTCAGCCTATCTTCTGGGGTGTTGGCTATTCCTGCCATTGTTGTCTTCGAATTTGATGATTTCCCCATTTCTCCCCTCATCCAAATCATTCATGAAGATGTTGAAGAGAACTGGGCCTAAAATGGAACCTTGGGGTCCCCCACTGCTTGTTTCCCTCCATGCAGACGTAGTTCCATTGAGGACCACAGGCTGAGCCCTTCTGGACGTGATGCTGTCCATCCCACATATTTTCAGCTTCCTGAGAAATAGGTTGTGGTTTACTTTGTCAAAGCCTTTCTGAAATCCAAGTACTGTATACTACATGCACTGCATTTTATTGGTCCACTGATTTAGTCATTTTTGTCAAAGAATGATATAACTTTTATTTGTGATCTGTTTTTTGATCCTGCATTAGTCCTAGTAAGTCATTCAAATCTATACTGAAGAACAAGGGTTCAAATATGCATCTTTCCCTTCCCCCTTGATAAGCATAGATCCTTCTTCTCATGGCTCCATTGAGCCCAAAACTCCCTCTCAAACAAAGGCTTGGATCAGGGCCAACAGGCTGAGCTGCATTTTGAGGGCAAAACATTTTCTCCATCATAATTTTCTGTTTATTGAGTCAAATGCTGCACTAACATCTAGAAAGCAGCAAACCTTATTTTACCTCACTGATATAGATGAGATATTTCAAGACAAATTGGTTGCCAATATTAGATTATTAATTTATGCATTATTTCTTATAATATCTATATAGCATTTCATTCTACCTAAAACATTCTGCTTCTTCTGCAAGGAATGCATTTTTCTCAAATTTAACTAAGAGGATGATGGAATAAATTTTAGCCACAACATCTGCTAGTCTATTTGGTCTATAGTCCTTTTTATTCCACATTTTAGATGGATAAAATGCTACTATTGCCAACTTCAATCCAACTGGATAGGGCAGGCATTATTTATCTGTGAAAATGAAGATGTCAATAGAGGCCCCAACAACCAGGGATATTTTTTGATCAGTTAAATAGTTGGTAGAATATATTCTCCAGGGAATGTATTGCTTGCATTTCAGGCCTTTTCTGATTAATCTCAGATAATGGGGTAAAATATTGACATATTTGCTAATATGGAGAAAAGCAGCTCTTTGATTCCACGGAGAAGACATGATTGAATCTATTGCTCACCCACCACCACCCACCCCTCACTTTACCAGATACAGAAAAACACACACAAACCTGTGGGATTTTGTAGGTGCCTCCTAATGTTGACATCTGGATGGAGTTCTCCCTTTTAGTTGCATCAAGAAGAGCCAGAAGATTCTCCTTCCTTCCACAGCTGTAGTTGGGGACATTGGCTTCTCCAGTGGAGAGCATGTCCAGCAAGGTATCTGCAGTGCGTAAAGTGCTCAAATAGTTGCTATGGATGTTGTAGCCCAGTGTGAGATTGTGAAGGAGTTGGGAATTCTTTTTGACCATTTGAATGGCAAAAATGTACTGTGAGCCATATAAAACACTATAAGAATTCCCATGGTAAAAAATTGTTATTATAATCAACAGCAACAACAAATACTTTTGTTATGTATAATAAATATAGTCCTTCACAAGCGTACTGACCTTAAGTCAACATTGATTCAAAACCAATGATCAGTTACACAAATATGGAAATTGGCTGAGATACGGCAACTACAACTGTTTCAATGATTTCTTTAAATAAAATTCATTATCCAAGTGATAAATTAAGGATCGAACAGGGATAATCTGCAACCCTTTCAGTTTTTTTTCAGACCCCTTGTGACAAAATCAGACCAAAGAGAGAAGCCATGGAAATAAAAATCATTCAGGAAATTAGACATATTCCCCAATATAGGAATAAATGAAAAATAAAAAGAGAAAAGAAGGAGAGTGTTTGAATGGAGGGAGTGCAACTCCATCACCCTGAATGACTTACATATCATGGAAAACAAACTGAAGAGAAGGAGCCACGTTGAAAAGCAACTTTATATGCAATGGTTTCATTCCACTGGTGATTATACTGATTAGATGGTCTCCTGGTCTGTAGTAGCTCCGTGGTTTTCCATCCTGGTTCTCTGAACTCAGCGGGCATTTCATTCTCAGCTTCCCAGAGTCTGAATGGAACAAAAGCAGCATCAGAGGCAGAATCAGGAGGTCCATAATTCATGGCATGTACCAATGAATCCCTTTCCTGTTTCTGAAGAAGAATTAGAAGAATCAAAGGACTCTCACAAGGTTGAATATGAACCAGTTGCTTTTTCTCAACACAGAGAAACACTTCATTCAAGACTCTGCCTGTCCCAAACCTCCATATTTCTCTGCCCAAAGTCTCCCCTGGAGGATTCAGCCAAAGAGCAGAGCTGAGACTTTTAACATAATTCTCCCTCCCAGGAGGGATCCCTGGATAATTCAACTAGTTGTTGGACTTGGAGATTGTTGGGAAATTCTCTGGAGGGAAATGAAATGAAATGAAAGGGAAATAATCCTCATGTGATTCATAATAACTCCAAGCCCCCATCACAGCCAACGCAGCAAGGGGTTGACTAGAAGACCTCCAAGGTCCCTTCCAGCTCTATTCTGATTCAAAATAGACTCATAAAACCTTCCCTCTGCAGAGAGCTTTGAATATCTCACCCCAAACTATGGAATATCAAGGACATTTTAGATTCTCTGAAACCCATTAAATGGATTAGATGGAATTACATTCCTGGGGGAAAAAATCCAGAGGCTTCAGGTTTTCTATTCCACTTTTACTCTTAGGTTTCCCATTGTGCTCAGGTCCAGTCTTACTTGGAAAACCCTGCAACATTTGGGGAGGAAGGTGCAGCCCAGCAGCCCTGCCCTGGAGGCCCAGAGGGAGAAGACCTTCCCCAGATGACCTGCATTGGGCAACCGAAGGGCCCAAAAGCCCCTGGCCCCCTTATTGCCTGGTTCAAAATTCAGGCCAATCCTCCCTCCTCCCCCAATTCTATTCACAGGCAATCCTTGACTTACGACCACTGGAATTTCTGCCCTCAGTCGTGGCAGTCATGGAGTCGAAGCAGAGCCAATTTATGACCGTTTTCATGGAGGTCGTTATGCAAATCATGCGCTCATTCAGATCCGGTTCAGGCAGGAACAGGGAATCCTTACAAACAAAACTTACAAACATTTTAAAAACCATATAATAAGAAATTCACTAATTGACACGGCTGGAAATTAAACGTAAGCACTATATGACGTAAGTCCCAGGCTGGATATCTACATTAGAGGCAACAATGCACCCCAATACAATACACCTCAACGCACCAGCTACTCAAAAAATAATAAGATACAAAGAAATTCTGGATATTAATGGGAGACTCAAATCTCGCCAAGAGCTCAGGGACCAGGGCATAGAAATAGACTGGTGGCCGTATTTACTAATACAAACTAGATATAAAAAAGACAGTGAAGAAGGAGGAGTTGAAATAAAATCTAACCAATTAGATAAATTATTAGAAACTAAAGAGGGAAAATTAATTTCAAAGATCTATAAATACCTACTAGAGTTGGACCTGGCAGAAAACATAGTCAAAGGCCAAATGATAGCTTGGGCTAGGAACATTGGAAGAAATATACAATTAGAAGAGTGGGAAATGATATGGGAAAATAATTGTAGAATAACAAAGGCAACAACGTACAAAGAGAACCACTACAAGATGTGGTATAGGTGGTAGTTAGCCTCTGCTAGATTGGCAAAAATGTACCCAAATTGTAATCCGATGTGTTGGAAATGCAGACAGTCACCAGGAACTTTTTATCATCTTTGGTGGCTTTGCCCAAAAATTAAAAAATTTTGGATGAAAATTAGAATATGGATAACAGAAATAACAGAAGACGAGATTGACCTAAAACCTGAAATTTTTTTATTAGGCATACTTTAAAAAAGTAGTAGAAAAGAAATAAAATACATCACATTATATATAATTACGACGGCTAGATTAACCCTAGCCCAAACTTGGAAATTAGAACAGTTGCCAACAGAACAACAAATAATCCAAAAAATATTTATATGTGCAGAAATGGATAGATTAACTTTAAAATTAAACAACAAGGAAGACTCACAGTATTACAAAATATGGGACAGATGGTATGAATGGATCAATCGATGGAAAAAAACCTAAAGTCAAACACAGTAAAAAAATCAAGGGTAACAAATTTACATCGTCATTAAGAAATCAAGGTTAATGTATATATATATTTACATGTTCAAATATAGATAGATAATCCTGCTTGTTAGTTTTAGTATATATGTAATTTAGAATTGTACTTTCTTTTTTAGAGTTAAGAACGTTTTGTACAATCTTTTATCTTTTTATATTGAATAAAGTTTGTTTTTAAAATTGAAAAAAAAAAAAGAAAGAAAGAAACTTCCTCCTGCTTCACCTGGACCAAAATCTCCCTCCGGCTTCTCTGGGGAACCAGGCAGCCATTCCCAGGGGGGCAGGTTTGAGGGGGGGATTCAACCTGGGGGTCTCACTGCCTCTCAAAGAATTAATGATATTCTGGGGAGTCCCACAACCTGATTTCTCCTTTTAGAAGGACATAGTACAGGAAGTCCTTGACTTTCAACCACAGTTGGGACAGAGAAACTCGTCATAAAGTGAGACCTCCCCTGACCGTGGCTTGCAACGTTCCCCATTGGCTTCCCGTTGACTTTGCCTGTTGGAAGCCATGAGAAGATGGCAAATGGCCACCACGTAACCCTGGGACCCTGCAACTATCGTCCATGTGAGCCAGTTGCCAAACGCCTGGATTGTGATCACGTGACTGCAGGGACACTGTAACCATCTGCTTCTAAGTTGTGATTCTCAGCTTTGTCGTAACTTTCAACCATTGCTAAATGAATGGTCATAAGTATTGCAGACATTCAGAGAATCCCAGAATGGAAGCTGTGAGAGGAGACCTTCATGGCCATCTAGTCCAACCTTCTCCCCCGTGCAGGAACCCAATGCCACGAATACACAATCGACATAGACGGATCTCTCATTCTTGTATTTTAATGGGATTTTCTTTATTTTTATCAGGGAGTTGATGAGAATTATTCGGGGCCAAATCTGATGTCCTTGCAAGGAACTGGACGTGACCTGGAAGGAGAGTCGTATCCAGCTCCATTGGGGCCTCAAAGGCCTGAGGAAAAGCAGCCAAACAGCCAAGAGGAGGAGCCATTTCAGTCCTCGGTGGGTGGAAAACATGGCTAATTTGTCATAATTATTCAAAAATCCCTCCCGGTGTGTGTGTGTGTGTGTGTGTGTGTGTGTGTGTGTGTGTGTGTGTGTGTGTGCGCGCATACGTTTAGTGTAAGAGTTTGTCCAGCTGCTTGGGTGGTGATGTCAGCCACTTTCTGTTGTGCTAATTCTGTGTGTGTGTGTGTGTGTGTGTGTGTGTGTGTGTGTATGTGTGTTTGTGATTTTGTTGTCTGCACTCGAGCTGATTTTCTCACACAGCAGGGAGGGACGTGGGCTCTTAAGAAATGTGAAAAATAGAAAAAATCCCCTCCCCCCCCATGCTCCTCCACTCCCTCTGGAACCCCTCATCTGCTCCTTCACAGCCGAATGCGGCTCCTTCTCCAAAGGGGTCTTCGCCCGTCCTCCTTTTACGGCCAGAAGGCCTCTCACTGCCCCCTCCCCCACTCTCCTCTGGATCCCTCCAGGAGGCCCAAAGACTGGCCACCCCCATCTCTCCAGAAGTCGGACTGGCCAGCAGATCAAGGGGAGGATTGGAGGGCAGAGGAGATTTTTAACATCTCCATTTGCACCCAGACTGACCCCACCAATCTCAAGCCGAAAGAAGCCCCCCCGAGACCCCCCTCCACCCACTGTCTTTGTCCATTTCCCTGGGCACAGGATGACCGCTGAGTCTGACTCTGTCCACTGCTTCAGACATTCAGCCAGACACGGAGCTCCCCACCGGTGTCCCCAAAACCATCAGGAGCCCCTGTGGGTCCCACTGAGAGACCCCCAGAGTGGAGAAATCTCCCACTTGCTTTTCTCCCAGAGATTCTGACGTTTCCCCTTCAGATCATGATCTGTCTGATCTCGGTCCATGTCTGGAATTGGAGGGTGTTCCTGTCCAGCCTCCCCTTTTCCTTCCCTGCGCTGATTATTGGGGTCCTTGGATTCACATCTGGTTTCTCTTCCCACCTGGGTGGAAAGGTTTTTTTGTATGATCCCTTCCAATTTCACAGCCTCCCTTTCATTTGAGGCCTATAGAAACACAAGTGAGGGCCCTCGACCTCCTCCCAGCCCTGGGACACAGCGGGTTTCCCTGTTTCTTTGGGAAAGATTCCTTCCCCAATCAGAGTCTCCTGGAGCCCCATTATCCACTTCCCTCCCTGCCTAGGATCAGCTGAATTCCTCCATTCAGACAACAGAAAAAAGGGAGTTTGCACAGAGCCTCTGGGTCAGTCTCCATTCTTCCACACAGAGGGTCCCACTCACTCTGCAAAGCCAAATTCTCCCTCAGTTCCTGGATACCTCCAGACATCGCTCGGCTGAGCTCACAGCAGGGCCAGGGCGGCTGAGAAATTGGGTTGGAAGAGACCACAAACCTTTCCAGCCACAAGAGACACTTGGACGTAGACTGTGGTCTCTCACACACTTCTCAATGGTGCCTTTATGTGGCAGTGGGAAGGGTTATGGGATCAATCTCACAACACTCTCCCTATAGGGCTGCCCCATCTCTTGTCCCTCATGGCAGATGGAAGATTATGACTCCCACTCCTGACACCAGTTTCTCTGGAATCAAACACAGGACCTAAAAAACCCAATAATCCAGGCTCACTACAACTGTTATTTATTCAGTGTCCATTGGAGGAATTTCTCCCCAGAAAATAGTGAGAGGAAATCTTACAGACAAAAGGATGCACTCATATTTATACATTCCAGGAAAGGAGGAGAAAAAGACAATCGTACATATGCATATTTCATTTAATAGATGATGTGAGCATGAATATTCAAAATTAGCAAGACTCAAGTTACCTCCCCAGCCTTGTATTGTTGCTACCCTCAAGAAAGAGTTATTGTGTAAGCAAAATGAAATGTCTCAGTTACGTTGCCACAGCAGTTTGGGTAAAATGTACTGAGAAATGAGGGCATCAACGTTGCTCCATACATTCCTTCTCTATTTCTGTCTTGCTAATATACTCCAATTTCTCCAAGAAATTTGTCTCCTCACAATCTTCCACACACCCTTTACTTATTTGAATAAAAATAATTGGCCCACTCATGCATGCAGAGCAGCTTGGACCATTTTCTATGTTTGGACTGTGGAACATGTTAAAAGTTGAAATTCCTCAGTCACACATTTACACATTTCTTCTGGCTGTAAGCTGTGAAGAATACAATAATTTCCAAATTTGAAACATATACGTATGATTTTCTTTGACTCCTGCTTACTATCTAAATGGAAATAATATCTCCTTTCAAATAAAAGAAACTTTTAACAATTCTTTCAATATCACATTTGTGTTATATCTCATGTTTTTACATTTGTTCTGGCTGTGAGCTGCTCTTTTGTGTTGAGGTCTGGCCTCAGAAGAATAATGTAGCACTTGGGGATGAAGATGCAGCCCAGCAGACCAGCACTGGAGGCCAGGATGGAGAAGACCTGCACAGCCACCATGGATTTCCCTTTGGTGCTCAGGTAGGTGGGCACAAAAGTCACCCAGACACTGCAGAAGACCAGCATGCTGAAGGTGATCAGCTTGGCTTCGTTGAAGGCCCCAGGCAGGTTCCTGGCCAGGAAAGCCACCGTGAAGCAGATGGCAGCCAGGAAGCCCATGTAGCTGAGGGTGACGTAGAACATGACAACGGCCCCTTCGTTGCATTGCAGGATGATCTCTCCAGGCTGGGAGTGGAGGTCAGAGTCAGGGAAGGGGGCAGAAACTCCCAGCCAGATGGAGCAGATGATAATTTGGATAGCGGAACAAGAGAGGATGATGGAGTTGGCCAAGCTCTTCCCCAACCATCTCTTCACTCGGTTTCCTGGTTTTGTGGCCAGGAAGGCCAGCACCACCGTGATGGTTTTGGCCAAGAGAGAAGAAACAGCAACTGAGAAGATGAGGCTGAAGACCGTTTGTCGGAGAAGGCAGGTGGCTTTCCTTGGTTGACCAATGAAGAGAGAAGGAGACAAGAAGCAAAGTAGGAGGGAGATGAGGAGGATATAGGAGAGGTCCCGGTTGTTGGCTTTGACAAGGGGAGTTTCTCGGTATTTAATAAAGATGATTAAAACAAGGTCTGTGATTAAGAACAAGAGTAGGGCAAAAGAAACCAGGATGATGCCCAGAAGTTCTTCATAAGACAGGAAGGTTATGACTTTGGGGATACACTGAACTCGGTCCTTATTTGGGTATTTATCACCTCGGCACTTGGTGCATTTTTCGGTATCTGAGAAAGCAAAAAAAGCAAAATTTCTTTAATATTCTGTCCTTTTATCTTACAGAAAATACCTTCTTTGGATAACAGCTGATACCAGAGGCATTTTCCAAGAAGTATTTCTTAACAATTTCATTAAACAGTCACTCCTTTGAAATGGCATAAGGTCTCCTGCTTGATCAGGGGGTAGGACCAAAAGACCTCCAAGCTCCTTTCCAACTCTGTTTTGATGATTTTATTTATTTATTTATTTATTTATTTATTTATTTATTTGATTTGTATACCACCCTACTCCCGAAGGACTCAGGGCGGTGAACAGCCAAGCAATAAGATACATAAATACAAAAATTTAAAAAACCAGTTAAAATTGAATTAAATCATTTTTTGGCCCAGACAAATTAAAACACCCCAATAATTTAAGAACAGATTTAAAATTTATATATTAAAAGAGGGAGGAGATTAGGCCAAGCCTGCTTGATGGAATAAAAGAGTCTTCACAGCGCGGCAGAAGGTGCGCAGATCCGGGATCCTCCGTATCTCTGGGGGGAGCTCATTCCAGACGGTAGGTGCCCCCACAGAGAAGGCTCTCCCCCTAGGGGTCGCCAGCCGACATTGTTTGGCTGACGGCACCCGGAGGAGTCCCTCTCTATGAGAGCGTACTGGCCGGTGGGAGGCTATTGGTGGTAGTAGGCGGTCCCGTAAATAACTAGGTCCTAAGCCATGGAGCGCTTTAAAGGTGGTAACCAAAACCTTGAAGCGCACCCGGAAGACCACCGGGAGCCAGTGCAGCTCGCGCAGGAGAGGTGTCACATGGGAGCGCCATGACGCTCCCAGTACCACCCGCGCGGCCGCACTCTGCGCCAGTTGGAGCCTCCGGGTGCTCCTCAAGGGGAGCCCCATGTAGAGAGCATTACAATAGTCCAGGCGGGAGGTGACGAGGGCATGAGTGACTGTGCGTAACGAGTCCCGATCCAGAAAGGGATGCAACTGGCGAATCAGGCGAACCTGATAGAAAATCCTCCCGGTCATGGCCGTCAGGTGCTCTTCTAAAGACAGCCGTGAATCCAGGAGGACGCCCAAGTTGCGAGCCCTCTCCGTGGGGGCCAGTGATTCGCCCCCAATAGTCAGAGATGGCGTCAACTGACTATATCGGGACGTCGGAAACCACAGCCACTCGGTCTTGGATGGGTTGAGCCTGAGCCTGTTCCTCCCCATCCAGATCCGTACGGCCTCCAGGCACCGGGACATCACTTCAAGGGCATCGTTGGGGTGATTGATTGATTGATTGATTGATCTACATGACTGGCAGACTATTTGTGTAATGAGTTCCCCCATAACTATCCATAGCACCACATTATAGACCAGTGACACCTTCTCAGTGATCCTCAAGGGGAGGATCCAATATTCAGTGGATTGCAAGGTCTTTCAGAAGGTGGACCTAAAACTATTTACCAAGTTTCAAAGAATTCAGATGTTCCTAGAAAGGTAAACTTAGCAGCACATATCCAAACTAAAAAGCAGGAGAGATATTTCCTCTGCTGTTAGTAAAGCTTGCCCAGTCTGCCGCCTCCTCCTCCCATCTCCTCGCAACCCCTCCAGAGCAGAGATGATCCCCTCCGGACAAGGAACACAGTCCTAGCAGCAAATTGGCACGATGACAATTTTCCTCCATTTAGACTCAGGCAGGGACTAAACAGAAAAAAGGGAATACCAAAGAAAAGATGTTAAGACTCTCCATCCATGGAAAATGGAGGTAGAAATGAATGGAGACAAGGGTTCCACAAAGAAATGGGGTTCAAAGGCATCATCTTTTGGCCTTTTTTTTGACAGATAACCAAACTTCCAAATACTATGGATGGATTTGAAAAGACTGCGCTTGTTTATTGTATAGTCTTTAAAATTTGTGAGGATCCGGACTCTCCCTTCAATGGGTCTTGGCAAACACCTAAGTGTTAAATGGAAAGGAAGAATTCTGATCCAAGGGGAAACATGTTCTATGAGAAGAACAAAGACATTGTCTTGTCTCCATTTAGGGATGGCATCCCTGAGGGGGGCTGTATGTTCAGATGGTGAAAATTGTTGTGATATATCAAGACAAATTCCATTCCTGTCAAGTACATGAAGGAAAGTCCTCATGAAATTCTCTCCCTCTTCTGTGTCTGAAGCAAAGGGGCCAATCAAGGTCCATCTGAAATGGAGCAGTTGGACAATTGCTGGGTACTGGAATCCTTCTTTGGGACACATCTGATGGAAAAAGTGGAATTGTATCTTGTAACATCTGGAAATGACCTGGAATTCAGGAGAAACTTCCTAACAGTGAGAACAATTAGCCAGTGGAACAGCTGGCCTCCAGAAGTTGTAGGTGCTTCAATATTGGAGGTTTTTAAGAAGAGACTGAATAGTCACTTGTCTGAAATGGTATAGGGTCTCCTGCTTGAGCAGGGGGTAGGACTAAGAGACCTTCAAGGTCCCTTCTAGCTCAATTCTGATTGATTGATTGATTGATTGATCTACATTAGGGATGTCAAACTCAAGGCCATGCAGCCCTCCCAAGCTCTGTCTTCACTGGCAGAGCACTCAGGCCATCACAGGCACCCTCGACATGAGTAATATCGAGTTAGCCCCCCAGCCATGCCCACCTCGGGCCCCCAAGGACAAACTTAATCCTGATGAGGCCCTCAATGAAATTGAGTTTGCCACCCGATCTACATGACTAGCAGACTATTTGTGTAATGAGTTCCCCCCATAACTATCCACAGCAGCACATTATGGACCAGTGACACCTTCTCAGTGATCCTCAAGGGGTGGATCCAATATACAGATTACAGATCAACAGAGTTGGAGGGGACTTTATAGGTCATCTAGTCCACTCCTCCCTGCCTAAGCAGAGACCCTACACCATTTCTGACAAATGGTAGTCTTCTTGAAAGCCTCCAGTGATGAAGCTCCCACAACTTCTGAAGGCCTTTCAGAAGGTGGACATATAACAATTCATCAAGTTTCAAAGATGTTCCTAGAAAGATAAATTTAGCAGCACATATCCAAACTAAAAAGCAGAAGAGATATTTCCTCTGCTGTTAGTAAAGCTTGCCCAGTCTGCCACCCCCTCCTCCAATCTCTTCCCAGCCCCTCCTTCCAAGTCTTTTTGATTTACTTCCATTTAGATAAGAAATTGTGCAGGTTAAAAATAAAAAACCCATGTGAGCTTCAATCTGTTTTTTAATTTGGATCCAGTTCCACAAAGCCTCCCATTTTCCTCTGTGTGACCCACCTTCCTGAGTGGAGAAGGTCCCCTCCGGACAAGGAACGCAGTCGTAGCAGCAAATTGGCTCTCCTTCTCGAGCCCTCTTGACAAATCCAGGATGGCAACTTTCCACACATTTGGACTGAGGCAGGGACTGAGCAGAAAAACAAGGAATGACAAAGAAAATATGTTAGGACTCAAATGGAGGGAGAAATGGATGGAGATAAGTAGCCGCTGGTCTTCATTGGGGTATTTAAAACCTCTGATTATTTCTAAACAGATGCAGGAGGTAAAACAACTGGCAGATTCTTCATTTAATTCCTCCCCTTTGCTTCTGGCATTTAACACTGTAATAAAGGACTTTTCTATTTAATGTAGTCTAGAGGGATGGAAGTAAAAAAAGATTTATGTATGATGATATATTCTTATTAAAACTGAGAATAAAGTTTACTGTAAACATTTTAGGAAGCTTTTATTCCATTAGATTTTTTTAATGTAGAGTAAAACTGTGTTGAAGACAGAAACCTCTGACCAGTAAGGTTTCTTGAAAGGTTTCCATAAGAAATGGCAAAGCCACTCCACTTAGGTCCCGTCTCTTGAAGAGCTTCCATGAGATGACACCACCTGGCATGGGAGGCCAACCACCCTGGAGACTCCAGGCTTTGCTCCAGTGGTGAAATGTAAAAATTGTTGTTACAGGTTCTGTGGGCGTGGCTTGGTGGGCGTGGCTTGGTGGGGTCATGTGACTTCGTGAGCTTGGCCAACTTTTTTTAAAAAACTTTTTTAAAGCATTTTTTTTTACTACCAGTTTGGGCAAATAGGTAGTAAAAAAATGCTTTAAAAAGTAAAAAAAATAAAAAGGTTCCGATGATCACAGCTATGCTGCGTGATCGTTGGAACTTTTTTTTACCTATTAGAAGTATTTTTTACTACCAGTTTGCCCAAACCAGAGTGAACCGGTAGCATTTCACCCCTGCTTTGCCCACTTGAAATGGGACCTCAGACTTTGGAAAACAGAGAAAAGACATCAAAATTTCTCACACCTTATTGAGTAACTTTATCTGTGAAAGAACATCTTGGTTGATAGTAAATCTCTGTCTTTCAAAATACGCCAGAATCTCTCTCCTGACATCCCCCTTGGGGAAAACCAAGAAACCGTGAACGGCCAGATCTGCTGTTATCTCTCCATTTTGGTCCAAGTACAGCTTCCTCTCAGAAATATTGAAAAATTCATTCTTCTTCAGAAAGGGATGAAACTAGATTGGGAACATCCAGGAATTTGAAAAGTAGAAAACTTTGTTTCTTATCCCACATTGAATCTTTCTTCTACAATTGTCTGATTTGCAAATATGCTTAATTAGGATACAAATATTATCATTATTTTTAAAAGTGAATGAAAAACTTTGAGAAAAAATTTGTCCATCATATACTGACAAAGCATAGAGAAAATATGATTGATACAATTGATCAATTATAGGGAACATTCTAGAGCAGATGACAAATAGAATGAACAGAGCGGGGAAAAGATGATTCATAAACTCTTGGAAAACAAGAGGTTGATTCCCAGAAAGCATGGGTTGATCAAGAAGAAAGTTGTCAAGCTAATCTTCTCCCTGGTCATCCTGATGGAAAGCACCTCCAGATGGAGAGTGGCTGGCTCTGGAGAATTTGATCACTGAAGAGCCAGCTGGGTTTAGAGAGGGGAGAGGCACTACCGATCAGTGCTTAGTTCTTCATCAACTGATTGAAAAATACATATCAAATAGACCTGCATCATTCTATGCCTGCTTTATAGATCTCAAGGCAGCCTTTGATACAGTTACCAGGACTAAGCTATGGGAGAAGCTGGAAGCTGCCTCAATTGACCACAGGCTTCTACATCTATTCGGGATGGCTTGGACTCCGATTGGATGAGTCCACGGGAGGAGACCGGGGCCGGCCTTGAGAATGTTATCTGGGAGGAGTTTGATCCTGTGACTCCCGAGGATGTGGACAGGGTTCTGGGTAAGATTAGTGCCGCCACGTGTTTATTGGACCCGTGTCCCTCCTGGTTGGTACTGGCCTCCCGGGAGGTTACACGAGGCTGGCTCCAGGGGATTATAGGTGCTTCTTTGGGTGAGGGTGCCTTTCCTGCTGCCTTGAAAGAGGCGGTAGTGAGGCCCCTCCTCAAGAAGCCTTCCCTGGACCCGGCTGAATTAGCCAACTATCGTCCAGTCTCCAACCTTCGTTTTGTGGCGAAGGTTGTTGAGAGCGTGGTGGCACGACAACTTCCCCGGCACCTGGATGAAGCTATCTATCTAGACCCGTACCAGTCGGGCTTCAGGCAGGGGTACAGCACAGAAACGGCATTGGTCGCGTTGGTGGATGATCTCTGGAGGGCTCAGGACAGGGGTTGTTCCTCTGTCCTAGTCCTATTAGATCTCTCAGCGGCTTTTGATACCATCGACCATGGTATCATGCTGCAGCGGTTGAGGGGGTTAGGAATAGGGGGCACCGTTTTGCGGTGGTTCTCCTCCTTCCTCTCCGACCGCTCGCAGTTCGTGTTGGCAGGGGGGCAGAGGTCGACCTCGAGGCGTCTCGCATGGGGAGTGCCGCAAGGGTCGGTCCTCTCGCCCCTCCTGTTCAACATTTATGTGAAGCCGCTGGGTGAGATCATCCGTGGTTTTGGAGTGAAGTGTCATCTGTACGCTGACGATACCCAGCTGTACATCTCCACCCCAGACCACCCCAACGATGCCCTTGATGTGATGTCCCGCTGCCTGGAGGCTGTGCGGGCCTGGATGGGGAGGAACAGGCTCAGACTCAACCCCTCCAAGACCGAGTGGCTGTGGCTTCCGGCGCCCCGATATAGTCAGCAGGTGCCATCGCTGACTATTGGGGGTGAATCTTTGCCCCCCACGGAGAGGGCTCGCAATCTGGGTGTCCTCCTGGATGCGCGGCTGTCTTTAGAAGAGCATATGACGGCCGTGGCCAGGGGGGCCTTTTATCAGGTTCGCCTGATTCGCCAGTTGCAGCCCTTTCTGGATCGGGACGCCCTGCGCACGGTCACTCATGCCCTTGTTACTTCCCGGTTGGACTATTGTAATGCTCTCTACATGGGGCTCCCCTTGAAGAGCACTCGGAGGCTCCAACTGGTCCAGAATGCGGCCGCGCGGGTGGTTATGGGCGTAACCCGTTATGCCCATGTGACACCCCTCCTGCGCGAGCTGCACTGGCTCCCGGTGGTCTTCCGGGTGCGATTCAAGGTGTTGGTTACCACCTTTAAAGCGCTCCATGGCATAGGACCCGGGTACCTCCGAGACCGTCTTCTGCCACCAATAGCCTCCCACCGACCAGTTCGTTCCCACAGAGAGGGTCTCCTCAGGGTGCCGTCAGCCAAGTTATGTCGGCTGGCGACGCCCAGGGGGAGGGCCTTCTCTGTGGGAGCCCCAGCCCTGTGGAATGAACTGCCCCCGGAAATTCGTAAGATATCTGACCTCCGGGTGTTTCGCTGCGCATTGAAGACCCTGTTGTTCCGCCAGGCCGGACTATCAATACAATAGTTTTAAATTGGGGTATTTAAATTTATTGGGGTTTTAAATTTGAGCCATTTATTTAATTATTTTAAATTTTATATCATTGTTTTGTTTGTGTTTTTAAATAGGCTGTACACCGCCCTGAGTCCTTCGGGAGAAGGGCGGTATAGAAATAAAATTATTATTATTATTATTATTATTATTATTATTATTATTATTATTATTATTATTATTATTATTATTATTATTATTATTATTACATGCCCTACATACTAAAACATCCCTCAAGGTGAGGTGATATGCAGGGGTCCCTCTCAAAGTCAGTTAAAACTCAAAAGGGGGTTAAATGGGGGCATTTTCGCCTCTCTGCTTTTCAACTTTTACATAACTGGCATGGTAAAATGGCTAAACAAACCAAATCACATCCCCCCAAAAATAGGTGACCGAAGCATTGCCCTCCTGCTCTATGCAGATGCCCCTGTGATCCTCTCCAGGACACCAGTAGGCCTTAAAAGAGTCTTGTGAGCCCTTCTCCAGTACTGTAATTACAATCAATTGGGCATAAATGATGAGAAAACAAAGATCAAAAAGGCCAAAACTTTATTCATGGCATCTAAATGGCCACAAAATAGAGCAGGTATCACCTTTAAATCCCTGGGGTTGGCCATTCAGGCCAAGGGTTCAAGAAACATGCAGCTGCCCTGGGCCAAAGATCAGCCAGCACCATTCTTCATTGTTTCCGCACAAAGGGAGGATACTATGTCCCTGCTGCTCTTAAGCTTTTTGTGCCCAAGTCGCTAGCACAGCTCCTTTATGGGACGTTGCTCGGACCGTCAGCTTCATGTTTTACATCATTAGAAGTAGTTCAATCCAAATTCACCAGATCAATTCTCCAGATGCCACATTGTGTCTCAAATGCACTTCTGCGCCTGGAGACAGGATTGAGAATTTCGGTCCGGAGCCGAGGCGCCACAGTCGGGGAAATAGTGGGCTCTAACGAGCCCGCGAAAACCCCGACTGACAAATCGCTGTCCGACCGGTCTTTGGACCGACCCCCATCTTGTAGGGATGGGGGGTGAAGAGGAGCGCCTTGATGGGCCAAGAGGAACAGGCAAGTTCCTCGGAGGCCAGATGGAATCCTCAAAGTTGGAAGCGGGGGTAGGCAGCCATGGCGGCTGCCACAAAGCCGCGGCAGACCGGGATACAAGATCGTGCAGGAGGAAGAAGAAAGAGCAAGATTTTCGAAGCCGGGTGAGTGACACCAACCCAGGCAAAACAACATGATTATTTGGATTTTTTTTTTAAATAAGACCCCAGTCTTAAATAGCGGCTACAGATCCGTGGGGCTTGAAAATTAAAAAGGAAAAAAAAAACAGAAATAAAGACCCAAGACAGACTTTGCATTAATTAATTTGGTTTAGAAGAATTGGCTTTTAATAATTTGGAAAATTGGACTTTTTCTTAGTTTTTCTTTTTGGAGTGGATTGAAGAAATATTTCTTTAGGAATTTATACCTTTGAAAACTAACGAAGTTAATGAAGATAGACAGACGGATGGCTACATAATAGCCATGAAGTCTGCAGTGACTAAGCAGGAGAGTGGATTGAAGAGATTTCCCTTTCCGTTTGGAAAAGAAACATTTTAAATGGCTTTCTACCTTGGATTACTTTGACTATTTTGGAATTAATATTAGATTTATGGACTTTGGAGATTCCTATTCTGTTCTGGGTGATTCTAAGAAGAAAGAAGGAAGACTTTTGGACTTTTTTACAATGGAAACTAACAAGCCTAGCAGAAAATAAGGTGTGGCACAGAAATGCAAGACAGGAAGTTGATACATCACACATGGAGCAGACATTATAAAAGCATTAAAGTGACATACAGAACTTTTAATTTGAACAGATGAATTTTGAAGTGGAACATTTATGGACAGATAGGGAAAAGAAGAAATAAAATAGACAAAATTAAATGTAATTAAACTAAAATGTAATGTTTAAAAGCCTAAAGGTATAAAAGTTTTTTGGATTAAAACGGGAGGGTTTTTGGAATGAGACAGAAAACAAAAGATGGCAAATAAAACAGAGGATTGATGTATAGGTGGTTAAAAATTATAAAGAGGAGCATATATCAATGTGAGATAGTCTTATGAAAATTTACTGTTTGTTGTAATATGTTTTAACTGTAAGTTTTAAACAAAGGTTAGATTGGTGATTATGATTGATTAACATATTATTGAATGAAATTATGGAGTACACAGTCTAGGATGATAAATTGTGATTTAACTTAATAGATATTGGAAATGATGATTATTATGAGAATTAATTTTGATGAGTATGTTGAGAAACTGAAATCAAATAGATAATTATGTTGCAAGGGAAAATTAAAATACAAGGTGATGGACGCCAACTAGATAAGAGTTAGAGACTCAGAGGAAATAAGTGGGAAATTAATTAAAATGCTGGAAATCAGCCAAACAACTGTAGGAGAGTTGTGGGATGAGACGATGCTGGAAATAAGTCTAAAATGTGTAATAGATGATAAGTGGGATATTAAATTGGAAAAGCTTAAGATATTCTGATTTGATAAAAAGGGTCAAATAACTAAGATGTAGATAGAATTGTGTTTTATTGAATTTGAACTTAACAATTGGGATGATAAAATTGTAAGGTATATAATTAGAATAGGAGATTAGAATATTGTTAATAATTACATTGACATTGTTGGTAAAAGATATAAATAAAGACAATATGGAGAAGAACTAGACATAGATACAGAGATATAAGAATGAGCTAAATTTAATTTGAAGCTAAAATTGTATTGATATATTAGAATTGTCTAGATTAAGGTACTATAATTTATGTTTAAACTTGTTCTTTTCTGTGTTAAATTTTTATTTTTAAAAGATGTAATGGGAAAGTGGGAATGGAGCTTGTTAAAAGAATGTAAGCATGTTAACCATCTATGACCGGATCGAAACTCTGTTCTTGAAAGTTTTATTTTATGTTTATGTTTGGAAAAAAAAAAATTACAAAAAAAAAAAAAGGATTGACAGAAGCCGAAGGAAGAATCTGTATAGCTGTTGTGGCCCACCAGTGGCCAGTGGAGCTGGCAGCAGATTCAGACAGTGAGGAGGTTGGGGAGGGACATGGGCCAGTCCTGGAGTCTGGGGGAGACTCTAATGGGGGCTCTTTAGTAGTGCGCACACATTTGCGAACCGGTAGGGAAAGTAAGTGAATTTCACCCCTGGATTCTCCCCTCTTCTCTGATCCTTCCCTAGGCAGCCTCTCTTCCCCTCATCCCAAAAGTCATTCTCACACATCCTGCCTCTCACCCTCTTATGCAGGCAGCAATCAAATAGGATGTGAGCTACATCTTCTGCCTCTACCACTCTGCAAATGCAGAGACGTCCATTATCAGGTCTAGAGTGGAATCTCCCATATCTGACCGTTGTGTCCAGCTGTTTGAATCTCGCTCACGTAAATCTCTCCCTAAGATGTTTTGGCAGGTGTAACTTTAAATATGTGAGAGACCTCACAAAGGTTGATGGTTCGTTGGGGCGCTTCCAAGAAAAAGGGCAGCACGCAGGGATGCAATCAGTTGAAGCCTAACTGTATGGTCTGAAGCCAGACTCCCTTTTCTCTCAGCCTTTGGAGGAGACGGAAGCAGCCGGTTTGACCGAGACACATGGTCATCCAGAGACGGCCTCCGTCCCTCACATGGAGCATC